>NC_142284.1:20890486-21494847 GCF_965620075.1 Prunus avium
GCTTAAAGTCCTAATTTGATTAAGAGAAGCCCAAGTTGTAAGCCCTTGAAGTTGCTGGTCATGCTGACCTCAGCATGTGCTGGTTGGATGCTTGGTCATGGTGAGCTAGGTATGAGCTATCATTTCTGGTTGGAAGCTTGGTCATGGTGACATGAAGATGAGCTAGGGCTGCTGGTGGGATTTAGTGGTGAAGTGCATCAACCAATTCAAGATTTTCTAATACAAGTGCATCACCCATTTCAGATTTTCTAATACAAGTGCATCAACCATTTCAGATTTTATAATTCAAGTGTTGTATGCATTAGTCTTATTGAATTCTGATTTTCACTTCCCCTAGGCCTATAAATAGGGAAGTTCTCTAAGCTTGTAATAACACCCCAATGGGGGGAGCTCTCAAGCACTTCTCTAGAGCTCCCTTCCCTTATCTCCCTCAAATTCTCTTAATTTCCCTTTGTAGTTCTCAATTGTTGTAATATGATCCTTTTACTAAATCTTCAAACACTTCCCAAACACTTCTCTATTCTCTTCCAAGCATTCTCCAATTCCTCAAACACATGTCTCTTCCCTTCCAAAGTTCTCAAAGTTCTCCAATTTTCCAAACACTCTCTCTTCCAAAATCCACAAAGTTCCCAAACACAATTCCCATTCTCTTCCAAATTCCCCATGTTCTCAAACACTTCTCCCATTCCTTCATCAAATTCTCTAAACTTCTCAAACACCCTTCTCTCCCTTCCCTAAGTTCTCAAATTCTCCAAGTTCATAAACATTCTCCAAACTTCTCAAACACTTTCTCCTCCCGTCTCTACGTTCTCAAATTTTCCAAGTTTCCAAAATCCACAAAGTTCCCAAACACCACTTTCCTTTCTTCTCCAAAAAGCCTACATATTCTCAAACACTCTCCAAACACTTCTCCCATTCCTTCATCAAATTCTCAATGTTCCCAAACACTCCTCCCTTCTCTTTCTCAAACACATCTCTCCTCTCTTCCAAAAGTCTCCAAATCTCTCAAACACATGTCTCAACCTTTCCAAAATCCTCAAAGCTCTCAAACACATGTTCTTCCAAAATCCTCCAAGTTCTCAATACTTTCTTCTCCCTCTCAAAGTTCTCAACACTTTCTTCTCTTCCTCAAAGTTCTCTTAATTTCCTTAATGTTTTCGTAGTTGTAATTTATTTTTCTTGTAATGTACATTCTTTCTTCTTGTTTTGTTTCTTTTGTTTTTATTTATGTTTTGTGTAGGAAAACTGAATTGGATCATTCAATCACCAATCCCTGTGGAATCGACCTCGCACTTACATACGCTATACTACCGAACGGCTCGTGCACTTGCGAGTATCACAAGTTGAGGATGCAGCTGAATCCATTTTGGTGCAGCTGTATCTACGCAACAAAGATCCAGGGAAGCAAGAATCCAGTGGATATGTTGACAAAGACGGTGGTTATCGACAAACTGAAGTTGTGTTCAACTTCAGTTGGCCTGCAAGAGTAACAAGATCGGAAAGATCTGCTGCATAGATCAAGGTGTGAAGACTAATTGAAATCAGTCTTCAAGTGGGAGATTGTCAAGGAAATGGGCACCAACCATTTTTTTGGTTAAAAATAAGGGGTGCCTAACTTAGGCAATTATCAATGAAGGTGCATAACCATTGTCTAATTTCTTGCCTAAATTGCACCAACCCATGTTTTTTGAAGCCTATATAAATCCCTTAGCTCTCATTTGTAGAGCATCCCCAAAATTAGAGAATTAGAGAATTAGAGAGAGTTTGAGAGAAAAGCTTAAGAGAAAAAGCTTGTGAAAGAATTTTTGTGAGGAAAAATTCTTAGTATAATTCGGGGTGGGTTGTGAGTGTTGTAAACACTTTGTATATTTTCTCCCTTTAGTAAAATGATCTGCAGCAGGTCCAGAGATGTAGGCACAATTGGCTGAACTTCGTTATCAAATTTGTGTGTGTTATTTCCTCTGTTATTTCGCATTCTCACTAGTCTGGTTTATAGGGAAATCTGCGTAATTTCCTAACATAGGTAACTAAACTTCTTCGATTGGGTTCAATTTTTGATATGTTCTAGTAGACAAGCAGATAAACAAGTTTGAAGAAGGAATATTTCATTTTGAGCTGAGGAGATATGGGTTGCGAAGCAATCAACAAGACTGACGTGAAGAAGGAGAGCTGGAGCTCTCAGCTTTGAAGAGAATGATGGTGAAACATGTGTTGTGTGAGAGTTATCAATGTCAGACTTGGGAAGAGGAGGGAATAAGTGTGGGAGTTACAAAATGATCATATGTGGGAAACTTAAGGTCCATGTGGAAAATCTGACTTGGGGTATTTTAAATTTTGACTTCTCCAAAATTACGATTGTGTCACTGCACTTCCGCATATCACAACTTCCTTGTTAAAACTCCAATTTCAGCCCATTACGTGTCTACGAACTCGTATCAACGAGCTCTATGCAATGAAGCAATCTAACTCCCAAAAATAATTTTGAACACAAAGTGCCCCTACCCCCAAGGGCAAAATTGTAATTTCACAAATATAAATAACTTGATTGAAATGATTAAATTAGATCAGGATGTTACACTATACGTCCCCCGAGTTCTGTGAGGATATGCGTTCCCGGGCTGACTACATGTTCCCCGAGTTCTGCGAGGTTGTAACATACATGGTACCTAGAATTGACGGAATATTATCAGAATTGACGGAATATTAATGGAATTGATGGAATATGAATGGGGGTACGCCTAGGTGGAGAGTATTTGGGCTTTAAAATGTTTAAACTAAAATTTATGATTTTATCTCGGTATTTTTGGGTAAAAGTTTTAATACCTGTTTTCTGATTTTATTAGACATGGATTGAAGGTTTTTCCAAGTTTTAAGGATTTTATACAATTCATAACAATTCTTTTAAGTGATGAGTGTTATATAACTAAGGGAAAATTGTAGAGAGAATTGGAAAGTAGAGAAAAACAATAGGAATTGTTCAATCAACTTGTATTTCTCATCTTGATAAGACCTCTTATTTATAGGCTTACAATGGTAAGAAGACATTAACAAGTCATAAGTTACAAGCCCATAACTATGGTATTTAGTGTATAGGTTACATAGAATTAGAAAGGGTGAATGCTAAGAGGTATGGTGGTCATCCACCAACTCATGCATTTACAACACTCCCCCTTGGATGTCCACCATATAATTGACATAGTTGCCTCATTAAAAACCTTGCTCGGAAAACCCAGTGGGACAAACCTAAGCAAAGGAAAAAAGAGTGCAACATTCTTCTGGATCATTGATATGGTGTTGGACGCGCTTATGCTACCTCGTTAAAACCTTGATAGGAAAAACCCAGTGGGACAAAAACCTAGTCCAAGGGAAAAGAGTACAGCGCGCATATGTCATATATGTAGACAATTGTTGAATCCTCCCCCTGATGAATTACTCCCCCTGAAGAGGACAAACTTGAATTATTTGAAGATACAACACAAATGATATTGATATCTCATTTTCCTCTTGCAGAGCAAGCTTTGGTAATGCTTTGTATAAATATTTCTTCAATATCATCATTGGAGGATGTATGTGTCATTCTTTTGAATCCCTGTTGAGGTTAGAGTAATACCAAAAATATCTAGACTATTTTCACAAATCCTTTCACATTAACAATTCTTAAAATAACATCACATTCTATAAAATCATCAAAATAATAAAATAAGCAAACTCATACATTACCGTTACGAGGATAAGAGTATAAAATTGCATGATGTAATAAGTTATTCATATAAATTTTTGTATACTGTGCTAGCATGTCATAGGCTCTTCAAGAGACCTAAATATTCTGATAACTTCTTTAAATTTGAATACGTTGCAACGATATTGATCTTGATCTCGAACTCATAATTCAATCAAAATACGCACTGAGGCAATTAGATCACTTTCATTTCATGATATTTGAATACATACATTGAGCTTTGGACTCCTTAACTTCTTTAGAAATTTTCTTTCAATAATTTATATAATGTATGACATTTTACATCTCTTAGAATTTATTCCTATGTATTCTTCAAAAGATCGCTTCTGGCGATATGCTTAACTTCATAATCTTTTTAGATTTTTCATCTCCAATTCCTTTATTAAATCAGGGGAATCCTTTGTAAACTCTTCAAGAGTTCTAACAAAATTCTTCATATATATACTGCAATGATGGTAAACTCATTTCCAAATTATTTATATATCCCTTTTGTAATAGATATTCATTAAGACGATTATACCATATTCTTCAACAATACTTTAATCTACACAAGGGTCATTACAAGCCATCATATTTTAATTCACTTGCTTCAGGTATTTTGAATCCTTCAGGAATTTTTATACACATGAATTTTCCATAAATATGCATAACATAGTTGCATATGTTTACCATCATAATCTCATATCTTTACTGGGAAACGTTGTGCCATATCATCAAGTGATTTATTTCACTTCATCTCAAACACCAATTTGTAACATATACATTTTTATATCCTTTTGGTGTTTTAACTATAGGTTCAATCATTGCACTTTTTCCGGAAATATTCAACTTTACTGGGCTGCCTATTCCAGTTGGCCAATCTTTATTTACATTTGTCGACAATTATAACAAGTGGTGCAATATCATCATGTATAGCCCTTGATAGCTTTAGTACGTACTATAAACCAATATGTCATCAATTCATGATCCCACGATTCTCATGTGCATCCGCATGCATAATTTATAAGTATCTCATTGCTTTCATTATTTTCTGGTACCAGTGCCACTTCAAAGGCTTTCATTGTCACTTCATGGACAAATATCTCTTCTAAGATGTATAATTTATAGAATGTGGATCATAACCTCTTCTAAAGGGTTATTTTGAATAGGACTTAAACTTTGCAATTAATCTCCTCTTCTGAGGAGTTAGGTCTTTTGAACCTATAGATCTGTCATGCTTCAGGCATCCAACAGCTTTTATGGGGAGTTCAGTTTTTGCAATCTATAAATCTGTCATGCTTCAGTTATGCAACAAATTGGTTATTAGTAGTCACTTACTTTGTGTCTGTATATGCTTCTGGTCATTTGACTTACAATCCATTTTTGAATATGCTTCTGGCATTTATCTTCCATACCAATTTGTTTGATGAGACAATAATAAATATATTTCATAATCATTCACGTCGTTCTTTATTCTTTCAGGAACAACCAAATCTCCCCCTAACGACGGGAATTTTGGTCTCATCAAAATAATACCAAGAATGTCATAAGTATTGTCCTTCGGGGACCTTAATTCATGTAATAAGTATTGTCCTTCAAGAACCTTAATGCATTCGGCGTGCATAATATCAATATTAACATGTTAATGGGTTGTCCTTCTGGGATAAATATCAAGATGATTCAAGCCTTTCCTCAAGAATGGTCTTTTGTATATAATCCAAGTCGTTCTTCTAGAATGATATTTTGTACATAATGCCAGTCGTTCTTCTGGAACACTCTTTTGTACATAAAACATGTCATTCTTATGGAACGATTTCTTGCATGCCATTCTTCCGGAATGGTCTTGTCTTCTCATTTTGTGCTTTGAACTACTAGTTCAAATTAAATATAAAAATAATTAAAATTAAGAACCAAGGAACTTGAAAGTTCAAATTAGAATTTGGTTACAATATTTTGATTCCATTGTGGAAAACAAGATAAATATATAATTTTTTTTTATAAAAAAATTTGATTCTGAACTTCAAGTTCAATTAAAATATCATATATGTTATGCCAAAACTACAGGGTCTTGACAAAGTATGAACTGCAGGTTCTTGACAAGGTATGAACTTCAGGTTCATATTAATATTAATCTCAATAAAAATGATGAACTTTGGATATATATTTACATATATCTAGAACTTCAGGTTCGAATACATATATCAAATTTAAAAAGGATATTTGATTTTGAACGTCAGGTCCAAATTTGTATTAATATGATATTTTTCAAGGTAATAAAATAAAACGATAATAATATTAAAAAATGTAGAAAATCTGAAATCCAAACAATGTCAAAACTTCAAGTTCTTAACATGATGTATATTTTTCAACCCAAAATCATAATACATATGCACTTGTTGAAAAATCAATTTGAAGGTTGACACAATTAGAATTTCATGTTCTAGAATTTCCATTTTTTAATTTTATGCACATGCGGCCGAAACTTACAGTTTGGATTAGACATAATTAGAACTTCAGGTTCTAAGATTTTTGAACTTCATGTCATATTAGGAACTTTAGGTCCTTAATTATAAATTATTGAAATGAAAACAAAGAACTGAATTTAACAAGAAAAATAAAATAATAATAAAGATACTGTAATAAAATAAACTATCGAAACTTGTGGTTCCAATTAAAGAAAATCAAAGAACTCCAAGTTTTGTTTTGGTTTCTAAGAATTGTATAATTCCAATTCCTTGTATAGATATTATATGGATTGAGAACTAAGAGACTTCAAGTCTTTATATAATTCTATAATATAGGGACTTCGGGTCCTTGCATAAATAAAAATGAAACTAAAGAAAAGAACTAAGTAAAAATAAAATACAACAAAAATTAAAATAAAATATTACAATAAAATAAATTATTGAAACTTCTGGTTCCAATGAAAAAAGAATCAAAGAGCTTCAGGTCTTCATTTGTCTTTTAAGAATTGGGGAACTTCAAGTCCACAAATATTTATATTATAAGGATTGTCTTTTAAGAACTGGTCCTTACATTGCCGTAAAATAAATAGTTGAAACTTCTGGTTTCAATAAAAGTGATTGAAGAACTTCTGGTCTTTTATGCCTTTTGAGAAAAATGAGGAACTTCAAGTCCACAAATAGTTATTTTACAAGTATTGATATGGGAGATCTTCTTGTCCCAATTAATTGAAAATGAATTTAGGAATATGTAAACCTTAATTGACTGTAAATATAATATAGTATGCACCAATAATTTCCTCATATCACTTAGAACTTTTGGTTATATAATTATCACATTTGTTCAATATTTAAACTTCAAGTTTAAATTATTATGATATGAACTTTAGGTTCCAATATTTGAATTAACAAAATTCCTTTTTCATTCAGGTACATGGTGCTAAAGTTGTTCACAATAAATTGAACACATTATTGTATAGTGGGATTTACAACTCAAATAAGACTATACATCTTATGAGTGTCTTCAAATTTATAAACCATAACAGTGAGAGAACCAACTAATATTTGGCATTGATCAACATGTTCACGTTAACATTTAATCACCTTTTCACTTTGTGAACCATAAAATTATATATGTACATATACATATATAAAAGGATTTTCTGGCCCTTTTAGATGTATAGAAATTGTAGCTTCTGGCTCATTCCTTCACATGTATAGAATTTAGGATCTTCAAGTCCTTCATTAAATATATTGAGGATCAAGATCTTCGGGTCTTAATTACCCCTTTTTTTTTTCAGCTCCATCATAATACACATAGAGTGTAACCAATATTATCTTTTCGTTTCATATAAATGTGAACCATTTATAATAAATGGGCATTGATTGCTTCTGGAAATCATGATTTCAGTTATATATATAATACAAGACCGTAAGTATCAATATTATATGCATACAAATATACATATATAGGTATATATAAATATAGTAAAACAATATATATCACGGTATACATAAAGTTATAAGCCAAACCCATGAACTAACTATATATATGTATAGGTTATATAACATATTATATTACCATTGTAAAACGAAATTAACTAATAACCCAACATAAATAAAATAAAATAAAATAAAGTGAGTAAAGTGGTATAAACAAGGAATAAAATAAATAAATTAAAGACTATGAAATTCCAAGATAATATAATATTAATGTGGATTCAATATGTAGATAAAACTACAAGTTTAAGAATTGGATTTCCAACCAATTCAGGTTCACATAGGCACAAATAAGTAATGAACTTCAGGTTCATATATAGTATTAAGATCCATGAAAAACTATGAACTTCAGGTTCATATCAACATATATTCGAAACTTCATGTTCAAATACGTAGACCTAAATAAATTGAATTAATAGTTGTGCTTTGAACTTCATACTCAAATCAATGTATATGCATTCGAAACTTCTAGTTCGGGTTCTTGACATATGTAGACCTCATGGAATTCTGATTTTGATTAATACAAAATCAAGGAGATTCATGTCCTTATGTGCTCTTTAAATTCACGGAACCTCACAACCTCAATTATTTGGAATCAAAGAACTTCAGGTTTTGATTCAATCAAAAGGACTCTAGGTCCTAATCAAGTTATATGATGAGGATCGAGGAACTTCGGGCCCTGATCTTTTGTATAATACAAACTCATTATAATAATTAAGATCATACTTAAAATTAAATAAATAAATAAATAAATAAAAACATGGCATTATATTCATGTGTAATAAGAATAAGAATTTTTGTTCCTTATACGAGCATGATGAAATCTGATGGTGAGTACAAAGAAACTCTATACCATGTGATGACTCTAGGTCATATAAGAAGAAAGAAAATTCAGAGAAAGGAAACATAACAAGAGCAATGTCATGCTGATAACGTGTTATATAACTAAGGGAAAATTGTAGGGAGAATTGGAAAGTAGAGAAAGACAATAGAAATTGTTCAATCAACTTGTATTTCTCATCTTGATAAGACCTCTTATTTATAGGCTTACAATGGTAAGAAGATATTAACAACTCATAAGTTACAAGCCCAAAACTATGGTATTTAGTGTATAGGTTACATAGAATTAGAAAGGGTGAATGCTAAGAGGTATGGTGGTCATCCACCAACTCATGCATTTACAACAATGAGTTTGTTTTTATATGTGGAAGATAGAAGCATGTTTTATTTAAACTGTAGACAGCGATATTAAGGCTTCACGTGACCAAAAGTTATTTTAGTAACTTTCTCGTTTTCATACTTATCTGTAACAAGCTATTATATATCCGTGTTGTATATGCACATATGTGATGGGTGGAAGATTGTTCTTAAATCAAAAATCTTTTGTACGATTTCAGAGGATTAATTAGGGTTTAGGGAAGTATTAAAGATTGATCCCTCATTAAAGGTATGTAGGCAACCTAGTGTCACGGCCCGCATGTTCAAGGCCCAGTCCGTCGGATTGATCATGCTAGACCTCTTAGCCCACATGTCCAGATTCAATGTACAGTAGTAGGTAGACGTCGGTTGGTGAGAGTGGTATGTAGAGTCTCAGTTGGTGACAATGTATCTTAACCCTCTATTGTGGTGGTAGGTGGGATAGGATATGTATATAAGGAGGATGTCTCATTGTATATCCTCACCTCACAACTTGTAAAGCATACTTCACAACTTGTAAAGCATACTTCACAACTTGTAAAGCATTGAGTAGCAATACAAGCATATATTCTCCCAAACTCTCTTGAGCGTTCTTGAATGTTCTTATCGTTCTTGCTCTTCTCTTTGTGTTCTTGCTTGATTCGATCTTAGATTGTGGGAAGGAAGGCTGACTTAGCTTGTTCGAGAGGCGAGTCTAAGGCCACACGGAAGGAAGACTCCGAAAAAGTCATCCCATGGCAGTTGGTATCAGAGCAAAAGCTCGAATCATTCGAAGAAGCATGTCGAAGAGCGGATCCGATGTGGAGACTAATATGTCCAAGGTCAACTTGGAACGTGGGGGCAAATCAAAGAGGGAACGATCTAGAGATGTTGTAGCAATGATGGAGAAGCGGCTTTCTAAGATGGAGAATGTCGTAATCGAGTTCGATCAGCGACTCGAGGAGGACGTCCTTACGAAAGAGGTTTTCGGAGCTGTGGTTGAAGAGCTTCAAGGCCAATTCCAAGGAGCCCTCAACTCCGCATTGGACAGCATCAGGCTAGATGTCCAAACTAAGGTGGATCACTTCTTAGCGAAGCTTACTGCGCTTCGTGATGAGGTGAAGGATGTGAAGGGAGATTGGGCCTTGTGCAAGGAAGCTGTCTTGAACAAGACCCGGACTCCGAAGGAACCAAAGGTGCTAGATTCTTTCAAGCCCAAGTCCTACAATGGGAAGAGGGAGGCGAAGGAGCTGGACACGTTTTTGTGGAATATCGAAAGGTATTTCAAGTATCTCAAGCTCGAGGATGATGAGCTGAAGATTACTACAGCAACGTTGTTTCTCACCGACAAAGCTCTTATGTGGTGGCGACGTTGATCCATGGAAATCGGCCAAGGTACGTTTACACTTGAGACTTGGGATGAGTTTAAGAGAGATATTATGTTGCATGTTTACTTCCAAGTTCGTTAGAAGTGAAGTTGCAACCTCCAAAGCCAAGGAAGTGTCTCATCTGCAGAAAAAGCGTCAAATTCCAAATGTCGTGGTCAGACCTTCCTTGTATCCAATCTCGTCTGCTAAGAAGGTCAAGATTGGAGCCATTCTTTCATCGTGTGCAAGGGTCAAGCATGTCACTGGTGCTGACAGTAGGAAGATATATGGCATGCGAAACATAAGAGGTAACATGTGCATGTCTTCACTTGAGAAGTTAAAAACTGGTGATCTGCCCTACAAGGATATTTTCACCATATCTAGTCCATCTGACAAGAGGTGGAAAGCTGCCAATTTTGATTACAAGGGTTCGAGGTCTTTCGAGGCAAGGATAGCTGCAGTTAGGAGGCTAAAGAATCGTCTACTCGAGTGAAGAATTCCACAAGTGTTCGTGTCGATCGCCCGAAAGATGTCAAGTGTGATCTCATCCCTATAGATGTAGACGTTGAAACGGAGGGTAGAGATGAACTACCTAAGGGAGTTGAGTCTAATCCATCTGAGAATGTTCCTATGTTTGATCTGCTCAAGTCCAACTTCTTGTCAAGCTAGTCTGCATGTGCCGGGTTGGTCGACCAATTGCATCAAGCTAGTGAACTTGGCACATTTTTTAGCCTTTCTCTAGAGAAGCAGAGGGATGAGGCCATTTCTTTGATTCAAAAAGGGGTGATTTTTACTGCGAAGACCAATTAGAATTTGTCTAATGTTGCCTCCTCTTCTGCACAACTCAAAGAGTTGGAGAAGAAGAATGTTGACCTAACTAACCTGCTCTCGTTTGGGCAGCACACCATGAGATAGAGACTTCAGACTTGAAGAGGGAGATATCTTTGCTGAAGAGTTCACTTTCCTTGAAGGATGGCGAGCTTGACTCTACCATTGCTGCCCTTAATCATCAAATGAAAAATGTCTTCGGCATGAATGCAAATTTGATGATTTGTCCCAAAGTGATGATAAGCTGGTGAGTAAGTTTGATGTTTTCTGGAAAGACACTCAAGGATCCAAGATTGATGCTTACAAGTTGGGCTTTATGCTCATCCATTTCTGAATATGGATGCAGTTGAGGAACTTGTTGCTAACAATGTCGTGGTTGGTGAGCGCATGGTTGAAGTTGACGAGGATGGGACGAGCAAGGCTAGTGAGGTTAAAATGGATGAGTAGGAAGCTGTTGTCCAAGAGTCGACTGCTGAAGCCTCGAAGTAGATGAATACAGTTTTGCTTTTTTAGTTTTCATAACTAATATTTTTTTTTGCAATAATTTATCTCAATTGACCATATTCTTTTTGTTGAACTCTGGCCAATTGGTCACTTTGCTATGAAAATTTCAGTTATATTACTTTATCTTCAATTTGTTCTATGTTTTGTGAACTACTGGTGTCTTGGTTGGGCAACTGCATGAGTTGTCTTCTTTGAATGCTTAAATTTTTACCCATCACCTGCTTAAGGGATGCTCTTTTGCTTCTCCCTTAAGAAGCTTTGGATGTTGTCCTACGTCTCCTTTAGGACGCTTTAGATGCTGATCTGTGTCTCCGTTAGAACGCTTTAGATGCTGATCTACGTCTCCCTTAAGACGCTATAGATGGTGTTCTACGTCTTTCTTAGGACATTTTTGGACGATATTCCTACGTCTCCCTTAGGACGCTTTAGACGGTGTCCTACATCTCCCTTAGGACGTTTTAGACTATGGTCCGAGGTCTCCCTTAGGACATTTTGGAAGGTGTCTTACGTCTCCCTTAGGACGTTTTGGATGATGGTTCTATGTCTCCTTTAGGACATTTTGGACGGTGTCCTACGTCTCCCTTAGGAAGTTTTGGACATTGTCCTACGTCCCCTTTTGGATGTTTTTGGACAGTGTCTTACGTCTCCTTTCAAACATTTTGGATGGTATCCTACACCTCCCTTATGGCGGTTTTGGACGGTGCCCTACGTCTCCCTTAGGACGTTTTGGGCGTCTTCGTGCACCTCCCTTAGGGCTTTTCTCGAACACTTCTCTTTAATGGAAAATTTGAACTTGTATTAATGTTTGTGTGATTACATCGCTTTGTTGAAATGGAAATAACTAGATGAACAACTTGAAAACATCAACAATAGTTTTTCTTCGTCCGAAGTGGAGAGAGCTCAGTCGCTTGCTGGGAACTGCGCTGGTAAGCGAAAGCTTTATGGATAGTACCTTCAGAGGTGGTAAGCATTTCATTGTCTTGGCACTTCCCTCCTCTCCAGGATATCTAGCGTGTACCTTCCTCTGCCCCCAGATCGGCTGATCATGTAGGGACCTTCCCAACTAGGTTTCATCTTCTTCGACCATTGCCTTGGTGCGATCATGAACGCTTTTCTAAGCACAACGTCTCTAGGTTGGAATTGTCTGACCTTCGCTTTATTGTTGTAGTAGGACTTCAACTGTTGCTGATAAGCTGCAACTCGAATAATAGCATTTTCTTACTCCTCTTTGAGCAGGTGGAGGTTGAGCTTCATGTGCTTGGAATTCTGATTAATGCTGCCCACCTCAATGTTTATTGAGGTAACAATAATGTGTGGAGGAATGATTGCTTCAATTCCATAGGCTAAGGAAAATGGGGTTTCGTTGGTTGATCTCCTTTTGGTGGTGCTATAAGCATAGAGAACTCGATGGAGCTCGTCTACCCATTTCCCCTTGGCGCCTTCTAGTCTCTTCTTTAGGGTGTCTGTCTGCCGCGCAAATCTCACGGCCTGGAGTTCCGGGCCGAGGGGATGTGCGTTAACACGGGGTTTCCTGCTTTTGGGTGCGGTGCGGTTGTGCGCGGGCGTGCCAGCACGGTTTACCGTGCGTTGATGTTTCGATGAGTTTTGGATGGATGAATGGTGCGCCTGTTTGATCTGTCTTCCTGGTCAAACGATTGTAGCCGAGTGAGGAACTGGTCTCGGCTGTTAGGTTCACGGCCTGAACTACAAGGCCGTCGAGTGATGGTGTTGGTGGTGGATTTTGGGCGGTGCTCCGGCGCGCTGCTCAGGGAGCGACGGTCGTGTGATATATGGGGTGAGTGAACGAACAACAAGGATGGTGCTCCGGCGCATTGAAAATCAAGGGTCGTATGATATATTGATGAATGGATTCTGCTTACAATCTAACACTACTCCTAGGAAAGCAAGTAAAGATATTGAAAGTGCATTACAGAAAAAAATAAGTTGCTCCGTGGGAGGCTTGTTTTGGTGTTTGAACCCTTTGAATGTAGCTCGAGTCTTGTATTTATAGGAAGAGTCCCTGGATGAGTAATCGAGGCTGAATTTGCGCATAGTGGAGTCTGATTAGCGCAAGTGGGCAATCCAATCGACATTTGGGATCGTGAAGTATGGTGATGAGACCCCAGAAATCCTGGTGAATCTCGGCCGCCGCCCTCAATCGTGGGTTTTGAACCTCTGGCCGTGGAGACGCATTTATGGCCTGGATAGCTGGTGAACCAACATCTCAAGCTGTCAGAATTCTTGTGAGAATGTCCACGTCTAATCAATCTGATCTTCATCACCAAATCCTGACTTCAGTCACTTCCCACCTTCCCTCATGCATTAAATGCTACTTTGTGGCCAATGGGTTTTGCTGCATTAAACAGGCACTACTTCATTAAATGAAGCCTGGGACCCTGCTGTCACGTGGTGATTTGCCTTTAATGCCTTGGCCGCAAATTTGTTCGGCCTCGGCCTCGGCCTATGCTTGAGGCCGAGATGATCATGCCTTAGCATTTCCTTCTTTTATTTTTAAGAAGGCGAAGTACCCTGGCGAAACGCTGCGTTTCAGTCTCTGCAAACAAGTGCCAGGGCCGAGAGAAAGGGCTCCTTCGGCCAGCTCATGGCCGAGATTTATCAGGCACAAACAATGTCTAACACATTTTTATTGGATGGCTCTGCTTGGCCATTGCATTGTGGATATTTTGCCGAGGATAGGTGTTGCTTGATACTATACTTCGCGAAGAATCCGGTGATCTGCTTGCCAATGAAATGCGACTCATTGTCAATGACCAACGACTGTAGGCAGCCAAATCGGCAGATGATGTTCTTCCAAAAGAATCGCTCAACATCGGCTTCCTTAGTAAAAGATAGAGTTTCGGCCTCGATCCTTTTAGTAAAGTAGTCGGTGGTGAGGATCATCATGTCCTTCTTAGCAGGAGTCGGTGGCATGAGACCCACTAAGTTGATAGCCCATTGCATGAATGGTCATGGGAAGTTTTGCGAATGATACACTTCAACAAGTAGGCTAGGAACCAGCTTTATCGTTGGCATCGTTCACATCTTTTGACATACTACATAGAGTCATGGCACATGGTGAGCCAGAAATAGCCTATGCTCAGAGCTTTCTTGGCGAGTGACCTGCCTCCAGAGTGGTTGTCGCACTCGCCATCGTGAATCTTGCTAAGCACCTCAAGTGTTTGAAGGTACTTCATGCAAGTGAGATGAGGACTAGAATATGATATGCGAACGAGCTTGTTGCCTTGCATGTAGTATCTTGCGACTTTTTGTTGGATCTTCCTAGCTTTGAACCTCTCTTTTGGCAAATTTTAATTCACCAAGTAGTCAATGATGGGGTCTTGCCAACTGGGATACTCATCGATTTGCATTAAGTATGTCAGTTTTATCTCTTCGATGCTTGACTAATCAAGGTGTTCGACACGGATAGAGCGTATGAACTAGGCGTCTAGTACTGACCTTAGGCTTGTCAACGCATATGCATGAGTGTTTTCTGTTCGAGGAACATGTTGGATGGTGAAGGTCGGAAATGCCTTCAAAAGTTCTTGGACTTTGTTGAAGTACTGGATCATTCTCGAGTATTTTGCCACGTACTCACCCAAGGCTTGATTAGTGATAAGCTGGGAATCTGAATAGATGGCTAAGCTCTTAATTAACAGTTCCTTCGCTAAGCACAATCCAAAGAGCAATGCCTCGTACTTAGCTTCGTAAGCCAAGTAAGATGGCTTGCTCCAACATAGTTCCATCGGTGGTGATTATGATGATGCTTGTTTTAGCTCCCTTATGATTTGACGCTCCATTTACGCGCAACTGCCACGTGTCTCTAGGTTGGTCAGGTTCAGCGAGGGAGGCCTTGTCTATTTTTAGACTACCCTTGTTTTTGTTGACTAGTCTCTCTTCTTCGATTGAGGATTGAGTGAATTCTGCCACTAAATTCACTAAAGCTTGGGCTTTTACAACAGTTTTTGGCCAGTAGAGGAGGTCATAGTGACTCAATTCTATAGGCCATTTCATTAGTCACTGAGAAGTGTCGGGGTTATGTAGAATTGATCTCAAAGGAAAGTCAGTCATGATAATGATTCGATGAACTTGGTCGTAAGGTCTTAACTTGCTTATGGAAACTACAAGGGCCAAAATGAGTTTCTCCATTTTTTGTAGTTGTGCCCCCAGCTCTTCTCGGATGAGGGCTAAGCCGATTGCCGAGCTAGACATTGCTAGGTAGATGAACAAGTCTTCATTGGGTTGAGGCTTTGAAAGCAGGATATGTGAAATGAGATATGCTTTTAAGTTTTGAAAGCTGCTTCGCATTCTTCGTCACACTTGTCTCTTTGTCCTTTCTTCAAGGCTTTGAAAAAAGGTCTACACTTGTCGGTACACTTCGAAAGAAATCGGTTGAGAGCTGCTACTTTGCCCATAAGGCTTTGAATTTCTTTCGTGGTTGAAGGGGACTTCATGTTGAGAATTGCTTTGATTCGGTTGGGGTGAGTCTCAATACCCCTTTGGGTGACTAAGTACCCCCAAGAATTTGCTAGAGGATACTCCAAAAGTACACTTGGTTGGATTCAACTTCATTCGATATTTTCGGAGCAGATTAAAGGCTTCAGCAAGATTTTTGATGTGATCTACTTGTTGAGGAGCCTTGACCAACATATCTTCAACATAGACCTCCATGGTTTTGTTGATCTGCTCCTTGAAAATTTTGTTCACGAGCCTCTATTAGGTTGCTCCGGCATTCTTCAGCTCAAAGGGCATAACTTTGTAGCAATATGTGTCTCTTTCGATTATGAAAGAGGTCTTTACTTTGTCTTCCTCGTACATCATAATTTGATTGTAGCCTGAGTAAGCGTTTGTGAAGCTAAGCAGCTGGTTTCCAGAGGTTGAATCCACGAGCTGATCAATCCTTAGTAGTGGGAAGTTATCTTTTAGGCATGCTTTGTTGAGATCTGTGTAGTCTACACATACTCTCCATTTCCCTTGGTTTTTCTTTGCCACTAGAACAACGTTAGCTAGCCATTCGGAGTAAGAGACTTCTTCAATGAAGCTGGCCGCTAGGAGTTTGTCTATCTCAGCTTCAATGATGGTAATTCGTTCAAGATCGAAGTTGTGTCTCTTTTGTGTGACTGGTTTGCGAGCTAGGTTGACATAGAGCCTATGATAGATGACTTGTAGGTCGATGTAAGGCATGTCAAATGGTAACCATGTGAAACGTCCTTGTTGTTCTGGAGGAAGGTGGTTAGCTCTACTTTTTCTTCTCTGCTAAGGCACGAGTAGATCCGGGCTTTTCTTTCTGGCTTGTTAGGATCAAGATCTATAAGTTCGACATCCTCTTCGGGAGAGATTTCCAGGCGAACTCCTTCTTCTTGATCCTGGTTATTTAATTGCTATTGAGAAGTAGTTGCTTCTTTTCCCTTATGGTTGGCTAGACTTACGGGAATCAAATCCACTGTCTCCTTAGCCTGTTTTTTTCCCTTCTAGTCTGCTCGACTTAAAGGAATGAACTGGCTTTCTTGCTTTCCTTCAGCCCTTAGGCTGAACATCTTCTCAACATTGCTTGATCGTTGTTGATCTACCTGATGTCGCCTTTAGGTATAGGGTAATGTATCTTCTGATGTGCAGCGAATGTTATGGCATCGATCTTGCTAATCCATGATCTGCCCAAAATGCCATTGTAAGGGGAGGTTTCGTCGATGATCATAAAGTTATGGGAGCTGATCTCTAGAGGAGAATAGACATCTAGATCTATTGTTCCCACAGTAATTGAAGTTGCACCATTAAAGCCGGTCAGTGATTTGGTTGATTTACTAATCATGTTTTCCATGCCCATATATTGGACAACTGGAAGTTGCAGTATATTGGTAGCACTACCCTCGTCTACATGGATTCGGTCGACTACATCTTGTGCAACTTGGATGCTTATGACCATGGCATCATTGTGTGGCAGATCAAGTCTGAACAGGTCCTTCTTTGCCACTAACTCTATGCAGTGGCCTTCTCTGACCAGCTCTTCAAGGTACATCTTCCAGGCTCAGCAATTGACTGTCTCATGCCCATGCATCCCATGGAATACGCAATACTTGTTAGTGTCTCTCTTATCAGGATCCCGCTTCAGAAGTGGTGGCCTTCTCTGCCAGGGTTTGTCTTTCCCCTGGGCCAGGATTTGATGTATCGAGATAGTAAACTTGGTATAATTCTCCTCTATCAGAGCACCTTTTTAGGATTGCTGCTTGCGTTTGCCATTGTTTCGGCTGTCGAGCCTATCATTTCTCTATTTTGCCTGCTTGCTAGGTTGATCGCTTGTTTGGCATACTTTTTCGCGGCGATTTGATTGTCATCTCAGAGCGTGTAGCATTCCGCAGTCGCGAATACCTCTGCTAGAGTCTGGCTGAGAGAGATAATCAGCTCACGATATAAGTCGTGCACAGTTGGCAAACCTTTCTTGAAGGCCAAGGACGCAATACGGTCTTCGCATCCTACAATGTTTGCCTTCTTTGCCTTTAACCTCTTGATGTAGTCTCGGTTAAACTCATTGGGCTTCTTGTGCAGGTTGAACAGGTGGTCAGGGTTCTTCTTGATTTTTCTCGAAAGCTACTGATCGACTTGGGTGCCAAGGTATGAAACCAATCTTGGACTGCCCGTCTCAAAATCATAGCAAATACCTTACACATCAGTGCTTTGTCACTGTTGTGAAGTATCATGACACTCTTAAAGTGTTTAAGATGGATCTTGGTATCGAAATCTCCTTTGCATTGGGTAAAGGTGGGCGTAGTGAACCGCCTTGGTGGAACTGCTTGCTTGATCTCGTCAGCGAATAGTGAGGAGTTCACTAGGTCTACTTCTTGGTATTTGGCATCTTCTAAACCTTCTCCGACCTTAAGGCTTCGAAGTCACTCATTCATGAGCTTCTCAATATCCTTCAATCTTATTGCTTGTGGTTCTAGTTGAGGACATTTTTGGCGTCAGCGTCATTGGTCAACTTCCTTATTTGCTGATGGAGTTTGTTCTCTTCGGTTGGTTTGCTGACGCGGCGTATTAGAGGATTGGGCTTGTGAAGGGCCTTTTTTAATTGGTGATTTAGAATTTGTTCTTCTTATTCGGGAAGGCGAGTGTCTTCCTTCACAATCCCTATGCGGCAGGCTCCGATGTTGATCTCCTTGAGGGCCTAACCTCGAGTGGATGCTTCCCTGCGGACCCAAGCGAGCATGAATATTGGATTGTGCCCCCAGCCTTGAATGCACATTAGTCTGTAGGCCTAGTATAAATGGGTTGAGGGAATTTATGAAATTTATTCCCTCAATTGGTAACTCCCGTATTAAATATATTATTAAATCATAATATTTATTTAAATAATATATTTTAGGGTTTGTCTTCTTTTCCACGTGGCGCCTCCTGATTGGGCATCGAATTTATTTGCTCCCACAATGATTCCCAAATAATTTAAAAGTTCCAAAGATAAGGACAACGCTCATCGTAAACATTACTAAAAGCAAAAAGTGAGCAAAATCAAGATAACCTCATTACTCATTGATCAACCAAAAGGTGAAATTGTTATTTTGAGTTCAAATGAACTACCAATTCCAACAATTGTTGAAAAATAAGTACATATTGTCAATAATGAAAATTTGGTGGGCCAAGAACAAAAAGTAGAGGAGATCCCAAAAGAGGAAGAACTACAAATTAATTGTTGGAGTGAGTTTTCGAAATTGAAGGGCAAATTGATATGACTGCAGGCAATAAGAATGACTTCAAATATGATGGGAACCCCAAATTATGGTAAGCTTCAATAATTAGGTATTTATACTTTTTTTTAGACTATAAGTCATTGTGTAGTGATTGATAAATTCGATTTGTTTTTTAAACCTTTATGGTCAGTGGTGGTCCTAAATTTTCTTATTGTTGTTTAATCTTGTAGCTTTTGTTTTGTGTCGCTATTTTTTTAATCTTGTAGCCTAAACCCTTTATGGTCAATTGTGGTCCTAAATTTTCTTGTTGTTATTTAATCTTGTAGCTTTTGTTTTGTGTTGTTTTTCAAACATGGGACTACAATACCAATATTTTGAAGCTTATATAATAGAAAGGCTAATTAAATTCAGTTCAAATTTCAGGGAGTAACAAATTAAGACGACATGGATTTCTAGTTTCTACCCTAAATAATATCATGATTGGTCTCTTATTTACAATTACATGTCAATTTTCTTAGAATATGTAATAAACTATCCCTAAAAAGTAGTAGGACCCATCAACACACAACTAAGATGGCACATAGGCTAAATGTTTATAGCCTGCACTTTAAGACCCAACTTGACAACAAGGAGCAATCCACTGCAGACTATGTTGCACAGATACGTAGCTGCATGGGGATGTGCTCATGTCCGATATGGATATGGATACGATATGCATATGATACAACTCCATACTTATCATATACGACAAATGATCGGTACATAATTACATATCATTTTGTATCCTTCTAACTTATGATTTGGTTATGTTTTTGAGTTAAACTTGTGCTTTTAATAAGTTTTGTGTTTGTTTCAGTGTAATAAGCTTGAGACTCATTAAATGCATTTTGGAGACAAGTTAGCTCATCGGTGTCTGCAGATCAGTCAACTTCACGAATTGGACTGTACTTGGTCAAGAAGAACCAGACAATGAGCCATACATCATTGGAAAGATGCGGAAGTCTAGTTTCTGGAGAATTTTACGGTTCATGATTCCGAGTCTTCTAGAGAAAGCTATACAAGTTTTGGCAACTTAAGGTCAAATTCGGCAGCATCTACGTTACTGGGCCGAATATCACATTTGAAGGGCTTTCTGATTTTTCCTTGAGCTGGGCTGCATATGCTTGGAAAGATAATTCAAAGGGTTTGAAGATCTAGATTTTTCCAGATTTTGTAGGAGGGAAGATCAAGCCCAAAACAAGCCCACAAGCTGACTGCAATGAAGTCAATTTCAGTCTATTTTCGGCAGTCAACTTGCAAGGCCCAAAACGTACACCTGTACTACTCATATGTGAATACATTCTTGATAAAAGTTGTTCCAATGGGTGTCTATTATGACATATCCAAATTTGAGCCCCATTGGATACATATTGAAACCTCAGGCCTTCCTACACCAAGTCTGGTTCAGAAGAATCATTTCTTTTCAGCAACCAAAAGAAAACCACATGGGTTGGCAGCAAAAGGCAGTCACAATTGAACACCTTTAAAAACCCATGTGAAAAAAGCTTCAAGAGCAGCAAAAGAAGTATGGGATGGAATTGATTCCAACCACACTAACATAGACAAGATGAAGTGAGAGTTATGGGTTGTATTAAAAGAGGAATGGTGGTGTTGGAATTCATCATGATGTTCCTCCCTCTTAGCCCTATAAATAGAGAAGTCTTCAAGCTTCAAAACACACCCCCAAGGGGGGGAGCTCTCAAACACTTCTCTAGAGCTCCCCTCCCTTCTCTCCCTCAAATTCTCTTAGTTTCTCTTTCTAGTTTTCAATTGTTGTAATGAAATCTTTGTGCTGAAATTCTCCTTAAGTTTTTCTTAGTTCCACTTTACTTTTCATTGTTATGTAAATTCTTTTCTTTAGTTTCAAGTTTGATTAGTTTCCAAGTTTCAATTATGGTTTTTGTTCTTATTCATTACGCTTATAAGTTAATATGCTAGTTTGAATGATTGATCACCATTTAGGCTTGCATGTTAGCTATCTTGGTTTGAATTAAGAGTAGACACCATGCTTTAATTCGAATTGAACTATGAATAGGAAGAGTATGTATGGACATTCGACAACAGGGATTAGATACATACTTGGTTGTTTAAAATGTTCTTCTATGCTTAATGGATTCCTAATGCTTAGTTTAGGTTAGACAACAGATGATCAAATTAGGGAATTAGAAATACAAGGTTAGGACCAAACACCATGGCTTAATCATACTTTAGCTAGAATCAATCCGTTAATCTAATTGAACTTGGGAACTTATTGCTTGAGTTATTTTCTTTTCTTTCTTTCTTGTTTTTCTGTTTTGTGTAGGAAAACTGAATTGGATTATTCAATCACCAATCCCTGTGGAATCGACCTCGCACTTACATGTGCTATACTACCGAACGGCTCGTGCACTTGCGAGTATCACAAGTTGAGGATGCAGCTGAATCCATTTTGGTGCAACTCAATTGACGCAACAACAAACCACGAATCGTTGACTTTCCTAATATGTTGACCACTCAATACTGCTACGATACGTCCCAGATACGGTCAAGATATGAGCAAGAAGATGATGATGCGAAGTTGGACAATCTTGAAATTTTTTGGAGTTGTAGAGGCGGTGGCATGATGATTATGCGGAGAAGATGATGCTGAGATGACGTCCTATGCCTTCTTTTAGTGAAACGGTGCGTTCCACTAATTGGATGATACAAACAATCTCACTTGGCTCCATGTAATACCTCACAAATGACAAATCAAACAAATAAATGCCCTTATACATATATATATACAACGAATACAACTCTTTTAACATTGGAGAGCCAAAACTAGGGTTTTGTGGGTTGTGGCTGTTGGGCACTAGGGCGTCTTGGGTGGCTTGTTGTTGTCTTCTTAGTGGAACATAGATCTCGTGCATCCTTTCCTTGCCTTTCTCTGTGTTGTTTTAGCGGGTGGGCTCTTTTGGTGTGGCATAGGGCTGGTAGTTTTCTTTCGTTTTAGATCTCTATTTTGGAGCATGGAGGTCAATGACATCGAGCAATTGTGTGGCAAACAACTGTTTCTTCCTAATCGAGACTGGGTGGGGGTGGTGATCAGCGATTCCGCACGCTCTAATCGTCTTGCGGGCTTATCCTATAATCCAATGGCTAGGGCTTTGCCTAGCCAAGAGGCTAATTGGGATCTGTTTGTTAAGACATTTGTTGTGTTTTGTTTATGTGGTTGTTCATGTCGGTGTTCATTTGGTTCTGACCCATTGCATGCTGAACAAATCTCACGATGTACAAGGGATTATGTTTACATAGGATGCCTTCTTTGACTGAACCTTAGAGGCATTGGTGTGGTCTTTCAATGGGTTTTCTTTTTGCTTAAGTTTTTTTTTTTTTTTTTTTTGGTGTTGTGTTCTCATAGGCTGTTCCTTTGGTTTTGGCCCATTGCATGCTAAACAAATCTCGCGTTGTACAAAGGACTATGTTTACATAGGAGGCCTTCTTTGACAAAACTTGAGAGGCGTTGGTGTACTCTTTCGATAGGTTTCTCTCAGCTTGTGTTTGTTGGTGGGGGAGATTTGTTTTAGAGGTGACTGTTATGTGTTTCTGCTTTTGTCTATATTCTTTTGTTAGTTTGTTGCATGTGTGGTACTCTTTCCTCGCTCGGGATTTTTCCCATGTGGTTTTCATGATAAGGTTTTAATGAGGCCACTGTTAACATGCTGGTTCTTATGTATTGTTCTTGAGATATTCATGGAATTTATCTTCCTTTAAAAATAAAAAATAAAAAAACTCTTTTGACCCTTTAGCCCATACCTAATACATATATATTTAACTAATAGAACTAATATGTTAATTTAATAATAGTTCATATAAATTAATAAAATATATTATTTTAACTGTTGAATCCTTGTCGTACTCGTATTCTAGTTTTTAGAAATTTGACATGTCGACGTATTGTACTATATCGTATCAACTTACAAGTAACCATATCGATGCAACATAGACTCTGAACCATGCTAAATTAATAAACTTGCTAATAAAAACATGTTCCCTCGATAATATCCTTCCACACTCCCTCTCCTCATGTGTGGAAGGATATTATCATATATGGGGGAGAAAAAGGTGGTGGTGACTCATAATTTTGATGTTGTCATAAGCGGTTCAGAGGAGCTTGACCCTTATGTACTGCTTGACAAACACACAGATGCATGGACATATCATATATGGGGCTATTGATCCTAATAGTAGAACTACAACGTTGCTTGGCATTGCTCGTAAATATGCTCTTTTGATGCATTCAAGTTGGATTCCTAGAAGGACGATTATTCTCAATAATGAGTGGCTAGAAATGAAACAACAAAAACATTAAATTAACCACCAAAGTTTTGAAAGTTTAATAATAAAAAGCACTCGCATAAAAGCAAAACTTGGGAACAAGTCATAGCCTTGCAACAACAATGAGCACGCAAGGGAAATAAATGAGCACCCAAAGGTCATAAAACTTAGACCAAATAAATAGATGAACACAATATTGTTGGCAAATAATGAAATGATTATAGCAAGTCCGATTTAGGGCCAGTTTGGCATTGCTGTGCTGTGAAAATAATCGCTGTCAGATTTGTTGTGAGAGAAATCAGCTGTGAGAGAAAGCTGTTTTGCGTTTGGTAAACTTTTTGCTAAAAGTATTGTTGGTATTGATTCTCGCATAATAAAAAATATGATTCATGCATAATCATTAAACCCAGTGCATCTTCGAAACTGATTCCTGCATAATCAGAAAATGAAAGCACCTCATTAGCTGCTTTCTCTTATAGCTTTCTCTCACAGTAATTTTTAACAATAAGTGATTTTCTCATAGTTTACCAAACAGGCTGGGTTTCCCAAATTTTTTTTAAAATCACTTATCACCCAATATAAGCAATGCCAAACGGGCACTTAGATGAACTTATGGAAAGATGATCTTTAAATAAAAACCTAAAATAATGAGTGATACAAAAAATGAAATTAAAAGGTGTAATATGCCAAAACAAGTGATTAGCATCGTATTAACATACTATTTGGTTATTCGAATTGTGAAAACACATAATGTTACTAAATAAATGAAATGTTTTTTTTATATCACAAATGTTCCCTGAGGTTCGTGAAATTATCAGCTTTGGTCCTTTATGTTTTTTGTGACATTATTGGTCCTTTATGTTACTCCTCGACACATCAATTTGGTCTTGCCGTTAGGTTTTGTCAAAAATTCTGTTAAAATAATGACGTGGCATGTATGTGGTGCCCACATATCTAATGAGATAATGACACATGGATCTAAATAAAAAATTTATTTAAAAAATAGTTTCATATTTAAAATCTAAACAAAATGTTTTTAAAAAATAGTTTTTTTATAAAAAAAAAGTTGCAGGTCCCTCTGCAACTTCTCATCCAACTCATTCCGCTCCATCTCTCTCCCCCGCTGCCCTCTCTCTCTATTTTTTTCCTTGCCCACAACTCGATCACCCCCATCTCCACCGCCCAACCCCACCCTCTCCCTCTAGTTCAAGTGAACTTACAAAACGATGAACTTGGGTTTTGGGTAAGAAATTATTTTGTATTTACTAATATGAGTTTATTAAATTTCTCAAAAAATTGGGTTTTGTTGTTAAGGGGCAAAGACTCATTGGGTAACTCAAAGTTTGGGTTGTTAAAGCCTTCAAGCATGGTTTTGTTCACAAAATATTGGAACGCAATGTGTTGGGTTGAGTACTGAAAGCTGAAGAATGTCGAAAATGGGATGGGAAGAGAGAGAGAGAGGGAGAGGGAGGAAGAGGAGGGAGAGAGATGCAGAGAGTGGGTTGGGGAGGTGGGACTGCGGTTGGGTTGAGGGTAAGGCTCGGGAATAAGGGTGGGGAAGGGTTGGTTGCGGTTGGGGATGGGGATGGGGGTGTGGGTGGAGGGATGGATGTAGGTTTTATTATTATTATTTATTTGGTTTAATGACCAAAATGGTCCCCCAACTATTGCTCCAGTATCATTTTGGTCCGCCAATTAAAATTTTCATTTCAATGGTCCTTCAACTCTTAATTTGGTATCAAAATCTTCCTACAGTCAAAGTCTGTCAACTATTCTGTGAAATTGAAGGGCAAAACCGTCTTTTCAGGGCATTCCAACCTCTCCCTCTTTGATGATTCGACAGCCACCAACCCCAACCTATCACAGCCCACCCCAGCATCCTTTCTCTTTGTCTCCTCCCCCTCTCTCTATCTCTTCCCCCTCAGCTTTCGACTGAAGTTCCTGTAGAATTGGCTCTGTTATTGAATCAAATCTTGTATGGTATGCTAGATTTCAACACCCAGGTAATTGAGGCCCTTGCTACTATTGGAAAAGGAGCAGTTGAGCGAGCCAGGGTGAGTAATATATATGGTTTTGGCTTATTATCACAAAACGTCCATGACGTTTGCGAAACTATCAGATTGCATCCTTAAAGTTTTTTTTGTATCACTCATGGTCCCTAACGTTAATATAAGTGCTCTTAAATAGTCCCTCTGTTAAAAAAATCATTAAATCCCTAATTTTATGAGGGATATAATCGTCAACTCCCTTTTACCTCTCACGCTTCAAATATATTTCCTCGTGGTCATCATCAACATCATCAGACCCATTTCTACGCTTTTTCTGAGAAATAGGGTTTTTCAGTCGTGGGAAATTGGGCGGTAAAGCTTCTGCAAAAGTGTCTAAGAGATGATGGATGAGGCAAATGAGCGTTGGGAGATCGAGACCAAACCTACATTTGTGCACTCAGGGGTCTTGACCAAGTGTAGAATCTCCAGATCCAAGCAATTGGAGATGGCAGCGAGGCCTACGTCACTGACCTCAATCTTTTCTAGATGGATCTCAACCATGGAGGTGACTTGCTCTGCTATCACTTGGAGAAGCTTGTCCTAATCACTAGAGCACCTGAAAAGCTTCAGAGTCCTCAAATTCTTCTTTTTTCTCTGTTTTTTGCTTTTGGGCTTTATTCGTCAAGTGTAATAAAATAACACAGGGATTTTGTGGCACTAGTAGGTCTGGGAATTGGGTTTTACTGCCAACGTCTAATGCATTAATTCTTAGTTAATTTTTGTTTCTTTTTTGTTGTTTTTTGGTGTTGCAGAGTACAAATCAGAGTAGCAAAGAAGCTTCAGAGCTCAGACTGAAACGACAAGTCGTCGGCAAGTGTGATCGTAGTATGCTTCTAGCCACGACGACGGCATGCCGGCAGATCGCAGAAGATTCGTCGTCGGCCTCCATTGGGCAGATCGCAACCATTGATTTAGGCTTGGAGCGATGACTGTTGCGGCAAAGCTTCTCGGCAAAAGTGTCTGGAAGTGATTTTTCGTGGAAGTCATGTAGGGGTTAATGTGATGGAACTAAACGTGGTTGATGATATAATTGAATGTAGTTGAATGTGTTAGTTTATTCAATTTGTTCAACATGTGTTGTTTACAGTTCAATTTGTTTATGTTATTCCCTTCCATTTTCACCCCTTACCTTTAGCAATTCCAACAAGAAATGGAGGGAAATGGTTCCAAATTGGTGGCAAACGGATATGAGTCATTGAAGAGGTCAAAATGATTGATTTGACGATTATATCCCTAGATTTAACAGTTTTCTAACAAAGGGACTATTTAAGAGCACTCATATTAACGTTAGGGACCACGAGTGATACAAAAAAACTTTAAGGATGCAATCTGATAGTTTCGCAAACATCAAGGACGTTTTGTGATAATAAGCCTATGGTTTTCGATTGTCTCACCTAAATACAATGTTGGGCACATTTTATTTCCTTTTTAATCCGTGTAATTTATTGATTTATTCATTTATATTTGGGGTTTTTTATATTGGTAGCTGCAGCTGGGGAATTCTTATTTTTGGTTGAAGGGCTGAAGCAATGGTGCCATGGTGGGTTGGCAGAGGAATCTACTGTCCCTAATCAGTCATATTGGTAAAAGAGTATCTGATGCAAACTTTTCTTCTTCTTCTCATTTTCAAAGACTATGGAGACCATCTCCTCAAATCATTGCAACCCCTCTTTATCACTGCTTTCAGCGTTTGGTAATCACAATACTTTACAATTTTAAGACTTGGTGTTTATACCGAAATGAACAGCCAATAAGAATGGAACACATGGACAAAATCGAGTCTGGTCAAAGTTGCCTTCGGTACCCAACACACGGTCAAAGTTGCCTTCGGCACCCGGCCTACCGATCCATTCGTTAGGGCAACGCCCTCTTCTGGGACACGTGGCATGCTCACAATCGACGTCCACAGTCCCACATCAAAATTCTCAACATAGTGCACACCTCCCAAGGCCTATAAAGGAGGCCAACTATCCCAAAATGGAGGTAATCAGAACTAACGGCATACAAGCCTATTGATCTGTCAGTTTAATTTACTAAATCCGAACTTACTGAAGCATCGGAGAGCCTTCGGCCTGTACCACACCGGTGCCCAAGGTCTTACTGAGTGTTTTCTCGTATTGCAGATAACACTCCCTACCGAGGGCTTAAAGATACCGAAGTCCCAAAATTACTAAGTTGCGCCCGAAAGGACCAAACCATTTTTTAGCGTCAACACTTGGTATTTTTTTTTCTTTCTTTCAATTTCAACTTCTGTTTCAATTGTCACATTTTTTTTGTCTTTGTTTTCGCTATCAACGGGGATTTCCAATTCAAGGAACTTGCTTGGAGATTCATCTGTTGAATCAGATGGTGAAAGGAATGAATAACACAACCGGAAACCGCTCTCTAAACCCTCACAAGTTCAATCTGTTTAAAGGTTTCCAAGAGATTCTAAGCGTTTTTGTTTTTGTTTTTTTGGGAATATTTTTGAACCATCTGGACGTTAAACATGTCTTCTCTCAAGTGGGACAGTTGAAATCTACAGCCCATCAGTCTAAGATAGTTTGGTTTTGTTTTTGAGGGTACTGCCCTAAAAAGAGAAGAAGACGAAGACTAATATGGAATTCGTTTGGTTTTGAGGGTACTGCCCTAAAAAGATGATATCGCCCCTGAATTTAACGGCAAAATTGACAAACGTTGACGGTAGGACTAATTTGATACCAAATGAAGAGTTGAAGTACCATTGAAATGAAAAATTTAGTTGGTGGACCAAAACGATACTGGAGCAATAGTTGGGGGACCATTTCGGTCATTAACCCTATTTATTTTATGTTGGGAGATTAACTATTATACCCAATATAGGGGCCCAAATTATAAAAATACCTTATATGAAATGGACTTTAGAAACACACTCAAAACTCATTTACAACATAACAAAGAGGCTTTTAACTTCTTATAAATTACAAAATTGCCATCAATTTCTTAAAACAAGCCCAATTCCAAAACCTCATAAAAAAAACCCAAAATACTCAATAGGATATCAAAGTAATTTAATAATCAAACTTAAATTTAATAGGGTCAGCTGTCATTTTTTGGGTGTTTTTTAGGTTTGTTTATAGAAATTCAATGATAGGGTTTATTTATATTATTAGTGCTAAGAATGGGTATATCACTAAATATCTCTTTTATATTTAATAAATTTAAAATTTGATGTTTTAATCTTATTTTTTTAAATGGATTTTATGTTTTAAATGATTATATTTTATTTAAAAATATGTGGCTCTATATTATTGGATGTGTGGGCTCCACATATATATCACGTTAGCAACTTAACAGAAAATTGATGTGTGGTGTGTAACATAAAGAACCAATAATATCAGAAGAAAAAAAACATAAAGGACTAAAGTTGATAATTTTGCGAACCTCATGACCGTTTGTGATAAAAACTCTAAATACAATTCTAGGATCGTCATTCTTAATGAATTGTCAACTTGTAAATGTAATTAATTAATGAAAGTATCTTGTAAAATTATTAGTAAATGGTGAGTTATTAGATTCTTGATTTTGAAACTTCAGTTGTCGAAGTCAGAAGAAGAGTAATTTATTAGGCATAAGAACGACCGGTGAACGCTGCACTTTACTATGCTAAAGCTTCCAAAAAGCTTTTGTTCTTTCTTCTATCTTTTCCAATTACAATCTCTCTGTACTTTTTATGCAACAAGCACAGGCTTTCTATCTTAAGTAACTAAACAACGACAATTCTATGATGCAACCGTTCAAAGCCGTTCACTCCACCCTCTAACACCACCTAGGGTTTCCTTTTTTAGTATTTCAGGCCTCTTCCCCTTTCTGTCTCTCTCTCTGAGTCACTCGCTTTCTCTTACTCTCGAGTCCTTGGAATTTAACACGGACTGGCCGAGTTTCTCTAGGGCGTTCGTGAGGTTTCTTTGGATATTTAATTTGGGGGGATGCTCGGAAAGTTACAATTTTGGGTCTTGAAGTAGGAGCTCTGGATTTGCTCATGAATTTCAGTGCAATTTGGTTTTATTTCGGCAGTTTTTGGCATATACAGATATAAATACACACATAGAGACAGAGCCTCACATATTTGTGAGCACCAGAAAAGCCGAATCTGAAGGGGTTTCTGTGTTGTTGCTGATTGAAAGCTTTGGCGTTTTGCTTCAGCAATTTTTCGGCGGTTTCAGTGTCGGCGGAGTTGATATTATCGCTTTGAGGTCAGTTTCTGTGATTTCTTTTATTGCTATTTATAGAAAGCTGAGAGAAGTAATTGTTACAGCTGAATTTCACGTGGTTGTGGTTGGGGAGTGATTGAATGTTGAATAATATTGTATTTTTCCATATGGGGATAAAGTGAGAAATGTAATTTTGTGTTGTGGGGAGTGCAGGTTTTCTTTGCTGATTGAGTGGACAGAGTTTTAGTGTTATGTTGTTGAATTGGGGTTTTTATTTTGGTTCTAGAGCTCTTGGATTTGCTTGTCGAAAGTGGAAGGCCAGTTAAATGATGAACGCTGAAAGTGGTCTGCCTGTAGAGGAAGATGATTGGGAAAGAAGGATTGTTTTGAGCAGCAGTTATTTGGTGGAGCAATAACAGTGGTATATTTTATCTGGAAGTGGATTTTAACCTGAATATGGAATACCCCTTTTCACCTAAAGAGAAAGGGAGTGATCATTGGGCATCTTCCAGAGCTCAGGTGGAGAATTTGGGATCACTTGATGTTGGAACAAGGAACTCGATTTCAGAGGATATGTTTAATAACATTTCTGAGCTTATGAATTTTGATACTTATGCTGGATGGTGCAGTCCAGCAGCAATGGATCAGATTTCAGCCTCTTTTGGTGTGCCATCATGTCCATCAGTGACCTATGTGCCTTTGGACGCCTTGAACTTTGCAGAACAGAATGGTGGGGCATTGCCTGGGACAGAAGGTGGCGAAAATTTTAATGTGGGGGAAAGTTCTTTCAGTGGTGAAGACAAAATTGTGTTTCAGCAAATGGACACCCCCCAATTCGGGGTTTCAACTGATTCCCACGATGCTAATGACTTGGCTGCCAAGCTAAATAATGGTTCTTTTCAACAGAATAATGTCATGGAAGTGGGGAAATATATGATCTCTAGGCCACCTGGATTGTCACTTAATGAGAAAATGCTTAAGGCACTGTCGTTGTTTAAAGAGTCTTCTGGTGGGGGTATTTTGGCGCAATTATGGGTTCCCATGAAGTATGGTGATCACTACTTGTTAAGCACTTGTGAGCAACCCTATTTGCTTGACCATATTCTCGCAGGGTATCGTGAAGTGTCAAGGACGTTTACATTCTCTGCAGAAGAAAAACAGGGTTCTGTCCTGGGGCTTCCTGGGCGTGTATTTGTCTCCAAAGTTCCAGAGTGGACTTCAAATGTTAGTTATTACAATAAGGCTGAGTACCTGCGGGTGGATCATGCAGTTAATCATCAAGTCCGTGGATCAATTGCCTTACCAGTTTTCAATTTTGACTCTGAAATGTCATGCTGTGCTGTGTTGGAGCTTGTCAGTACAAAAGAGAAACCCAATTTTGATACAGAGATGGAAATAGTTTGCAATGCACTACAGGTCAGTTTCTCTCTCTATGTGTATGTAACAAGAAATCTTCTCTCTCTCTGCCTCCCTTCTTCTTTAGTAATGGTAAATCCGAATCCTGTTTTTTGTGTGTGTGTGTGTTTATGTGCCTCTTTATCCAAACTTTGTAGGTTCAAATTTGTAAAATTAGTAGATGTTGGAAAAAAAATTTCTGGTATAAGATCTTCCCACAAGTTCCCTAAAGGTTCATAGAAACCGTTCAACCCACTAAGGGGAGTGAAGGAAAAATTTCTGGTTAAAAGTTGTCCCCCTTTTTTACTTTCTATTGCATGCATGGTGTTAGGTTCTCAGGAAAAGATATCAAGCATTAGATAAGAGTCTAAATGTGTTTTTAGGATCTGTATGTTGTTTTTACGTCATATTTCATTTTTAGATGCCAAATATTATTAAATAGTCGGAAAGTTGCTATACCTCTCAATTTTAATCGTCATGCTGGTGTGGGTATTTATATTAATCAAAACAATAAATACTAGAGTAGGAATGTGCAGAATTTGTTTCACTTCATTTTCCATTGGAACTGCGTCAATTGTTGTTAGACTACCTAAGACACCTCCAGATTTCTGCACAGGTGTCTCAATGCTTATGATGCAGCACCATTACTAATTCTTGTGAGGGTGCTTCCCAAGATCCTGTACAAATTGCACTACCTATATGCTTTACATGTATTATTGTTATTGTGAATATTAAGTATGACAATGGAATCTATTTTGATGACAATTTTTTGCAGGCTGTGAATTTAAGGACCACGGTGCCTCCTCGACTTCTTCCCCAGGTACAAGCAGAGTATTGTTTCTTGCCCATTTGTCAAAATCTTATCTCCATTACAACCCAAAGAAAAATAAATTTTTTTTGAGGAAGCAAAATTTGTAGTATTGTTTTCCTTGTTAAAATTTTCTGCACTTCTTACAAGGTAATCTATCGCTTGCAGTGCCTTTCAATGAACCAAAGAGCTGCTTTAGCTGAAATAACTGATGTCTTACGAGCTGTTTGCCATGCACATATATTGCCATTGGCTCTAACCTGGATTCCTTGTTGCTACTCTGAGGGTGATGGTGATGAAATTAGAAGAGTACGTGTAAGAGGGGGTATTACAAATTCAAATGAGAAATCCATTCTATGCATTGAGGAAACAGCTTGTTATGTAAATGATAGAACGATGCAAGGCTTTGTGCATGCATGTGTAGAACATCATCTTGAGGAAGGGGAAGGAATTGCTGGGAAAGCACTTCAATCAAATCATCCCTTCTTTCTTCATGATGTTAAGGTGTATGATATTTATGAATATCCACTTGTTCATCATGCACGCAAATATGGTTTGAATGCCGCTGTTGCAATCAGACTAAGGAGCACCTACACTGGTGATGATGACTATATATTAGAGTTTTTTCTCCCTGTCAATGTGAAGGGGAGCTCAGAACAGCAACTGTTGTTAAACAACCTTTCAGGTACCATGCAGAAAATGTGTAAGAGTTTAAGGACAGTTTCAGATGCAGAATTAGCTGGGGTACAAGGCTGCAACACTGGGGTTCAGAAAGGGCCAATCCCCAATATCCCACAACAGAGAAATTCTCAGACAACATCATCAGATAGTGAATTTAATTCAATGGAGAATATGCCGTCCGATGTATTAAATAGAAGAAATGGGGGAATCGAAGCAGAGAATCCCCGTGAACAGGTATTGCTTTCATAAAAGAACATTATTAGATAATACACCTGTCTCAGTTTCTTCAGAGAACTTTATAATTTTTGTAATGTGAAGCAATGACAGCATATCTGTATGTCTCATTGTGTTTTTGTTAGTTACTGGCACAAGTTTCTTGGGTGGGAAGGTTGGTTTGTTTTTACTGTCTCTGGTGTGTAGTTTGATAGTTAATATGGCTATTTTTTCTTTTTTGTCCTGTATGCCTGCGTTTCTTGTGTGATTGTGTTTTAGTTAGTCTTGATTTGAGATTTTGAAAAAGGAAGGTTAAAGAGAGAAAGGAGGAAGTTTACTGTCCATTTATGCTTAGAGTTTTATTGTAAAAATTATAAGGATGTAGTTTGAAATAACTCTCAATGGCTGAACTATGCAAGCATTGTAGAACCAAGAAACCATAAGGTTGTTATCCCCCTTTTAATAAGATTGCTGTATTTAAATTTACTGTCTGAAATAAATTCTTGAGAATCTGGAAGGTGTAATACGAAGATAATTATCTTTTTGGTACCTTTAAGGGTTTGGGATTCTGGCTTGACCATTGTAAGTGTAGCTTAGTCTCCACTCTGATAATAGGTAATACATTTATGTGGAAGTCTTCCTTGAGACACACTTTGTCATCACACTCTCTTTCAGACAGGAATTATTATTACTGTTGCTGTGAAGAGTATACAAATATAAGATTGATAGTACTTTCTAGACATGGTCATTTATGATCACATTATCCTTACGTCTCTTACTGCTGGCTCATACCTTAAAGAAATCTGAAATTAAATATCTCCATGCAAATGCTTCCTTAAATATGGAAGCACTGCCAAGGGTTATCTATGCTTACCTGGAAAGTTTCGTTGCAATATTATAAACTTTTGCTGCTGGCTCTTCACCTGAGGAATGTGGTTGGGGGAATGACTGCTTATATGCATTGTAGGCACCTGGATCAAGAAGGCAGATGGAGAAAAAGCGAAGTACAGCGGAGAAAAATGTGAGCTTGAGTGTTCTACAGCAATACTTCTCTGGGAGTCTCAAGGATGCTGCTAAGAGCATTGGGGGTGAGACTTCATCTCTTGTGTGTCTCATATATAAGTATAATGAATCTACTTATTGTGGGATTTGATACTTTAATAGCTAAGCATAAAAGCAGATTATAAATGTTCTAGAATCCATCTGAGAATTTATCTTTAGGAATTGATTAAAAAACATAATTTTTTAAATAATTATTAATTTATTTGTAATAAGGTACAGATGGAGCCTATGTTTCTTTCATTCATGCTTTCTTCTAGAATCTTGTATCTCCTATATGCTAATGTCTAGTCAGACCCTATATAGAAAAGATTCATCTGGTGCTTCACTTAATGATATAACATTGGGTTAAACAATACTGAAATGTATGCCATAAAGAGTAGAGAGATGGATAAATAAAACATTAGAGAGAGAGAGAGAGAGAGAGAGAGAGAGAGGTCACTCTTAGAAAAGATTCATCTGAGATATATATATTATTTTCTCGACAGTTGTGACAATAGTTTAATAACAAGTTTTTTTGTATACAAGTGATATTGGGGGAAGGGGAATCGAACCCAGGACCATGGGTGCAGGGGTAAATGCTCATAATCACCTCAGCTACAAGCCCCTTGCTTGATGCTAAGTTAAACAGTAGTGAAAATGCATGCCATAAACTTATCATGTCTTTTTACTTATATAGATATAAATTTTTCTCTTACTAAATTGGTTTAATATATATATCTTAAATTTCTATAGGAAAACTGGAGATTGATCTGATAGTGTTCCAAGTGTTAAAATTATAATTTCTAAGTATCTTCATGTTTATGAAGTATTGGTTATTGATCAGGGTGTATGTTATCTGTATTTAATATTGATATTTCCATCCTATTAAAAAAAGATGTATGTATTTGGATATGAAACAGTTATACCTCTCTTATCTATCTATGCCAAGTACCTTAGAGAAATTTAGTAATATTCATTTGCAAAACCTTACTATCAAGTCGTCATGCAAATTATCATTTTATTATTAAGTATAATTCTTGCAAATCTATTTGAAATGATTTTTAAAATTAATTTTTTTTATTTTGGTAGTCTGCCCCACTACGCTAAAGAGGATCTGCAGACAACATGGGATCTCTAGATGGCCATCTCGTAAAATAAATAAGGTGAACCGTTCATTGAAGAAAATACAAACTGTGCTTGATTCTGTTCAGGGGGTTGAGGGAGGATTGAAGTATGACCCAACTACTGGTGGGTTTGTGGCAACAGGGTCCATCATCCAAGAATTTGATGCTCAGAAAAGTCGTTTATTCCCTGAGAAGAGCCTGCCTGTTCAAAATTCTGAGCTAGTTACCCAAGATCCAGTTCCAGTACCTTCAGTGTCTTGCAATAATGGTGAGAGTTTTGCAATTAAGTTGGAAGAGGATGGGTGTTGTATTCCAACTTCTCACGAGGAAGGGGTAAAGAAACAGAATATCCCTCTTATGCCTCAAAGGGACTCCAAGCCAATTGCAATAGAAGGAAATAAATGGGGTCACAGCAAGAACAGTCTAAAATTAGAGAATTCTGACTGTCACTTTGTGTCTCAAAGCTCAAGCTCCTTGGCTGCTGCTGATGATATGGACACGGGAGTCGATGGGGATGATGGGATTGTTGAATATAACCAGCATACTTCTTCGAGCTTGACAGATTCATCGAATTGCTCTGGTTCAACTCTGCGCTCATCAAGTTCTCAGAGCTTTGAGGAGCAAAAGCAACCAAACATGAACGCAAGCAGTGTTGAGAATGGGTCAAAAATAATTGTGAAAGCTACTTATAAAGAAGATACGATCAGGTTCAAGTTTGACCCTTCTGTTGGGTGCTTTCAACTATATGAAGAGGTTGCGAAGAGGCTGAAGTTGCAAAATGGGACATTCCAGCTCAAGTATTTGGACGATGAAGAGGAATGGGTGATGCTAGTGAGCGATGCAGATTTGCGGGAGTGCCTTGAAATATTGGATGACATTGGGACACGTAGTGTGAAGTTCATGGTCCGTGATACACCTTTTGGTGTTGGTAGTTCTGGCAGTAGCAATTGTTTCTTGGCAGGGGGCATATAACAGATGGAGGTTACTCAACTCTAGGGTAAATTTTGAGTCTGCTTTTATAGTATCATAGGCTTTCTTTCACTAGCTTTATGGGTTTTACTTCAATGAGGTCATGTACTTCTATTGCCTATTTCCTTTCCAATATTAGTTCACTTCAACACACACAATGGAAATCACTGTCTTCTGGCTAGGCTGCTTCGGTAGTCCTTTAAGAAGTACAGCTTTCTGGTGTGCATGGTGGCCATTGTAAAAGTTCCGAAGTAGGCGAAGAGAAGATATGACCTATATAATATAAAACCCATGCATGTTACAATAAGCTGTGTATATGTCATAGTGGATGTAGTCATAGAAAGGTTAGAGGGGGTGCCTTAATCCCCAGTCTGTATAGTCTATAAATATATCAACTTGAAAACAATAGATTTACGACTTCAAATTGTTTATCTTTGAATTCAGTACATTCTTGGGAGAAAGTATTGTTTATAATTTAGAGAGCACGTGATTGATGACAATTTTTTTTTTGCCAAAGAAAATGTGCGGTTGAACAATGTGTACCTTTTGAAATCTTAATTTCCAAATCATGTTAAGCTATAAGCCATGTCTCGTAAATTTGAAGAAGCTAGTACCATTTTTTCTCCTTTCCAGAGCTTATTTTTAATCATAATTGTGACATTTTTCTGGGATTAATTACACTTTGTATTCTTGAAGTTTCGGTAAAATTTCACTGTTGGCCCTTATAACGACTATGCTGATGCTCAGGGCCAAAATGAACCAGTTTCTTTGAAGATCAACTTTTTCAGCAGATCGCCTAATAAATTTTGCAACTAGAATATTAAAAAGTACACTTGAGACTAATTATACAAATGAACTTATGAAATAGAGCCTTTTCACAGGTATGAAGAACAGCAGCGTCATAAGTTTCCTGTTTCTTCCTATAAAAAAATTAATAATAAGGTTTCTTGTTTCTAGCAAGATTAAGTAGCTCATTATGTAAATACACGCTTTGTAATTCAGACTTCATAGATTAATGAGAGCAAGTATCTGCGCTTTGCTTGTACCATAATCAACCGAGCACATTCGTTATTGGGGGACTAACGCATAGACAAACCCACCGCCTGCCAAAGGAAAAACACTTCCAGGGCAATCCCCAAAACACTGATGACATCATCATGATCCCAACCTGCCGAAGAGATACCTACCTCAAATGCGGCAATTGCCTACCAAAAGCGGTTGCCGAAGCTCTCAACTATATAACCTAAGCCTTCGACATGTGTCTCCACCACAATGATTTGTACAAAGTCTCACATTCTCCCACTTTCATTTCTCTATAGAAGAGGAATAATACCCAAGTAAAAAGGTAACTATTTTTCATCCTTACTGTTACTATGCCAAAATTACCGATTTCCCCATTCTTGCTGACTTAAGCATCAGAGAGCCTTCGGCTAGCACTACACATGTGCCCGAAGCTTGACGATTGTTTCTTCTATCCCACCTCTGCAGGTCTCCTCCCTGCCGAAGGTTCCCTTATCGAAGGTTCACTCCTTCCAACCCCTTATTGAAGACTCCGCACTTCTCCTATCTAAGTTGAATCCAATTTTGGACGTCAACAGTCTTCTATCTTGATATATTTCTAGAATTTCCCACGGGTTCCAAACTTTCATATCATACCTATCAAATCCTAAAGTTTAGGATCATTTGGTATCATGGGGAATTGGAATATATCTCAACCTTTCGCCACCACAGCCATTGAGCTCACCTCAGGTCAAGACATTCATCAGGACCATACCTTGACGACGATGGCTTCATGCCAAGATGAACTCCTGCACAAGTTATCGGAGATGGAGAACTCTCTGGGCCAGCTATTGGAAATCAAGAAATCTGTAACCGCACTTTCTACTCAGCAAACCCAAGTGGTCGATTTGAAGAAATCAATGATGGAGAGCTTCGCTTACTACGCCGCAATCGACCCGAAACAACAGCGTTTGACAACAGCCCCAACCATGAGGCCATTATTATTTACCCAAACTTGACCATGGACAGGGAGCCAGCATTAATGGCGGCAAATCAGGAGGAAGCTAGATGTGTATATTTATGTTTCTGGTGATGAGGGTGCATACACTAATGCAATCTATGAGGTGAAATTCAAACACGAAGCGCCAGTAGTTGTTGAACTTGTTGCCAAGTTCTATGAGGGTAGGGATTATTGCTTTGAGGTTGTATGAATTTTCAACCGCTCCAAATTATACTACTGTAAACGGGATGGTGGATATATTATCGACACCAGCACTAGGGCAATATCTTCCTCTCTTCCTCCTACCTTAGTGACAAGACCTAACCCGAACTCCCCTTGGAATCCTTGCCAAATCCTGCTACCCTTCCGACACCCATAGGATGCCGGGCCCATTTACTAAAACAAAAGGTAGAGAAGCATAAGGGTCAAGACTTCTACCGAAATTTCAGCAAAGTCTCCCCTAAAAAACGAACATTACCAAAATTTACACCTGCAATAAAAGCACAAATAAAGTTCCCAAGTGCCAACACACACAATTTAAAGCGTACACAGTTTACAAATAGCCTCTGGCCACAAAACAAACCCTACATGGGTGTATTCGGAGCATACTACGAATTTAGTTAGTTTGCAAGTAAAAAACATACGAAAAGTCACGAAACAAAAATCCTACTGTGACGACAGTTGTGTGGAGAAGGAGATTCTGGTCTTGCCTGTAAGTCTCTTCAAGTCACAGCCTAGGGGGAGGGGGGGCAAAACCATAAAATATGTGAGTGGACAAAAAAAATTAGATTTAAACATAAATAAAACAACAAACTAACCCCCGCCCTTTTTTTTAATATAAAAACAATAGCCCGAGCCATGCATGTAAAACCCTTTTTAACGCATGGCTGATTTAAAAACCTGTTTGATCTCAAAAACCCCTTTTATACAAATAATGCACGCACATTCATAGCTATGTACCAGGGAAAACAATCCAATAAGGACATGTTTGATAGGCCTCACTGGACTGGACTATGTTAATTAGCACTTAAAACCCATGTTTGGTGAAAGGAGGGACTAACTTAAATGAGACTAAATAGCCCAACAGTACAAAAAATGCCTCACTCGCTCGTGCAATCTAGCGAGCCTGAAACTTGGTTCTCAAAATAGCGAGCTCGCTAAACATAACACGCGAGTCCGAGCCAACGCCTCTCTCTCTCTCTCTCGTTTCCTTCAACATCGAATCTGCTCTTCTTCGAAGTTGTGCTCAGGCAAGTTTTTTTTATCTCTTCCTTCACATATCTCCCTTCACTCTGTCTGCAAAACCCTGTAGCTCTCCACTCTCATTCTCTTCCAATTCCCTTTCGTCTTTAACTTAGAAAATGAAAACGGAGATGCTTTAGAAGATGCGTAGTTCGATAGCAGCAGTGGGTCTTCTTCTCAAGGCAGTCTCCAACAAGAACAACGCTTGTTATCCATTTTACTGCAGCAGTGGGCCTTAGAAGATGTCTTTCAGCTGCTTTCGTTGATCGGAGCCGAGCGCGGCCATCATTCTGGTAATGGGCAAAGAAGAAGAAAGGGATCAATAAGATCCCAATTGTGTTCTGGGCATTTTGGTGTTTTTTAATTTTAATTTTGTGGTGTGGTAATTGGTTTGTGAAAAGTTGTGGTGTGGGGCTAATTGGGTTTATTCTGTTTTTCTCTTTGGAAATTTGGAAAGAAAGACAGAGCGAGAGAGAGAGCAAGGCAGAGATGGGAAAGAAAGGCAGAGCGAGAGAGAGAGAGAGAGAGAGAGAGAGAGGAAGGAAGAGGAAAGAAGAGAGAATGGGTTTTTTTTTTTCTTTTGTATTTTTTTTTTAATTTAATAATTTATATAATTTTTTTTGAGTGCTGCTAAATGAACCCTAAAATTAACTGAGTACACCCTATGATCTAAGTGCACCCTAATATTTAAATTAAAATGTAAAATTAACTAAGTACACTCTATTTAACTACCAAAAATACCCATAGTACACCCTAATACACTCTATCTTGCCAAAAAAAAAAAAAACCAACAACATTCATCGATCTCCCTATGAGCCCTTTTTCTCCATGCTTTGATTCTCAAAAATTTTAACTGTACAATCTGGACAATATTGTTCCTTTTGATATATCCTAAATCTAACTAATGATACAAAAACGTTCTCATAATTTTTTATTTATTTAATGAATCCAATATCTAAAACCAAAAAACAACTCTGATTGCCTTCTTAGTCAGGGGTTGACAAGGTTAGGCTATCTGTAGTCTCTGTCTTTTTTTCAATGAAATCTTTGATTCATGACCACCCAAAAAAAAAAAAAACTGATTGCCTTGCTTGCTGATATAAGCCCCAATATGATTGGTGTGGCTACTTTTGAGGAGGGAAATTGGAGAAAACAAGTTTTTACAAGGAGCTTCAAATATTTTAGGGAATTTTCTGAATTGAAAGATGAGAAAAATGAAAAAATTATAAGTTTGGAGAAGAAGAGTGATTGAAAGGAGAAGAGGCTCTGCTAGGCTTGGTTTTGAGAGATAAAAGAGTTCGGCTGTCCAAATGCTAAGATGGAGAAGAAGAGAAGTGTAGGGAAAAATATGTGGTGTCATGTTTTAGATGGTTTTTAAAAAGTGCTGCTAAACGAACCCTAAAATTAACTGAGTACACCCTATGATCTAAGTACACCCTAAAAATATGTGGTGTCATGTTTCACAATTCAAGATATCCTTTTTAGTCATTTTATATTATGGTAAATTAGTAATCCAAAAAATACTTTGATAGTAGGGTGTACTTAGTTAATTTTAGGGTTCATTTAGCAGCACTCTTTTTTTTTACACATCAGCCCCAATTAAATATCCCTAATTAAATATAAATATTTTTCAAGTCAAAATCCCCAATTAAATTTAAATATTACAAGAATTATTTTTTAGTCCGACACAACACCAAACATAGGTCTTCACTATTTTTACAATTCAGCTTCTTAGTCCGACAAAATACCAAACGTAGGTCAGTACTTAATCCAACTTAGGCCAATCCGAGCTAATCCAAGACAGTCCCAGGACTTAGTCCAATCCATGACGGTGCGCCGTACCAAACGACCCCTAAGGGGATTGTTTTACTAGACCACATGACAAAATCCTCAATTTGCATGTGGCTAAGAAATGAACAATCCAATTGTAACACCCCGACCCTAATTTAATTATCCATTCATCTATTTAATTAAATTTAAATATGAATTTACAATTTTGCCCTCAGGGTAGGGGTAATTTGGTCGCTTTTTAATTCGGAAGGATTTTATAGAAGTGACTGGTATTTTTACGTAGATCATACTAGGATGAGTTTGTAGACACGTAGTTTACTCGAATCGGAGTTGTAACAAAAAAAAATGATCAAAATACACTCAGTGGCATAATCGTAATTTTCTCGAAATGGTTTTAATAAAATTCAGAAAACCTACATCTCTCTCTCTCTCTCTCTCTCTCTCTCCCCTCCCGCACTTAGAACCCCCCCCCCCCCCCCCCTCTCCTCCCCTTGATTTTTCTGTTCAGCCGTACGGCTCTTTCAGACGCAGCCACTGCCACAGTCCACCACCGGAGCTAGGACCAGTCCCAAAACGACCGGCCAAACTCTGCCGTCCTACCCAACCCTTCTGCCGCCCTGATCCGCCAGCGATGTTGCCCAAAAATGTCAAAAACAGGCCTAATTTTTTGGGAGCTCGTTCGGGTGATTCCGACGACCAAATTTTGCGAACTTGGTATCTTTTCTCATCCTTTCAATGTGTTTTAGCTGCTGATTGTGGTATTTATGAGAAATTTCTGTGTTTTGAAGAAGCATACCTCACTCGTCGGATTCCGTTGCCGAAATCGCCAGAAACGGCGATCAAAAAACAGAGATATTTCCTCTAGTTCTAGTCGCTTCACGGCTCGAAATGGGGTCTGGAAATTAAGTGGGTCGGTGTAGAGGAGGTGGAGAGGAGTGTTTTGCAAGTTACAACGTCAAGTTTAGTGGCCGGATTGTGTCGGAATTGCCGTCGAAACCGGCGGTGCCGTGCCGGAGAGAAAGAGAGAGGAGAGAGAGTTGGGAGGGAGAGAGAGAGAGAGAGAGAGAGTGCGTGAGGAAGAGAGAGAGAAACCAGATTTTTAAAACCCAACTTCAACAAATTTATGGTGTGCTACTGCACTTCAGTTGACCATAACTTCTTCATTAAAACTCCGATTTAGGCCCACTACGTGTCTACGAACTCATGAGAGCGAGCTCTACGCAATGGCACAACTCAATTCCCCACAATCCTTTCCAAATTAAAAGTGACCAATTTACCCTTACCCTTAAGGGTAAAAATGTAATTTCTCAGTATTATTATTATTATTTTAATTTATAATTATTTTAGATCGGGATGTTACACCTAGCCTCTAAACCAACATCAACTCTCGTGTCTGCGTCTGGCAAACTTTACTATCTTGCAATTTCATGGTCCTACCCATGGTCCAACAAACCAATTCTAGAGCCCTCCTTCAAGAGGTACGATCCTGATGAGAACGTCTAGGAGTAAATGTCTTCTTTTCTATTTTATAATAACTATCACACCTCTATGGAGATAACTGATTATGCCGTTTCTTATGGGGTTATTTTTTTTAGTTGTTATGTCGTGATGGAAGTGATGTCGATGTCGTTGCTTTCATGAGAGTAGAAACCAATGGCATCAAGTGAAATTTTATGCTTCTCATTATTATGATCCTTTCCCAGAGAGTAGAAACCATAGTCAAGTTTCTGTTGATTATGCTCATTTCCTAGGGAGGGCCGCGGTTGTAGGCAAAACTATCTATGCTTGGAACTTATAACATTCTCCTTTAGGATGGACAAATGTGACAACGGTGGTATTGCATATTCCCTAAGTTAACTGTTTATATTGCAAGGCTTGGAGATTGCTCGTACATCATTGCAGTTTTATGAATTTCAAACATACTATTTGGTTCATTTGGGAAATCAAGAATTTTTCCATGTCAAGGCCGCTCATAGCAATGCAATTCTCGAGGTTCAATATCTTTGTATCACCATGTTTCAAATTGTTGCTGGAGAAGGAGGAAGAGCTATGATCAAGACCATACATTCTTCTATTCATTCTGTGGATATTAAGAACTCTGAATGGTTCAATCTTGTTTTTTGCTTCACGCCTGAGTGCAGAGATTATGAACCTATAGAAGATGTAAGAGTGTGACTAGTATGAATCATCCAAAACAAGAAGAAACTAGTCATATGAGAATTTGTCTAAAAAAGCTTTCAGATAGCTTGAAGGAATAGCCTCCAGCAATTATGGGCAAGTCTGCACCTCGTTCTTGTATTAGGAAATGTGAAAATATGAAAATTCAAAAGCCTTTAGATAGCCACCAGCTAGAAGAAAAAATTTCCTATAGTTTAGTTTAGGTCTTTTTTTTTATTTTTTATTTTAGAATCATCAATAAAATGGTTACCGCAACTTAATATTAGGGAAATTGGCGGCTTTACCCCTGGCTCACCTAATTTATTCACTAATATCCTTATTTTGAAACTCAATCACAAATGCCCCTTATAAAAACTCCCTATTGACAGCCTATTACCCATCTTTCACTTTTGTTTAGTCATTCTGAGCTCTCTGAAATCCTCTTTCATAATTTCTCGATCTCACTCACTCAACCCTCATCTCCTCTCCTCTCTCTCTCTCACTCGCACCCACATCGGCGACAATCACTGTCACCTCCTCAGAAACCCTAACCCACATCGGCGACAACGACCTTTCCACCTCCATCTCTCACTCTCTGTCACCTCTTTCGACCTCTATACCTAGAGATGGTGTCTCAGGTAGCCAATTTTCTCCTACACATTTGGGTTTTCTTCTCCTTATTTCAATTTCATATATGGGTTTGGATTTTTGGTGCTTGATGTGAGTTCAAGTCCCTCCAAGTCAAATTTGGGTGAGATTGTACAGCAATTTGTTGAAACATAATTGTGGGTTGAATTTAAAATTTTACTCTCTCTGTTTACAATTAATATTTTCAGCTTGTGTAGAGAATGTTATTTCAGTGGGATTATACAAGAACTTTTTGAACCAAAATTTTGGGATTGTGCAACAAATATTTCTCAATTTTTCTTAAGGAATATTATGCTTGAAGCTTGTCCAATCTACAATGATTTTGAAGATTTTATTTTGCTTATTGAATTTGATTACTAAGTTAGGTTTTTATTTTGACAAAAAACAATTGAAGAAACACAGTTATTTGGTTCAATGGTCTCTTGGTTCAATGATATGAATTTGTTTGTTCTATTTTGGGATGTGATTTTTGAATGAACTACATAGATTGATTATGTCTTGAGGTGGAGGATATCTCCAAAAGTGACTGTGGAGTTTGTAAGTTTTATAAGAGTGCCAATATTTTAACATAAGTTTGATACTGTAAAGTTGGCATATGTTGGATCTTGGTTTTCTCTATTTTTTGTAATTCAATCTTGGATGTTTTTGGTGCAGTTTATAGTCCTCAAGGTTGGAATCATGCCAAGGTTGTGTTGGTCCGTGAAAAGGGTTCTTGGAAAACTTGAAGGTTTGTTGACAGCTCTTGCATTTATCCAGTTCCATTGTCTTGCTCTTCTTCTTCTTTGAGACTGTGCTTCTTTAACTGTTTGAACAATGCAAAGTGCACTATTGATGATTTCCTGATTTGTATTTTATTCGCCTGCCAAGACACATATTCACTTCACCCATGTTTATAATAACTTATATTGCAATTTAGTAGTACGAAATCGTGTGCATGAATGTGAACTTTAATTTTGCAATGGTACTATCTTGTGAAAGTTTGCTATATGAAGAATTGGGTCATTTGGAAAAGTCAACAATCTGTATGAAGATAGGATTCTTGAAGGTAGTCCTTCACTGGAGAAACCATAGATAGATTTCTCATAAGTACATATAACTCCAAGCTCAGCTCTTAAATGATGTATATCATAATTTTTTATTTCTTTCTTCTATTAAAAAATGTATGTCATACTGTAGTTTTACATTTATCCACTCTATTTGTTGTAGTTCATGTAAGTGTATGTTTATGATACTTGTAGTGCCTGTAAATATGTCTGAACTTGTTTTGGTATTGGTTTTTGAATTTGTTTTGGTATTGGTTTTTGTTATAAATTTTGGAATTGGTTTCTGTTTTGAAATTGGTTTCAGTTGTGATTGAATGTTATGTTTTTGCTTCCATTTTGATTGAATGATTTGCTTCTAATATGCATTTTTGATCCATTTTATACATATGGCAGCGTTCTCTTGGGGAGGAAATTGCTAACTTTCAGCTTAAATTCGGTTCTAAGAGGAGATGTCGTTGAATTTTGCTAATGTGTTAAAATTCCAGACCAAGAGGAGATGTAAATTTTTTATTTTTTGCCACTTTCTTATGTATATCTTAAGATGTAATGAGATAACATTGTTTGTTCATCAATTTATGAAAGTCAAGTTAGAAGGAAATTTGTCCCACAAGATTGGTCTCTAGTGATTCAAAATCCTAACTCTTAAGTCTTGAGATAATTGACTTTTTTTTTTCATGACAGTTAGACCTAGATTTTTGGCTTCTAGAAGATTGTTGTCATTGAGAACCTTCATCAATTTGGATTTGGGAAAACATTCCATTTAGTTGCAAGAAGTGTATTGTAGTTATAAGGAAAAAAAAAACATGTAATTGAGGGACTACTTGTGTATCTGACAGACCATTTAATTATTTAGTCCTCATGGAATGAAATTGAGTTCAATTTACTTGAGAAATTTCAATCTTGAATCTTTTGTTTTTATATATTCACAAGTGTATGCAATGGAAAAATACTTTTATTCAATTATACATTGAAGAGAGCACATTATATACCTTATGTGTATATATAACTCATTCTTCTTGCCTTTGTGGATGGCAATGGGTCGAATCGGGGGTGGGTATGCCCTTCCCATCCCTATCCCTGTGAAGCTTTTTTTCACCATCCCCACCCCTGTGAAGCTTTTTTCCCCCATCCCCACCTTTATACCCTCAATACAGACTTGAAAAAAATAGGATATACGAGGGCAATATAGTAGCAATAAACACCCTCAATACAGACTTGAAAAAAAAAGGATATACGAGGGCAATACAGTAGCAATACACATGCAATAAAGGGCTATACAATGGCAATACACAAACTCCATACTTCCCCTATAAATTTATTCCAACACTGACTTGAAAAAAAGAAAGATATGAGGGGCAATACAGTAGCAATACACGAGCAATAAAAGGTTATACAATGGCAATACACAAGCAATAAAAGACTATATAATGGCAATACACAAACTTCATACTCCCCCTATAAATTTATTCCAACAGACTTTAAAAAAAAAAAGGATATACTGAGGCAATACACAAGCAATAAAGGGCTATACATGTGCAATACATATGCAATACATATCTGTCATGGCATTTGCCAATGAAATCACTGATTTGGTTACATTTGTATTTTTCTTCTTTGCAAGGGGAAAGATAAAACCATGGAAACTAGAGATTGACAAATTTCCTTCTAACTTGACTTTCATAAATTGATGAACTAACTATGTTATCTCATTACATCTTAAGATATACATAAGAAAGTGGCAAAAAAACAAAAAATTTACATCTCCTCTTAGTCGGGAATTTTAACACATTTTATATCTATCAACAAAATTCGACGACATCTCCTCTTGGTACCGAATTTAAGCTGAAAGTTATAGTAATTTCCTCCCCAAGAGGATGCTGCCACTTGAATCAAGACAATCTTCCATCTGTATAAAACGGATCAAAAATGCATATTAGAAGCAAATCATTCAATCACAATGGAAACAAAAACATAAACATTCAATCACAACTAAAACCAATTTCAAAATAAAAACCAATTCCAAAATTCATAACAGAAACCAATACCAAAACAGATTCAAAAACCAATACCAAAACAGATTCAAAAACCAATACCAAAACAAGTTCAGACATATTTACAGGCACTACAAGTCTCATACACATACATTTACAAGCACTACAACAAATAGAGTGGATAAATGTAAAACTATAGTATGATATACATTTTTTAATAGAAGAAAGAAAAAAAAAATTATGATATACATCATTTAAGAGCTGAGCTTGAAGTTTGTTGAGTTATATATACGTTTGAGAAATCTATCTGTAGTTTCTCCAGTGAAGGACTACCTTCAAGAATCCTATCTTCATACAGATTGTTGGCTTTTCTAAATGACCCAATTCTTCATATAGCAAACTTTCACAAGATAGTACCATTGTAAAATTAAAGTTCACATTCATGCACATGATTTCGTACTACTAAATTGCAATATAAGTTATTATAAACATGGGTGAAGTGAATATGTGTCTTGGCAGGCGAATAAAAATACAAATCAGGAAATCATCAATAGTGCATTTGGCATTGTTCAAACAGTTAAAGAAGCATAGTCTCAGAGAAGAAGTAAAGCAAGATAATGGAACTAGATAAATGCAAGAGCTATCAACAAACCTTAAGTTTTCCAAGAACCCTTTTCACAGCACCAACACAACCTTGGCATGATACCAACCTTGAGGACTGTAGACTGCACCAAAAACAGATCTAAGATTGAAGTACGAAAAATAGAGAAAAACAAGATCCAACATATGCCAACTTTACAATATCAAACTTATGTTAAAATATTGGCATTCTCATAAAACTTACAAACTCCACAATCACTTTTGGAGATACCCTCCACCTCAAGACATAATCAATTTATGTGGTTCATTCAAAAATCACATCCCAAAACAGAACAAAACAAATTCAGATCATTGAACCAAATAACTATGTTTCTTCAATTGTTTTTTGTAAGAATAAAAACCTAACTCAGTAATCAAATTCAATAAGCAAAATAAAATCTTCAAAATCATTGTAGATTGGACAAGTTTCAAGCATAATATTCCTTAAGACAAACTGAGAAATATTTGTTGCACAATCCCAAAATTTTGGTTCAAAAAGTTCTTGTATAATCCCACTGAAATAACATTCTCTACACAAGCTGAAAATATTAATTGTAAACAGAGAGAGTAAAATTTTAAATTCAACCCACAATTATGTTTCAACAAATTTATGTACAATCTCACCCAAATTTGACTTGGAGGGACTTGAACTCACATCAAGCACCAAAAATCCAAACCCATATATGAAATTGAAATAAGGAGAAGAAAACCCAAATGTGTAGGAGAAAATTGGCTACCTGAGACGCCATCTCTAGGTATAGAGGTCGAAAGAGGTGACAAAGAGTGAGAGATGGAGGTGGAAAGGTCGTTGTCGCTGATGTGGGTTAGGGTTTCTGAGGAGGTGATAGTGATTGTCGCCGATGTGGGTGCGAGAGAGAGAGAGAGAAGAGAGGAGAGGAGGTCTGAGTGAGTGAGATTGAGAAATTGTGAAAGAGGATTTCAGAGAGCTCAGAACGGCTAAACAAAAGTGAAAGATGGGTAATAGGCTGTCAATAGAGAGTTTTTATAGGGGCATTTGTGATTGGGTTTCATAATAAGGATATTAGTGAATAAATTAGGTGAGCCAGGGGTAAAGCCGCCAATTTCCCTTAATATTATGCACAAATTAAATAGTTCTTATTTGGTTTGTTTTATGATTGTAACTACTTTTCTCTCCCACATATTTTTTATAAAATAAAAAATAAAAAATTAATGAGACTAATCTTTACTACAAACATAAAAAAAGTAAATGACCCTATCATATATTTAGAATATTTAAAAATGTTTGACTAAAGTGCCAAAAATTACATTAAGCTCAAATGATAAGAATTTATAAAAGATGATGGAAAATTCTTTGAGACCTCCTCAAAACCAATTGCATGTGAAATTATATTTTTGTGCTAATTAGTGAGAGGGTGCTTACTTCAGGAACTTAATCATGAGGACAGTGATCAGCTGGACTAATTGTAAATTCTATCATGTCTTTCAATCTCAAATACTAACCTTGATCAAACATTGTGAATAAGGATCTTCTTCTCCTACTAGGTTCTTTATCTCTATCTCTGGGGTGAGTTTTCTATTATGAGTGAGTATTTGCCGATAGGGAAGGGACCTTATTTATAAGCATTTGTTCCAATACCTTACCCATCAAGGAGTACTCGAACAAATCTTTTTTGCTTAGGAATAGGATGTTTTAATCCTTATAGAATTAGGAATTCTTAAGAAACTCCTGTTGAGGCCCAAAAAAGTCACAGGAAGCCTAAAGCCCTATATAACATATAATGTTGGTCATGCATCAATCCAATCTATATTTTAGGAATTAATTTATTAAATAAATATAGAAATAGTGTACATGCCATGCTAAACCAATAATACATTTTTCCTATGCCAATCACTTACCAAGCTCACATGAACCCAAGTCATGTGGTTTACGGGGCTTGCACGAGGGATTGTGGTGTGGAAGGTTACGGAGGTCCACAAGGCCCACGTAAGCTCTTGGATAATGGAGACTTTGGGCTAGCTACTTGGGAGCACCAAAGTCCAAGCCCATTACTTGGAGTTCTCCAATGTGGGTGAGAAAATGAGATATTCTTCAAGCACTCCCTATTACCCATTGGAAACAAGCCAATTCCGACACTTCCTTTTACCCATAGGAAATAGTCATTTTCCAATGCCTAGCTTTATCTGTTGGAAATAAAAATGTCCCAATGTTCCCTTTTACCTATTGGAAATAGACTAGCTCCAATACTTCCTTTTATCTATTGGAAATTAAAGAGAGCCTTCACCTTCTATAAATTGGGAGGCATTGCCCAAACAAAACCAACCCATCTTGGTTGCTGCAAGCCTCTCAGCAACCATGAGAACTCACTTTTCTTCAGTTGCTGCAAGCATTCCAGCAACCATCACAGTCATTCCTAAGCCATCAACCTCCATCATTTGGCTGCTGCAAGCATCCCAAAAACCATCGACTAACATCTCTTGGTTGCTCAAGCACCCCAGTAACCATCAAACCACCTTTCTTCGGCTGCTGCAAGCATTCCAGCTGCCATCCCAGCCATTCCTTAGCTACCACAACCATTTCTTCTACTTTCTCATCTTTGAAATCCTTCATCTTCCCTATAAAGCCTCACCAAGCATAACTCCAAGCTTTTTCTTCCTCCTCATACCCTTCCAAGCTAAAAAACACCATAGCCTTCAAGCCTCAAACTTTTCCTCCCATCCTCCTTCTCTTGAAACTCTTAAATCCATAAAGCCTCACCAAACATAACTCCAAGCTTTTCCTTCTTTCCAAGCTGTAAACACCACAGCCTTCAAACCTCAAACTTTTCCTCCCATCCTCATTCTCTTGAAACTCTTAAATCCCCATAGCCATAGCCACAAACAACAAATTATCAACACCCAACCTCAAGCATATCCAACACCAAGCCAAACACAAGCATTCTCATTTGCTAAACGTGTGGGTCTTTAGCTCTCATGCCAAGCTCACATAATCTCAGTTCAACATCAGCAAGTCATCTTCAACCATCCAAAGCATGACCAAGCAATGGTTAAGCTGCTAGAAATCTACTCAAGCCACCCATCCTTTATCTCTCTCTCTCTCTCTCTCTCTCTCTCTCTCTCTCTCTCAATCAAAAAGCTCCATCCCAAATCTGAAACACACATCCTCTCAGGCAAAGTTGAAACCATAGTCATTACTCTTTTGGTAAGAAAACGCAGACATCGCAAACTCTTCGTCTAGTCACCGAAAACACCCAAAATCTCAAGTCTTAATCCTTTCTTTATACTCATTTTCTCTTAGCTCCTATGCCACAAGCCTTTCATGCCAAGCCTAGTAGTATCTTAATTCACTAAAGCAAACTCTCATGCCAAGCCTGTGCAACATCAATGCACCATCTCCAATTCTTCGTCTAGCTGTCGGAAACATCAACACAAAACATGCAGCTACTGGAAGAAGAACGAAGTACTCCCCTGAGACTTGCTTCTCCCTCGGGATGCTTTGGACTTAGTTCTTTCTAACTCAGAAAAAGGGGCAATGAAGGCTTGATTCATCACTCTATGGTAGTCCAAGAATCAACAAACTCAGACGACCCGTCCAACGGAAAAAAACCTCAACAACTCCTATCTCAATGTAAATGCACTATTTGATTGAGTATCCTACTTGTATTAGGATTCATACTTCCTGATCAATTAAAGCTCCTCCAAACCATATATGATTAGAAGACCACAATTTAGACTAAGACACGGATATGTCTTACAGTCTCCCACTTGGTCAAATAATCACTAAGGAAAACTCATATTGATCACTTTAAGGCCTTGTGAAAGTATATCCAAATAAAATTCCCACTAAGCCACTGTCAATGAAGAAACATTATAACAGACTATTGAAACTTATTGATCATATAGTTATCAAAGTCTTTATAATCACACATAAAACTCTTCAACACCACATAAGGGATCAAGATTAAAACTGTAGAATGTAGATGACCTTATTGAAAATGCTTTAAACAAAGGTCATCTAATTCCTTTGTCCCTGTAAATGACTACCAAGGTCTCAAATTGCATAACCAAAATAGCAAATTGTCATGAATGCAATCCTCTCATGGCTACCTTAAATGCATGCTATGCCACCCACATATATTCAAGTAATCACATGTGCATATAAACTAGATTGCATAAATATACTATATTTGAATCCTTAAACTGAAAATCATCCAAATTAAAACACCACTGTATGAATTTTAATAGAAAATAGCAAAACTAGTTAAAACTACCAAAACTTGATAAAAACTCCCATTGTTTTAGTCATCCAAATGAACTGTCAATCCCATGCTAATCACATGTCTGTGAAAAACAGCATTTGGTAACCCCTTAGTAAGTGGATCTGCAACTATTTCATTTGTGCCAATGTGCTCCAACACAGTATGCCCATCTTTAATCTTTTCTTTGACAGCAAAGAATTTAACTTCCAAAATTCTTGATGCCTTGGTTCTTTTATTCCCTATTGCAAAAAGTATTGTTGCACTGTTATCATTCCAAAGCTGTATAGGTCATTGAATTGATTCAACTACACCCAAACTAGTGATAAAGTTCTTTAACCACATAGCTTGAGTGGTTGCTTCATAACAAGCCAGAAATTCTGCCAACATAGTCGATGCAACTGTGAGTGGCTGCTTGTTACTTTTCCATGATATTGCCACTTCAGCAAATAGGAAAACATATCCTGATGTAGATTTCAAGTCATCTTTGCAACCTACAAAATCTGCATCAGCATAACCTTCTACTTCTAGTCTGTCACTCCTTTTGTAAACCAACTTATAGTCCTTTAATCTTTGCAAATATCTCATGACCCTTTTTCCAGCAATCCAATGTGCTTGTCCAGGATTTGACTGAAATCTTCCCAATACACTTACTGAAAAGGCAATATCAGGTCTGGTGCATACTTGTGCATACATGAGACTCCCCACTAATGATGCATAAGGTTTATCTGCCATCTCACGCTTTCCTAGATCAGTCTTTGGTGCTTGATCAGTACTAAATTTATCTCCCTTCAAAATAGGCACATCTGACCTTGCACAGCCTTTGCATGTTAAACCTTTTGAGTATCTTTTCTATATAAGTCTTTTGTGATAGTCCCAACAAACCTCTCTTTCTATTTATGCTAATTCCGATTCCCAAAATATATGAGGCTACTCCCAAATCTGTCATGTCGAAATGTTTAGCTAGGAATGCCTTGCAATCATGTAACATGGACATGTTGGTGCCAATTAGCAGAATGTCATCTATATAAAGAATCAGAATTATGAAGTGACTCCCACTCATCTTAATGTAAATGCACTCATCTAAAACATTCTCTGTAAAACCATATAGTTCAACAACCTCGTTGAATCTTATATACCACTGTCTAGATGCTTGTTTGAGACCATAGATTGATTTACACAACTTGCAAACCAGATTTTCTCCCTTCTCTTGAATGAAACCTTCTGGTTGTTGCATATAAATTTCTTCTTCCAAGTTTCCATTCAAGGATGCAGTCTTAACATCCATTTGATGCAAGTGTAAATCAAAATGAGCTACTAGAGCCATCATCACTCGAAAGGAGTCTTTTGTTGAGACAGGTGAATAGGTCTCATTGAAATCAGTTCCTTCTTTCTGTGTGAACCCCTTAGCCACCAATCTAGCCTTATATCTATCTATTTGCCCCTTTGAATTTCTCTTGGTTTTGAACACCCACTTGCAGCCAATTGGTTTGCACCCTTGTGGTAAAGGCACAAACTCCCAAACTCCATCCTTTTCCATGGAACCTAATTCTGATTTCATAGCAGCCACCAATTTTCATTTTTGTCACTAATCATTGCTTGCTTGAAATTCATAGGATCCTCAATGTCATTCACATCATGCTCTAAGTCTTGAAAGTAAACATAATAATCATCATGTAAAGCACGTTTCTTTGGTCTTTCTGACCTTCTTAGTCCTACATTTGTCTGATTATTAGTGTCTTCTTGTGTTTGAACTGCATCTTGATTTTCAGGTAGTAAAACTTGATTTTCGTGAGTTTCTTCTTTAGTTACCATAGTGTCTGTACCAGTTTGCCCTTCTTGGTTGTTTTAATTGCCATTCAAGTCAAAACTTGGTAAAACCAAAATGTCAATTTGCATTGTTTCCCCAATTTCTGCAATACCTTCATCAAACTCAAAATTTTCATCTTCGATTGTCTCACTTTCAGATTCTATAAACACTGCCCTCTGAGTTTCTACAAATCTAGTAGTGTTTTTAGGACAATAAAATCTGTATCCTTTAGTTCTATCTAGATATCCTATGAAATAACCACTTACAATTCTCGAATCCAGCTTTTTTTCCATAGGGTTATACAACTTTGCCTTTGCCTTGTAGCCCCATATTTTCAAATGTTTCAAGCTTGGTTTTCTCTTATTCCAAACTTCATAAGGGATATTGTTGATACTCTTGGTTGGTACTTGATTGAGTATGTAATTTGTTGTTTTCAAAGCTTCTCCCCACAGAAAAATTGGTAAGCTTGTGCAACACATCATGCTTCTTATCATATCCTTTAGAGTTCTATTTCTCCTCTCTGCAATTCCATTTTGCTGTGGAGTCCTTGGATTAGTGTATTGAGCAATGATTCCTTCTTGCTGTAGAAACCTTTGCAAAAGGACCAGGATTCCTCCCAGTTTCATCGAACCTCCCATAGAACTCCCCTCCTCTATCAGACCTTACAACTTTGATCTTTAGGTCTAGTTGGTTTTCCACTTCAGCTTTTTAAAATTTGAACATGTCCAAAGCACTGGACTTTTCTTTTATCAGAAAAACATGTCCAAAACTCGAGTAGTCAATTGTAAAAGTGATGAAGTAGTTAAACCCTTCATAAGTTGGAGTTGGGAATGGTCCACATATGTCTGTATGGATTAATTACAATACACTTTGACTTCCTACGACACCTTTCTTTCTTAGGTTGGTCAATGTTCCCTTTGTACATTTTGTACATATATCATCTGCATTATCAAGATTCAAAGGTGGTAGAACTAATTCTTTGCATAGTGTACCGATTCTTTCCTTCAAAATATTTCCAAGTCTCTTATGCCATAGTTTAAATGATAATTCTTTGCATGGTTTGGATTGAACTGAGTTGATTTGTATAGTTTCTTTGCAGTTTAATCGAAACATACCATCCACAATACTTGCTTTTCCAATTAAACTTTTATTTCTGAAAATAGAACAACCAAAATCATCAAAGTTCAAAGTGAACTTTGACTTTACAAGCCTAGTAACTGAGATGAGATTCTTCCACATTGAGGGAACATAAACCACATCTTCTAAATCAAAAACAAAACCAGAATCTAGTTCAATCCTAACTACTCCAATTGCCTACGAACACCTTCACTTCATCCTTGCTTGGCAGCCTCCTCTTTATGAACCCCTTTAGTTTTCTGTTTGTCCAACCATTTCTTATACCTTATGCATCCCTTTTTCATATGTCCAGTTTTCTTACAGAAGAAGCATTTCAATCCTACTAGTTTTAGAGCTTTTGGATTGTTATTATCCTTTTCCTTTTCTTTCTCTTTTCCAGCAGCAGTGCCTTTGTTCCTATATTCCTTATTTTGCTTTGACTGCACCAGATTCACCATTTTTGCACCTCTTTCTCTTATTATATTGCGTTCCTGTTGAACACATATGGTGATAAGATCATTCAGTGTCTAGCTTTCCTTTTGAGCAATGTTGGTATCTTTGAGAGACTTAAACTCCTTAGGTAGTGAATTCAAAGTAAGATGAACCATCATATCTTCATCTACATTCATTTCCAAATCCTGGAACTTAGTTCCAATGTCAATCAGATTCATGATATGAACTCTCACACATCCTTGTCCATCATATCTCATATTAATCAACTGATTTAGTAAGGTACTTTTGACAACTTTCTCAGACTCCTTGAATCTCTGTGCAATAGCTTCATAGTATTGTTTAGCATTCTCAAATTTGCGAATGATCCATTGACCTTTGCATAATCAGCATAGTCATACGATTAGCCTTTTCCCACTTGGCATATTTGGTTTTCACTGTTGAAGAAGCATCTACAGCTAGTTCTTGAATAGGTTCTTCTCTAAGCACATAATCATAATCAAGAAAACCTAAAGAAATCTCCAGATCTTGCTTCCATTTTTGGTAATTCGATCCAGTCAGTGTTTCAATGGATTGATAGTTTGAAGGATTCATTGTAAACATATAACAATTAATAAATAACTATCCCCATTAAACTTTACTTAAACGTTATCAATTCACACTTGTGGGTTGTGATTTGAACATGTTCCTAAATACTGGATTTTGAGTTTGAACAAACTTCCTGCACACCTAGAACTTCTCATCTGTGCATTGAGAAGTCTTCTTATTAGTTTGTTCAGTCCCTTCATCCATATGTTACCACAAATCTGTTATCAGTTTGTTTACTTACTATCTGTGGATAGAAGTAATCACAAAAGGCTACCAGTTGTGATGCAAGTATAGATCAATCTTTCGATTGAAAATTACTCTTGCAATAATTAAGTAGTTGTGGCTTACTTAATTTAAGAAATAATAATTCACAGTCTTTGATCAATAGCCTTTCAAGCATGATCGAGCAAATATTCTTGATGCCCTTGATCATACCTTATCACATAAGATATGCAATTTGTTAAAGTCTACATGCTTCATGCTAATGATCAAAATTTTATTTTAATAGCAGTCTTTTATAAATCTGTAGGTTAGATTAGAGAATAAGACCTCCTGCTCTGATACCACATGTAAGTTCTATCATGTCTTTGAATCTCAAATACTAACCTTGATCAGACATTGTGAATAAGGATCTTCTTCTCCTACTCGACTCTTTATCTCTATCTTTGGATGGGGTGAGTTTTCTGTTATGAGTGAGTATTTGCCGATAGGGAAGGGACCTTATTTATAAGCATTTGTTCCAGTACCTTACCCATCAAGGAGTACTCGAACAGATCATGTTTGCTTAGGAATAAGATATTTTTAATTCATATAGAATTAGGAATTCTTAAGATACTCCTATCTCAATGTAAACGCATTGTTTGATTGAGTATTCTAATGGTATTAGGATTCATACTTCCTGATCAATTAAAGCTCCTCCAAACCAGATATGATTAGAAGACCACAATTTAGGCTAAGACACAGATTTGTCTTTACACTGATTTCATAATATGCATAAAGTTGAATAGAAGAAAGCATATAATACAAAAATTCTTAATTAAAGAATAAGTATTCATGTTAACCTTTTCACTACAACAATATTGAGTAATAGCCACTATTATATTGCATCCATTAACATAAGTTGCAATTGTCCCTTTAAAAAGTCAGAGTCTCATTCTTCTAGACCTATAGTTGTCACTCACCCTTGGATTTAATATAGAAGTTTCAAAAAAATAAGTTTAAAAATGGGAAATAGCGGTATATGCCACCAATTTTATAATCTTAACTAAAAATACCACCCCTCCCCAATATTTGTACAACTATCACCTATAAATATAAAATTATTGTCCACTTATTGCTGAATTTTCACAACTTCAGAAATTTTGTTCTCTCTTAGGTCACTCAGCTCTCTCTCTCTCTCTCTGGCACAGCTCTCTTTCTGTTTGGTTTCTGTCTAACGCAGCTCTCTGTGTCTCTCTTGGCTCTCTCTCTCTTGGCTCTCTCTGTCTCTAGCGCAACTTTGTGTCTCTCTCTTTGCTCTCTTTCTCATAGCGCAGCTCTTTCTCTCTCTAGCTTTGTTATGTATCTTTCTCCCTCTATTCGGTCTCTTGCTCTCTGTTTGGAATCGCGAACCCCTCCCTTTAGGTATGTCTTCTGAATAGCTGCTAGCAACCTTGAAGCTTTAGTGGATTGCCGACCTCGAAAAGGTAGTGTTGATGGTTATTTTCTTAAAATTAGTGGGATTATGTGAAATGGGTTATCTTTTGATTGTTTGGGTTTGTGATAAATTCGTTTTGGCTTTAATTGCTTTGGGTTAGGTTTTGTTGAATATTCATGCCCAGTCATCTGGGTTTGTACCAATTGCACTTAGATTGGTCTGGATATGTGAATCTTGAAACTTGGGATTTTCCATTTGATGTAGTATATATGTATAGTGTGATTGCTGATGTGTTACTGGTGTACTGCTGTTGCGTTCCTCTTATTTCACTGTCGTATTGCTGTTATGTTGATGTTATATTGCTATTATATTGCTTTTATATTGTTGTTATATTGCTATTGTATTGTATGGTTATTGTGGTTATATTGTGTTAATGAAATGTTGTTTTGTCATGGTCAGAAATGGAGATAATTGTTATTCTCATGTGCTACAATGGAAAATGGGTCACCTCGAAGAAGATGTGCAAATACGAAGGGGGTGAGTCAAAAGGCATAATAGTTCCACGGACCATCAAATTTGCTGAACTGTTGGACCGTGTGCATCAGATTCGTAATACAAACGGCAGGGAAGACAAGGTTAGCTTAAAATTCTCAGTTTTGGTGGCCTCAAATGAGTGGAAGCACATAAAGATTGAGGACGATGATGATGTCAAATTTTTTATGAAGTAAAATTGTGAGGTAACACCTTCAAAACTAGCTCCCTTACTCGTGAGTATAGAAGATAAAGGACTGAGAAATGATGTAGTTGATAGTATGCATATCACGACAGATAGTAGTCGGATGGGTCATTCTTCAGTTGCCATTGTTGAAAGCAGTGAAGTAACTTGGAATAATACAAATGGCACTGATGTGGGAGGTGAAGTAGGGACAGATTTTATGGATATGATTGATTTTAGCGAGGTGGATCAGATGCATGGTGGTGATAATGGTACTGAAAGAAATGAAGTGTCAGTGTACTCTGCCCCTCCTATTTTGGGCTGCTTAAACACATCTGCCCAACTGCCAATAATGCGTTTAGGAGGAGAATCTGAACCCATTCGTGAACATTATTCGAATGAAATAGGTGAACAGAACCGGTACAATGAAGCCAGTGTAAATGATGGAGAAGCATATTTGGATGGGGGGTTTTCGTGAAGTGATTGGAATCCGAAAATTACAGTTGGGCAAATTTTCTCTACTAAGAAAGCATTGTTGACGGAGTTACAGTTGATGGCATTAAGAGGCCACTTTGAATTTAAGGTGCAATCGTCTTGCACTAAGAGGTTGGTTGTGGTTTGTTGTCAACGTCCATGCCCATGGCGAGTCCGAGCATCGAGATTTGGAGATAACAGCTTCATGATTGTGAGGTGTACAACTGTCCATGAATGTGATTTGAGGGTTGTAAGTGACAACCATCGTCAAGCAACTGCAGCACTTGTAGCCACTTCATTTAAAAGAAAGTTTAAGGATTCTCGGACAATATACACACCAAGTGACATTATGAGAGATGTGAAACACAACTTTGGTTTCAGCATCCATTATTCGAAAGCTTGGAAAGTAAGGGAGTTAGCTCTATTGTCCATTAGAGGATCAGCGGAGGAGGCATATTATATCCTTTCAGCTTATTGCTATGAATTGGAGCATATGAATCCCGGCACAAAAACACACATCCAAACTGATGAGAACAATCACTTTGTGTATTTATTTATGGCGGTTGGCGCATGTATTAGAGGGTTTCGTTCTTCCATGCGCCCAGTGATAGCTGTGGATGCCACTCATTTAAAATCCAAGTACAAGGGTGTTATGTTTGAAGCAAATGCATTTGATGGTAATCGAAATATATATCCTCTTGCTTTTGGGATCGGGGATTTGGAGACGGATGCATCATGGCATTGGTTTTTCACTAAACTTCATGAAGCCATTGGTGAGTGTCCCAATCTTGTTATTATTTCTGATCGCAATGTTAGCATAGAGAATGTGTGGAACAAAGTTTTTCCAACGGCGCAACATGGCATATGCTTTTATCATATGAAGGGGAACATGAAACGCACTTGCAAGTTGAAAAAGCATGATCACATACTTATGCACTTTGAGAAGGCTGCGAAATCTTATTCCATTGCTGAATTTGATTGTCATTTTCGCAAGATCAAGCGAAAGGAACATGTTGCTCAATATCTTGAAGAGGCAGGGTTACATAAGTGGTCTAGAGCTCACATGGATGGACGCCGCTACAATGTAATGACAACAAATATTGCGGAGTCAATCAACTCAGTCCTTAGGTTTGCAAGGATGATGCCAGTGGTTCATTTGATAGGGGAAATTATGAATCTCCTTGTGAAATGGTTCACTGAACGTCGTGACTTGGCTTTGAATTGCACAACAACATTGTGCCCCAATTTTGGAGAGAAGAAGTTGAGGAACAGGTTGGAGGATGCTGCAAGGATGAATGTGGTTAAAGTAAATAATGCACAGTATAATGTTTTGGACGGTTATATGGACGGCCTCGTAGATTTGACGAACAACAGTTGTAGTTGTAGAAAGTTTCAGCTTGAGCAGTGTTGTTAATATTATGTTAACTCGCAATTGTACGGGGCAATTAGTAGTATAGCAAGACAAGTACGAGGTCGTACCCACGAAGACTGAGAAGTTAAAACTAGTTATGTACTTAGATTACCAAATTCAAGAAAGTAGGAGGTTATGTCTAAAACAGAATTTAAAACAAGAGTGGTTGTGATTGTTGAACAAAAGAAGCAAAATGAAATTGCAAACAAAAACAAGTAAACAAATGTAACAAAGAGTGGTTTTAAGAGTTGGAAAACAGATTTTGAGACTAGGGCATTCGAATCACCATAACAATTCAATTCTGGGTTATAAAGATTCAAGTAACAAGTCTAATTCAGATTCAAAGATTGATTCTAGCTAAAGTATGATTAGGCCATGGTGTTTGGTCCTAACCTTGTGTTCCTAATTCCCTAATTTGATCATTTGTTGTCTAACCTAAAATTAAGCATTAGGAACCCATTAAGCATAGAAGAACATTTTAAACAACCAAGTATGTATCTAATCCCTGTTGTCGAATGTCCATACATACTCTTCCTATTCATAGTTCAATTCGAATTAAAGCATGGTGTATACTCTTAATTCAAACCAAGATAGTTAACAAACAAGTTCTAATGGTGATCAATCATTCAAACAAGCATGTTAACTTATAAGCATAATGAATAAGAACATGAATCATGAATCAAACTTGAAACTCCAAACTTATAAACCCAGAATATTCATGTTAGGTTACATCGAAGCCCTAGTTATGGATTTAGCTACTCATAATGGAAAAGAGACTTGAACAGAAATGAGAAAACATAATGAATACAATAAGAGTAGAAAAACCCTTTTTTCTGAAGTTCTTGTGGTGTCCAAGGCTTCTCCAAGTGCTTCTCCACTTCTAATGCTTCTCCAAGAGCTTCCCCACTTCTAGAAAGATGTATGAAGGATATGGAGGTGATTTGGGATGAGTTTGAGTGAGTGGTGATGGCTAAGGAAGATGAAATTCGTAGGGAAATGGAAGAGAGGTTTGCTGGAGTTGTTTTGGTGATTGTTGGAGTGTTTGGGATTTTGAGAGTGTTTGAGGATGGTTGGAGTGAATTGTGGGGGTTGTGAATCTCAGGATTTGTTGTGTCTTGAATGTGGAATGGATGTGGTATTTATAGGGAGAGGGGAGTGACAAATCTGAATTCAATATGGCTAATGCATACAACACTTGCATTATAAAAGATGAATTGGTTGATGCACTTCACTAATGCATACAACACTTGCATTATAAAATCTGAATTGGTTGATGCACTTCACCAATAGATCCCACCAGCAGCCCTAGCTCATCTTCATGTCACCATGACCAAGCTTCCAACCAGAAATGATAGCTCATACCTAGCTCACCATGACCAAGCATCCAACCAGCACATGCTGAGGTCAGCATAACCAGCAACTTCAAGGGATTACAACTTGGGCTTCTCTTAATCAAATTAGGACTTTAAGCACTCGAAATTGAAGTTCAGAATGTCTTCTTTCCAGCCATATGTCATTTGGGCCAATCCAAGGTCGGAGGAGGAAGTTAAGGCCAAAACAAATTGCTAACTCATTTTGCGCGCTGATAAAATCCATCCTGAGCATGGCTCTGTGTTTGCTAGGTAACAGACTCCATATTTATCCAATGGGGCTGACTTTTGGATATGTTATAGTACACACCCATTGGAACAACTTTCATGAAGAATGCTGCCTCATCCGAGCTGTGTAGGTTGCTGAAACAAAGCTTGCAATATGACCTACGGAACTGGACTGGCAGGGGGCTGTAGCCAAAATGAGTTTGTCTTTTAAGCTCTTCTTCCATTCATCCAAATTAGGCCTTAACATGCTTGAATTGCATGAATTATGCTCTCTTGCTCTATTGGCCTACAAAACATACAAAGGGAGGGAAATAACTTAGAATTATAGGAACTAAGCAAAAGAAGTAAGTAAATTGGGCATGTATATGTATGAAATTATGAGCTTAACAAGCAGCTACCTTGCAAGCATGTAGTTGCAGTTTGCCGCTTCTTGAAAGTAAATGTATACTCAAAGGCTTCTCAGTATTACACTCGGAAAACTTGGATGGATGCTTATTCGGATAGCATCTACCCAGTACAGCCTCACGGAAGGTGGGATATTCCTGAAGATGTTCGAAGTCAAGTTGTGCTGCCTCCCATGGCAAGGGTCATGACAGGCAGACGAAAGAAGTTAAGAATTCCCTCGGACGGAGAGGGCACCATTAGAAGAAAGTGCTCAAGGTGTGGTTCCGGAGGCCACAATAAAAGCACCTGTAAAAACAATATTCCATTGCGCAATGTATCTTAGACAATATGATTTGTGTTGCTTTGGTAGGTCATGTAAACTTTACTTTTATTTGTGGTGGGTTTCGTGTTATGCTGAATGGGAATTGTTTTAAATTTGCATAATTTGGGTTGCATTGCTACAGCATGCTGTATTGCTTCCAGATTGCTATTTTATTGTACTTTTATTGCACTGGTATTGCTTCCAGATTGCTATTATAATTTGAGTGCGAAATTAAAGGGCCTGGAATGTAATTCCAAAAGGATCCAAAACATTAAGTTCTTAGAATTCCTTTATTACACAGTTACCTTGATACTTCGACTAAACCTTCTTTTCTGATTACAAATTCGGCGGATGCATAGGCCAAATGTGGGGCAAATACAAGGTAAAATGTCCTATGTGTTTGACTACATATAGTTGTTTAAGGAGCATTACGAATGTTAACCCCAATAGATTGCTCATGTCTTGCCAAGAACACTCTTGAATTTATGCAATGTGCCCAAGCCAGTCCCAAAGCTGGACTCACCCGTATGCCTGATGTGTCCAGGGACTCCAAGTTTCCCAACCTCACCCCATTCACTCCATCATGTGGCCCAATAAAATCCACCACTTGGTTGGTGACAACCACCGCCAACCCAAACTTATTTGCTAAACCCTTCAATGTCCCAGATATGTTGAAGAACATTTCAGACCGCCGTTTCAAATCTGCCGGTGTTGTCTAATACTGTGATCGGAACAATGCAGCAATGGAATCAATGACAATGAGTTTGACAGGTAGGCGGGTGTGATCAATGGCAATAAATGCTTCTATGTCTCCAAGGACATGGATGAGTTCTTGAGCATCATGAACACCACGAACATATATGTCTTCCAATGGCTCCAACCTTATTAAGTTGGGGTATGATGCATGATAAAGGTTGCCTAGTTGTTGCAATCGACGAAATGAGAAGCTAAATTCTGTGAATATGTAGACGGAGGAGCCCCCTAGTCCGCCATGTGAGGGTGGGAGCTGAGCTCGTACCGTAAGTTGGAGACAAAGCTGCGTCTTCCCGGAACCACTCTCCCCTACCAATTCTGTTATGGAGTTGCAGGGTATCCCACCCCCCAAGCAGTGATCTAGTATTGGGCATCCAATGGATAATTTAGGGGTTGAAAGAGGAAGGAGCATGAGGTTTTGGGGTGTCATGTTTCTGTAATTTAGGGGGGGATGTGATGGTGCTACAAGGCATGCATTATATATATAGAGTTCATTTTGAAGGTCTGTAATGTAGGCCATATGTCTTTTAAGGGATGTATACTTCATCCTTTTTCCAGGTTGTAATTACTTAATTTTTTTTTCTTGACTTTTTGAGGACCAAATAATTTGAAAAACATTCTGATGCAGTACGTACTGTAATACGATCATATTGTAACTCTATCACCTCTGTATTGTACTCTTATTGACATAATATTGCCATTATACGCATGTTTATTGTATAGTTATTGCTGCTATATCGCCACTGACCTGGACACCGATAAACTGTATACGCACAAATACAAAAAGAGGCATGATCATTCCATAAAATCCTATTTCCAAACTTACATAATACAACAACACGCCACCCCATGGTTACATAATACAAAAAGAGGCCACCTCATAGCATAAAATCCTATTTCCAAACTTACATAATACAACAACAGGCCACCCCATGGTTACATAATACAAAAAGAGGCCACCTCATAGTTCCATTTCCCTGCTGTTGACAAATTCGAAGTTTGCATACTCTTCAAGTGCGGCGACCACGACCCATGAAATTCATGACCCCGGCCACAGTGATGTTGGCCCAGTTTCCTGCCGGATCCACTATTTTTGCAAACTTACGAAATAGTTCAAATCCCCTTTCCACTTGTTGTTGCTTCAACTTGGCCATTTCTTATGATTCCTTGAATACCATAATTGCAGTGGTATGGGCAATTTCAATTTTTCGTTTGATTGCCTTTATATGTACGAGATGCATGCGGGCATGATAACGAGAGCGAATTGTACGCTTTCTTATGACATCCCATCTAGCTTGGCCCTCCACAATTTTTGATACTATGTCTGCATGGAGATTTTTCCAAAACATGGTATTGCCTCAACATTGTTGCATGCCATGGACCAAGTCTGCAGTGAGTGAATTGGGTGACTTGGCTTCTATTTCAGTCTCCCCTCCTTCAGTAATTGAAAGCGTTGGGTTTGGTGTGAGGTTATGGTCCATGGTCTTTGATATTTAATGTAGGCTGGTGTATGACTTCATTGGAAAAAAAGGGGGACTAAATGCGATGTGAGTGAAATCAGTGGGGAAGGTAATGGCTGCAAGCAGGAGTTAATGTGATGGAAGCTTTCATTTCAAATAGCTGGGTTGATTAATATAGGCAGGTTTTAATGACTTGGAGTAACAGAGAGAGTTAGTGGCGGGAGTCTTAGGCGGGATAGTATTGGGCGGGAGTTATTACCCAGTTGACTGTATGCCTTTTTGTCATATATTTCTATTTTGGATGTTCCGAACTTGGTCATTTTCCCATTATGTAATTCAAAAAAGGGATTTGCCTATTTGCCTAATTGATCAACTCATTCAAATTGACCAATATGGTTATTGTCTTATTTCTCATTTCAGCAATCTCAATTCGTTTCCATTTTTCCATTTTTCATATTTTCCTATTTTCCATCTGTCATCCAATTATGCAATTATCCAATTATCCAATTTTTCATTTTTTGTGCCTATTTTATCCTATTTTGCAATTTCCCAAGTTTCCTTTTGTTCTATTTCCAGTTTTCCAATTTTTCAATGTTCCTATTTTCATATTATGTAATTATAAAAAGTTGCCTACTTTGCGTAATTGAGAAAGTAATTGAAATTGTCCAATATGGTAATTGTCTTATTTCCCATTTCCACAATTTCAATTCGTTTCCAATTTTCCTATTTTCCATGTGTCCCTGTTTCCTATTTCCATTTATCCAATTTTCAGCTTTTGTCCAATTATCCAATTGTTCTATTAACCAATTTTCTTTTTTCCAATTGCCCTGTTTTCTAAGTTTCCTTTTTTTCCTTTTTCCAATTTGCTAACTTTCCTTTTGTTCTATTTCCAATTTTGCTATTTTCCAAGTTGCCTTATTTGCTATTTTTCAATTATCAAGGTATCCAATAGTCCAATAGTCCAATAGTCCAATTTTCAATTTTCCAATTTGCGAATTTGCCTATTTTCCAACTGTCCTTTTTTCCTATTTCCTATTTCCAATTTTCCAATTTTCCAATTTTCATGTTTTTAGAGTATCTTTTTTTTCCTGTTTCCTATTTTCCAAGTTTCCTTTTGTTCAATTTCCAATTTTCGAAGTTGCTTTATTTTCCAATTTTCCTATTTTCCAAGTGTCCTTTTTTCCTTTTTCCAATTTTCCAAGTGTCCTTTTCTCCTATTTCCTACTTTCCTACTTTCCTCTTTCCAATTTTCGTTTTTTCCTATTTCCAATTTTCCAATTTTCCAAGTTTCCATTTTTTCGTATTTCTGATTTTCCAATTTTCCAATTTTCCTTTTGTTCTATTTCCAATTTTCCAATTTTCCAAGTTTCCTTATTTCCCAATTTCCAAGTTTGCACTTTTGCTATTTTGCTATTTTGCTATTTTCCAATTTCCCATTAAGGTTTGCTTTTTTTCGTTTGTAAGCCAATTTTATTGTTGTTAATGTAATGCTCTACTGCTGTAAATTACAGCCAAGGAGTTAATGGTGTAGTTTGCAATCCCATCAATTTAATGCACCAACTAAAGACCTAATATATGAACCTTCCTATATATAACTGCAACATAGGCAGCTTAATTAACGGGAAAGGTAAACATTCATATCAGTCTTACTCAAAGGCAAAGGCAAACATTCATATCAGTACTTCATATCAGTCTTACTCAAAGGCAAACATTCTCCACATTCATATCAGTACTTCATATCTGTCTTACTCACAGGCAAACATTGTCCACTAAAGCTAACCATATTGTCGTTTACAACTTGACACAGAATCTACGTTTATTTGTTTTGTTGCAGTCGGCAGCTGTGAATTCTAGTACTTCAATACTTCAATACTTCAACATGTCGGATGTACGGCCTCCAAACGACCAAGTCAGTTACCCGGGGGACCTGCCGTGGCATGTGCCATTCCCATCTCCACCGCTAACTCCCAATCACGATCCCACTTCATCTGGAAGTGAGGCCGAGAGCACTGATCCGCTTGACAAAATCTCTGCCGTCAAGCACGACCTCCAATATTTGTCTAAGGCAACAGATTGGTGGGAGAGCAAATGTGATATTCATGGCCAAGTTATGGGAAACTTGGCCAACAAGTTGAACAAAGCATTTGCTGGAGAAGTTAAGCAAACTCTAAAAGCAAAAAGTCGGAGCAAAAAGTTAGAGTCGTTGAAGTTGAAATTGGAAGAGCGAAAGAAAGATGCCGTCGAAAATTTCACAAAATCTGAAGAATATAACCATGAAATGGTTGAATGTTTCAACAACGGCTTCGAAATGTTCAGAGATTATGCTTCAGTGATCTCACCAAACTACAATTGGAGTGAAATTGATGTAGTTGGTGTGTGGGAGGTGCTGAATATGGGTGATGAGGGAATGGCTCATCATAGTCTCGTGCATGCAGCTAGGACAAAGGACAAAGACATGGATCTTTTGATGGACCTGTAGTAAGGGTGAGTGCTGCTTGAGTTCATCTGACCCGAGTACATGGATCTTTTGTTGCCTTGGTTTTCCCTTCGCGGTATACTATTGTTAAGGTTCGGGGGCGATTTGTTTTGCATCTGTGAAATGTATTATGTAATGGATGTGTGTGTATTGTATGTAGATAAACTTACTATTGCTCTTTTATTGTATGTATATTGCTTAACATTGCCTTTGTATTGTATATATAGTGTACGAATATTGCCAGCCTATCGGATGTATATTGTAAAACTATTGCTATCGTATCATCCATATATTGTACCAGTATTGGCTCTATAGTGAATGTATATTGGTCTGATATTGCTATTATATCGTATGTCAATGGCATTTGGTCTAATAACAGTCCACTTCGTTAAAAGTAATCTTGATTTCAAATATCACGGACACGACAATTGTTATCCATCCTTATATTTCCCAAGTTTCCTTTTGTTCTATTTCCAGTTTTCCAATTTTTCAATGTTCCTATTTTCCCATTATGTAATGAAAAAAAGTTGCCTGCTTTGGCTAATTGAGAAATTAACTAATATTGTCCAATATGGTAATTGTCTTATTTCCCATTTCCACAATTTCAATTCGTTTCCAATTTTCCTATTTTCCATGTGTCCCTGTTTCCTATTTCCATTTATCCAATTTTCAGTTTTTGTCCAATTATCCAATTGTTCTATTAACCAATTTTCTTTTTTCCAATTGCCCTATTTTCTAAGTTTCCTTTTTTTCCTTTTTCCAATTTGCTAACTTTCCTTTTGTTCTATTTCCAATTTTGCTATTTTTCAATTATCCAGGTATCCAATAGTCCAATAGTCCAATAGTCCAATTTTCCAATTATCCAATTATCCAATTTTCAATTTTCCAATTTGCGAATTTGCCTATTTTCCAACTGTCCTTTTTTCCTATTTCCTATTTCCAATTTTCCAATTTTCCAATTTTCATGTTTTCTGAGTATCTTTTTTTTCCTGTTTCCTATTTTCCAAGTTTCCTTTTGTTCAATTTCCAATTTTTGAAGTTGCTTTATTTTCCAATTACCCAATTTTCCAATTGTCCAATTTCCTATTTTCCAATTTTCCAATTTTCCAAGTGTCCTTTTATCCTATTTCCTACTTTCCTCTTTCCAATTTTCCTTTTTTCCTATTTCCAATTTTCCAAGTTTCCATTTTTCCGTATTTCCGATTTTCCAATTTACCAATTTTCCAATTTTCCTTTTCTTCTATATTTCCAATTTTTGAATTTTCCAAGTTTCCTTATTTCCCATTTTCCAAGTTTGCAGTTTTGCTATTTTCCTATTTTCCTAATTCCCAATTTTCTTGTCTGAAATTCGCAATAAATGCTTAGTTACATAGTCTTATTTTGGGTTGAAATCCACAATTTCCAATTTCCCATTAAGGTTTGCTTTTTTCGTTTGTAAGCCAAATTTATTGTTGTTAATGTAATGCTCTACTGCTTCTTCGTTTTCCCTTCGCGGGATAGTATTATTAAGCTTCGGTGGCGATTTGTTTTGCATGTGTAAAATGTAGTCTGTAATGGATGTGTGTGTATCGTATGTAGATTCACTTAATATTGCTGTTAGATTGCATGTATATTGCTTAATATTGCCTTTGTATTGTATAGATAGTGTATGCATATTGCCACCCTATTGGATGTATATTGTCATACTATTGCTATCGTATTAGCCTTCTATTGTCCTAATATTGCCTCTATAGTGTATGTATATTGGCCTGATATTGCTATTATATCGTATGTCAATGGCATTTGGTGTAATAAGTCTCCACTTGGTTGAAAACGAGGATGATTTTTGGCATGCTTGGGCCAAATACAACACAAAAGAAAATCCATTCAACCTTGTACAATGGAACGCACAATAACCGTTTTACATGTCCTTCCAAGACCAGTGTGAAGTATCCTAGGATGTCCTTCCAAGACCAGTGTGAAGTATCCTAGGATGGTACCGTAGAACTCTAGGTCCATGCGGAATTTGATAGAAGAAAACTTATTCAAAATCTTTCATATTTGTAACCACTTTGCTTGTTCTCGGAGGAAGAAACAAAAATAATCATAATAATAAACGGTGTGATTTCAATTATTTCAAAAGATTGATGTCAATACTGTTTGTTTGACATTATAAGGGCATCTCTCACACAATTAAAGCCCACAAAATAAAGTAAACATGCTATAAGCTCCACAGTAGTATTTACTTCATCTCCATAATCAGAATAATGGGGGAAAAAAAAAGCACGGACAAATACTTGAAATGAAAAACAACTCGGCCGTGACTGTGAGATTGTGTACATAAAACTTGGAACAACCTAACCAATTAAAGCTAAGGCATCTCATACGTATGCCTACAGAAAATAACAGTGTATGGTCATCTTCTTTAGAATATTGCAATCAACACTTGGGTGAGACTGACCTGCAAAAACAACTGGGTTAAGTACAGAGATAGAGTTTATGAATGGTAGTTCCATAACTAAGACCTATGTCAATTTGTAACTGCCACCGAGTCAGTTCATAGTGCCAAGCCAAAAGATCCCAAGAAAAAAAGCAAAGTAAACAAGAAAAAAGAGGCATGGCATAAATGGGAACCTCAGCAGAAAGCATCACATAAGCATAGAAGCAGATTGGCTCCATTACAATGTTCAAGATTGATGTAAATACTAGATAAAAGAGTTCTTATTCAAACCTCAGCAGGTTTCTTGGGTTCATTGCTGGACCTTCAATATCGTCTTGCACAATAGCATCAGTTCACTTCGTCAAAGTTCCACACAAACACTCTGCAATTTCTTTTAGACCCTGCAAGAAAGTGGCAGGACTGAAATTGAATTTTTGGATACACGCGAGAGTCTAAACTAGTCTAAAAATAAAGCTGTTTTACCTGCTTTTCTGAAATGGAACCTAGCTTGTAATCGTGCCAAAGGGAAAAGTAACATAAGTTTCTACAAATTGAAAGCAAAATTTGTCTCACAGAGAGTGATGTAAAGGAAAATTAGTACATAAGGGGAACGTAAAAAACTGAGAGAGTGCATGTAATGTAAAACTGTAGCAATTCCCAAATATACCAAACCACCTGTGACATTCATCCTGCTCCAGCTAACATCAGCAAACACAGTACTCGGTTCCAAATTCCAATAACAACATAATGCTACGCAGAAAAGTAGAATTGCGGCCGACATTATTTAAAACGAACTAAGTCAAAACGAAATTGAGAGATCTTAAGAAAGCTGTATGCTTCAGTAAGTCCACTAACAGATTCCCAGTGCAGGAAATGAAATTTACCTATATCACATAAATTGCAAACAAAACCACAGACAGAAAATGTGAACAATGGCTACAAAAGCATCCATAAAGAGCAACAATATTTATATATGGAGGTGTACAAAATAGGTAACCTTCAAAATCGAAACAGTGTGTGCCATGTAAGGCAATTAGCCACTGCTTCTAGACTGTACAATATTACACCTCACAATATACAGCAGGGCCAAAGACCCGGGTTGCTACACATAATAACTAAACCTAGTAGCTCTAGCAAAAAGGCAGGAATTTCCAGCAAAGCATCCACGTCTGCATCTTCATATAAACGAGTTCCTGACATAATTAATGAGCAAAGTGAATTCCCAAGTCCTAAGTCCACATACATGAAGACATGAAGACATATACCTCATACATATGCCTCCCCCCTTAAACCCTCTATTGCAAGCTTCAGTCTGTAATATTTGCTCTTCAAAGGGTCAATTGTATGCAACGAAATCCCAGCACTGAGATGCTCCAAGAATTTTACGGTCGTGATTCCGCAAGACGCACTGTCAAGCCAATAAGTTGGGAAATTAGAACTGCATTTATGTAAAATAGTTTCTAAACTCCACTAAATTCACAAACCTTACCCATCTCGTTGTTGTGGCACATCTCCAATGGTGCAAACTGAGAATGCTATAAAGCTTGACATCTGCAGCCCCCTTTGCTTAACCTCTTCAAGCTCAAAAGCTTCATAAAAGTGCATATTGTACAGCACTTGTGCCAGCATCTCGAAAATAGGGCGAAGCAGTCCAACCGGCTTCTTTGTGGCGGTAAAATCAGAGTACGAGTCACACATAGTTGTAGTATGATTGACGAAATCAAGTTCGATTGCAACCCAGTGGGACAATTTCAGATTATATGGAAAATAGACCTTCCTAACTTTTGTCCAAGCTTGGCCATACCCGTGTTCCCACGTACCTCGCGCATAGTGATTTATATTGTTCAGCTTGCTGGGTGTAAGGTCACTGATGTTTGAAGCAGCTGCCTTCTTCGCTCCACGTGTCTTGCCAGTCGCTTTGACCGGCTCTAGAAATTGCTGCACACATTGAAATGAAGCCATATTACATAATGACAACCAAAAGCAAATGAAGCAGTGAATGTTAAAAGGTAACATGTTTACCTGCAAGCAACAATCTGTCGTTGTCCACTGAGTTCCAAATACCAACGGATGCACGAGTTGCCTTTTCCGGATGAGAAAGGTTGCCATGTCCAAGTGCTGAAAGTTCACGTATATAATATCAGCACAATTTCATACAACTGTACACTTAATAAAGGTTAGAAAACAATTGAAGTATCGTAATAAAGTAGAGAATTGTGTATTCTTACCCTTAAGCTAATCCATTCCGTATTATCGATCAGTTTGTAGAAAAAATCAGCGCCCACCGAACATGATTCCAGCTGCACCTCTGCACTACAAGAGGCAAAAACGTAAATTCCCGATCACAACTTAGGTGGTAACAGTTTTCACAACATATATAAAATAATATTGTCCCATTTAAAATAACAGTTTTCAGAACTTAGGCAAAAACGTAAATTCCCATTTAAAATTGTTTATATTGTAAAATAATAGTCGTATACATGCTGTCAAATTATACTATAAGCACATTGGGCCGTGAGCAATCAATAACGTGGCCGTCATGCGGAGGCCCTACGGGCATAAGTTGAAATCCGGCTACAGTCCGGCTACAATGAGGGAGTTATATATGGCCCTTACATCAGACAAATATAGAATTGACTTATATGTAGCAATTAGGTGAGACAAATATAGAATTCTTGCTAAGTAGGAAGCTACTTCACTGGGGAGTGGAATAATTTTGCCTCAATTGTAACAAAACTTTCAAATTCTATATATAAATATGAAGAAACATGATAAAACAGGAAACAAAAAACTTGTTAGATTTTATCTCCATGTTTTAGTGGCCAATCATCTTGACTTTATTTGTCTCCATTTTTGTCCCCTTGAGCACCAATAATTGAGAATTCTTAGGTAAACTACTTATCTCTATTTGTTTCTCCACTTGAAATTGTAACGACAACCAAGCAATTGTATTTGTCTTCTATTTCAACTCTGTTTTTCTTCACTTCAAATGTGACCATAAGTTCAATTCTTTGTTCGAGTAATAATTTGTTTTAGATTAAGAAACTCTTTGAACACATAACCATAATCCAAGAGGTAACTGCCATATACACTTTAAAAACATCCTCGACTACATTAATATTTTTTGTTATGAATAGAAACATTTTATTGATAATCAAGAGGAAAAAACATCGATTAAACAATGAAAAGGAAAACTCCAGAACAACTAAAGAAAATCTAGGCAGCTATGACTGAAGATAAAACTATAGGAAGAAAACAAGACTTTAGGTAACATCATCTTAAGACAGCAGCCATGTCTCTCAAGATTATAGAGTAATGATAATCCTTCAACTGCCTAGAACCCGATGCCCAAAGAGAAGCCCGGAATTTAACTCTATCCCATAACTCCTCAGCCCTTACTCCTAACTGACCCTGACAAAATCTTCGATTGCGCTCCATCCAAATGTTCCAGATCCTTGACTGCATTAATATCACTGAGGAAAGACACTAGCAGAGTCGAGGAACATGAGGAACATAATATGGAGGAGAAGACCAGATGCCATGGGCGGAAGGAGCCACTATTACAACCCCTTCTAAATCTCTTTTATTGTCTTCTTTTGAGTCTAAATGTTATAATAATAAACTACAATTCAAAATTTCTTAGTACCTATATTTAACAAAATACATTTAACAGCAGCAGTCAATATTTTTTTGCTTTAACAAAGTCTGAATTTTGTTCATCACAAATATACACATGTATATTAAAGCGAACTTGGTAATTCTCTCATTTCTATATCAGCACATACTAGCATAACATGAAGATTGGATTTTGAAGGTAAAGAATCCTAACCTGATCTCGTTTTTCCAGCCAATGCAAAACTCCATTACTGCCTTCACATCTTCAATGGGAAGGGGTTTTGATGGATCAAAACATGGCGGGGTTTCAGTCGCATCCGACACACTCATCGTCCTCTTCTTCCTCAACGGATCAGTAAATGGACTACACAAAGTGTGGGACGGACGCTTCTGTCTACAGCCTTTACCTTTCTCTTCTTTTGTTTCAACACTTTTAGACCCTTCTCCATCACCAGCCATACTCACTTTGGGTATACTTGGAGGATTGATCGGACCTCCCGATGCCATACTATCACTTATTTTCCAATCTTCTAACAAAAACATCAGTCTTTTGCAGATTTCGTCACACCCGGCCACATATTCCGGGGTAGGCAGCTTCTCGACTTGTGCATGCTCAGCTGCTTCATGCACTTCTAAGTGAGGAATGGAAGTGACCATTTCTGCCTCTTCGACTACCAAGGCTGCGGATGGTTCGGCTCCATCACCGGGGCTTTTTGTTTCCATTGCTGCCGGTTCTATATGCGGACTACCATAGTCATGTAATGGTCCTTCGTTCATATGAGGACTACGGAGGTCCTCATGTCCTTCCCCACCCTCATTCAACCCACTATTTATTTTTTTCAGCTGCTCTATCTCCTCCTTGAAATACTGTTCCATGGAAGCTAGGGTCTTGGCAAAATTCTCCACTGACTTTTTATATTTTGCAGACTCTGTTTCACGTTTCAAGGACTCCGTCCGTACAATTTCTTCCAATTGATGCACTCTCTTGCGAAGTCCTCGATTCGAAGCGGCTACTTTGGCCAATTCATCCTTTGTCCTTTCAAAGTCACGCTTCAAAGTGCGTAAATGAGTGGACGCGACTTTACCCTGCATTAAGTTATAATGCAAATGTTACAATATTTCGAAAATATTTCCCATCAACATCAGTTTTTTTCCTATGGTATTATGACGTATATATTGGAAAAAAGGTAATGCTTGCCTTAGAAGACGATGGAAGTCTAGCAGTTTCAGCAATGTCCTCATCTTTTTCTTGCACAGAGGCAGAAGTGCTGGTTTTTGGTTCTTCGTCATCGCCAAACAACTCAACAACTTCTTCAGTGTCGTCAACATCGTCACCCCAACTCCAATACGGCTGCTGCTTCTCAATTACAGATGGGCGGAGAGGTTGCACATCAACCTGCAATTTACAGAGACAAAAAACATATTATTAAACCTATAATTTGAATCAGAAGCATAACATTAGTATTATAAATAGAACTAACCTCTGCATTTTCAAAGACTTGGCTCATTACTTCGTGAAAACGAGGCAAACTATTGATTCTCCATTGTAGTATACGAGGGACTTGGGCATTCTGTTCGCGCACAACGATATGCAATGCAGCGAATGCTGGAAACACCTCAAAAGCCCATATCTGTTTTCAAGAAAAATATATCAATCACTGTAAACAAAGTAAATGGAACTTATACATAAACGGATATTTCCTCACCTGAAGTGCAAAGCCAAATCCTTTAATGTGGTACTCCCTTGGTCTACCACTTGCCATTGTCTTGGATTGCTTTGCTGATTTTTTGGTTTTTAAGGCTTTCTGGGGCACTTTGACTCGCTGGTACTCTGCGCACAGTGCCCTCAACAATGACGAATTTGTCTTGGCATATGACACAGCACCCCACGGATACTTCTGGAAGTCTTCAACATCTTCGGCCAATTTCAAGTAGCGCATGTCAATGTTGACATGCTTTTCACTGCCCAACAGCACAAAAACAGCGAAATATAAAAGCCCAAACTTGAAGACGTCCTCCTCATCACTGCAGTCGATGAAGGCTTGTTCGAGTTTGGAAAGGCTGACGGTTTTATTGTTGCAGAAATACTTCTTCTTCAATGAGCAGTTGTCATTAGTCGCAGTCGGAATGAAGGGAAGGTTTCCAAACTGCAGCCCTGTGATGACGCAAAACTGCTGCGCTGTGAACTGTATGACCTTGTTGCCAACGATGAATTTGATCCCGTTGACTTGAGAAACTGTCCTCGGGTCTGCCTTTCTCAACAACAAGCCATGGATAATTTGTGTTGTCCACTTCAGGTCCTCAATTACTAACAAATGGCCAAAACAACTGTCCTTGAACCTTTGTAACTGTTGCCCACTAAATTTGTCCTTAATTGTACAGATCGCTGTTTTTGTATGGGAAAGGGTCAACGCCTTTCCCTGGATTTTTTCATCCGCAGCAATCATCAACTTTGCTTTCAAGACCATATTTCCCTACACACCACCATTATACAAATAATTTCAAGCCTTTTAAATATACAAAATTACAAGCAATAAACACACAATACAGATGCATCTCATGGCAATATGCACAAGATATATCAGTGATAAACCTACAATACAGCCCCAATAGAACTTTATATGCATTTCATGTTTGTTCACCAATGGCCCATGACAGAAAAAATACAAATTCATTGTACCTTCAACCCTTATCTTTTCTCTCCACAAGTCTTGCTCTTATATTTTCCCATTTCCTTCTCTTATATTTTCCAATTTCCTTATGTTATATTTTCTGTCCACAAGCCGTGCTCTTATATTTTCCCACGTCCTTCTCTTATATTTTATCTTCAAAAGGCTTCCTACAAAAGTTTTTCCCATTTCATACACCTACAAGTGCAAAAAATGGGAAAAACTTTTGACTACAAAGTAACTACGGAGTAAAGTGAAGTGAAGCCTATTGTCGGATTTGACACAAGGGGGTAATAATGACACATTGTGCAGAAAAACATCATTTTATTTGAAAGAAACAATGTAATTCGTAAGCAGTGAACAGTGTGGATATCAAAGATAATTTAATCCCAATTGCCATTATTTAAACCTCAAACTAAATATGTTGTGTATTCCAGGTTGATTCAGACATTGTTACATGTCAAGAAATCAAGAAGCTGCGTTACGTAACCACAAAAAGTATGCTGAGAAATGAGAGGCATCACAAAAAACAGAAATCTAGCCTCAGGGAGTCTAACAACAAAATATTTTATGTAGTCCCGTCCGCTATTCTTTACAATATTCTCCAAAAGATAAAGTTATGGTGACTTCTGCTCACTAGAAACCTGCAAATTAGTTTCTACAATTAGATACGAAACACTAGTTATATCCAATATTGTTTGAACAAATAAGTGACTGATAAACCAAAGGCCTAACACGAAAATGCTTCCCGAATGAGAAGGGAAATGGGAGGGAGAAGCTATTTCAGTATAGGCTCTTCAAATCCATTTAAAAGATAGCACAAGCAACACATCTGCAGGTACTATAACTTCTAAACTAGCCCATTGTGCACCAAAAACTAATATACATCCCCGCATATGGTTCTTTGCCCTTTGTTTACACATTCAATATTCATCCCCAAACTGAAATTCCAAATAATCACAACAGAATATGAAAAACAAAGATAACTTATCCATATCCAATATGCAAGCCCTAAACTTATCAATGACGTGTTTGTTTCACTGCCGTACAATGTATAGCCCAAATTACTTTCAAAGACGTACATTTAAAACAAGTCATAAAGGTGTGTCATTGAACTACATTTGTTGTTGTGGAACATGAATAAAACCATAATAAACCATTACAACCATAACAAACTAGCAATACAACAGCACTAAAATGAATATACAACGTCACTACATCAACAAAACCCGGCAACAAAAGAGCAATACAACATCAATACCAACAGCAAAACAACACCAGTGCAAGCATCATTCCACAAACAACAAACCCATTCACTGTTTCAAACAATGAATCATCGGAATCACAACATTTCAGACCTAAACCAATTTCAGTGAAACCCCTAAACCAATTTCTGAAAAACCCCTAAACCCTATACCCATTTCAGAGAACTCACTAAACCAATTTCAGAGAAAGCCCTAAACCCTAAACCCTAAACCAATTTCAAACAAACCCATAAACCCTAAGCCGTAAGAAAATGTCGATGAACAGTACCTGGTTCATGTAATCGATGGCATTGATCTTCAATTAACGGATTCCGCTGGGAGAGGAAGAGAGAAGAGAGAGTGAGACCTGAGCGACCAGAGACTGAGAGCGTGAGAACTCAGCCACGAGCGACGACAGAGTGAGAGCTGAGTGACCAGAGAGTGGAGACTGTGAGAGACGGAGCCAAAAAGAGAGCTGATTCGCGAGAGGTGATTTTCAGAAAAAGTGTTAGGTGAGCAATAAGTGTACAATAATTTTATATTTATAGGTGTTGTAAAAAAAATTTGGGGGGGGGGGTGGTATTTTTAGTTAAGATTATAAAATTGGTGGCATATACCGCTATTTCCCTTTAAAAATCAATATATCATCATTTTATTTAATTTTAATGTACAATATATTACTTTTACTTAAATAAATTTTTTTTAAATAAAAAAGTAGATGCTAAACATGTTCCACTCTGGTTCAACCTATCCGGTTTAGGTTGAAATTATAGCAAATCCGATAAAGCGAGTTTGTTTGTGGTCTCGACATGTTCCGGCAATCGACATGATCCGGCAATCAAACTATTTAAATGGTGGCGATGAAGGATGAGACCTGCGAGATAATGGGGTCATTACTAGCAATCAGGGTTATTTGTAGAGCTATGTTTCAGATTTTATTGAGTGGCCAATTGGATGTGTGATATAAAAGAGTTATATCACATGAACATTTGCCAAATGGAAATGTGTAAAAATGTCATTATTGTCTATGTTGCACCTATAGTCTAATTAGGTGATTCGATTTAATATCGATACGGGTGCCATTCAGGTTCAATATGGCCCGATACATATCGAAAAGGGAAAACGACTATCGTTGACTTTTCTGTTTTGTCAACCACCGGGTACGGCTCCGATACGCGAAGCATACGGTCCCACTACGGTCAAGATACGGCTAGGGGTTATTTTAAAATTATAGAAACCTTGAGGTCAAAATGTAAATTGTAAAAGTTGATTTAATCACACCCAGCCTCTTCTTCTCGCAGAGGTTAGGTTTTGCCTCTGTAAAAGAAACAGCGGTAGCAGAAGGAAGAAGGAAGAAGAAGAAAGAAAAGAAGGAAAAAGAAAGAAGAAGGAGGAAGAATAAAGAAGGTACCCACTGTCTTCTATCTACTGCATCTGCTGCTTAACAACAACAAGGTTTTAGACATATATTTTTTTAACGCTTTAGCTTAACTCACTGAAAATTTGCTGCTCTTGCTTCTGGTCCTGGCAGCAATCTATAAACAGCATGCTTCTGTTTCTTCTGGTGTGAATTTTATTAAATGAACTTAAAGATTAAGGTCGTGTTTGTTCATGTATCAAACAAGGAAACCCAAATGAGGCTTTTATCTATTTGATATCGAACTGTTCCCAATTTGAATCATTTTTAACCCTAACGATTTATAATAGAACAATGAGAAAACAACAAAATTGCATTCCTTTTATTGTAATACTTAGAAATCTTGGTAATCTGTTTAATGGGTTGCGTTTGCATATATTTCTTTATGTAGTAATTTTGTGTTTCTTCTGGAATAAAATACATGAGACTGATATTTTAGTTTGATTGAGCTCTCATTCCTTTCCCATTCTTTTCTTCTTTAGGTTTCGAAACTCTGCAGATTTTCCGATATGAAGCTGACCGTCGAATTCGGGTACTTAATTTCTTTTCCCTCTACTATTTCACAAAATTTTCGAATGGTTCTTTGTTCTTGCAAAGTACAAAAAGATAAAAAGATAAAAAGAAAAAGGACAGTATGACAATATGCAACATTATAGATATGGCTCTTCTATGGGCTATTCTTAAAATTGACTGAGATTGCCATTGTATTATGCTTGGTTGATGTGGTTTCTTTTTTTATTCTCTATTTTTTACTATGGGAAAGCTCTTTTAAAATTACATGAGTTCTTGTATGCCTAAGTTGGTTCAGGGTCATATATTATTCTTTTTTGGTACTCTTGATGCTTTTATAAGGTATTCATAGTTTGAGTTTTGGACATTTTATTTTGTGCTTTTATGGTGATCCATTTCTACTTTGTGCCTTGTGAGCTTGAGTCAAATCATGTTTGCATTTTTGTTTTTGGCCTGAAATCATATTTTCTTTATGTAGCGGAGGATTAGAGCTTCTTTGCAACTCTGTAAAGATTCATAATGTCAATGTAGAACTGCAAAACGGAGCAGAAAAGGTAAGTTCCAGCTTTTGTTAAGGCCAAAAAGAATAATGAAATATGCAGCTGATTTTGTCTTTTTGGTGCTTTTATTTCTATAAGTCAACTGATTTTCATTTGGTTCTTGTCAGTTAACAATGAAGGATTTGCTCTCTTGGATTCGTACCAATTTGATCAAGGAGAGGCCTGAAATGTTTATGAAAGGAGATACCGTGTAAGCTAAATTCTGCTTCAAGTCAGACATGGAATGATAATTTTATATTAAGTATGCGGTTAATGGGTTTGATGGAAAACATTTATTAAAGGTAAAACATAGTAAGACTACACGAAAAGGAGAGAGGACTCTTTCAAATGAAACAAATTTGCTACAAAATCATTTTAAGTACTTCTGTGAAACATGACCATTATCTTCTTGTTAGATCATGAATTTTGTTCTGTTTTGCAGCAGACCTGGTGTTCTGGCCCTTGTGAACGATTGCGATTGGGAGCTGAGTGGCCAACTTGACACAACACTAGAGGAGAAGGATGTGGTTGTTTTCATTTCAACCTTGCATGGTGGATAGTATGTGTATCTTTGTAATATCTTTCGATTACGAGCAATCGTTCGTCGTGGGATTGTAAGCGCTTGACCTTATTATCCATGTATGTGAACATCACTACTTACTGTTTCCCTATCCAAGCATTTAGGAACGAGCTGGAAGTATATTGATATAAGGTTGACATCATTATGTAGTTGGATTGAGACTGAAGTATTTCAGTTATATATACTCTTGAGAAGTGGTTTGAAACCACCCTATGGGTTTTTGCTGACTTGATCGGTTTAAGGCACTGGCATAGCTTTGTAGACCAGGTAGGGAATCTTCACTTTCCTCAGTTAGAGCTTTTGTGCACATATGAATAGTGAGATAGTGGTGCATCTTAAAGTTCCATGGATTGTGACTGAAATAAGATAATTGAAACGGTATGTGATTCTGTGCTGATGACCAGAGAGTGAAGAATGTGCGATAGTGACTACCTTGGGTTTCAATCCCCTGAAATACGGAAGGGGCGTAATATTTATAAAATACGTACGTGTATTATTCGGTAACTTTCTTTAAAATGTACGGCGAAAAATTAGGCCATTATAAAAAATAAAAAATAAATTCTGTTATTTGTAGTTCTTTTTTCAATAATGTATGAAAAATACAAATAAAATATGCAGATAGGATGCGTATTGTTGTCAAATTTTGGGGAAAATGTGTATTATTTGTGAAAAATACATCAATACGCATATAATTTGTGATTAATTCATTTGTATTTTTTCGAACCCCAAAGCTCCTTAGTATGTGTTTGACCTAAAGTACCAAGGAATTCATAAATGATAGAACTTAATGTTCTTGTGTTTGTAAAGTTTTTTGTTTGACTAATGAATTTAGACACAAACTTTAACTTTTATTATCTTGTGGTAGTGGTCAAGCCATCATATGTGATATTTGTGGTGAGATTGTTTTTTGTTTTTTTTTTTGTGTGGTCATTTTTCTGGTGAGATTGTTAGTGGTAGCGTGGTGGTGAGGTGGGATCAAAGGTTTAAATTCAATCCAATCCATCAATTGGATCAGATTGAATTAGATGATCGATTTTGATAATGAATTAAGATAATAATAAAATATATAATATTTTTAGTCAAATTTAATCTAATCATACATTTTAATATACGTAAATGTAAAATATAAATGAAATGCTAGAAAAAATTACTTTAATTCTATAATATATTAAACATAACTTCACGACTAAAAATGTTTATAACTTTCTCATTTTCAATTATAAATATCTACATGAGCCAAAAAAAAACCTTGAAATTAACTAGAATTAATTGAATTCTCATAAACAAATTAATTAACCGATCCAATCATGTTGATTTTGAAAATTAGTGATTCAATTTAATTTACCAAATTATTGAAATGGATTAAAATTGAATTGAATTGAATTGAATTGAATTGGGCTGAATCGGTTTATTTGGGCGGATTGAATTGAATCCTGTGTTCACTTTACCGTCTTTTGTCGGTTTTGTTGTAAATACCGTATATAACCTTGCTCTGCATCTTATCTTATGACAAATAATTTTTTTATTTAAAAATAACCTTGCTCTGGATCTTTTCATCTGGCCGCCGCCACGACACACCAGTCCCCCACCTCCATTGGTGTTTTCACCTGCTGGTCTCCCTCTTCCCTTCACGGCATCTGCAGTGCCCGTTGCCAAATAAACCTTTCTTATTCCCAGCAGCAAGTCCGTTGTTATTTGGGCTTTTGAATCTCACCAATCATTATTTAATTTTTTCTTTGTTCGGCTGCATCTGTGACTGTGGGTTTTCAGTTTTGGGTTTTCTCTAGAAACTACAGCGACAACATACTTGAGCTCTTGGTCTGAGGTTTGTAGGTTGAGTTTTATTTCTTTTAATTCGATTAAGATTCACCTATTTTGCAAGTCTTGATTCAAGTCTGTTAAATCATCGCATACAAAATCATGGAAATTCATTACTCTTTAGACTGATTTATGTGTTAGGTTCTTCAATTGAATTGAGTGATAAAACTTATGGATTTATCTTTTGATTACTTGCATAAAAATCTTCCCAAAATTTTGGGTTAGGAACTGGATGATTATAGGGGGGGCTGTTTTTGGAGCTTTGGTATTTTAAAATTCTTAGCCAATGAAAAAAAAAAATCCTCTATGTATATAGAAAACAAAATTTGGAATAAGGAATTTGGAAATCCTTGCAAGCTTCCAATCTGAAGTTGAACACCTCAAACTTTGTCGAAGGATTTTGTGTACACTGTCCACGAGAACCATCATGATGAGACAAATTTGTACAATATAGGTGATGCAGGAGCATCTACCCGTTAGCCAATACCGCTAAGTTTGAGTTATTTTAAATTGATAAGTTATCATTTGTTTTCCTATTCCAACTAGGATTTGTTTTAATTCCCTGTTTTGGTTTAGTTTTCCTCTGTCAATTAGGTTTCCCTTTTATTCTAAGGTTTGATGGCTATATAAGCCTAGTTAAGAGATGTAATAAGGGTCTTTTATCAGTTTTATTCACAAGTTACAGATTATAGAGTTTCTTTTGGGTCTCTATGCCCTAGAACTCAATTATCTTCGTTCCAACTTCTATTCTATAGCTTTATCCTTCTGTTCTCTGTATTTTGGGACTGTTTGGGTCACTGGACAGCAGCTTATAGCCGCTTTTGATGCTATACTTCTTTGTATTGTGCTGATCTGATTGTAATTTAACATCATCTATAGCTGAAGTTAGTTGAGTTTTGTTCCTTTTTTTTTATCAGATAACTGCTGCAATGGGAAAGAAGAAGACAGAGGAGGCTGGTGCAACCACGAAGGTTAAGTCAACCGGAAAAGATGCTCCTAAAGACGGGAAGAAAGAGAAACTATCAGTCTCTGCCATGTTGGCCAGCATGGACCAGAAACCTGATAAGCCCAAGAAAGGATCTTCCTCAAGTACAAAGGCGAAAGGTGCTCCAAAGCGTCCATCCTACACTGATGATATTGATCTCCCCCCCTCTGATGAAGAAGATGAATATGTGTTGGAAGAGGGCCAACAAGAAGAAAAGCAGAAGAGGCCAGAATATAAGCCACTTGATGTATCCATAACAGACAAAGAGTTAAAGAAGCGTGCTCAGAAGGACCTTCTAGCTGCCCATGCTGTTGAGCAGGCTAAGAAGGAGGCCCTTAAAGACGATCATGATGCTTTCACTGTTGTTATTGGAAGCCGGGCATCGGTACTTGATGGTGAAGATGGCGATGCTAATGTCAAGGATATAACAGTAGAAAATTTTTCTGTGTCGGCTCGGGGAAAGGAACTTCTAAAGAACACCTCAGTGAAGATATCACATGGGAAAAGATATGGTTTGGTTGGCCCTAATGGAATGGGCAAGTCTACTCTCTTGAAGCTTCTTGCTTGGAGGAAGATTCCAGTACCCAAAAACATTGATGTGCTTTTGGTTGAACAGGAGGTAGTTGCTGACGATAGAACTGCCCTTGAAGCAGTTGTTTCAGCTAATGAAGAACTTGTCAAAATCCGGAAAGAGGTTGCAGATTTGCAGAATTCAGCTTCTGCTGAGGAAAAGGACGGTTATGATGATGATGTAGAGGGAGAGAAACTTACTGAATTGTATGAGAAATTGCAGTTGATGGGGTCGGATGCGGCTGAAGCTCAGGCTTCAAAGATTCTTGCTGGGCTGGGGTTCACAAAGGATATGCAAGGCCGTCCAACTAAGTCCTTCAGTGGTGGTTGGAGGATGAGAATTTCATTAGCAAGGGCACTTTTTGTCCAGCCAACGCTTTTGTTGCTTGATGAACCCACTAACCATCTCGACTTGAGGGCTGTTCTCTGGTTGGAGGAGTACTTGTGCCGCTGGAAAAAAACTTTGGTCGTCGTCTCACATGACCGGGATTTCCTTAACACAGTTTGCAATGAAATTATTCATCTCCATGATCTGAAACTCCACATCTACCGTGGAAATTTTGATGATTTTGAAACTGGGTATGAGCAACGTCGCAAAGAAGTGAACAAAAAGTTTGAAATTTATGACAAGCAGATGAAAGCTGCCAAAAGGAGTGGAAATCGGGTTCAACAGGAGAAGGTCAAGGATCGAGCAAAGTCTGCAGCAGCTAAGGAAGCATCAAAGAGCAGGGGCAAGGGCAAGGTTGATGAAGATGACATACCAGTTGAGGCTCCTAAGAAGTGGAGAGATTACAGTGTGGAGTTCCACTTTCCTGAACCTACCGAGCTTACTCCTCCACTCTTGCAACTTGTTGAAGTCAGCTTCAGTTATCCAAAACGGGAGGATTTCAAGCTGTCAGGTGTTGATGTTGGTATTGATATGGGGACTCGTGTTGCCATTGTTGGACCTAACGGAGCTGGAAAGTCTACTCTGCTCAACCTTCTTGCAGGTGATTTGGTTCCTACGGAGGGTGAAGTGCGGAGGAGTCAGAAGTTGAGGATCGGTAGGTATTCACAGCACTTTGTGGATCTCCTGACAATGGGTGAGACCCCAGTTCAGTACCTTCTTCGCCTTCATCCAGAACAAGAGGGACTTAGCAAGCAAGAGGCTGTCCGGGCAAAGCTTGGGAAATATGGACTCCCTAGCCACAACCATCTTACTCCTATTGCAAAATTGTCCGGAGGGCAGAAAGCACGAGTTGTCTTCACATCAATATCCATGTCAAGGCCCCACATTTTGCTGTTGGATGAGCCCACGAATCATTTAGATATGCAGAGTATTGATGCCCTGGCTGATGCGCTTGATGAATTCACTGGTGGAGTTGTACTGGTGAGTCATGATTCTAGGCTGATATCACGGGTGTGTGACGATGAAGAGAAGAGTGAAATTTGGGTTGTTGAAGAGGGTACTGTGAGGACTTTCCCAGGGACTTTTGAGGAGTACAAGGAGGAGCTACAAAGAGAAATTAAAGCTGAGGTCGATGACTAATAAGGCCAGAGGCATTTGTTTTTCTTTTTCTTTCTCTCTTTCTTGTAATGATAGTAAAATTTTGCAGATTCCATGTTTTAAGATTTTCCATGAGTTTGCTTGCTCATGGACTACATCCTACTTACTGATGCATTTTTATTGTTTCTGTCATTTGAGTGTATTATAATTCTACTTTGGTTAAACGGAGTGTACCATTAGCTCATTGATGTATTTACTTCAGCATTTTATATGTAGTTTTCATTTTCAACAGCAGAGCAATTCCCATAAATTATTGTATTTTTTTTTAGGGATTTCTTCTAGGGGAGTTTGTTCTATACTTGTAGACTTGATTATAAGGAAAATTCTGTTGAGAAGACAATTACTTTCGAAATTGGAAAAATATTGTAATCTTGTTGTTTATGGTTTGGTTTGCTGTCTGTCTGTGTTGTGTTTAAGCCCCAACAATTGTTAAATTCTAAAAAGTAGCCTCTCTTCCCCCACACTATTATTCTAAGATACCCAAATGTATCAATCCAATTTCTCATCTTCGCCTAAAATAAATTTATGGTTTATGGTTTGGTGTAAATTTATGGTTTATGTTATTTGAGGGAATATAAGGGGAATGTATATCTCAGTGAGCTTCAATTAGGAACAAAAAGGGTATATAATGCAACCTTTTCACAAAAGTCATATTTAGTTCATGGTTAATATTTTAACAAGGTTCCATGTGATTGTATTAATTAGCTTTTGATTTAGTGATATTTATCTCTAGTTAGTTGGAGGAAGTCTCAGATTCAACTCACATGGATGACGATGACAATATATATTTGTGGTGGGTTTTATATATAATTAGTTGTGACTAGTCTCATTGTGGTGATTTAACCTTATTGTGTGTGTATGAGCAAATCACTAGGGAAAAGTTAGAGAGAGAGGCTCCTCCTTCTCTCTAAGTTTTCTCTCATCTCCACCGCCCTCTTCTGAGTAGCTGGTGTCTCTCCCGCCGCCCTTCGGGGCGGCTGCTCCGCCACCTTTGGTGTGGCTACCCTGCCTCCTTTTGTGTGGCTCTTTTCTCTCACTTTCGTTTTGTCCTTTTGAAAGCCCTTCCTATTTTGTATTCTCTGTTGCAGACCCTTAAGTCTTCTACTCCTTCCTCTGATCTTTCTCTCCCTTTGTTCTACAGCCCTCACATCTCCCTCATCTCTCTTTCCCTTCATCCCTCCCCCACTCCGTCGACCTATTTCTCTTTTCCCACAAAATCTAAAATCCAAAAGTCCTCTATCCCTAAGATTTATTTGGTTTGCCACTGGATTGCTGCAGTTGTTCTACTCCATCAACCCATTCTCAGATCTCATACTTGGATCTGCACTTGTGGGTTCTGCAAATCTATGGTCAATCTTGACCGCAACTTGATAGATCATTTGAGTATGACGCATGGGGGCTTGCTCTCCCAAATCCACACTCTACAGATCTCCTCTCTTGGCTCCCATGGCCTTTGCTTTTCTTGTGGCGGCGGCGGCATATCTGTGGGTGGTGACGGTGTCTTATTTTATTTAGGATTAGATATTAGGGTTTTTGCTTCTTGTGGGCTTTTGTTGTGTTGGGCTTGCTATTTTGGCACTTTAGGTTGGGTTTTTATTTTTTTTTCTGTTTGAGCCTAGGCAGTAGTCTTATGTTAAGAGATGGACTGGCTCCCCTGGGAGGTGTCAATACTCTGATCTCTAACTTGATTACTTGTTCATAGTGTCTGTTTGTGTTTAGTTTGCTTTATTTTGGGCTGTTGGTAGCCTTGTCGTGCTTTGCTCTTTGTTTGTTGTGTCTGGCTGTTGGTAGTCATGTCTCACCTTGATGTACTGTCTGTTGTTTAATGGAAAGTACATTTGACCAAAAAAAAAAAAAAACCTTATTGTGTGTGTATTGACTCGGTGTAAGAGTATACGAGCTAAATTGGATTTCATCAAGTCTCAAGTTTCATGTTTAAGTACATGAGTTAAATTGGCAGCTATCATGTTTACATCTCAACGTTTTAAATGCCAAATATCAAACAAAGTTCTTTCTGCATTTCATTCTCAAAGCCTTGAACAAAATGAGAAAAACAAAAACAAATCCGCCCAACGTGTTAAACCTACGCGGTCCATCGCTAAACGTCAAAAAGTCCACCCAGCAACGACCGGATCATAGCCGCCACTAAACGTGGGGCCCAACAAGGATTGACGGTCCACATAGCGATAGGACCCTTCTCAGCACTAGCAGAAATCCACAGGCCGACAGGTCCACCGTTCTAACCAAAATTAAAAATTAAAAATAAAATATATAAAACAAAAAAATCAATGAAAAAATAGTGAGAACAAGAAAGAAAGTCTGTCTCGAAAAGAGGAATGAGCTCTTCTATCGCATGACGTGTCTTTGCAAATTCTGATGGAGTCGAACCCCAAGCCTTCAGGTTCGTAAATTTTCCCATGAAATTTTTCATGAATTTCTGGCTATTCGATTTCGTTTCTTTTTAATTCTGTTGAATTTCGCGGTGTTTCTTTTCTGGGTTAGACAAAAGTTGGATTTTTTTTTTTCGGTCTTGTTTTCTTTTTGACGTTATTGTTAGTTTGGTTAAGGGGTGGATGGTTTGGGAGTTTTGGTGGGTTGTTAAGAGTTATTGGAGTTTTGGGTTTTGATTGTTGAACAGGGATTATGAATTTTATGTTGGAATTGTTTTGAGGATAGGATTTGTTTGTTTGTTGAGAAAATTTGCGAGAAAAAGGATGGAATTCCAGTTTTGATTCATTTCTTGTTCATCTTTTATGACCCTAGAATAACAAGCACATCCAATTGACTGGAAAAGACTCCTCTGCGCCCCCTTTTAAGTAACAAAGTGTTGGGTTAGTGTCAATGGGTCGAATTGTGGTGATACAGATGACGATTCGGCTACTGAAATATTTATATAATTTAGCTCTTTTATTAATAAAAAAAATGATTATGATTATTGCAATTTGGGTGATATGAATGATGGTTCAGCTATTGAAATGATTGACAGAATGGATTATCTTTTAAAATGGAGTACTAGATTTTATTCGAGCAAAATTAACATGTAGCTTGCTTGCTCATAGCTCTCTTTGTAGCTAAAGCTGTCGATAAAGTTACATAAAGTTTGTTCGCTCAGTATGTTGAACTCGTGGACTATCTTTAATGCTAGGTGGTAACCCCTTAACTCATTTATCACCCAAAATCCCCTTAGGTAGTTTGAGAAACTCAATGTCTTCTGTTGGAAAAACGGTTTCTCTTATTTTTTGTTTTCTTTCTTCTTAAGAGTTTTGTCGGGTCTGTCAGAGTTACCATAGTCCTTCTATGTTGATGTTCTTAGGGTTGTTTGGAACCTGTTGGAAATTTTCTGTGGTGTTTAATGGGTTCAACCAGATTTATCAGAAATAAGAAAATCAAATGGATAGCAGGGTAATCAGAAGCATGGGGGCAAGTAGGAAGGCATAATAGGAACTCGAGGGGAAAAAAAAACAAGAACGTTCAAATGCTTACCAATAAAACCCTAGGCAGTACAAATCAACTAATTATGACCTCCGAACAAAACACAAGAGAATTACCTGAAGCACCCGTGCTTCTACCAAAGTGGCATGGACAGTACCACTTGGACAGTAACTAGCTACAGAAGTTGAAATAAAAAATTTACAAAAACAAACTTTCAAAATCTAGCAAGGACACGCTTCGTGACCACAAACTGTTCCTGTAATTCAGAGATTTAGAGGCAGGCAATGTGCTGTGACATTTTTGGATTTTTGTAAATTTAAAAGATGTAGGAGTTGTAGGAAGTCTGTTTCTGTAACTTCAATGTTTATTAAATTGGTAGATTGTGGTTAAGGTCGTGTGGTAGTTATGGTATTTTTGCTTTGGAAAGTGAGTTACATTTTTGCCTTTCACAGCTAATGGTCCTCCCCCAAAACCGTGGGAGAGAGCAGGTTCCTCATCTGGTCCTGCACCTTTTAAACCCCCATCAGCTGGAAGCACAAGTGATGTAGTTGAGGCTTCAGGAACTGCTAAACCTGGAGAAATAGTTTCAAGTTCTGATAGAAATGCCACTATTAATAGAAATGCTCTTGCTAGGCCTGTTCCCTCAAGGCCTTGGGATCAGAACTATGGGAGCAGCAGCAACTACGGAGGTTAGTGAAAGCATGAACCTCTCCATCCCCTGATTTGTCACTTTCCAAAATTTATTTGTGTTTATTCATCTGTTTTTTGTTTTTCCTAGGCTATGGTTCTACTGTGAACTATAACTCGGGTTACGGCTCTGGAATCTCTGGAATGTCTGGAATGTCTGGAATGTCTGGAATGTATGGTTCATCATATGGCGGAACTGGAGGATTATATGGTGGGGGAATGTATGGCAACAACAGCATGTATAGGGGAGGGTATGGAGGTGGAATGTACGGATCTTCTGGGATGTATGGAGGTGGAATGTACAATAGTGGTCTTGGAGGCCAGATGGGTGGTTATGGAATGGGCATGGGTGGCCCTTATGGAGATCAAGATCCAAATGATCCATATGGTGGTCCTCCATCTCCACCAGGGTTTTGGATTTCAGTACTTCGGGTGGTAAGCATTTTACGTTTTTACTTGTTTATACTTTCATATTCGATGGATGAGAAATGCATAATGTAATAAACAAATGTATTATGAAAGTAGTAAGGTATAATAGACTATCAAACTTTCTAAATGAATGTGTCAAAATTAGCATAACATGAATCGTATTGTTTGCCGGTTTACCTTGTTTTCTGGAGCCTGCTTATAGGGCATCTGTAACTCTTTTCTTTTGGATGGGGATTGGTAGAACAAGAAAGGGATGTGCTTTTTAACACCCCTTATAATAATAAATAAAAAAATTAATTAGAGTTATTTTGGAATTTTGATGACTTTCATACTATTACTTATTCTCAATTTTTCCTCTTATGGCAGACGCAAGGTGTGGTTAACTTTTTTGGTCGAATTGCAATTCTCATAGACCAGAACACCCAGGCATTCCATATGTTCATGTCTGCACTTCTTCAGGTAATCATCTGTCATTGCATCTCTTTATTTGTCGTCAGTGTAGAATAAACTTTTGTTCAACACCTGTGAAATGAATTATTTCTTAGAGAAGCCCATCATTTTCAATCCCAGACATGAAGCATGCAGTAGGAAATTCCAAAGTCTGACATATTTTAATCGGAAGTTTAATGTGGTGGTTTAGAATATCTGGCCATCTTACTTTTTGGTTACATCTTGCCACCTTCCTTTAGTAGATGATTATTGAAATGGCAACTGGAGGAATTCCCATGTATCAGTTGCTGTAACTTTCATGCAAAAAGCACAGAAAGTTCCTATATCTATCTTATTAAAGATGTGGTGACTGGTTTGATAGTGCTTTCATATCCTCGCTTCTTTGGGGTGGAATGGAAAACCAATGGCCATAGCTTTGGAATTATTTTGCAACTTATTAGCCCCATTTAAGCATTTTCTAACTGGTTGTCAATACTTTGCTGCAGCTTTTTGATCGCTCTGGATTATTGTATGGAGAGCTGGCTAGATTTGTATTAAGGATACTGGGAGTTAAAACAAAACCCAATAAGGTTCATCCACAAGGTCCCAACGGGGGTCCTCTCCATGGACCCCATGGACCCCAGAACTACATCGAGGGTCCGAGACCTGCTCCGAGTGGTGGTTGGGACAATGTTTGGGAAAATGATACCAGTAAATGATGAGACTTTACGAAACAGTGTCATCTTGCTTGCCTCTGTGAATCTTGCTTGCATTTAGAGAACCAGAAAAGGAGAAAGGGATCTCTTCCACCTCCAATTTGAGTGAATGGAAATGCCAATATGAATGTTGATGTGGTGTCATGTAATCTCTGCAGCTCGTGCCAAATTGTTTATGGCTCATTAGATGACTAGCCAGTAAAAAAAAAAAGCAATAATAAGATATAAGCTTTGTATCAAGAATTTTAATATGGATGACTACCAATTATAAGTTGTGATGTTACATTCATGACATCCTCATTCTTGATCTTATTCTACCTGCCACAATAAATCCTCTGATCTTGGAAATTAAGCTGGGGTATTTGCTTTGTTTTTTCATCAATGTAGTGCTACACTAGGAGTGAACGTACTTCCACATCGTCCAACTAGTACATTGCTCCCTTGGGGTGTTAGTTTGTGTTTAAAAACTAAAATACATTACAACTCCTAAGCACAACACTACTACTTTAAGCACAGATTATCACTCCAAGTACAATCACTCCAAGCACGAACATTTGAATTTGGTACACTTCCACTCTAAGCACAAATATTACCGCTAAAAGAGTATGCATTGCCGCTCCAAGCGTAGACACTACCACTATTCGCACTTAGTGCAGTGAAGCACCTAGAAAAACTATATTTCCCTATAGTTTTTCATGATAATTGGGGGAGCAAGCTAGGCACATTCATTTTATAGGAGGCCAATGAGTCTGAAGGACTTAGTTTGGGGTATTTTTTTGTGCAAAAAATTGGCTTTATTTTAAAGTTAAGGAGTTTAAGGTCTTTGGAAAAAGTTAGCAGCACTCTGGCCCCCTTTCTCCTTGCCGACAACGCTAGGGGGTAGGTGGCCACTGCCCCTACTCCCCTCCGCCCATCTTCCCCTTCCTTTCCTCATCTCCCCATCTTTTTCTCCCATCTTTTCCCTTCGTCTTATCCCCTCTTCTCCTCCCCAAATAATCTAGATCTGTTTGTCTGTTTGTTTTGTTTGATTGTTTTTGCAGTGTTCTAGGTGGCTGGTGTTGTCTTTATCTCGACGGCGGCGACAGTAGTGATGCTGGATTATGTCTATCATCGGGAAAGTTGTGATACTTGGTGGTTGATGTTTCGTCTCTGTTTCAATGACAGCGGTAGCAATGACGCTAGTGGTAGTTGTTGGGATGTGGTGCTCTTCTCTACTTTACACTGACCAAAGAAATATGCTTGGTCATAGGAGGTTTTCTTTGCCCAATTTTGAGTTGAAGTGTAGTGCTTCTCAAGGGTTCTTTTATCGTTGTTGATGTGGTGACGATGGATTGTGTTTCTCCTCGGGAGAGTTGTGATACCTGGTGGCTGATGTTTTGTTTTTGTTTCAACGGCGGCGGCAGCAACGACGCTAGTGGTAGTTGTTGGGATGTGGTGCTCTTCTCTACTCTGTGTTAAGCTCATAATTTCATACATATACATGCCCTATTTACTTACTTCTTTTGCTTAGTTTCCTAGACTTCTAAGTTATTTGCCTTCCTTTGTGTGTTTTGTAGGCAAATAGAGCAAGAGAGCATAATTCATGCAATTCAAGCATGTTAAGGCCTAATTTGGATGAAGGGAAGAAGAGCTTAAAGACAAACTCAATTTTGGCTACAGCCCCCTGCCAGTCCAGTTTCGTAGGTCATATTGTAAGCTTTGTTTCAGCAACCTACATAGCTCGAATGAGGCCACATTCTTCATGAAAGTTGTTCCAATTGGTGTGTACTATAACATATCCAAAATTCAGCCCCATTGGATAAATCTGGAGTCCGTTACCTAGCAAACACAGAACCATGCTCAGGATGGATCTTATCAGCGCGGAAAATGAGTTAGCAATTTGTTTCGGCCTTAACTTCCTCCTCCGACCTTGGATTGGCCCAAATGATATATGGCTGGAAAGAAGACATTCTGAACTTCAAGTTTGAGTGCTTAAAGTCTTAATTTGCTTAAGGGAAGCCCAAGTTGTAAGCCCTTGAAGTTGCTGGTCATGCTGACCTCAGCATGTGCTGGTTGGATGCTTGGTCATGGTGAGCTAGGTATGAGCTATCATTTCTGGTTGGAAGCTTGGTCATGGTGACATGAAGATGAGCTAGGGCTGCTGGTGGGATCTATTGGTGAAGTGCATCAACCAATTCAAGATTTTCTAATACAAGTGCATCACCCAATTTAGATTTTCTAATACAAGTGCATCAACCATTTCAGATTTTATAAAACAAGTGTTGTATGCATTAGCCATATTGAATTCAGATTTTCACTTCCCCTAGGCCTATAAATAGGGAGGTTCTCTAAGCTTGTAAAAACACCCCAAGGGGGGGAGCTCTCAAGCACTTCTCTAGAGCTCCCTTCCCTTCTCTCCCTCAAATTCTCTTAGTTTTCCTTTCTAGTTCTCAATTCTAGCTTTCTTTAATGTTTTCTTAGTTGTAATTTATTTTTCTTGTAATGTACATTCTTTCTTAAGTATTCAAGTTTAATTAGTTTCCAAGTTTCAATTATGGTTTTTGTTCTTATTCATTATGCTTATAAGTTAATATTCTAGTTTGAATGATTGATCACCATTTAGGCTTGCATGTTAGCTATCTTGGTTTGAATTAAGAGTAGACACCATGCTTTAATTCGAATTGAACTATGAATAGGAAGAGTATGTATGGACATTCGACAACAGGGATTAGATACATACTTGGTTGTTTAAAATGTTCTTCTATGCTTAATGGGTTCCTAATGCTTAATTTTAGGTTAGACAACAAATGATCAAATTAGGGAATTAGGAACACAAGGTTATGACCACACACCATGGCTTAATCATACTTTAGCTAGAATCAATCCATTAATCTAAATTGAACTTGGGAACTTATTTGCTTGAGTTACTTATTTCTTTCTTCCTTGTTTTATGTTCTTTGTTTTTGTTTCTATTTTGTGTAGGGAAACTAAATTGGATCATTCAATCACCAATCCCTGTGGAATCGACCTCGCACTTACATATGCTATACTACCAACGGTTCGTGCACTTGCGAGTATCACAAGTTGAGGATGCAGCTTAATCCATTTTGGTGGAGCTAAATCTACGCAACAAGTTTTTGAAAAAAAAATGGGTTGTGTAAGCTGGGACTTAAACCCAGTTCTCTTGCTTGTTGGGCAATTGTCCTTTTCTGTTGGACTACAAACACAACTTGTCCATTAATGTCATTAACTTTAAAACTTGAAATTGTCCAGTTAAGAAAAAAAAAATAAAGTAGGAAAGCCAAATAGAATCAAACAATGTTACCGATCCCCGGCAACGGCGCCAAAAACTTGTTGCGTAGATTTAGCTCCACCAAAATGGATTAAGCTGCATCCTCAACTTGTGATACTCGCAAGTGCACGAACCGTTGGTAGTATAGCATATGTAAGTGCGAGGTCGATTCCACAGGGATTGGTGATTGAATGATCCAATTTAGTTTCCCTACACAAAATAGAAACAAAAACAAAGAACATAAAACAAGGAAGAAAGAAATAAGTAACTCAAGCAAATAAGTTCCCAAGTTCAATTTAGATTAATGGATTGATTCTAGCTAAAGTATGATTAAGCCATGGTGTGTGGTCATAACCTTGTGTTCCTAATTCCCTAATTTGATCATTTGTTGTCTAACCTAAAATTAAGCATTAGGAACCCATTAAGCATAGAAGAACATTTTAAACAACCAAGTATGTATCTAATCCCTGTTGTCGAATGTCCATACATACTCTTCCTATTCATAGTTCAATTCGAATTAAAGCATGGTGTCTACTCTTAATTCAAACCAAGATAGCTAACATGCAAGCCTAAATGGTGATCAATCATTCAAACTAGCATATTAACTTATAAGCATAATGAATAAGAACAAAAACCATAATTGAAACTTGGAAACTAATTAAACTTGAATACTTAAGAAAGAATGTACATTACAAGAAAAATAAATTACAACTAAGAAAACATTAAAGAAAGCTAGAATTGAGAACTAGAAAGGAAAACTAAGAGAATTTGAGGGAGAGAAGGGAAGGGAGCTCTAGAGAAGTGCTTGAGAGCTCCCCCCCTTGGGGTGCTTTTACAAGCTTAGAGAACCTCCCTATTTATAGGCCTAGGGGAAGTGAAAATCTGAATTCAATATGGCTAATGCATACAACACTTGTTTTATAAAATCTGAAATGGTTGATGCACTTGTATTAGAAAATCTAAATTGGGTGATGCACTTGTATTAGAAAATCTTGAATTGGTTGATGCACTTCACCAATAGATCCCACCAGCAGCCCTAGCTCATCTTCATGTCACCATGACCAAGCTTCCAACCAGAAATGATAGCTCATACCTAGCTCACCATGACCAAGCATCCAACCAGCACATGCTGAGGTCAGCATGACCAGCAAATTCAAGGGCTTACAACTTGGGCTTCCCTTAAGCAAATTAAGACTTTAAGCACTCAAACTTGAAGTTCAGAATGTCTTCTTTCCAGCCATATATCATTTGGGCCAATCCAAGGTCGGAGGAGGAAGTTAAGGCCGAAACAAATTGCTAACTCATTTTCCGCGCTGATAAGATCCATCCTGAGCATGGTTCTGTGTTTGCTAGATAACGGACTCCAGATTTATCCAATGGGGCTGAATTTTGGATATGTTATAGTACACACCAATTGGAACAACTTTCATGAAGAATGTGGCCTCATTCGAGCTATGTAGGTTGCTGAAACAAAGCTTACAATATGACCTACGAAACTGGACTGGCAGGGGGCTGTAGCCAAAATTGAGTTTGTCTTTAAGCTCTTCTTCCCTTCATCCAAATTAGGCCTTAACATGCTTGAATTGCATGAATTATGCTCTCTTGCTCTATTTGCCTACAAAACACACAAAGGAAGGCAAATAACTTAGAAGTCTAGGAAACTAAGCAAAAGAAGTAAGTAAATAGGGCATGTATATGTATAAAATTATGAGCTTAACACTCTGCGCCGACTAAAGAACTATGCTTGATCATAGGAGATTTTCTTTGTCTGGTTCTGAGTTGAAGTGGAGTGCTTCTCAGGGATCCTTTTACTGTTGTTTATGTGTTCCTCCTACGTGTTCTTTCCTGATTTCTGCTATGGTATGCCTTGCAGTTTGTGTGGGTGTTAAAGGACTATGATTTTACTCATAGAAGACTTCTTTTGACAATTGGGATGTTTTGCGGTCCTCTCATGTGGGTCTACTGTGTTGGTCTATAGTTGCAATTCTCGTTGGAGGTCTATGTGTTAGTTTTCGTTTTTTGATTTATTCTTTTATTGTAATGGTCCAAAGTGACCTGAATCGGACTCTCATGTTAGTCCATGACATGTGTGGTACTCTTTGCTCCTCTGGGGTTTGTCCCATGAGGTTGTCCTAGGAAGGATTTAACGAGGCCACTGTATCATGTCATTCTTTGTACGTCTTTGGTTCTATGAATGAATTCTCTTTCTTTAAAAAAAGGTCTTTGATAAAAATAAAATATGTTGATTATTTTAAAAGCAATGGCCTGCTGACAAGAACCTCTAGGTTGCTTTTTAAAGCTGCTTTCACAAGAAGCAGATAATAGCATTTAATGAATTTTTAAAATTCCCATAATACCATCAATAGTTTTAAAAAATGACATCGTCTACCACCACCACTAACCACCACAACCACCACTACCACCACAACTACCACAACCACCAACTCCACCTCCATCTATATCATCATCACCACACCTCCTCCCCACTACTACCATCACCACCACCACCACCACCACACCGCCACTACAACCACCACCCCTATGTAGTTAACACATAACACTTTCAACATGATGTCCATTTCAGTCATTATCAACAGTTACAATAGCTTTATATTAAAATTTACCAACATCATGTCCATTTTAGTCATTATCCACAATTATAATAGTTTTGTATTAAAATTTACCAAACGGTTTTCACATTACTTTTTTTTATACTAACAACATTTTAAAAATATTGTTTACCAAACATGGAAGTGATAGCAATCCTAAATTGACCCTTAGTTTATACATTTACGAACCTTTTTATTTCATTGTTTTTCTTTTTTCCCATTATGACTTAAAATGTAGCTACGTTAAGGGACTTGGATATTTGATAATTGACATCACTAGAGAAGTTACTGCTTCAAAATATTTAATTGATTACTGCTTATTTTGCACATAATTTGCAGGAAATAATATGAAAATTTGCACCAGTAACTGAAGAAATATTAGTTATACCCCAAAGGTTCTCAGTATAAAGACAGGCAAAAAAAACAAAGAAGGTTATCACCGTAGACAATACATAAAATTGATTTCCATATAATCGAGCGGAGGTAAATTCGATAGAAGCTCAGACATTGGACCATTAATTGCCTTGTCGATGATAGTAAAGAGTGATCTGTGAAAACCCATTCCAGTTCCGGATCACATCGATACGCTCCCACTGCGACACCTCAACATCTCCTATTGCTCGGAAGAGTGACACTCTAGGGCATAACTCTACAATAGGGTTAAATACTTTTTTGGTCATTGAGTTTTACACGAAAATTCAATTTAGTAATTGAGAAAAAAATTTAACTAAATTGATCATTGTGTTTCCCAAAGTTTACAATTTATAGACATTCCGTTATCTTTGGTTAAATGTAGTTTTTATTTTTATTTTTCTTGGAAGCACCTTCAATCTTCTTCCTCTAACTCAACAAATTAGGGTACATATATATACTGTTTGTGACAATAATCTCGCGGGAGAATATTCGCTTATGGATCCTTCAACCTTCGATCTTCCTTCTCTCTCCTTCTCGATTCCTGTAAAAAAGACTGGAGTAAATAAACCACACCCGAGGGTGTTGGCCAAAGGCCCTCCGATGCCTAAGTTAGTTCAAGTGTTTGTAGGAAAACAATAACTAAGCAAAGGGTACGGAGTTGTATGTAGGGTGTGAACCAGGCGGCCGGAGCCGTGTGTGGTGGCCGGAGCCGTGTGGAGAAAATATGGAGAGTGGAGAGTGGAGAGGGAGAGAGAGCTTCGGGTATTTTTCTCGGGTATCAGGAGTAGGTTTAGATGTACCTTGAATGATGAACAAAGTCATCTATTTATAGGAGCCTCGGGGCTAGGGTTTCGAAGAGATTGAGTCGGACTTTGATAATATCTGAATTATCTCGTTTAAATATAAGATAATATCCTATAATTAGGATATTATCCCTTTGATAAGATAATACCCGAATTATTGATATTATCTCATTAATTATAAGATAATATCCCTTTATTATGATAATATCCCAATTAATGATATTATCTTTATTAACTATGAGATAATACCATATAATTAAGATATTATCCAAATTAATTAATTATCCCAATAAATGGTTTAATTAATTAATTTAAGGGATAATCTTCTTTTCCACGTGGCGTGCTCTGATTGGAGACGAAAATATATGCTCCCACATATACAAATTAGGGGAAATCTTAGGTTGAAATCGAAATTGTGAGATATAAGGAAAAATAAAAAATCCAAACCAAATTAAAATGAAAATAACAACTTACCAATATATTTTGGTGCTCTATCACCTTGATTACTTCTCCTTTCCATCCAAAGTCACAATACTGTTCTTACTCAATTGATTCACGCTTCAATATAATATCGAATTCGTGAACTTATACCTCACAATTTTGATTTCAACCCAAGATTTCCCCTAATTTGTTAAACCCTAATATCACAATATATCCTAACTAATTGAGTTAGAAGAAGAAATTGAACGTGCTCCCTTAAAAAATAAAAATAAAAATTGTACTCAACGGAAGTTAATAAAATGTCTATAAATTGTAAACTCTAGGAAACACATTGACCAATCTGGCAAAAAAAAAATTTCAATGACCAAATTGAATTTTTGTGTAAAAACTAGTGACCAAAACGGTATTACATCATCAATCTTCCATTTGCACTGCAGTAGAGAACAGAAACAGTTCATTTGTTTGTCAAAATAATCATTTTGCGTTCTTGTTCAGGTATTTCTATCGTCCTGCTTAATGCACATGACATTCAGGTGATTACATGATTATTTGCATAGAAGCATATATAAGCAAACAAAGAATGAATGAACTAAAAATTACAAGAGTTCTACATTGATGGCTTCCTAGACCAGCTACAGAAATTACATTAGTGTGGATAGGAGTCACAAGACAAACCGTTTAAGTAACTTCCATCGAAATTTTCAGATCTGTGCACCTATGCAGTTCCAATCATCTCGTTAATGCTGAAATGTCCAAAATCTGGACCGGTGACTAGCCTTCTTCAGCGAGCAACAAGCAGCCAATGGATTCCCAACACAAGATCTCCTATGCCATCAATGACAATGGAGAATGGGCTAGTCCATATTAATTTCCCGACCCCATTGTAAAGCTAAGACCTTCTTTCAGCTCACGCACCTTCAATCGTGCCAGAATGGAAAGAAGAAAAGGATAGGAAGCTCCTGCATTTTAGCTCACACAAGCTTGAGGATGGATGTGAAAGCATTTTAGCATATTCTTCTGGAGTCCTCTGAAAATTGACCACGAAAGCCTCATAAGATCCTATAGTAGGCCCACCAACTTCCTTAATGCTTCTAATGCACTGCGTATACATAAAAGTTGTGCTATCAACACAAATATCAATGGGTTTGAACAAATCTTTGTTTTAAGCTTCTGCATATCATCTATCTAACAAATTCAGGACCACTTGCTGAGAATACAGTTAAATGCTACTACGGCGTCTCAAGAAATCCCAATGTATGAAGAAAAGTTAAGAGTATCTCACTACACTACTACATTTTACTATTTGCACAGCGAAGAGAAATTCGTCGCACATGACACACTTGCGCGACGAAAAAACTCATTCGTAGCACAAACTATCGTAGATAATAATTTTATATTTGTAAACTTGCACGACCAAAAAGTTCGCCATGAAATAAAACTTAGCGCGGCCATAGACATTATTGTTGTGCAAAGTTAGCAAGAAAAACGCGGGTTTATTTTATTTGGAGCGCCAAACGTTTGTGCGTCGACGACTGTCGTCATGCAAGGACACCTAGTGCGACCATACCGTCATCGTCGCATAAAGTTAGCTAGAAAACTGTGCGTGATATTTTATTTGGTGCCAAATATTTGCGCGACGACAGCTGTCATCGTGAAAGAACAATTAGCGCGACAACACACGTTATCGTCGCGTAAGAAAAACACGGGATTAGTTTTATTTGGCCCCAACAAGGTCTTAAATATCGGAGGTATCGGAAATATCGGAAGTCAAAAAATATGGAAATATCGCAGGAAATATCGGGATATTATCGGTATCGGAAAAAATTGAATAAAAACCACGGAAATTGTAAGAAAAACTTGGAAATTTTTATTGAAACTTTGCAGGATGTTTATTTAGTCAATTATCTATTAGTTTATCACAAAAAATTGGAAGGAAATGCATTGCATGATGGATTTAACTAATTTAAGTTGATTATATAGCGAGCTGGCAAACACCGTAAGTGTAGAAAATATGTAGTAATTAATGAAAGAAGATTAAACACACCATAATCATTTATATATAATGAATTACTACAATATTTTACACTTTATACATTGCATGGTAAGATACATGAGTGACTTAGTACCACATAGAGTTCCTATGAAGTTCAAAATTTTCACTATCTTCATTATCTCTATGTGTAGAGTAAGTATATTTTGAAGAGTAGTCATCAAATGATAAATCCCCAAAATAGTTTTGCATGTAATTGTTAACATGCCACCCATATGGATCCGAGATTGGTTGATGTTGTCCATAAGCAAAATCATTTGAAGATTGAGTCTCGGATTCTTTCCATGAGTCGCTTGATTCCATCCCAACAGGAATGGGATATGAAGGGTAGGGAAATGGTTGGTTATGAGTATAACAATAGTTACTACTCATCTCATGTGAAAATTTGTTTCTTGCAAAAAGAATTCAAAACAAAATCATGTATATATATAAATATTTTAGTATTTTCACAAAAACATAAGTGATATGGTGGTTAAGGTGTTGAAGGAGTAAAATGGTTTTCACAAATACCATGTATATAAATATTTTTGGGTTTCGTATCGGGATATTATCGGGATATTATCAATAATATCTCGATATATTGCCCAAATCATTCATAAAAATGTTGAAAATATCTTCCCGATATTATCGGGATAATATCAATATATTGACGATAACACTATGGTTAGTTGTTAAAATATCGGACCCCCAAAAATCAGATATTATCGGGATAATATCGGGGATATTATCGATATTTAATACCTTGGGCGCCAAATACTTGCGCGACAAAAAAAACCTATCGTTGCATAAAGTTTGATGTCGGCACGTCCATGAACGACGAAAATGGTCTATTGCGCGATAAAAGTTGTATCGACGAAAATGATTTCTCGTCGCGTACAAGTTAGATGTCGACACGTACCTGCACGACAAAAATGGTATTATGGGCGACGAAAGTGACCACTTGTGCGACGAAGTGTTATTTTTGCGTGACGAATCCCTGTTCGTCACGCAAAACCCTTCGTCATATAATCTGGATTCAGCCATTGTAGAGGCAGACTGCAAAAAAAAGCTATGCCTCTGCCTTTGCCTTTGCCTCGGCTTCTGCTAAGAATTCACTATGTTCATTGGGTAAGTATTTTTTGTCGTTAGTTTAAAAGTATTAATGTAAATTCATACTAAAGCTATTAATTTCGTTGTCTATAGGGATACTATGTGTGATTAGCGATTGGTGGAGAACGATTGAGAATGTATTTTCTTCGTTTTATATTTTAAAAATATAAAATTAATTACATTATGTTAAACTCATGTTGTTTTGTGAAATTATTTTTATATTATGTTGTTAAATTTGATTCGTGACATAGAACAATGTGTTGTGATGTACGAAGTTAATTGAAATTAACTTCGTACTTTTTTTTGATATTTTTATTTATTTATAGTAAAACTTAGTTTCCCATTCGAGGATTAGTTGGATTTCGTGCATGTATGCGAAAGCAGGACTGTGGTCCAATTAATTCTTGAATTGTCCCATTATTTGGACAGTTTGGAAATTCATAGTCATGTCACGTAATTTACGGCTACAGGATTAGGTTTTGGTTGTGAAGATTTCGGTCTCATCTCTGTACGTTCTTCAGGTGGTACATAGATATTTTATACCTACGGTACACCTCAAGAACTGTATCAAGATGCTGTCGAAATTCATCCATGTCGAAATCTAATCTTATGTAGCCGTAAATTATGTGACATGACTATGCATTCCTGAATGGGATATGACTCTTACCGGAGGCATAATGTGACATTATGATTTCGTATGAAGTTGTTGTGATTGTGGTTCCAGGAATTATGAGCAGGAGGTGGATACAGAACCCGAATAGATGCGCAGACGAATACTTAGATGGAATTGAGGATTTTATTGATTTTGCATGTACACACAACCCGGGTGCAACTAGAATCTGGTGTCCTTGTAGGAGCTATAACAACAGGTTGTGGGAGACAATTGAAAATGTTCGATTCTGCTCGACGAAGTTTCTGTCGTGCTGAAATTTGTGCGACTCAAATGTACTTTGCGCGAACAAATGTTCTTTGTTGCGCAAATTATAAAATGATGTAGCTAGATCTAGAAAAGGGAAGTACTGATACCTCTTTGGAAAAGAAGGTACTAGACTACTCAAACAATTATAGAGCCATCATCATTTTCGTGAGACAATGTCTGCTTTTCTTCTACCACTGTCATGGGTGAAAAAGAAGTGTTTTAGTTTTCGCTTCCTACCAAAAAGATGGGAGAATATAGGATAAATAAAAATGAAAATAAAAAGTAAGACAATGCACCATTTTATTTGGGGGAACTTTTGATGAAATTAAGTGTCTTTTTGGCACAAAATAAGAAAATCAAAACAAAAGGAAAGAGGCCCTTTTTCAATTTCTTTTTCGAGGTACCCAAACTAGGGTTTTTGGCAAGGAAGTTTTTGGGGTTTCATCCGCCAAGCGCAAAGAAATCATCCAAGTGAGAGTCGAACCTACGAGCATTAGGTATTCAGTGGGCTCCCATCCAATGTCCAAGTGCCGGGCATAGGCAGCAAGTGAAAGCTTGAGATGATATTGCTCACCAAGCCTAGTACTAGTGTTAATACCACTTTGCAAAACCCAAGGGAAGGTATCGTATAGTAGTGTAGTTCGGAAGTCCGAGTGTCGTATCCACAGAGAGCAGTGTAAAGAAAATAACAGAGATGAAAAAGAACAAGTGTGATTGAGAGGTAGATTTATGCAAGATTTGATTTAAAGAAAATTTAATTGATTAAAACACTAAGGCATTGGGGTTCCACTTTTGACATAAGCATGCAACTCTTAATAATTTGATCCACAAAATATTTTCCAATGTAGTTGTTCAAAATAATTAAAGCTCTTTTTAATTTCCTTTAGAAGTATTCTAAGCATAACTTGTACCATTGGCAACAAACTATCAAAAAATAAACTTCATCAAAATTCTATTAATCTTTAGTAATTCTCTTCTCTTTTAAAAGCATGAAAGTTTTTACTACACAATGGGAAAAACATGATTGAATGCATGAAATAGATTATCAAACATTCATCAATTAATTACAAAAAGAAAACTACAAATTCCATTTGAACAAAAACTACAAAATCACATTAAAGCTTAAGTTTGGATCAAACTAATAAAAATTACACACTCATATTAAAAGCTTTCCCCCTAGCCTTAGCTAGGGAGTTAGTTCCCCATAAAATAAAACTAAAACAGAAATTTAGAACTAGAAGAGTTGGAGGAAGGAGAGAGAGCTCAAGAGAAGATTGTGAGCTTGGTTCTCTAACTACTGCGGAGGACTTCTCTATTTATAGGAAAGTGAGAGTAGCTTTTGTTTCATCAATTCCATTCATTGATTGAATATTTCTTCCACTTGCCGACAAGCCAATTGCCACTTTGCCAATTTTGTCTATTTTACTCTAGTGCTGGCAGCATCTTCCTTTTCTTTTCTTCTTTTAGCATGGGTTGACACCTCTTGTTTTATCCATCATTGCATTTGCTGCAAGATCTCTCCTCCCATTATGTGTTTTCTGTGCATAGTCCAAGTTGATTAAGCCATCCTTTCCAAGTGTGGTAAAACGCAGAAAAAGAGTTGACACAAAAAATGATGCCACAGCAGCCCAAAACGAATTCTCTGAACCATGTTTGGAGTGGGAAGGCCTGAGGTGTCAATACGAGACACCCATTGGATCAACTTTCATGAAGATTGTATTCTCATCTGAGCAGTATAAGAGTGCATTTTGGGGCTTGCAAGTTGACTGCTGAAAATGGACTGGAGTTGGGGCTTCATTTCTTTTCTCTCCTTGGGTTGCTGCACAAGAAAGAGCTACCAATTAGAAAATTCAATTGAATTAGCCTTTATTTCAATGAAGTGCAATTGGATTTGTAAAATGCAATGTAACATTCTAATTGGTGCAAAATTAATTAAAACAAAGTACTAACAAATATAGATTAGGGATAGAAATTGTAATAATTATGTGTTTATCAACTAGTATTAATATTTAATTGGAAATCCCATAGGCAAACAAGTCTCGTAGTTCTACCGATTATCTAAGCTTTAAAGATGCTACAGAATCAAGTAAAACTTTAAAGATGGCAGGACCATTAATACTCATTCTGCGAACATGAATGAGATGCTACTACTTATATGCAGAGAATGATCACCAACAAAATTTAGTAAACTACCATTCGATTAGTTGACATTTAGAAAACAATTTCCTTGAATGATGTTCAGTTTACCATTCGATTAGTTGTTCTTCCATCTAGATATAAGTTTACAATATTGGATACCATTCCGACTGTGCCTTAGAAAAGGCATGACATGAGAGACAAGAAAAGCATAGACACATATGTACTTGACATCAGACAGAGTTGATTTTTAATTTATTTAACTTGAAACCTTAAGAAAGTTTATGCATTCTACCAAAAACATCGGTGTAAAACTTTCGTTCCTTTATTTTATGTTAAATCTCCCTATGTACATAGTAATCCTACACATCGGACATGACTCAGGTTCCACTGACAAACACCGCCTTTAAATTATAGGAATTCCTAATGCATGTAAAATGCAAACAGACTGAAACCCCATCATGTGTGAAATCCAACTAATAGAATTAACAGAAGTCTAACTAGAAAACTCCAAAATCAGATAGTGAATTCAGATATGGAAGAACTTGAAGAAATGACACATCATATGCTAATATGTATGAATATTTATGAATATTGGCAATCATATGTTGATAGGACTCCTTGCCATAATTCAATTTTATCGGGGCACATATACGTTAAGAGTTATTGAAAGGACATCCGGATAGAATTTATGACTCATTTCGCAGACAAACATGTATTTTTAAGGTTGTGTCAAACCCTTGAGACTTTAGATCATTTACATCATGATAGGCATGTGGGTATTCAAGAAGCAGTGGGTAAAAATGGGTCTCTCTCTCGCTATGCAAGGAAAGCCGTGCGTCACATCTAGGGTTTCTTCTCGCGTCCAGCCATCGTCTTCTCTCGTTCAGTCGCCTTTTTGCACTTAGTCGTCGTCGCCCTCTCTCTCTCGACCAGTCGCGCTCAGTTGTCTTCTTGTGCTCAGTCGCCGTTGTTGTATTCGATGCCTCTTCTCGCTCTTGTCGTGCATGTCTCATTGCCCTCCTCTCCTCAGTCCGCTCTTGTCTACGTCCTCGCCTTCGGTACAATGTCAACCTCTCTCAAATCCGTCGTTGCTGTGACTCTTCCCACTCTTCAGGGTTTGGTTCGATCGCTGTCGGATTTTCCTCCCTTGCTATTTGGTGGTTTGTCTCCTTGTGTTTGGGCCTCGTCTCCTCTGGTCCCTACCATGTTTGCGCCCATTTCTGATGATGATACCTTGGTTTCTAGGGTAGACTTCAAGGTTCCTAAGCGCCTGTGCACTGATGCCTATTCTAACAAGCCTATGGAGACTGGTCTAGTGGGGTCTCCTCCGAGCCTTCCTTAATGTGTAATTGGAGCATTCGTAGGCTTGGCATTCGGGGAATGCTTTTTTGCATGATACTTTGTTTTAGGTTAAGTGGCTGAGGCTAGTTTTATTATTGTTGTGCGGTGTTTTCTCAGTTATCCTCTCAACACATCTTTAACTCTTCGCCTGTCTTAAGGACTATGGATTCATAGGAGGTTTCCTTATCAGTGTTGGGATGATAAGATGTGTCTTTGAGGACTTTTTTGTTTCTTTTTTTCGTGGAATATTCATTGTACTTTGTCTCTTCTCTTGTGTTGCTCCCTCTAGACTTCTCTATTTCCAGCGCCATTCGTTATTGAAGGTGGATAGAGCTGGTATAATTTGTGGGTTATCTCTTTCTTTCTGGAGCTTTGGTGTGTTCTCTGTTAAATGCTCTCACTACCTTGTGGCTGTGCAAAGGACTATGATTTCATAGCAGGACACAGTTGGGTTGTGTTGAAGTGTTTTCGTTGGAGGTCTTTGTGTCAGTGTTGTGCTGAAGTGTTTTCATCGGACTCTCTTGTTAGTCCATGACATGTGTGGTACTCTTTCCTACCATGGGGTTTGTTCCCTAGGAAGGTTTTAACGAGGCCACTATATCGTGTCGTTCTATGTACGCTACTTTTGTTCTATGAATGAAATCCATTTCTCAAAAAAATAAAAAATAAAAGAAGCAGTGGGTATTTTCTTATTTATAGTTTCTCATAGTATGTGAGTTGCAGCTGAGCGTTTTCAACAATCTAAAGACACAATTCACCGACAATTTAAGCGTGTGTTGATGGCTTTATTTGGATTATCACCACGTATTATACGCCCAAGTAGTAGAAGGGAAACACCCCTCGAAATCTTGAATAATCCAAAGTATTATCCTTATTTTGTGGTCATGAATTTTTTTTTTCTTTTTGCAATTAATCATCACATGATACCATGTATTTCATTTAGTTATATTTATTATTTAACTTAGTTACTTTTAACTATATTGTGGAAGTGTATTGGAGCAATTGACGAGACACATGTAGCTGCTTGGGCATCAGCACAAAAACAAACTTCATACCATGGTAGAAAGGTTCTTATTACTCAAAATGGTATGTGCGCATGCTCTTTCGATATGAAGTTCACATTTGTTTACGCCGGATGGGAAGAGATTGCAAATGATTCTAGAGTGTTCACAGATGTTGAGGCCAGAGAACGAATTTCCTTTTCCAGAGGAAGGTATGAATAAATACAAAAAGTTAAATTGAAACCATTACTAACGTTATTATCACATGCAAATAACGAATTAATTAATAGGATATTTCTATGTTGTGGATGCTGGGTATATACAAATATGCCTGGATTCTTGGCAACTTACCGAGGTGAGAGATATCATTTGCGTGATTATAGGGGACTGCGCCGACCACCAAGAGATCCTATAGAATTATTCAATTATAGACATTCTTCATTACGTAATGTAATTGAGTGGTGTTTTGGTGTGTTGAAAGCTCGTTTTCCAATTTTGAAATTGATGCCCAGTTATCCTCCGTGTAGGCAGCGGCGTATCCCTATTGCATGTTGTAAAACAACATAATTTAATCCGAAGGGATGCACGTCGTGATAGGTTATTTGAAGAGTTTTAAGTAGAAGACATGATTGTTGAGGGTGAAGATATGGCTACACCAAATTTAGATATGTCTTTGGGAAATAATGCACAAATGACATAATTATGTTATTGTAATTTTTATGTAGTTTCTTTTTTTTTTTGGTTTTGCAATGAACATGTTTCTGTAATATTTGGTCTAGAAACTTGTGTGACTAAACACCTTTAGTCATAGATAGTTAAGATATTAACTTGGATAATTATATGGACACCAATGACTGTTTCGATGGACTAATTTAAACTTAGCCAAATGCATAGCTTGATCACTTTTTTTAATTCTAATTTAATCCAAGCTCCTTGATTTTAGTAAAATGAGTCAACTGAGGAAAAAATGTTTGGTGTGCATAAAAAAAAAAGAGTTAGACTAATTACATACATAAATGTATGAAAATGTTAGTTAATTTTTGTTTTTAAATCCTCCTACCAGACGCATATTCACTGTTTTTGTCATTTTCACATATTAGTGCCAGACACATTTTCATTGTTTTTAGACTAAGCTACCAGACGTGTTTTTGTTCTTTGAAAATGCATTTTTATTTTCTCGTTTTCATTCTATGAAAATATTCTCTGAAAATGCCCTCTAAAAACATAACTAGATGGGGCCTAAGAGCATCTTGGAATTCTTACAAGCTTAGTGGAAGGAAAATAGTTTTGGTGAGCCACAACGGCCAATTCAGCTTTTAGCTCTCATTAGCCCACATCCTTTTCTTGTAACATGTCTTCATTTTTTTGCCATGGTGATTTTTACCAAAGTAGCCATGCAGCAATTTGCAGAGGCTAAATCACTGTCAAAGACTTGCTGCTCTAGTCTAAATCACTGAACTGGTGAGAGCAACAGCACAAGAACCGAGCTGCTAATTGAAAATCAATTAAGCAGAATAAGCAGCAAAAGCATACAAAGATGGAAAACGTACAAAACATGACACCTTTAATTAACTTTCAGTTGAGTAAGCCAATACGAAAGTCCAGGCATAAACAGAATAAAGCATCCTTGCTTAATTTTCACACACATGGATATGCATATGATATCCTTATTCAAATAGTTTCTTGCAGCTCATTTCTCAAATTGAGATAGGAGTCTCTAGCTGCCTTCAGTTTGTTGACAACAACATCCATTTGCCCTCGCTCAGTTGGTGATATTGCAGAGCATGAGAGTCCTATCTTCATCACTGAAACCAAACATTCCTCCAATCTTGTTGCTTGGATAGGGCTGCCATGCTGATAGCTTGTAGTTCGTCTTGCTCGTATTTCACTTCCGTATCTTTCCCCATCACCACGTGCATCATTTCTTTCAATGAGCAATGAAGGGTCAATTATGTCCATGACATGGTCAGGCATTGTGATTGCTGTGAATTGGTGAATGCTTAGACCATCTTTGAACATGTCATCTGTAGGTCTTTTTCCAGTGAACATTTCTAGCAACAGTATTCCAAAGCTATAAATATCTCCCAGAATGGAAACTCGGCCTCCCATGCCATACTCTGTCATTCAATTCATGCATTATGATGTCTCACTCAAATCATTTACAACTTACATCTCATTTCGATTATCTTTCTTTTGTTTTATTGGAAGAGACTTAATAACTTGGCTTAGTCATAAATTAGGTAGAGAGAAAAAGAGAATGATACCTGGAGGAATGTAGCCTATCGAACCCCTTAACCCAGCTGACAAAGTTTGACTTTGGGAGTAATTATCTGATGCTTCCAAGAGGAACCTTGCTAAACCAAAGTCACCAACATGGGCTACCATATCTTCACCAAGAAGAACATTGCTTGGCTTTAGATCACAATGAACAATGGTTGTTTCACAACAGTGGTGGAGATAATCTAATGCAGAAGCAACGTCAGTCGCAATATTGAGTCTTTGGATAAGGCTCAATCTCTTACTTTGAGTTTGAGGTTGCTCATCATCTCTAGGATGCAGCCATGAGTCTAGACTTCCATTTGCCATGAACTCGAATACTAGACTCTTGAAATCATTACCCTGATTATCAATGCTCGAGCATGCAGTAATGATCTTGAGAAGATTACGGTGCCGTATACTTCTTAAAGCTTTGCATTCATCAATGAAACTCTTGAAAGCTCCTCGTTGTTGAAGATTTAATACCTTAACAGCAACTGCCCTCCCATCACTAGGAAGTACTCCTTTGGAAACAGAACCAAAACTTCCGGAACCAATCAAATTGTCCACAGAGAAGCCGTTAGTTGACTCAACAAGTTCCAAGTAAGAGACTGATTTCCAACCCTTATAAGAATCTGAAGTTACTAGGCCACCTCTTGACCTTTTCACCTTCGAACGAGCAACAATGAAGCATGACAGAGCAATGATGCATGCAACTGCACAAGCGCACAAGCTACAAGGATGATTACCTTTGGGGCAAGTAGTCGATGAGATGATGAATTGGACTTTTTGATGGAGCATGCATGTAAAAGTAATTTCGGGAGGCCACCACAGACCCTATTGTTTCCAATAATTGAGAGACCACTTGCATTTCCCTTCTTTTGGCAATTCACCTTCAAAATCATTATAAGAAAGATTGAGATATTTAAGAAACCTGAGCTTTTCTAAAAATTTGGGAATCTCCCCCGACAAGTTGTTGTGTGAAATATCCATTTCTTCCAAGCTTCTTAAACCTTTAAGAGACTCAGGAATTGTTCTTTCAAATTCATTACCTTGCATATACAGGCGCTCCAACATACTACAACTGCCTAGAGTTGTTGGGATTTCACCAGATAACTTATTTCCTGACACATCCAGCTCCACAAGATTTACCAAATCACCCACTTCAGATGGTAACGAACCAGTCAAAGAATTGTTAGAAATTCTCAAAGAAATTGAAAGGGATGAAATCCCAAAAATCTCTCCAGGTATGGTGCCTGTTAGACGGTTATTAGAAACGTCAAGTGTGAGTAGACTTTGGCAGTTCCCAAGACTTGGAGGTATACTTCCCTCAAACCTATTCGTGTTGATGAATACCGTTATCAATGAAGTCAAGTTACCTAGGGAGGACGGTATCGGCCCAGAAAAATTGTTAAAATGCAAATACAATCCTTGTAACATTTGAAGCTTCCCAATGACATCCGGGACACTACCACTGAAATAGTTGTTGTCCATTCCAAGAAGGGCCAAGCTTGTAAGATTTCCAATGCCTTCAGGGATGCTTCCATGTATCAAATTTCTCCCAAAATAAAGATATAAGTTGGGTAGATAGGTTGGCTATGGACCTTGGCAATTCTCCTCCAAAATGGTTATTTTCCAGACCCAAGTCCTCTAGGCGAGTACAATTAGCCAAGAAGCTGAGAAAATTCAAGTCACCAGCTTTCCCACTTCCTAGTCTATTGCGACTGAAGTTTATCCAAACTAAGCTTCGCAACCTTCCAAGATTTTCAGCAGGGAGTGTCCCGGTCAAACCATTTCCACCACAATCAAGCCTCTGAAGTCTAGAAGAATTTGACCACGACGCAGGAATAGCTCCTGTGAAGTTGTTCATACCACACGAAAAATATTCGAGATTGGGAAGACTAATGCCAACATTTGGTGGTAGCTCTCCATGCAGCTGGTTCCCAGTAACATCGAAAGATGTAAGGGAAGAAATATTATAGATCGAAGAAGGGACAATACCAAACAGATTATTCAATGAAATTGAAAATTCTGCCAAGCGTGTCAGACGCCCGAGTTCATTTGGTATGCTTCCTCGAAAATTGTTTTGGGTAAGATAAAGACTATGCAAATAAGAAAAGTTTCCTATCCAATTTGGGATTGCTCCAGTGAGATTGTTTTCATCAGCAGATACATAATATAAATTCACCAATGAACTGAGTTGGTTCGGAATGGATCCAATAAGCTCATTCGAAACTAAACGAAGCACTCTTAGTTGTGCACAGTGAGATATATTACTTGGAATTTTGCCGCCAAAGGAATTCCGAGACAGGTTGAGAGATCGCAGGCTTCCAAGACGACCTATTTCTTGAGGAATTTCACCAGCAAAGCTGTTGCTCACCAGGTCGATTCCAGTAAGGTGAGAAAGATTTCCTATAGATTTTGGTAAGGAGCCTGCCAATTTTTGAGCAGTCAGCTTCAAAATCACAACTCTTTTGGTGCAACGGTTGCATGTAAGGCCAACCCAATTGCAGAAATGAATGGAATCATTCCATGAGCTCATGACATGGAGAGGATATTGAGTGATTCTTTTCTTCAAGTCCAGCAGCGCCAGACGATCAGTTTCATTTCCAAAAGTATTACAACTAGGTAGAGTTGCAGATTCCAGAGGTGCGTTCATGCATAAAAGAAGGATTCCATGAAGGAAGGTAAACAAAATCAGCCTACCATGAGGCTCCATCCTTTCGTAAATACAAAGCAAATCTGAAATCAAGTGTTTGTTTGTTTGTTTTTTTTTTCTTTTGGCTGTCAAAATAAGAATCCAAGTTTCGTTTAGAGGAATTCAAAAGAAGGACCAAATGTAGTGTTGCATGAAATTGAAGACCAAATCTTATCACACATAGACAAAGGTGTAGTGTGTTATTGGTGGAAAATTTGAGTGGAGGAATAAAAAACTCAAACAAGTTTTGAAAGTGTGCATGGAAGAGAGAAACCTTATTCCAGAGAAAAAAAATAAAACGCTTCACTATGTTAGTGTTGGAAAAATTGTAGACTAAAACAATTTTGATTTGGGCATAAAAACAGAGGAAAACAAACAAACTTCGTTACCTAGTGTTGGAAAATTTTAGTGGGTGATAAAAAAATTCAAAATATTCTAAAAGTGTGAATAATGAAGTAGAAGAAGTCTTATCTCATTAAAAGGCTTAATTACTATTTTACTCCTTGAAACGGGCGCTCGGTTTCACTTTACAAGTTGAAAATTTTATCACTTAACCCTCAAAATCTCTAAAAATTGATGAAATTTTCTCACTTGACTATTTCCGTCAATTTCCATCCACAAAACAGTTAATTGAGCTGGCGTGACATTTGCATTTTAGTAATTTTAGCTATTAAAAAACTTTAAAACTCAAATAAAATATAAAAAAAGTAAAACTAGGTTTTTTTTTTTTTTTTTTTCCAAAACTATGCATCAGTTTGGTCTCTCTCATCGTGTTTTGTCAAAATATTCATAAAAATCGGTCACGTTATGGCACACTATCGTGTAGACCAAATTGATGAGTAGACAAAAAATGAAGGACAATATTGATTGATTTAAGATTTGTAGAACTAAATGAGAACTTTCTTAGAGACCACTATCGTTTTGCATAAAAAGGAAAAAATCTATTAAGAGAAAGAAAGCTCCACTGTGTTAGTGTTGGAAAAATTATGGTGGATAAGACCAACGTTATGCAAAAGCTCCACTACTTTAGTGTTGGAAGAATTATGGTGGATAAGACCAACGTTATGAAAGCGTGCATAAAACGGAAGAAATCTTATCGGAGAAAGAGAAGCGTCCATATTGCGTTAGTGTTAGGAAACAAATTAGTGGATGAGTAAAAGTTTATAATAATTCTCGAAGTTCCGTTAGTGGATATATAAATATATATGTTGACGCCAAAAACTGGTTCACAGGCTTTAAGGGTCAACTTAGTAATTTTACGTCTTCGGTATCCTTTTGGTCTTGGTATGGAGAGTAATCTGCAAAAGTAGCAAACGCTCGGTAAGACCTTGGGCACCGGTGCGGTACCGGCCGAAGGCTCTCCGATGCTTAAGTAAGTTCGGGATTAGAAAGTTCAACTGACAGATCAATAGGCTTGTATGCCGTAAGTTCTGATTACCTCTGTTTTGGGGTAGTTGGCCTCTTTTATAGGCCTTGGGAGGTGTGCACTTTGTTGATAATTTCGATGTGGGACTGTGGACGTCGCTTGGGAGCATGCCACGTGTCTCAGAAGAGTGTGTTGCCCTAATGGAGCGATCGGTAGGTAGGGTGCCGAGGGCGTCCCTGACCAGGCTCGATTTCCTCCACGTGTCTCGTTCTCATTGGCTGTTCATTTTGGGTATAAACAGGAGTCCCCCAAGTTCTCAGTCGAGATTTCTCGGTTGGGGACTTGTTTGTTTTTTGGTGGCTGCAAGGTAGCTCTACCGTTCGGTAGTCAGAGAAGGAGGCGCGCTGGGCCCTTGTCCCAGTGCCGATCCATTCAGAAACTTGCCCAGGAGCTCAAGAGTCGCCACTTTGAGGACTACCGTTCGGCAGCACTTGGCGCGTCGAAGGGGTTCCGAGGAGTCTTGCCGATTGCCTATTAACTTGGGGCAAGTTTGGTTATTCTTTCGCGATCTACGCACTGGGAGGGGGAGTGATGGGACAGAGTGACGCTTCGTCTTCTGTACCCAGCGTGCTGTCAGAGGTTCCACTCACCGTGTGACACGTGGTGTGTCTAATCACGCGGAGCGGCGCCATTAATGCATCGTTTGGTTTTTCGAGGCGTACCGTTGCAACTTTCGCCATATAAATAGAAGTGGTTTCTGAGGAGAAATTCACTTTTGCATTTGTGAGTGAGGCAAGAGCTCTGTCAAGGCGATTTCTGACGAGAGCAAACGGTAACAGAGGCGATTTCTGGCGAGATCATTCGGAAGGCAAGGCGATTTCTGGCAAGAGCAAACGGTGGCCAGAGCGATTTTCGTCCTTACACTTCAGTCCACCTAAGGTACCGTTCGGTAACTTTATATTTCCTTTCCTTTCATTACGCGTATGTCCTTCCTTGGTTTGAACTAGACTTAGAACTTTATCCAAGTGGGGTGTGGTTCGGTAGTCTGGTTGCCATAGGTAGAGATGTAGGCATCGGTAGGATAGTCCTCGGAATGGCTCTTAGTTTCCTTTCGTTGCTTTTTGTAGATGTCTGATAGGGAGTTTGGGTTTGAGAGCGAGCCCAACGTTTACGATGGAGAGTCTCCTGACAGACAAAAGGGTACCGAGAGTGATGAGTCGGGCCAGGATACCGAGAGCGATAGTGGCTCCGAGGTGGAAGTGGTCAGCGAGAGGTTTAGAACTGCGCCCACCCATGGGATCGGCAAGTGGCTCATGACTAGTCAGCCCCAGCCGTTGAGGGTCGTGTATAGCGACGGTAGGCAAGCTGGTTCGGGCCTGCACTCTGAGCCTCAAATGGGGGATGCTCGGATGCCGGAGGTATCTTCTAGTCACCGTCCGGAGGCCTCCACTTCCAGTCGTGGGGAGTCTTCTGAGCCAATCCCCTAGCCGAGGGTGACGATAGTGAACAGGGGGAACCCTAGGGTGCAGATGGGGGTACCGAAGGAGCAACTGTTTGGCATGGATTACTTGCCGCCCAACAAGATGACTTATCGGGAGCTGGCCAAGATCCGAGCAGAATACATGATCCCTGATTCGATACGAATGAGGATCCCAGGCCTTACCGAGTCTCTGAGTGACCCCAAGGATGGAGAGGTTGCATTCTTCACGGCTGTCCTTCAACAGGGCGTCAGGCTACCGTTGCAGCCTCCAGTTCAGAGGATTCTGGCTCAAATTGGGTATGCCTCTGGCCAGTTCAATCCGAACTTCTGGGCCATTATGATGGGGGTGATTACGACATTCGGACTTGCCGATGAGGGGGAGCCTACTTACGAGCAGTTCTCCCACCTATATAGTATTACCAAGTCCAAGAAGATCGATCATGGAGGCTGGGTTCAGGCGAACTGCCTCAGGGCTTCCGAACGGGGCCACTTCCTGAATGCCGTGCCGACCTCTCAGAAGTCTTGGAGGAATTGGCGGGTGATACTCTCCGGTGATTGGGAATCGCCCTCGGGAGTGCCAGTTCGCTTCCACATCCCCACCACTTTTCAGATCGCCAGTAGGTCTCTACCATGCCGATCGGTAGGTCACTGGTTTTCTGTTGTTCAATGGACTTACCTGTTGTTATTATTTTTTTTTTGCAGGCAAACTGAAGCAGCCTACGGCACCCTAGTCAGAGGTTCGGCATATAGACAGAGTGAGGCTGAAGGTTCCTGCCGTTGACAGGGAGTACTCGCAGTTCCTCTTCACTGAAAACCTCATCAGAGCCAGCCTTGTTAGCCCTGCCGAGAGTAAGTTCACTTGACTTTTTCTTTGCTGTCACTGAGTTCCTTCGGCTAACTCCAATGTTTGGTTCGTGTAGTGTCTGAGGCCAGGAAATTTGCAGAGGCTAAAAAGATGTCCGAGACCTTGAAGCGGCGCTACCAGGTGGCCGCAAAGGGGAAGAAGCAACGGCGGTAGCCAGAGGCTTCTACCGAAAGGGTTGTGGAGGCTGACCTTGAGGAGCAGCCCCTGGCCGAACGGCAGAGGCAGCGGACTGCCGAGCCCACAAACAGAAGGGTGCCGGTAGACGAGCCGGTACTCAGCCTGAGTCAGGGTGCCGAGGCTGCCACCTCTAAGGCATCCGGGAAGTGGCCGATAACGGTGGATCTGGATGCCGCTTCCACTCCCAAAAGGGTGCGGCTCGCTGACCACCCGAGGGCCATCTTCACGGCCGAGGATGAAGAGGGGCCTACCGAAGCAGTCACGCTTGCGTGTCCTTCCAAGACGGTCCAGTTTGTGAACCATATGATCGTGGGTTCGTAGATGGACTTGTCTGAAATAGACGAGCTGCCGAAGAAGGCCCTTTGGGAAGAGGCGGGGCGCGCCTTCCGTCTTCAAGCCACGGTAACCAGTCCCTCCCGTTGTCTCTCTTTTTTTTTTTTTTTTTTTTGTTGTTGTTGTTGTTGTTGTTGCTCGGTACTAATCTGTGGCTTCACGTTTCAGGCGTCTATGGACATGTGGCTGTGCATGAAGAGGGCCATCACAGCTGCCGAATGCGCCAAAAGAATGTACGAAGATGGCCGCTCCAAGGTTGCCGAGGCGAGGAAGGCCCTCCAGGACCATGCGAATCTTGTGCAGGATATGCACGCTGCCGAACGGCAGATTAAGGCTCACGAGGTCAAGCTTGCCGAGATGCGCGAGGCTCTGGACGGCGCTCTGCAGGCCGCTAAGGACGCCGAGGAGGCAAAGGGGGCTGTGCAGACGGCACTCGGCACTCGAGGCTTCCGAGTGGTCAAAGGGAGCAGAGATCGAGGCTGTCGTTCGTGAAGCAGTGGGGAGGCTACCGTTCCTCTGCGGAGTTCACCGCTCTCTTGGACAATGAAGTGGGCTCTGAGATGGCAGACCTCATCTACCGCTTCAAACGGTTCAACCCCAGGCAGAAGCTGAATTTGAATTTCGCTGCCGATCCCCCTCCTCTATCGGAAGGCATCATAGAGGAAATGATTGAGGAGTACGAGGGGGAGGACACTCTCGAAGATGGCCCGGATGCCGAAGAGGGTCCTGCTGCTGCCGCCGACGCCAATGCCGAGGCTGCTGAAGTCGAGGGTGGCCAATCTGCTGAAGCCTGAGTTTATAATTTTCTAATTGTATTTCGTTTTTGTATCGTTAATTGCCGTTGGTAAAATTTCCGAACACATTAATGCCGAGGGCATTTTTAATTTAAGTGTTGTTTTACTTAACAACTTGTGCTTGATTTATTTTGTGTTTGATCTTTGCCTGTTTTGTTATTGCCGTGGGCTAAAAACTTCTTAGGATAATTACTGATTGGGCCGTTGGCCACTTAGAAGTTCGGTAGGGGCTAAGCCACTGGCTTTCAGCCAGTCTTTTTGCTTTTGGTTAGCCAAGTGTCGTTTCTTTCGGTAAGCTAGGATTCGAGTGTTCTTTGGGCCTTTAGAAATACCGTAGGCAAGTCTAGGACCCCTATACCGCCGTTGGCTCGTACAAAGATACAATACTGCCGTTGGTTAATCCCAGAAAACTGTACTGCTGTTGGCTCGTACCTAATGCATGTTCTCGTGAAATTTTAAAAAAAAAAATTGACGAAGCTAGATTGGAATCGGTAGTATACATAAGAGCGTGGCTTTCAATTGCCGTAGGCAATGCTACCATGGCTCGTATGTAGATTGGAATTGGTAGTATACATAAGAGCGTAGCTTTCAATTGCCGTAGGCAATGCTGCCGTGGCTCGTATATAATGAGCCCTATCGAAATATTTTATTTGAAAAATGCTGATAGGCTATAAGGTTCCAAATTCCACACTGGATAATCTCATTTTATATATATGTGCCGTAGGCCAAAATACAAAATCCACCTTGCCGTTGGCTAGGGGGCATTACTTAAAGTAACTCTTGAGATGCTCCACATTCCATGGATGATCGAGGGTCTTCCCATCTGTGCCTCGGAGCCTGTAGGTGCCGGATCTGAGGATGCCGATGATTTCATAGGGCCCTTCCCAGGAAGGTCCGAGGGTTCCTTCCGTTGGGTTTTTGGTTGCAAGCGAAACCTTGCGCATAACCCAGTCTCCGATTCTAAAAGAGCGGGGTCTAACCCTTGAATCGTAGTACCGAGAAACGCGCTATTTGTATGCCTCATTCCGAAGGTTGGCTACCGTTCGGCGTTCTTCGATTAGGTCTAGGCTTAATGCGAGTGCAGCCTCATTCGCCTTCGGTTTGAAATCTTCCGTTCGGTAAGACGACTCGCCGATCTCGACTGGGACGACGGCTTCTGAGCCGAATGCAAGGCTGAAGGGGGTCTCCCCTGTGGAGGTTCGGTAGGACGTTCGGATGGCCCACAGAGCTTCGGGGAGCTTCTCCGGCCAGGCGCCCTTGGCACTGTTGAGTTGCCATTTCAAGAGTTTCTTGATAATTTTGTTCACGGCTTCTACCTGGCCGTTCGATTGAGGGTGAGCTGGGGAGGCGAAGAATAGGTTGATTTTGAGGCGAGTGCAGAACTGCCTGAAGAGCTCCGAATCAAATTGCCTACCGTTATCGGTGATGATGGCGTGGGGGATGCCGAACCGGCAACAGATGTTGGTCCAGACGAATTCTTCGATCCTTGCCGCTGTAATGGTGGCCAGGGCTTCGGCCTCGACCCATTTCGTGAAATAATCCACAGCGAGGACTGCATACTTAACCTGTCCCTTGCCTTGCGGCATGGGCCCGATTAGGTCAAGTCCCCATTGGACGAACGGCCATGGACTGACGGTCGGCGTAAGGGGTTCGGCAGGTATGTGCGGAATATTGCCGAATCGCTGGCATTTGTCGCACTTTTTCACCATCGCAATCCCGTCCCGATGCATGGACGGCCAATAGTACCGTTTGGATGACGCCAAAAACTGGTTCACAGGCTTTAAGGGTCAACTTAGTAATTTTACGCCTTCGGTATCCTTTTGGTCTCGGTATGGAGAGCAATCTGCAAAAGTAGCAAACGCTCGGTAAGACCTTGGGCACCGGTGCGGTATCGGCCGAAGGCTCTCCGATGCTTAAGTAAGTTCGGGATTAGAAAGTTCAACTGACAGATCAATAGGCTTGTATGCCGTAAGTTCTGATTACCTCTATTTTGGGGTAGTTGGCCTCTTTTATAGGCCTTGGGAGGTGTGCACTTTGTTGATAATTTCGATGTGGGACTGTGGACGTCGCTTGGGAGCATGCCACGTGTCCCAGAAGAGTGTGTTGCCCTAATGGAGCGATCGATAGGTAGGGTGCCGAGGGCGTCCCTGACCAGGCTCGATTTCCTCCACGTGTCTCGTTCTCATTGGCTGTTCATTTTGGGTATAAACACGTTAGTGGATATATAAATATATATAGTGAGTTTTGGTTTATGGATTCTTCAAATAAGTTTATTTGAACGACACCCTTGTAGATCCCACTTCACATTGTATTTCACTAATCTAAATCATCTATTTTTTAGATAATCACTTGAATCCGATATCATTTGACCACTCAATTGAGTAATTGAAATTTTAGTACTTTCTTGAAGCACCATGTTCATTGATTTTGTAGGATACAATTGGATGTCGAAATGGTTTCCAATTTGTATAATTTTTTGCAAGGATAATCTATGAATGTAGACTTAAAAAATAGATGTTTTGATTGTTGAAAAAATATAAAATTGTAGGGGACCCTAAAGGATGTCCCTCAAATAAAATTATTTGAAGGATCTCTCAATAGTAGGGGGTTGTATATACATACAAAGAGCTTCCATTAAGGGATCCCTCAAATACGTTTATTTGAGGGACACCCTTGTAGAGCCCACTCCGTATTGTATTTTACTAATCCAAACCATCTATTTTGTAGATATTCATTCAAAAATCATATCTACAAAAAACCACTTGAATCCGATATCATGACCACTCAATTGAATTATTGAAATTTTAGTACTTTCTTGAAGCACCATGTTCATTCATTTTGTAGGACACAAGTGGATGTCGAAATGGTTTTCGGTTTGTCTAATTTTTTGCAAGGATGATCTATGAATGTAGACTTAAAAAATAGATGGTTTGGATAGTTGAAAAATGGTCCATGTGTTTTACTACGTTGGCAAATTTAGTCCTTGTGTTTTCCATTTGGCCAATTTGGTCTATGCAGGCCCGGCCCTGGGCCAGGGCAGGAAGTGCGACCGCCCTGGGCCCTGACTCAAGGGGGGCCCAAAATTAATATTTTTTTGTCATTGTCAGGTCATATTTAACGGTTATATAAATAAAATAAAAGACCTATTGACATAAAGTAACGCCAGCGGTGTTGGTTAAGCCTGGTTTTTAATTCAAGTCCTTCCCAAGTTCGAATCCCAGCATTGTGTTTCCTTCCTTATGCTTTTTTGAGGGTCTTCAAGTATGCAGGTTCTTTTTAGTAGTTCAATGCTTCTTCTTCTTTTTGGGTCTTCCATCGTTTCTTATAGAGAGATTTATATAAAATAAGCAGGTTCTTTTTAGTACTCCAATGCTTTTATATACATCTCTCATTTTATAATATTATGTAGAGATATATAAAAAACCACATAGATGCATCTCTCATTTTCTTTTTTGTCTTCGATCCTTTCTTATATAGAGATATATATAAAATAAATGATACTATGTAGATCTCATTTTATAATATTCTACTTTCACATAGATTTTTCTTGTGTGGTATATATATATAAGGTCTATTTTTGGCGTTGCCCCGGGCCTTGAAAATCTCAGGACCGGCCCTGGGTCTATGTGTTTTGAACCGTTAGCCAATGTTGTCCATTCCCTTAAAATTTATGTTAATTAAAAACTAATTCAATATTAATAAAAAAAAGATAACTATTTGAATACAATTTTAAAATAAATAGATAAGAGCTAATCTATAAAATAAAAAAACCCTAAAACTTCAAAATTTAATAAATGAAAGACACCTCCTTCCAATTATCCCATCCGCCACCACCCCATCTCTCTTATTTCTCCCAAGAACAACCCACCACCCCACCCTTAATCTCTCTCTCTCTCTCTCTCTCTCTGTCTCTCTCAAGAACCACCCAAGAGTTTAGATTTTTGCTTCGATCCTCGTTGGCACGAAGAGCTATTTCATATTATTAGACAAGGTATCCCCCTCCTCAAGTTATAGTGTAACGTTCTTCAGTTAATCAACTCATCCAATGCATGCCCCTTCCGTATTCAAATCCCAAGCCATACCCTTTAGTTTTACAAACATACTCCCATCTTACTAAGTGAGGTTTGCTGGCACGATCAGAGTTAACCCAAAGAAACCTCTTATTTATTTTGTCCAATTCATCACAAGTACTCATTTGTAATCTAACAGTCTGTATAGTGTAAAGAGGGAAACAGTAACAGCCTTGATCAAGGTGGCTCTCCCAGGGAGGTTGACAAGTTTACCCTTCCAAGCTGACAGCTTACTTTGAACTTTTAGATTGGATTGGAAGGCACACCCAACATTAGTTGTGCTCGTGTATTAATAATGAGTTACCCCATCCCAGTCGCTCCCCTTGATCTTCTACCTGATCTCCGCCTCCATCTTTGCCCACCCAGTCGTCGCCCCACTCCCCCCTCTCCAACTCTCCCGCTTCAGATGTGCCCCTCCTCTCATCACCCTCTTTCTAATTGAAGGAAATATTGTGTTTTTCCATAAAAACAAGGTTCATTTAGACATATAGTTTATCAAAAATTCATTTGATAAGAAACGGAAGACTTTAAACAAAATCCCAGAACCTAAAAACAAAACTTTTCAAAGGATCTTGAGGTTCAAGGGGTTGATGTGCTACATAAACTACTTTACAAGAAAATAAAGAGAGAAAGGTAGCTAAAAACTCACCCTTGGAGCGCAACTTGAGTCCAACCCAAGCATTCCACCAAGTGATGGTGGTAGGATCCACTTTCTTCTTCTTCTCCAAGTCACAAAGTAGTGACCTCCAAAGACTTCACACCAAACTCCACTCTACTACAAAAAGGGAAAAAGACTACCAGAAAACAACGACAGTAGAACAAAATATCGTCGTTGTGTTTATGTTGCATTCCTAAAAGGACACAAATTAATGTGCAAACAACCAATTAAAAATACCCGCAAGTGCACGAATCTAATGAAGTATAGATTATGTAAGTACGGGGTCGATCCCACGAAGAACTTGTCGGCTTCCTATAAGTTCTAATTTGAGTACGTAAAGAACACTTAATTGACACACCACAAAAGCAAAATGGAAACTAAAAATGAGTAAAGAAGTGTAAAAGAAATGAAACAATACAAGAAAACTAGAGAAAAACACAAACAGCACTTTCTATCACCCTTTTATCACCATTTGGACAGATTCGTTTATCTATTTTTCCAGTTTCAACCTCTGTCCAGTGTTTGACCTATAACTTTCCAACCGTTTGTCTAAAATTCACGTTCTTTATACGGTTGGATTCAGCACACAAAAACGAAGAACACTTTGTAGACCAAAAGTCCAAAATAGTTACGAAAATAAACAGAATTCATTAAACAAGACACACAACGTATCAAACACACAACTCACACACACATTGGGGGGCGGGGGGGGGGGGGGGGGGGGGGGGGGGCTTGGTTTGGTTCAAGTGACCTATTTCTATTGCATGAAAGTAAATGGACCTTGAAATTAAATGAGAAAGGCAGAGATGAATTATCAAAATGTGAAAGTACCAAGTAACAAACACTAGGGTTTCGGAATCCACCCTAAACAATTCTACCAAAGTTCATGAATACTCAAGTGATGAACTCTAAATGTGTTGATGAAGATGTTCGCAATCAAGACCATGGGTCGTGGCTCAAGACGCATGGATTCTCTCTAATGTACGTAAAGTGCATGGTTCGTGCTACAATACTTGTGCCCTCCCCATAACCGAACCTAGGTATGGTTCGTACTTCGATTCAATTACAAGGAAAACCCATTAAGTTCAAAGAGAATATGAACATCACAAGAATCCTAATAGCATGGTGTTTACATTAGGTATTCAAGAAACCAATTCACATGGATGATTCTTACTTCATCCATTTATTGCTCAGGATAACATGGAGATACACATAATCCCAACAATCTCAAGAAGCATGCTTTCAAAGATGGCCAACCAAGGAAAAACACACATCAAGGATAGATTAATTTGGTGAATTGGAATTCATCAACAATATCCAGAAATTCATACACTCAAGCATCAAAATAATAAGGTAATCATGTTTAGGGCTTCAACTTAAGCCCTAGCTATGGAGTTTAGTTGCTCATACTTATTCCAAATACAAACTCAAAATAAAATTAGAAAGAGTTTATAGATTTTGAGAAAATGATGAAAGCTTCAAGGTCATCAATGGTGGAAGCTTTCTTCTCCACTTTGTTTGGCTGCACCTTGGCTTTCTCCTAGCTCCCAGCTCTCCAAAATCTGCTCTCAATGTGTAGAATCCTAGAATGGATAGGCTACCCACGTTCAAAACCTCTCCCACTTCAGATTGCACTTCCCTTTGCTCCTTTGCCCATCATTTCCAGCTCACACTTTTAATATAAAACTCATTCTTTCCTCTAAAGCCTTTGCCCATTGTCCCCTTGCCATGATGAAGCTTTGACTTCACAAAGATGCCAAAAGCTTCAGAAAATATCTCATTTACAAAGGTAATTCCTTGTTACCAAGAGTTATGGTAACAAGAAATTAAGATGACACAAAGGAGGTAAAAGCTGGCCAAATCCGGATTTCCAGAGCTGTGGTAACATGCTGGATTGGTTGGATAGGCAATACTTGTCCAATGGAGCTCAAAATTGGATATGTTGTAGTTAACATCCATTGGAACAAGTCTCATGAAGATCATGACCTCATCCGAGCACCAGAGCATGTTGATCCCAGGCCAAGAAGTTGACCTACGAAAATGAACAAAAACAGAATTTATAACTAATAATGCACTTTTAGCTCATTTTCATCCCAACCAAAGTAAAATCTAAGAAAACACAAAAAGGAAGTAAAAAGCTATAAAATGTCAAGAACTAACTCAAAATAGTGGTGAATAACATGAAAAATCATGTGTAAAAATGAACCGAACAAACTTCCCAAACTTATCTTTTGCTAGTCCTCGAGCAAAACAGAAACTAAAACAAGATTCGAAACAAAACTTTCCGAACACTTTCCAAAGAGAGAGCGACTTATGCAAATGACTTAAAAGTTTTCACAAGAAAAACTCAGTTTAGACATTATTCACAAGGCAGCAAAGTTCAGAACACAACATGTTCAAAGTGTAGTAGTGTGATGGCCAAATGGAACTCATTCTCCAATTTCAGTTTTCACACAACTTCAAAAATCATACCAAGCACAAATGTAACTTCAAATCTCACAAAAGTTGTCCTCTCACAAATGAATCACTCGGAAGAGGGGTACAATGCATCACTCAATAGTAAATATGAGAATAGAGTTAAACCATAAGGGACTTAACTCACAATTAGCAAGATGAAAAACTTGCATGAATATGATCTCAAGAAGGATGCTAAACACTTAAAAGAAGAAGAATGTGTGCAATTCAACCACATGACATTTAGGATCAATTTAGGTCTTTATTATAGGTTGTAATGGGGCTAAGGGTGTAAGGTGAGTAAGAAATGAAGGATATGGATACAACAAAGTCCAAGGAACTCACAATGTAAGAGCATAACAGTTGATTACAAGACTTTGAATCCCTATGCTTAAGATTTTCAATTTTTTTTTTTATTGTGATCAATTAAACCACAAAGCCTTATACCTCCACTAATTATGATTCACACTCCTTTCTTCCATTCGAACAACCAAGAAACATGGAATTGAATTTGAAACCATTGCCACTTAACCACAACTTTTCTCTTTTCTTTCACCCTTTGAGTGAAGTACTCTTATTTTTTTTTTTTTTTTTTTAAAATGTAATAACAAACTTCCCAAACTTAGCATGAAAAACACATCTAAATTAAAGCTCACGAGTTCCTTAGAAAGGTAAATTCTTGTTTTTCAGGCTAAGGCTAGAAGTAAAAATTGGTTACTTGAAAGAAAAGGCTTACATATAGGCTCAAGGTGGTTAACAATGGAAAATCATGCTTAAGCATGCATAGGGTTAGCTTGAAAGGCACAAACGGTCCAAAGAGGGCCTTAATATCATTTCTCAAATGTCATGTAATCAAATTGCACAATAATGAATGTCTTTTAAGTGCTCAACCAAGTCAATGAATAATGAGATCAAACAACAACTCGGATGACAAAAAAAAAAAAGAATACGTGTATAACACTCATGAATTGAAGCAAAAGGCTCAAAGCTCACATTATTTATGGTTATACAAGTCTAATTCATGCTTGATACAATTCTTTGGATCATGCAAGTCCCTCAACTGGAGAATTATGAAACAAATGGCAAGTGCATAGGGGGTTTCAAACATATCATGCTAGAACGATGCCATTTAGTGAATAACAAATTATTATATATTTTTTTTTAGCATTTTCAATCAAGTCATGTAAACATTCATCACAATCTCATCATATATGTCCGGAAAGTGACTTGAAAACAAAAAGACCCAAAACTGAAAACAAAACAAAATAAAAGAAAGTAAGAATTTAAGTGAAACGAAAAAGACTTGCTAACACTTCCCAAACTTAGAAATAAACATTGTCCTCAACGTTAAAGAATTTAGGCATCAACAATGTTATAACAATAAATAAAGGGAATAAAGCAAGTAAATACAAGAACAAACAATAAATACAATTACAACACGGTTGCAAAACAAAACAAAACAAAACAAAATAAAACAGAACAGTATGCCCTAACAATAGTCCTACGCACGCAGAAATCCAACCCAAAGAAACGCACAAACCAAAATGAAAGCCCAACCCAAACGAAAGCCCAAAAGCGAAGAAAGTATATAAAATAAAGAAATCAAGTCAGAAGCACAAAGAGCGAGAACTCAGAAAAATAGAAAAAGTGGGCCCTGATGTCTCGGCACCTGTGAGTCACGGGATACAAAGTGAGAGACGTGTCGACAAGCAGAGGTCTCTCTCACGTTCCCAAGCCAGAATTATTGGCTTCATAGGAAGGCGTGACGACTTTCGTTTCTCAAAAGCGCTGAAAGGCAGAACTGTAATTAAAGGGGTTGGGGACCAGGTGAGGTGACCTAAGGGGATAGGCCGTAAGGGCCGCGCAAAACACAGAAGCGCAGTGGCTAGGGTTACGTAGAAACTAACTCTATAAAAGAAGAAGAGAAAGAGTTGGGGAAAAACACACAAACTCATAAACACACAACAGAGAAAAGAAAGAACAAAAGAAAAGAAAGTTCAAATGGCCTCTTCCTATCCATTCTCGTTGGATCTCAACCTAGCTCCACCGACTCAGACTCGGGGCCAAGCAGTGGCACCAGTGTGGATGCCCTACTTTGCCTCTGCACGGGGGCCCGTGACAGTGAATGACTCAATACTGCTGGACAACGATGTTGCCCTTGGAGTTGCTAGAAATCTAGTGACTCCCAAGGATATACGGGTGCTGGGAGCAAGGGATGACAACCGGGTCGTGAGCGATGCTCTGGCACTAAGCGTGCAAAGCACCGCAACAGTCGCAAGTGTGGGTCATCGCCTACTTGCGAAGTCCCATGAGGTAGAGGTGCTGAGAGGTCAGTTGGCGGCAGAGCGAAGTATGGTGGAAGAGTGCCAGAGTATTATTAAAAGCTTAAAAAGGGAAAGGGCAAGGATAGTGGAGGTGAATCGACACCAGCTGGAGGCGTTGCGGGAAGAGAACAAAAATCTCTCAAAGATGGTAAGTGTTTACGCCCATGACATGAGAAAGCAGCTGGAGGACCTGGACCAACCGGGTAAACGCAAGAAAACAGATCGCGAGAGTAGGTACGCTCAAGCTAAGAGTGCGATCTTTGGGAGCTCGAGTGATGAGCCCCAAGAGGCTGTGCGTGAAAACCCAGAAGAGGACAGCCATAGGGCCAAACTCAAAGGTCCCATAGTCGAGACACCGAGCACTGGAAAGAATAATTCTAGTGTATTATTGGTGTGCCTGTTTGTCTTTGCCCTTTCCGTGTATATTTTTTTTTTCGTTTTCGGAAATGAAATAAAAGAAAAGAAAGTTGCAAAAGATAAAGAAGAAAAACAAAACGCACTTCCCAAACTGGAATAAAGGGAATGCGACAAACGAAAAAGAACAAACCACAGTTCCCCAACTGAAATAAAACAAAGACGACAAACTAAAAAGAAATCAAAACACAATGCACCAGAAAACAGGAAAGAAAAAAAAGTAAAGTGAAAGCAGAAATGCTTCCCTTTTAACTTGACGCAACCGCAAATTGCTCCGGAAATGCAAAGTGGTGTCGGCTCCCTTATGAGCATAAGTCTATTTAAACCACTTCTCGGTTGTAAGGAGGAGTACCCTGCATTTCATCCTGCAAACTCAAGAAAAACCATCAAATAGTCCAGATATAAAAATCAATGGCATCCTCAGATATGCTCATTGATGACCTTAACCTTGAGTTGTCGCTCGCACCACCAAATGCAGAGATAAGGGCTCCTCAAAACCCTATCTTCCCAAACTCCTCATACCACCATGGCTCGGCCTCAAACTTCTCTGAGGCGGTGCCGTGTAGGGCAGTACTGCCGGAAGGCATGACTATCAGCAGACTTACAGTTGCAGATCATCTGCATGTGGCGCAGAGGTCTGACAGGATGGCAGTGGACGAGTCCCACAATCTAACCGTGCTCAACGCGGTCTCGGCCACAAATTTGGGCATGCGCCTACTGGCGAGAACACGAGAGTGCGGAGCACTGAGTGAGGAGGTGGCGGCCCTGAAAGCTCAGGTGGCGGACCTGCAGAAGCGGCTCTACAGTGCCAACCAGCAGGTAGAAATGCTGCAAAAGAGAAATGAAGACCATGTAGAGCTGCTGCAGATTCTACAAGCAAGAACAAATAGAGGCAATTAGCGGAAGCCTCAGGTGGCGCAGAATGCAACAATGAACATGTGATTAGGAATTTAATGTACGCATTTTCACTATTGTGTTTGTAATCACATGTTACGAAATAGAATAAGCATTCACGCCCAATTCCTGATTGTGCATTAATGAATTGAAAACACTTCCCAAACTTATATGAAACACTGTTTAAAAAAAATGGAGATTGAAGATTAAACAATGTCATATAGAAAAATTGGGATGGACAAAAAGAAAATAAACAACCACAAACTTCAATAAAGAAGAAAAACAAAGAAAAACAAGTTAGAAACACAAACAAGTAAAGAAAAGCAAAAGTAAGAAAAACAAAGAGAAACAACAAGAAAATCCTAATTACCTTGGTTGGAAAATTGTAACCTTAACTCAAAAAAATAAAAAAAATAAAAAATAAAAAAAAATAAAAGAAAGTTTGAGTCTAGAGAAACTCCACTTTGAAGCGATTAGGACGACAACAAACTTCTCTGTTCACCTTGGGTTGCCTCCCAAGAAGCACTAAGTTTAAAGTCTTTTGCCGGACTTCCAACATACTATGGTCACTTGGGGGGCTTTGGCTCAATCGCCTCCTTGTGCCGAACATGAAGTTTCTTCAAATCTCTTTGCCATCTAATCAACCCATTTCGTATTCTTTTCTTTTTATGCGCGTGAGTAGATTTCAAAAGTAATTTTAAGCGCTCTTCAATACGCGGATTAGATGGATGAGGCACATATTTAGGATTGGGTGGCCTTCTCATTTGAGTAGAAGGAATGACATTGAACATGTGATTGGTACTTGGAACATGGATGTTCAGCTTGTCTTCCTCTAGTACTTCAAAAATAGAATAAGACATTAGATTAATTGAAGCACCTAAATCAAGTAAAGGTTTCTCAAACAATTTATCACCAATTATACAAGGAATTGTGAAACTTCCTGAATCTTGTAAATTGGGAGGAAGCTTCTTTTGCAAAACAGCAGAAACATCTTCCGTTAATGCAACAGTTTCGTATTCCTTGAGCTTGTTTGCATCCAAGGAAGGAATGTTGACTTGCACTTGCTTGAAAGTTTCCAATATGTCCTTGGCATGTTGATTTTTCCTAGAACTCATCAACCTGTGAGGAAAAGGAGCATGTAAGATATCTTCATCAGTAGGTTCACGACATACCTTCTCCCTTCTTGCCCTTCTTGCAAGTTCATGCTTTGGGATCCACTCAAGTGAAGATGCTGCTTGTTTATCTTCCCCCTTGTTGATTTCATCCTTTTCCTTAGGCCCAATCACTTGCTCAACCTGCATCTCATCATTATTTTGAATTAGACTTTCAGAACTATTAACCTCACAAATTACCTTACCAGTTCTCAAGATAATTGCTTGAACATGCTCATGCCCGATTGGTATCACTGTTTGGTTAGGCATCATCCCAACTTCCCTTTGACTCAAAGCTGTAGCAATTTGCCCCACTTGATTTTCTAGATTGGCAATGGCCTTATCCATTTTCTGCATGTGGGTATCATTCCTCTGCATGTGGGTGTCATTCCTCTGCATGATGAAATTATCTGTGTTTCTAACCATTGAAGCAACAATTTCTTCCAAAGTTGGTCCTTGAGGTGGTTGGTGAGATTGACTAAGTGGTGGTGGATTATAATATTGGGGTTGACCATAAGGTGGACAAGTATTATGTTGGCCTTGATATGGTTGATATGACCCTTGTTGAAAATTTGGATTGTCGGTCCACCAGAAGTTTGAATGATTTCTCCACTCCGGATTGTATGTTTGTCGGAAATATTCATTCATAGGCAACTCATTATGAAATGAGCCAAAAACATTTGCTTCCTCCATCACAAATTTATTGGAGTATTCTTACATAGTAAGTTCCACAATTTCAGTTGCGGCTGCCATTGGAGATGGTGGAGGTGACTCCTCGGATGTTCCTGTAAGAAAAAGAAACAAAAACAAATCAAGATAAAATGAAACAACAATCAATAAACAAAAATAAAACTAAGTACTCTAAACATACTCAAACAAAACAGATAAGCAACCGTGCCAGTTCCCCGGCAACGGCGCCAAAAATTGTTGCATTCCTAAAAGGACACAAATTAATGTGCAAACAACCAATTAAAAATACCCGCAAGTGCACGAATCTAATGAAGTATAGATTATGTAAGTACGGGGTCGATCCCACGAAGAACTTGTCGGCTTCCTATAAGTTCTAATTTGAGTACGTAAAGAACACTTAATTGACACACCACAAAAGCAAAATGGAAACTAAAAATGAGTAAAGAAGTGTAAAAGAAATGAAACAATACAAGAAAACTAGAGAAAAACACAAACAGCACTTTCTATCACCCTTTTATCACCATTTGGACAGATTCGTTTCTCTATTTTTCCAGTTTCAACCTCTGTCCAGTGTTTGACCTATAACTTTCCAACCGTTTGTCCAAAATTCACGTTCTTTATACGGTTGGATTCAGCACACAAAAACGAAGAACACAATGCAGACCAAAAGTCCAAAACAGTTACGAAAATAAACAGAATTCAGTAAACAAGACACACAACGTATCAAACACACAACTCACACACACATTGGGGGGGGGGGGGGGTTTGGTTTGGTTCAAGTGACCTATTTCTATTGCATGAAAGTAAATGGACCTTGAAATTAAATGAGAAAGGCAGAGATGAATTATCAAAATGTGAAAGTACCAAGTAACAAACACTAGGGTTTCGGAATCCACCCTAAACAATTCTACCAAAGTTCATGAATACTCAAGTGATGAACTCTAAATGTGTTGATGAAGATGTTCGCAATCAAGACCATGGGTCATGGCTCAAGACGCATTGATTCTCTCTAATGTACGTAAAGTGCATGGTTCGTGCTACAATACTTGTGCCCTCCCCATAACCGAACCTAGGTATGGTTCGTACTTCGATTCAATTACAAGGAAAACCCATTAAGTTCAAAGAGAATATGAACATCACAAGAATCCTAATAGCATGGTGTTTACATTAGGTATTCAAGAAACCAATTCACATGGATGATTCTTACTTCATCCATTTATTGCTCAGGATAACATGGAGATACACATAATCCCAACAATCTCAAGAAGCATGCTTTCAAAGATGGCCAACCAAGGAAAAACACACATCAAGGATAGATTAATTTGGTGAATTGGAATTCATAAACAATATCCAGAAATTCATACACTCAAGCATCAAAATAATAAGGTAATCATGTTTAGGGCTTCAACCTAAGCCCTAGCTATGGAGTTTAGTTGCTCATACTTATTCCAAATACAAACTCAAAATAAAATTAGAAAGAGTTTACAGATTTTGAGAAAATGATGAAAGCTTCAAGGTCATCAATGGTGGAAGCTTTCTTCTCCACTTTGTTTGGCTGCACCTTGGCTTTCTCCTAGCTCCCAGCTCTCCAAAATCTGCTCTCAATGTGTAGAATCCTAGAATGGATAGGCTACCCACGTTCAAAACCTCTCCCACTTCAGATTGCACTTCCCTTTGCTCCTTTGCCCATCATTTCCAGCTCACACTTTTAATATAAAACTCATTCTTTCCTATAAAGCCTTTGCCCATTGTCCCCTTGCCATGATGAAGCTTTGACTTCACAAAGATGCCAAAAGCTTCAGAAAATATCTCATTTACAAAGGTAATTCCTTGTTACCAAGAGTTATGGTAACAAGAAATTAAGATGACACAAAGGAGGTAAAAGCTGGCCAAATCCGGATTTCCATAGCTGTGGTAACATGCTGGATTGGTTGGATAGGCAATACTTGTCCAATGGAGCTCAAATTTGGATATGTTGTAGTTAATATCCATTGGAACAAGTCTCATGAAGATCATGACCTCATCCGAGCACCAGAGCATGTTGATCCCAGGCCAAGAAGTTGACCTACGAAAATGAACAAAAACAGAATTTATAACTAATAATGCACTTTTAGCTCATTTTCATCCCAACCAAGGTAAAATCTAAGAAAACACAAAAAGGAAGTAAAAAGCTATAAAATGTCAAGAACTAACTCAAAATAGTGGGTGAATAACATGAAAAATCATGTGTAAAAATGAACCGAACAGTTTAGAAAGACGACAGTAACAGAAAACCGTTGTGGATAAGTAACTAAAACATCTAAAAAATCGAGATCCGCTTGGGTATTTCTAAAACACGACACACCCAACTTAAAAAGCATCGTCTTATTAAACAGGTTTTCTTCAGACTTAAACTCTGACCCCAAAAACAACGACATCAGGTATTAAGCCACCGACGTAGAAAGTAAAGACGACGATTTACCAAAACAACCGCCGTATGAACTCCTAGATAAACACGACCAACTGTTCTTAATCAGCATCGTATAATTTTAATGGAATCCATGACGGTATATTACAAATCAGCGTCGTATTAAAGGCATGTACTACGGCGATAAAGATAAATTTATCTACGTATTACACCCCAATGTACTACGATGGTATCTATAACACTACTGTCATATAGAGTAATAGAGATCCACGACACTAGAAGAGTAGATAACGACGTCTAAATTAAAAAATATCCACGTCGTATTTTTACTATATCAAGACTTATTAAGATAGTACACCACGACGGTTCGTATAAGTTAGTACTAACCTTGTCGGTTTGTTTAATGAGCGTTGTATAATATTATTTTACCACATCGTTAAGTGAAAAGTACTGTCGTATTTATTCAATTTACACGACTACCCTTATCTGTAAACCGTCGTCTTAATTTTTATTGCTTTTTAAGATTTTTTTTTTCTTGGATTTTGGTAGCCTACGACGGTAGATCAACAAAATGACAAGAATTAAGAAAAACCACGACGGTTTATATAGAAAATTGTTGTCATAGAGAAATTAATATGAGATCCCAAGATATATGAAATCTTATCAATGGGAGCTATGTTTTTCATCATAATCGAACCACCAATGTGAGAAAGACAATATTTTATACATTGATGGCGTACATGTCTTTGTGTCTTTGAGATATACAAAGGCACATACGCATCAAAATAGAAACTATTTACCTCTAAACCAAACCCAGCCTGAACTAACGACAACAAACTTTGAGAAAGACAATTTTTTGAAAGTTAACAATGTATATGTTTTGGTGTCATTGAGATACACCAAAATACATACATCATTAACATCCAAATTATTGCCTCCAGAGAGGTGAGAGAGAGTCAAGGCCTGAAGTGAGGACTGTAGACAAGGTCTGAATTGAAAATTTGGCCACCAAGGGCCAGAAGAATGCGACTTTATTTCAAGTTGGAACTCTAAGTAAAAAATGAAAGTGAAAGAACGCATGAAAACCCCCAATTTATACAAATAATCTTTACTAACCACGGTGGTCCTTTTATGAATTGTGTCGTCTAATATTAAAATATCCACGACACTTATTTTCTTTTAAGCGCAGTATTAACCTAATATACCACGGCAGTAAAAGGAACTTTTGTCGTGTACAATCACAATCAACCACGTCGGTTTCTACTATCCTAGCGTCGTTTTAAAGACATACTAGGGCGGTTATTTAGAATATAGTGTCTGTTTGTTTCTACTAATCACGTCGGTTTCTTTAGTTATAGTGTCGTTAAAATTATGTTCCCACGTCGTTAAGTGAAATATACCATTGTCTATTTTTTTATACGACTGTCCCTTCTGAATACCGTCGTCTTAAATTTGTACTGATTTTTTAGATTTAATTTTTGAATTTTAGTAGCCTACGATGGTAGATCAACAAAATGACAAGTACGGAATCAAACCATGACGGTTTATATAGAAAACCGTCGTATGTGTTATAATTTTAGGCTTTTTTACTCAATTAAATCTTGAGAGAAATGCAAACCCAAGAGATATGAAATCTTACCAGTGGGAGCTATGTTCCTCATCACAATCGAACCGCCAACATGAGAAAGAAAATATTTTGGAAGTAGATGATGTGTGTGTCATCAATATTTTGGACCTTCACAGAGGTGAGAGAGACACACACACACGTCAACTTCCAAATTATTGCCTCCCACTCAAATCCGTACCTTCAGAGATGTAGAGAGAGACAAAGGCATATGCGACTTGAGTTAGAGTTGGAACCCTAATAGAAAAGTAAAAGAGAAGAAAAGCCCCAATTTATCTTTACATCCAGGGGTTTATTTATAAAGAGAGTGGTGTTATTCATATTAACCATGGTGGGGTCTTCATAAATAGAGTCGTATTAACATATATACCACGTCAACCAAAATACTCCTTTGTTGTTTAAATTGTAAATAACCACGGTGGTTCATTTTAAACAAACGACGTCTTAATTGCAAAAACCACGTCAGCAAAAGTAAACTTTTGTCGTGTAAGATTCTAAATAACCACGTCGGTTTCGTAATACTAAAATTCGTTTGACTTTATTATCAAACACGTCGGTTTATCATAAACAAGCGACGTATTAACTGATAATATCACGTTAGCAAAAGTAAACTTTTGTTGAGTAAAATTGTAAATAACCACGTCAGTTTCGGAATTCTAAAAGTTGTTTGACTTTATTATTAACCACACCAGTTTCTACTATTTTTGCGTCGTTTTAACGACATACTAGGGCAGTTTTTAACAAAACTGTCTTGTTATCGAACTTTGCGATTGTATATAAACTTTTTCGTCACCTGACCTAAATTTTTACATTCTCTCTAACCGATAAAATATTTCAGTTTCCTCTCTATTCCCAAAAGTGGCGTGTCTAAATCTCGTCATCTTCCTTGTCTTCGTCTCCAAATCTCCAAAGTTTACGTCGAAAGCAAACTTTCTTTACATGCCGAAGGTTTTTTCTCACTCTTTTTTTTTTTTGGTCAAAATCATTTCAAGTTTTTTTTTTGCAAAGGTTTTTCTAATTTTGATACCATGAAAGAAAGAGTCTAGAAACAAGACTCCGTTTTCAAAATGACGAAATCTTTCATTGGTTTGAATAATTTCACTAGTCTCTCACTCTCATGTCATGTTAAGACGACGGTTTTGTCTTGTTTACGTCGTTTTAACTAACACACCACGACGATTTAACTCCGTGTTACTGCAAATAGAACGACAGTAGTTAACCACCGTTGTGGTGTGGTCATTAATACGACAAAAACAAGATAAAACCATCGTCTTATTACGAGTAATACAAAAACGATCGTGGAAAAGAGAGATCTGAGCGGTTTTTTTAATAACCATACCACGACGGTGGTTTACAACCGTCGTGCAAAAGGAAATAGCACGACGGTTGTGTTTTTCTACAGACATCTTCTGTCTAATATTACATCGTTTTTTTTCATCAACCGTCGTTTTTTCACTTGCAGGTTTTAGTCTTCTCTAAACATGGTTTCGAAGGCTCAAATGAAGGCTCAAGTATCAAAAGGTCAAAGCAACGACCTTGCAGTTTCAAAGACTCAAATGAATGAAGACAAAGCAGTTCAAAGCAAACCCTCGAAGAAGATGAGATTTACTTCAACTTCCGAGAAAGACCCTAACTCAACGACATTTGATGAGGAGCCAAAATCGACTCGCGGTATCAACACAATGAGCCGTGTTGTGAAGAGGAAAATCCAGAAGATTAAACCTGTAGTTGAGTACAATAAAAGGGGCAGACGACATGGCAAGGCTACTGTTGAGATGCAATCTTACATTGGTGTTTTGGCACACACTAAAGTCCCTCTTGTGGACAAGAAATGGACTCAATTGCCCAAGGATATAAAGGAGAAGATTTGGGAAGCTGTTGAAATGGCTTATGTTGTTTGGCAAGGGGGCAAGAAGATGGTGCAATCGTATGCCACCAAAAAATGGAAGGATTTCAAGTCTATCTTAACGAGGCAATTTATCATTCCATTCACAAATGGCAAGGACAAGTTAAAAGAACCCCCTCAGCTATATAACTTCATAGAGAAATCGCAATGGGATGCTTTGTAGCTTCAAGGTTATCCCCATGGCCAGAATTTGAGGCTGTGCATTCTGAGTAGTTAGAGAAAAGGAAAAAACGCGAGTACAACCATAGGTTGTCTTGAAAAGGGTATGTTGGTTTGGAGGACCAATTAGAAGAAACCATGCCCGGTGAAGAAATTGATCTTTCTCTATTATGGAGGAAGACAAGAGAAGATAAAGAGGGAAACATCCCCGATCTAAAGGTTGTAGAGAAAGCAAAATTAATCGTAAGTCTCACTCACTCTGTTCTAAATATGAAAAACATAGATTTTCAATTTCATTTAGACATCGTTTGTTTTTCTAAACGTCGTTAGAAAAGAAACACAACGATGGTTTTTATTTACTGCTATTTCAAATAATAGGACGTCAATTTTTTCAGGAAATCGACGTCTGGATTGAATTACCACGATGTTTGTGCCTAATAAATCACTGCCAAGGAAGCTGACCGAAGGAATCTGCTGAAGGAACAACAACTCGGCCCTAGCGTCTATCCGTGGCCAAGTCATCGTTTGCTTCCTTTGTTCAAAGACAAGTAAGCTTATAAGTCAAAGCCATCACGGCCTCGGTAATATTGGCCAAGGATAAGCTCCTCAAGTACACGTCCAAAGTAGGAAAAATCAAGTGACGTCGCCACGTGGCATCACTTGATTTTTCACGTGGCATCTTGGTCCCACGCTCCATTTAATGAAGCAATGCCTCTGACTATAGCAGAAGACCCACGTCATGTAGAGGCATGTAATGTGCAGGAGGAAAGAGGATGTGATTGAAGTCAGAAAATGACGAGTAGAATCAAGGATTAGGTGCGAAAGTCTTACAACTGGAAGGATTAAGTCACTAACCATCCGACCCAAGCATTAAATGCTCCTCCAAGGCCTGAGATGCAGAGCCCACTTCCATGGCGGCGGCCGGGGTTTATGGGTGTCACACCACCATGCTTCATGTTCCCAAATGCCGACTGGACTACCCACTAGCTCTGATCAATCTTGCCATGCAGATTTTCAGCTTCATTGTCTCCTCATTTTAATGCAAAAGGGTCCATCCCGTAGAATTCATTCGGCCTTCATCCTTGCCGCAACCGAAGAATCCTGGAATGTGGGGGCAATGTTTGTGCCTAATAAATCTCGGCCAAGGAAGATGACCGAAGGAATCTGGCAGAAGGAACAACAACTCGGCCCTAGCGTCTATCCATGGCCAAGTCATCGTTTGCGTCCTTTGTTCGAAGACAAGTAAGCTTGTAAGTCAAAGCCATCACGGCCTCGGTAATATTGGCCGAGGATAAGCTCCTCAAGTACACGGCCAAAGTGGGAAAAATCAAGTGACGTCACCACATGGCATCCTGGTCCCATGCTCCATTTAATGAAGTAATGCCTTTGACTATAGCAGAAGACCTATGTCATGTAGAGGCATGTAATGTGCAGGAGGGAAGAGGATGTGATTGAAGTCAGAAAATGACAAGTAGAATCAGGGATTAGGTGCGAAAGTTTTACAACCGGAAGGATTAAGTCACCAACCATCATACCCAAGCATTAAATGCTTCTCCAAGGCCCGAGATGCAGAACCCACCACCAGGGCGGCGGCTGGGGTTTATGGGTGTCACACCACCATGCTTCACGTTCCCAAATGCCGACTGGACTACCCACTAGCTCTGATCAATCTTGCCATGCAGATTTTCAGCTTCATTGTCTCCTCAAGACCTCCCTCGTAAAAAGCAAGCTCCAACTACATTCAAAGGGTTCAACACCAAACACAAGCCTCCCACGGAGCAGATTATATTTCTCTGTCATTTACTTCTTGTCATTTACATTCCTGTAATGCCATTTAAATACATTTACTTGTTTTCTTAGGAGTAGTGGCAGTTTGTAGAAAAATCCATTCATCAATATATCATACGACCCTTGATTTTCAAGGCGCCGGAGCACCATCCTTGTTACTCTTTCGTTCATCCCATATATCATACGACCGTCGCCACCCAGAAACGTGCCGGAGCACCACCTAAAACCACCATCAGTACCACCATCAACGGCCTTGTAGCTCAGGCCGTGAACATAACGGCCGAGATCAGTTCCTCTCTCGGCCACAATCGCTCTGATTCGAAGTCAGATTTAAACAGGCGCAACTCATCTATTCATTCAAACTGCATCACTCTCAAACGCACGGTAAACCGTGCTGGCACGCCCGCACACAAACCACACAGCGCCAGAAGAAGGACGACTTGAGTTGACTCAGATCTCTTTAGCCCGGAACACCAAGCCGTGAGATTCGCGAACGCCAACACTTTTTGGCACGTCCGGTGGGACTTTTACAATACTGGAAGCCTTATGGTGGAAACTAGGTCACAAGCGAAGCTTAAAAACAAGAGAACTGAGATGACGTCGGAAACTCCAGAGTCAACCTCACCAATATCGATCGAGACCGAGCAAACAGCAAGCGTCTCGGTCAGCGTTCCGATAGTGACGGCCCGTACGATCGAAGCCATGCAAGAACAATCGCAGATGGAAGAGTTGATGGTTAAGCAGACCTACAGGATAGAGATTTGTACCCCAATTCCTTTACTGCCTCAAGAGCAAAGCCCCAAAAATCCAATGTCTGACAAAGCAAGCTGCTCGGGTGCCACTATTGTGAGACCCCTTGTTTTGGAGGAAGAAAATCTCAAGCTTGATGCTAATGTTGTTGAACAACAGTAAGATGAAACGGAAAATTCTCTGATTTTTGCGTTTTTCTGCTTTTTAAATTTTACTTTGGCGTCCCTATTTTTCATCTCCAACGTTAGAAATTTCAAACAATTGCGGTACATATTTACCGTTGTTTGAAATCTCATAATACGTATGTTTTGTCAAAAAACCGTCATTGTGAGTGAAATACCACGACGCTTTCAAATTATCTTCATTGCGTTTTGCATTTTATTTAGACTTTTTTTATATGCGACGTTAGAACTTGTACATAACGACGGTTTCTATTTACCGTCGTCTCCGTTCTTTACTACGTCGATTTTTTCAAGGAACCGTCGTTTGGAATTAAATACTGTAAGATCCCACATCGACCAACGGAGAGGGGGTAATGTGCCTTATATGTACATGCCCACTGCCATCTAGCACGAGGCCTTTTGAGAGCTCACTGGCTTTGGAGTCATGGGAACTCCGAAGTTAAGCGAGCTGGGGCTAGAGCAATCCCAGGATGAGTGACCCACTGGGAAGTTGCTCGTGAGCTCCCAAACAAACATGCCCACCTCCATCTAGCACGAGGCCTTTTGGGAGCTCACTGGCTTCTGAGTCATGGGAACTCCGAAGTTAAGCGAGTTAGGGCTAGAGCAATCCTAGGATGAGTGACCCACTGAGAAGTTGCTCGTGAGTTCCCAAAACAAAGTCGTGAGGGCAAAGAGGGGGGCCCAATGCGGATAATATCGTGCTACAGCAGAGCCGATCCCGGGATGTGACAAATACCACGGCGGTTTGTATGGTTAAGTTACTATCGGTTTTGTTTTACTTGTTTTACAAGCTATCTTCACTGCATTTTGCATTTTATTTAGATGACCGTTTTATAGTTTTGCGACATTAGAACTTGTACACAACGATAGTTTTTATTTACTGTCGTCTCCATTCTTTACTACGTCAGTTTTTTCAAGGAACCGTCGTTTGTATTTTAATACCACAACAGTTTGGATGGTTTAGTTAGTGTCGTTTATTTTACTTTTGTACAAGCTATCTTATATTTCTTTCTTTATTTCTTGAAACATGATTTCTCAAAGCTAGACTTGCCACCTCCTCTGTTAGCCCTATGCCAATATGCCGAGACGAATTTGATGGCTTTAAACAAAGCCTTGAGGATTAAAATTCTAGCCAAAGTGTTTGGGTGTGAGTGTGATACCTTCATCTTGCATGATGATATTTTTCAGGTTGCATCCATGGTTGAGATCGGAGCCACAGTGATTGCAGTATACATGAGGTAAACCTAAAAATTCAATTTTCATTTTACAATTCTCTTTCTTTCAAATGAAAAAACTCATTTGATTTCATATATTTAGGTACCTATTTGACTATTTAAAAATAGCAAACATGGTAAACCTTGTTGGTCTCGTCGACCCTACACAAGTTAGCGCTCAATCTGGATCGTTATCTCACAAATCAAAGCATCTAGCAGACCGACTGGAAAAGGCAGATGGGGACCAATTTTTCTTGGTGCCTTATAATCCAGGGTTAGTCCCCTTAACAAGATTTTCTTTGTAATTAGGAAGCACCTCTAAACTATTTAACCTATATATCCTAATTTTGTGTAAGGTTCATTGGGTGTTGGCGATTGTGAGATCAGATAAGGAGACGGTATATTATATGGATTAATTTCCAAATCGCACGGTTGACAAGGACTTGAGAAATATAGTGAATACGTAACTTGATTTACTACATTGTAATGTGTGTTTGTAGGCTAAAATATTTTTCATTAGCACTTTTTGTTGTCTTGAAGCAATGCAATCAAAATTTATAACTCACACGTAGGCAAACAATCACGTAAATCAGCCATATGGAAAACTCTACACGGCACTCCTCGACAACCAACAAATGTAGAGTGTGACTACTACGTGATGCGTTTCATATATAATCCATGATCCAGCCCTAGCATTTGAGAAGAAGGTAAAAAACTAAATTTAAGATTTAATTTCTTTCTTTTTTTTTTGTAAACTACGACGACTGTAATTGGAAAAATCATCGTTTGTATATTTATATAACGACAGTTTTAATTGGCTGATTTATTAATAACCATCATTTGTATTTCTATAACACGTTAGTTTTTGTCATTGTTTATTTTTGCCGTTTGAGAAGAAAAAAGAACCAGTTAAGTATGTCCAAGCAGATATTGACGAAGTCAGGCAAGAATGGGCAGAGTTTGTCACCAAGAAAATAGAGAGTAATCAGTGACCATATTTTTTTTTACAATGTACATATTTTTTTTGTAATTAGTGAACAATCAACAACTAAGGATATTTATGAGTATATGAATGACTAAAATTTGAACATGACAGTAATTCCAATAAACCGATGTCTCATGCTAGCGAACACGTCACAATAGTATAACTCACTGTCATCTTATGATAGTTGAAAACAAAACATCGACTGTAAATTTTAAAAATGACATGTACTTAGGCAAACACGACGGTTTATATATAAAACTAACGTCTACCGTATATTTTTAAGGAAAGCAATAATCCTACTTAAAATTACTAAAATATGTTGTACCTATAAACCATGACCATAAATACCCACAAAAGGACATCTTAAATCACTACAACGGCTGTAAATTTACAAAAAGGGACGTTGTAAATATAAACAACGTCGGTATTTACTTAGAAAGGGATGTTGTAAATTTAATCCACGTCGGTTCTTCAAAACATATGGACGTTTTAAGGATTAAAGATGACAGTGGATTCATAAAAAGCAAAGTTGTAAATCATAAACAACGTCGGTGTTCAACAATTTGACGATGTCTAAAGGAACTAGGACGACGCTGGTTTTTTTTCACACCGTTGTAAATGCATACAACGACGGTTATCTTTCAATATCGCAAGCAACCATCTCTGTCTTTGAATCTCTTGTCGCGTCTTGCGTCAGAAATGCGAGAGTAAGCCTATGAGTGCCTGACATGTGTCATTTCATATTAATATGACTGTTTTTGGTCAATCACGCCCTTGGTAACGTGCGTTCGAATCCCAGGAAAACCCACCTAATTATTTCATATTTAAGACATCGTTTTATCACGGAGCGACGTGAAAAGTATTTACTACAGCGTTTTCTTTAATATTCTTTGATCTCGAGTATTGGAAATACCTTCCTGTGAGGCATGTCCTAAATGTTATGCACATTGAGAAGAATGTTTACGATAGTATCATCGGTACATTGTTGGAGATCCCTGAAAAAAATAAGGATGAGATTGCTGCTCGGTTACATTTATTGAACATGGAGGTCAAAACTGATTTGCAACCCGAGTATGGAGAAAGACGTACTCACTTGCCTCTAGGGACTTGGAATTTGTCAAGAGCAGAGTGTTTGTGCCTGATAGATCACGGCCATGAGCTGGCCAAAGGAGCCCTTTCTCTCGGCCCTGACACTTGTTCGCAGAGGCTGAAACGCAGCGTTTCGCCAGGGCATTTCGCCTTCCTTAAAAATAAAAGAAGAAACGCTAAGGCATGATCATCTCGGCCTCAAGCGTAGGCCGAGGCCGAGGCCGAACAAAATTGCGGCCAAGGCATTAAAAGCAAATCATCACGTGACAGCAGGGTCCCAGGCTTCATTTAATGAAGTAGTGCCTGTTTAATGCAGCGAACCCATTGGCCACAAAGTAGCATTTAATGCATGAGGGAAGGTGCGAAGTGACTGAAGTCAGGATTTGGTGATAAAGATCAGAGTGATTAGACGTGGACATTCTCACAAGGATTCTGACAGCTTGAGATGTTGGTTCACCAGCTATCCAGGCCATAAATGCGTCTCCACGGCCAGAGGTTCAGAACCCATGATCGAGAGCGGCGTCCGAGATTCACCGGGATTTCTGGAGTCTCACCACCATACTTCACGATCCCAAATGTCGATTCGACTGCCCACTTGCGCTAATTAGACTCCACTATGCGTAAATTCAGCCTCGATTACTCATCCAGGGACTCTTCCTATAAATACAAGACTCGAGCTACATTCAACGGGTTCAACACCAAAACAAGCCTCCCACGGAGCAACTTATTTTTTCCTGTAATGCACTTTCAATATCTTTACTTGCTTTCCTAGGAGTAGTGTTAGATTGTAAGCAGAATCCATTCATCAATATATCATACGACCCTTGATTTTCAAGGCGGCGGAGCACCATCCTTGTTGTTCGTTCACTCACCCCATATATCACACGACCGTCGCTCCCTGAGCAGCGCGCCGGAGCACCGCCCAAAATCCACCACCAACACCATCACTCGACGGCCTTGTAGTTCAGGCCGTGAACCTAACAGCCGAGACCAGTTCCTCTCTCGGCTACAATCGTTTGACTAGGAAGACAGATCAAACAGGCGCACCATTCATCCATCCAACACTTATCGAAACATCAACGCACGGTAAACCGTGCTGGCACGCCCGCGCACAACCGCACCGCACCCAAAAGCAGGAAACCCCGTGTTAACGCACATCCCCTCGGCCCGGAACTCCAGGCCGTGAGATTTGCGAGGCAGACACAGAGAAGAGAGCGGTTTGAAATTCTTTCTATTGTATGAAGGTCCCTAAAGGTTATTATTCAAATATAAAAAATCTTGTATCTTTACAAGGTTCAAGACTTCTTGGCCTTAAATCTCATGATTGTCATACCTTGATGCAACAATTGCTCCATGTGGCAATTCGTTCTGTTTTGGAGAAGCCTGCAAAGTATGCAATAACTCGATTGTGCTTCTTCTTCAATGCTATATGTGCAAAGACGGTAGATGTTTCCAAGCTAGATAAGTTGGAAGAAGATGTAGTAGTTACTTTGTGTTTGCTTGAGAAATACTTTCCCCCTTCATTCTTTGATATCATGGTTCATCTAGTAGTACATCTTGTCAAAGAATTTCGTCTATGTGGGCCAGTTATTTTAGATGGATGTATTAGTTCGAAAGATATATGAAAGTGCTAAAGGGGAATGTTCAGAACTGTATATAGCTGAAGAATCTGTAGAGTTTTGCACCGAGCATTTATCTTATGTTAGTACAATTGGAGTGCGCCAGAAGATGGGAGTTTCAAAGCCATTATCAGGTTGCACAATGAGCTTAGTTGATCGGGACCTGTTGAACCATGCACATCTATATGTCTCGGAGAATACGGAGGAAGTCCCCCGTAATGCTTGATTTTTTCTTGTCATGTAGGGAACATATGATCCACATCAAGACCACTTATCCAAAATTTAGAAAGAGAACAAAGTGGCTGCAAGATAAGCACATTAGCACTTTCATACAATGGCTACGCTTTAAGGTATATGTTATTGAATAACATATTGGACTTTTAATTTTCTTCTTTCTATGTTAGATTGAATTAAGATATGATTAATTTGTAGGTTCAAAGTGAACTTAATGGGAAGACAATAATGGTGTATTAGAAAATTTGGGGTGGTTAGCAGCTGGTCCAAGCATGGCAGTGCCATCACATAGGAGCTATCTTATTAATGGTATTAAATTTAACACCAAGGCATAAGATGATGTGCAAACTGTCCAAAATAATGGAGTTTATTTACTTGCACATACTATGCAAGTTGCTAGTGCCAAGGATAAAAACCTACTATCTCCAATATGGGTTTTTATGGTGTCATTCAAGAAAATTGGGACCTTGACTACCAAAAGTTTAGAATCCTAGTCTTCAGGTGTGATTGGATAGATAACACTTTGGGCCTTGTAGTCGATGAACTTGGATTTACCCTTGTAGATTTGAGTAAAATTGGACATAGGAATGACCACTTTGTTATGGTTTCTCAAGTCAAACAAGTATTTTTTGTTGACGACCCAATGCATCATGGTTGGTCAGTAGTGTTATCAATGCCTAATAGAGAATATAATGATGTTATTGGTGATGATGTGTTAGGTAATATTAGAATTGAGTGTGAGTCATTTACTAGAGGGATACCCAATGTTGACACTTTTGATGACCTAGTGGGTAAGTTTGGGAGTGAAAATATTAGAGATGGGTGTGAAGATATATGGATTGATTTATTGTTGTAATGTATGACATTAGTTATGTAGTTAATTGTAAGACATTAATTAATGGCTCTATATGATATTAATTTTGCAATAAATTTCAATGTTTGACATTATTCTTATCACATTTTCATTATGCAGGCTTTGGGCATGACAAATCCAGTATTAAAAATACTGGGTTCGAGGTGTAAAATACGACAGTCCAGTAAACAAATTGTAAAAGCAGACATCTAAATCATAACCAACGTTGTATTTTAACAAACGACGTGTAATGACTATGCAAACGACCGTACATAAATAAAAACTGCCATTTGAAAAAGAAAACATGCCGGTTAATTATAATTATATTACAAGACGGCTAATAGATATTACCAACAACGATGGTTAGGACAAGCCGTTGCTTTCAAAAATTCACGTCGGATATTTTCAAATAACACGACGGTAGAGTGCTCTAATCGACGAATTTTTTGACAACATGACGACTACCGATAAATACTTAAGGTCGTCTAAAGCGAACAATAAAGGCTAAACAGTTTAATTACCTATCTTGAGAGCTCTTCTGAATGTCATTAAAACGACAACTACCGACGTCTCAGAGAATACACACGTCAATGATGGTTCTAGAAGCGCCGTTTTAAAGGCCAACCATCTTCGTTTCTATACACTTACCGACTTGGTAAGTAAAATAACAACTACGGACAGTTGAACACTATGGACTTAGTGGACTAGTTAACCACGACGGTTAGTTTGCAATAGTTGTCATTCAAACTTGTATCTACAGCGGTTTTCATCCACTCCACACCGTGAAAAGATATTTGAACGACCGTGTAGTAATATTCAGGTCGTGGTTAAAATTATGCCATGTTAATAGCTTCAGACGTCAGTTATTTCTGAAAAGTGTCGTCTAAAATGCTCCGTGTTTTCATTTTTTTTTTTAATCAATTAGACTTCGGTTCTCGCAGTACTCCGTCGTCATATATTCGTAATAACTTCATTCTTTTAACTTATTATGACGTTAATAATTGTTTTGAATGTCGGTGGTTGAAATTTGAGACGTGGAACATTGTTAACAAGGCGGTGTATTCCTGGAATGCGATGTGGAAGATTTTATAAGTGACGGTCGCTTTTCACTTGTGTCGTGGTTAATCTATTTTACGGCGGTTACTTTGTAAATCTTGACATGTAATATGCTTTAGACGTTTGTTCTGTTATGGAAACGTCGTCTAAGGTTGTCGAAGTTTCCTTTTTTTAGATATTAGACGTTAGTTTTTTCTTTTAGTTGACGTAGTATATCTTAACAACGTTGGTGTTGACGTTATAAATGACGGTATGTTTTCAAACGGAGTCGTGGTTAACATTTGTTACAGCAGTACTTATGGAGTTCTTGACATGTAATCTTCTTTTGACGTCCGTATTTTCCTAAAAGCATCATCTAAGGTTGTCGAAGTTTTCCTTTTTTGCTATTTTTATAGTAATTTGATGTCGGTTTGTCTTTTGATATGACGTTGTATGTATTAACGATGTCGGTTATTTGCCGTCGTTGTTTTCTGTTTCAAAAGATGGCGGTGGATTTCATGACGGTTTCAAAACCTTCTAGACGACGGTGGATTCCTGTCGTCTATTTCTATTTTTGTAGTAGTGTCTCTTATCTTTGGAAGGATGATGACTTACAAAAGGAGTTAATGGTGCTAGCAACACTCATCTTGGGACCGATTTTAGTTTGCCTAAGAAAGGGAGAGATTTGATGCTTTCCCTTGCTTCGTCCTCACCTTTGCAAGACTAAACCCTAGGGAGAAAATGAGCTAAGAGGTGCATATATAGAGCACATGGGAGAACTCTAAGGTTCTCCCTCTCTCTCTATTTGGACAACACAAGGGGGTGGGCCACTTTGGGCCTCTTGGTCCAGTTTGTCCCACTTATCTCTTCCAAAGCCCCTTTTACTAAAACCCATGGGCTTTTAGTTTCTTAAACAATTTCAAGGCTCATTCTATTTCAACGTAATTAATTAACTCTTTAATTAATTTTTTTCTTTAACCAATTAATCTAATTAATTGACTTAATTGATTTTGTCATCTTCCATTGTTATCCAAATTACAAACTTATGGGTGTACATTCTATTGGGTTCTAATTAGTGAGGCTGTGTATGATCTCGAATTCTTTCTTTATCGACTGTGAATTAAAACTCCCTTTTAATCTTCCCTTTCATGACGACCCAGTTACAAAATGTCCTCAGGATTTTCACAAACTGTGAGTGACGTTTAGCAACATGTCACGACTACTCATGCTAATATATAATATATTAGGAGAACCCATTTAGTTGGAATTACAAAGCAATTTGATCATTCTCTATTTCCCAATGTCCTTGATCTCATTAAAAGGATACAAAATTCAAGTCAAAACCCTAATGTGATCGTTGTTGGCTGTATGATTCAATATGAGCACAATTAGAAGACTCTTCCTTAATTGAGCTCTAACTCCGGCCGAAGATTCCCGAATCATATCTCATAACATTCTCTCCCTCTTACTGAAAGTTGAGATCCCTTGTCGTACACTCGCTTCTATGGACTTGTCGAAGATCCCGATGTTACCTTGAGCCGAGCCCAAGGATAAGCTCAACCTTATGATACAATCAGAGACCCACTACGCATCCATAAGGCAACCATGGTGCCTCAGGTCTAAGGATTAAACTTGCATTATTGCAACAGATGAAATCTTGTTTAACATGTAAGTAAAACTTCCATACAAGATTTCTAGTTTGATCACATTGAGTGAACTCATTTTCTAACGAGCACCTACGCACTTATCTCAATGTCCATACACGAATGACTTGAGACTAGTCATTCTTCTTAGTTGAGTAGATATAGTGTGCCGGTCTTTGCGGTTCGTCAATACCCAGTTGAGCGATCCTATAACTGTGAACATTTTTGGTATGAGTTATAGGGAAAGGTATCTTCACATCTAAGCTCTTTAGATCACTTTCCTTGTCTCTTGAATTCATGGACTTGTTAAATAGGTTAACGGTCACTTTTGGGTTGTTACCTGAGTCGACATACTTGCCTTTAAGTGTTAACCTAAATGGTTGGTTTGAATGACATTCCATGAAAGATTTCATCTAATGATTGGCTTACAGGGAATACATCTAAGAGCATCTCCAACAGTCTCTTCAACAGCTTTGGAATTCTAAAATAGGTGAGCCACATTAGAAAAACTCTCTTCAACAGCCTCTTCAATCTCAGTCATTAAAGCTGCAACCTTTTTCTCTATCTTCGGGATTGGTAAGTTGACTTTGGCTCTTCAAACATTTAATTTTACTTTGGAAAAACAGAACCTACCTTGAAAATGTTAAAAACATGCATTTTTCCTTTTCATATAATAAAATACATAGACATTTTTCACATGTTCTCATATTTTTCATTCTTTTCCATGATATTCCATTAATTGAATTGAAGAGTCTATTGGAGCAAAAATTATTCAAGTAGCAAATAAGACTTTTCAAATTGCCATGTAGGTCAACAAACTTCAATTTGAAGAATTTTATTTGCTACTACTGTTGAAGATGCTCTAATAATCTCCCACTTGCACTCAAAGTCAATCAGCTTCTTATTCAAAAACCATCTATCCTAGGTGCTTGTTGAATCAAAGTCGATGTTTTTAGTCGAGTGGTACTGCTATGTCATATGTCATAAGCATATCTAAGAGTCAAACTATCCTCTTAAACATGTGATTCTTCTAATCACAAGTTTGCTTATCTTAATGTAGGGCCCGTCAATGGGCCGGGCCGGGTCGAGCTTTAAAGAGGAGAGAGAAAATACCAGGTCGGGCCGGGCCGGGTGTTTTTAGAAAATTCAAAGCCCAAGCCCAACCCATGGGCCCAGCTTGAGAAAGCCCATCGAGCCGGGCCGGGCCGAAAAGGGCCTACTTCAATAGAAAAAAATTAAAAATTTAATCATAAGGGCATTTTAGTCCAAATTTGAGATTAAACACACTTCATTCCAATATTTTCACATCAAACCAAATTCATAAAACACCTAATAAAGTCACACAACTTAATAAGATTTTCCACAAAAATAATAAAACCAAGTATTATTTTTGAGGTTATTACATAATTAGACCGTAATACGTTTTAAGAAATAATTTTAAACAATAAAAAGGATGGTATGAATAAATATGCAAATGTTTGATGATGTGTTCAAGATGTTTGTGCCTGATAAATCTCGGCCAAGGAAGTTGACCGAAGGAGGCCGGTCGAAGGAACAACAACTCGGCCCTAGCATCTATCCACGGCCAAGTCATCGTTCGCTCCCTTCATTTAAAGACAAGTGAGCTTATTAGTCGACGCCATCACGGCCTCGGTAATATTGGCCGAGGACGAACTCCTCAGATACACGGCCAAAGTGGGAAAATCAAGTAGCATCGCCACGTGGCATCATGGCCCCATGCTTCATTTAATGAAGTAGTGCCTCTGATCACAACAGAAAGCCCATGATCCACGTAGGAACATTTAATGAGCCAAGAAAGAGGGGACGTGATTGAAGTCAGATATGGTGAGTAAAATCAGGGATTAGGTGCGAAAATCCCATGATTTTGTAAGGTTAAGCCACCAATCATCAGACCAAGGCATTAAATGCTCCTCCAAGGCCCGAGATGTAGAGCCCACCACCAGGGTAGCGGCGGGGTTTATGGGTGTCACACCACCATGGTTCACGTTCCCAAATGCCGACTCGACTGCCCACTAGCTTTGATCAACCTCACCATGCAGATTTTCAGCTTCATTGTCTCCTCATGACCTTCTCTATAAATAGAAAGCTCCAACTACATTTAAAGGGTTCAACACCAAACACAAGCCTCCCACGGAGCAGATTATATTTCTCTGTCATTTACTTCTTGTCATTTACATTCCTGTAATGCCATTTCAATACATTTACTTGTTTTCTTAGGAGTAGTGGCAGTTTGTAGAAAAATCCATTCATCAATATATCATACGACCCTTGATTTTCAAGGCGCCGGAGCACCATCCTTGTTACTCTTTCGTTCATCCCATATATCATACGACCGTCGCCACCCAGCGACGCTCCGGAGCACCACCTAAAACCACCATCAGCACCACCATCAACGGCCTTGTAGCTCAGGCCGTGAACCTAACGGCCGAGACCAATTCCTCTCTCGGCAACAATCGCTCTGATTAGAAGTCAGATTTAAACAGGCGCAACTCATCTATTTGTCTGCCGCGCAAATCTCACGGCTTGGAGTTCCGGGCCGAGAGGATATGCGTTGACACGCGGCTTCTCGCTTTTGGGTACGGTGCGGTTGTGCGCGGGCGTGCCAGCACGGTCTACCGTGCGTTGAGATGTTGATGAGTGTAGGATGGATAAGTGGTGCGCCTGTTTGAACTCGTCTTCTAATCAAACGATTGTAGCCGAGAGAGGAACTAGTCTCGGCTGTTAGGTTCACGGCCTGAACTACAAGGCCGTTGAGTGATGGTGTTGGTGGTGGGTTTTGGGCGGTGCTTCGGCGCGTTGCTCAGGGAGCGACGGTCGTATGATATATGGGGTGAGTGAACGAACAACAGGGATGGTGCTCCGGCGCCTTGAAAATCAAGGGTCGTATGATATATTGATGAATGAATTTTCCTTACAGTCTAACACTACTCCTAGGAAAGCAAGTAAAGATATTGAAAGTGCATTACAGGAAAAAATAAGTTGCTCCGTGGGAGGCTTTGGTTTGGTGTTTGAACCCTTTGAATGTAGCTTGAGCCTTGTATTTATAGGAAGAGTTTCTGGAGGAGTAATCGAGGCTGAAAATCTGCATGGTGGAGCCTGATTAGAGCAAGTGGGTAGTCTAATCGACATTTGGGATCGTGAAGTATGGTGGTGTGACCCCATAAATCCTGGTGAATCTCGGCCGCCGCCCCGATCATGGACTCTGCGCTTCTGGCCGTGGAGACGCATTTATGGCCTTAATAGCTGGTGACCTAATATCTCAAGCTGCCAGAATTCTTGTGAGAATGTCTACGTCTAATCACTCTGATCCTCATCACCAAATCCTGACTTCAATCACTTTCCACCTTCCCTCGTGCATTAAATGCTTATTCGTGGTCAGTGGGTTTGCTGCAATAAACAGAGGCACTGTTTGCCGCGCAAATCTCACGGCCTGGAGTTCCGGGCTGAGGGGATGTGCGTTGACATGCGGTTTCCTGCTTTTGGGTGCGGTGCGGTTGTGCGTGGGCGTGCCAGCACGGTCTACCGTGCGTCGAGATGTTGATGAGTGTAGGATGGATAAGTGGTGCGCCTGTTTGAACTCGTCTTCTAATCAAACGATTGTAGCCGAGAGAGGAACTAGTCTCGCTTGTTAGGTTCACGGCCTGAACTACAAGGCCGTTAAGTGATGGTGTTGGTGGTGGGTTTTGGGCGGTGCTCCGGCGCGTTGCTCAGGGAGCGACGGTCGTAGGATATATGGGGTGAGGGAACGAACAACAGAGATGGTGCTCCGGCGCCTTGAAAATCAAGGGTCGTATGATATATTGATGAATGAATTGTCCTTACAAACTATCACTACTCCTAGGAAAGCAAGTAAAATATTGAAAGTGCATTACAGGAAAATATAAGTTGCTCCGTGGGAGGCTTTTGTTTGGTGTTTGAACCCTTTGAATGTAGCTCGAGCCTTGTATTTATAGGAAGAGTTCCTGGATGAGTAATCGAGGCTGAATTTACGCATAGTGGAGTCTGATTAGCGCAAGTGGGTGTCCAATCGACATTTGGGATCGTGAAGCATGGTGGTGTGACCCCAAAGATCCTGGTGAATCTCGGCCGCCGCCCTAATCGTGGTTTCTGCGCAGCTGGCCGTGGAGACGCATTTATTGCTCTGATAGCTGGTGACCTAATCTCTCAAGCTGCAAGAATTCTTGTGAGAATGTCTACGTCTAATCACTCTGTCTTCTGTCGCCAAAACCTGACTTCAGTCACTTCCCACCTTCCCTCATGCATTAAATGCTTATTTGTGGCCAGTGGGTTTGCTGCATTAAACAGGCGCTACTTCATTAAATGAAGCATGGGTCCCTGCTATCACGTGATGATCTGACTTTAATATTTCTGGCCATGATTTTGCTTGGCCTCGGCCTCGGCCTGCACTCGAGGCCGAGATGATCATGCCTTAGCATTTTTCTTTTTATCTTTAGGAAGGCAAAGCACCCTGTTGAAACGCTGCGTTTCAGTTTTACGAGTAAGTGCCAGGGCCGAGAAAAGGGGCTCCTTCGGCCAGCTCATGGCCGTGATTTATTAGGCACAAACATTGCCCCCACATCCCTGGATTCTTCGGCCTCGGCATGGGTAGGGCCCGAATGGATTCCAAGGGATGGACCCTTTGCATTCCTTCTGAAGTGATTGACAACTGGGGCATTAAATGCGCAGGCCAGTCGGCGCATTTAATGCCTCAAGCACGTCGTGCAGGTCATTATTGCCCAGGCTCACTCGAGGCGTCGTCTCACCTCGTCAAGTGAAATGACGGTCTCTGGACTTTCGCCACGTCATCGTGCTCTTAATTCGCACGAGCCATCATTCTTAATCGAAACGTCGGCCGCTAAGTTTCTGTCATATCTTCGCGTGTTCTGAGTGCGCTGTCAGGCCGTTTCATCTTTCGAGAATCACACTTCTGTGTTTTGAACTCCAGTGCCAGTATAAAACTCAAACTCCTTCGCATTTTCTTTCACACGCCCAAAATCTCTGAGTTCATGTTCTTCGAAGGTTCACACTGACTTTCCCCAGTTTTTCTCAACCTTCTTTCGATTACTCAGTGACCTTCCTTCTTGCTTCAATCACTTTGGAGCCCTCCTTCGATTCCTGGGCTTCGTCCTCCCTTATTTCAACCTGCCCTAATGATCCTCGTTGCAGCCTCCTCGAAACCAGGGAGCCATATATGTTGAGTCTAATGACCTGGCAGTTTGGCCTGGTCCAGATGACTTGGCAGTTTGATGAGGGCGAGAGGACCTGGGATGATGACCCCAACGTGGCCGAATTTATGCGGCTGAGTACCCGAGTCACATCCATGGCCGGAGTGACGGCCCTTACCATGGCTGGAGTGATGGCTCCTACCATGACCGGAATGACGACCGCTTACCATGGCCAGAGTGATGGCCGCTACCACAGCCTGAACGACGGCCGCTACCACTGCCGGAATGGCGACTGCTTACCATGGCTGGAGTGGCAGTTGCTTTCCGTGTCCGGAGTGACGCCCCTTGCGCTTTCCATGGCCTGGAGTGAAGCCCTGGTTTTAGGCTGGCCGTGGCTGATGACGATATGGGTGGCGGAGGTCCTGCCTCGGGGGAAAGCGTCCGATTGTCTAGCAGGAAGACCATGGAGCCGAAACGCGTAGATTTAGGGTGTGATTTTTCTTATGTGTGTTTGTACTCGGCCATGACCTGGCCGTTCCTTTGTAAACGTGTCCCCCTTTTTAAACTAAATGAATAAAATGAAGTATGATTTCCTTTAGTTCGTCTTTGCCGTGTTGCATACTCCACTTTCATCATTTGTAAATATTCATAACTCTTTCACGGCCGTCTCCCATAAGGACGGGGCGTATTTCTTCAAATACTGGCCGTTGATCGGTAAGTTGTGCCACTCTCCATCCCTATCCTTTAACTGAAATGCACCTCGGCCAAGAATTCGTTCAATAATGAACGGCCCTTCCCAATTGGGCGAAAATTTGCCGAACTGAGGGTCTTTTGTCCCGATGGGAAGCACGGCTTGCCATACTAGGTCGCCTTCGGCGAAAGCTTTTCGCTTAACCCTTTTGTTGTAAGCCCTCGCCGCAATCTGCTTCTGTGCCTGCATGAGGTTATAAGCGTCGAGTCTAGATTGCTCCAAATCTTCCAACTCCTGAGCCATGGCTTGTGCATAATCCCCCTTTCCTTGTTCAGGCTGCTCGGCCACACGGAGAGACCGAACCTTTAACTCCATTGGAACGATGGCGTCGTGACCGTAGGTTAAGGCGTAAGGAGATGTGCCCGTGGCCGACCGCTTTGAGATTCGGTAAGCCCAAAGAGCTTCGGGGAGCAAGTCGTGCCACGCCCTAGGTTTTTCCTCGATCATCTTCTCGAGGATGCCCTTGAGACATCATAGATGTCTTGTGGATATATTGGTTGTCTTTGAGGGCAGTATACAGTTGTGTGGTAGGAGACATGACCTAAAAATGTTTATCAAGACTTTCAATAAAGTCATGGAGGCAAATGAATGCATAAGAAGGGATCTCTACTCTTTTTAAGGAAATAAAATATTCCAAGGATATGATTGATCAAATCTCTGTGCAAAGTAGTGGATAAGATTTTAAAGTAAAAGTCTTCAAATCTTACCAGGATAATCATATAAAGGAATAATTCACATTAGGATATTCGACATTAGATTCCATTATCTAATCATGTGAATAAGGTGTATTGTATAAGAGAATGATTCAATTGCACATTCATTCTAATTTGAGTAGGTTCTTGCCTACACCTAGTTAGCTCTGATAACCATGAAATGTTGCTAGGTATCAACCATGGTTTGTGGAAGTTTTGAAAGGTTCAATCATAATTGACCTTCACTAACATGAAGAATAAGATAGTGAGATTTAACTCACAAATCAACTCAGAGAAGTTGAGTCTACCCACTACCTACCTAGAGAAAGACTAGCACCTAAGTTCTCTAGGTTGATTTCTCTTCATCTCTAGTCCATTTTGCTGGGGTGAGGTAGAGTACTTCACTCTTGAAGTCTTGGGTTGAAGAGCTTGTGAGAAGAGGAAGAAAAGAAGACCTTTTCCTAAAAAGGTGTTCATTCTTGGCTTGTCCAAGAAATAGTCTTCAAGAGTAAAATCTTATCATTTCTCTCTTTTATATTTTGTGTGCAAAGAGACTAGATCATAAGATGCTTAGGTTAAAATGAAAAGGCTTAGCTCAACTAGAATAAGCATAATTAATCCGCCATTGTGAATGTTTATTTTTCAATGTTTTGGCTAAATTCATTCCAAGAGTCATTAAATGTAAAATGTTTCCTTCAATATCTACTCTCACAGTATGCATCCTTTTGGCAAAAGTGGCACATGGACAATTAGACCCAGTTTCAATTGACAAAAACTGTAAGCTAAGAATGTATCACTTAGAATTGGCAAGTAATCACATATTGCTTACAAGCAAAGTCAATTTTCTAAGATTAGATATGATTTCAATCAATCACAATATTCAATTCAATCCTAATTAACCTAGGTCAAAAGCTTTATAAAACGGACGTCGTATGTCTAATATAAGGGACCTACAATATTTTCAACAAACAACTCAACACAATCTTTTCCAAAGAACTCAAGACTTTTGTATGATTTCTTTGCTTGCATTCTCATATTCCAAGCCTTCCCTAGCCATATGAGGCTTAGATATTCGAGGTTTGATAATAGCTTTGCCAATTCTAACATTAGTATCAAATTTCAATTAATCTTTATCAATTGAAGGTGTTGTTTGCTTTTGCAGTGCAAGATCTAACACATTTGATTTGGCTATCATAAAGCTCTCCAACCACATGTTGGACTTTCCTGATGCACTGAAGCTATTCCAGGTGATCTACGGTGATTCAAGGTGATGATAGCACTAGTTCCAACCAGATCTTACTGGTATGATGCTTTATTTATTGATTATTATGTTTTCTTGCTTTCTAGTCTGTATTAGGGAGATTATAGTCCTTATTTGTGTTAAGGCATAGAAAAGAACCAATATTGAGCCAGCTCCCCACTCATTGCATAATCGTTTGATTAAAGTTAGTTTTCTTGGCACATAAGTTACTTTTGTTCACTTTCAGTTGATTAGGGTTTTACATCGATGATAGTGGGTTATCGCAAAAGCAATCTTTTGGCCTATTTAAGAGGCTGTGAGATTCAATTGGGTGATAACCAACACTGGTACTTCGAAAAATCTGGTAAGTACTGAGTTAAAACTGGATATCGGGTGGCTTTATCCCAATGCGACGAGAATTTTGATATTGGTGGCTCAGATTCCTCGGAAAGACAATCTTTTTGGAAGCAACTCTGTAAGCTTGAGGTGCCAAGTAAGCACTACTACAAAAAAAGGCAAAAGACGACGGGAATTCACCGTCGTGTATCGGGTTTTCAAACCGTCGTGAAATCGACCGACATCTTTTCCAAAGTAAAACCACGACGGTAAATCACCGTCGTTGTTATAACAAACAACGTCATTAACAAAAAACAACCGACATCTGTATACTGAAAAATGAGCCAAAAAATTGTCAAGGATAAGAATAGACAACCTATTTTATACAAAAAACGTCGTGTAAATAAATACAATACATCTTTAAATAAATAAAATACGACGTTATTAAAACATACTACGTCTCATCTATTTATATCACCATCATGAAATGATTTTTCCACTTCGTTTTTTCCATTAATATTGACATGGAAATAGCGGTTAGGGTAATTACTTACGACACATGTATTTCTATAAACGATGTTATATTGAATAAACAACGTCGTCCACAACTAAAAGACAACTGTGTTTCAGAATTTATACGTCATCTTTAAACACAAAACTGTCGTCTAATATTTTTGAAACGGCACAAATTTCCAGTCGATCGCCGTATAAATTTATATTAACGACATGATCTGAAAATAAACGATGTGGAAAATATGTTAGGCTCATGACTTACGACATATTTATTTCTATAAACGACGTACTATTTTATATACAACGTCTTCATCATGTAAAAGACATCCGTGTTTCTAAATTTATACGTCGTCTTTACCAAAATAATAGTCATCTAATCTATCTGAGACGGGGAAGTTTGTCAGCCAATCGCCGTGGAAAATATATTTAACGACATAAGAATAAAACAGAGATGTGGATATTCCCATATAACGTTGTTTTTGTAAAAGAACGACGTCCAAATATCATTTTACGTCGACAAATTTACCTCTGGATTTCAAATAACGTCGTGAATTGTTAATTTTTAACTTCATTTATGACATAACAAGCGACGTGGTAAAATTTTAAGACGACGATTTTTGAGTTGTTACGGACGAGTTCATGATCTAAGACGTCGTCTTTTGTAACGTTCAGGCTCGATATCTCGCCTTTTAGACGTCGGTATTATGGTACTGGAGTCGTGTTATTTGTAATTACATGTCGGCTCTTTATTCTTCTCCGACGTGATATCGTTAATAACTGTTTCACAATACCGTCGTCTTTCTTCAATTTTACTTCGCTTTTAGACGTTGGTAAATACAATGCCTTCGTTGAATGCTCCAAAACGTCGTTTTTTATTGACAATTTTATGAAAATAGACCTCTGTTTTTCACAGTTTTATGAGGACCGGCATTTTATGTACTGATTGTTTTGTGGCCAAAACCTGCATAATGAAAGTGAAGAAAACACATTACAATTTATTACAAAATTAATGTCATACAGTAGTGTTGTTTAAGGCATAAGTAATTTCATAAATTACAAGAGCATCATTCAATCCATATATCTTCACACCCATCTCAAATATTTTGACTCCCAAACTCACCCACCAGTTCATCAAATGTGTCAACATTTGGCATCCCTCTAGTAAATGGCTCACACTCAATTCTCACATCACCTAAGACATCATCACCAATAACATCATTATATTCTCTATTAGGAATTGATAACACTACCGACCAACCACGATGCATCGGGTCGGCAACAAAAAATACTTGTTTGACTTGAGAAGCCAAAACAAATTGGTCATTCCTATGTCCAATTTTACTCAAATCTACAAGGGTAAATCCATGTTCGTCGACTACAAGGCCGGAAGTACTATCTATCCAATCACTCCTAAAGACTGGGATTGTAAACTTTTGGTAGTCAAGGTCCCAAATTTCTTGAATGACACCATAAAAACCCATATTTGAGAGAATTGGGTTTTTATCCTTGGCACTAGCAACTTGCATGGTATGTGCAAGTAAATAAACTCCACTATTTTGAATTGTCCGCACATCATCTTGTGCCTTGATGTTAAATTTAACACCTTTAATAAGATAGCTCCTATATAATGGCACTGCCATGTTTGGACCAGCTGCTAGCCACCTTAAATTTTCTGATACGCCATGATTGTCTCTCTCATTAAGTTCACTTTGAACCTGCAAATTAATCATATCTTAATTCAATCTAACATAGAAAGAAGAAAATTAAAAGTCTAATATGTTATTGAATAACATATACCTTGAAGCGTAGCCATTGAATGAAAGTGCTATTGTGCTTATCTTGCAGCCACTTTGTTCTTTTTCTAAATTTTGGATAAGCGGCCTTGATGTGGATCATATGTTCCCTACATGACACGAAAAATTCAAGCATTACGGTCCCAAACATATAAGATAAACATAAGGAATAATTTAAAATGGAAACTTAAAGAATAAAACTCATACTTGATATAAGGTAGGACTTCCTCCGTATTCTCCAAGACATATAGATGTGCTTGGTTCAACAGGTCCCTATCAACTAAGCTCGCTGTGCAACTTGATAATGGCTTTGAAACTCCTATCTTCTGACTTGATGGCACTCCAATTGTACTAATGTCAGATAAATGTTCAGTGCAAAATTCTACAGCTTCTTCAGCTATATAACGCTCAGCAATGCAACCTTCTAGATGAATACAGTTCTGAACATTACCCTTTAGAACTTTCATATATCTTTCGAATGGATACATCCATCTAAAATATACTGACCCACATAGACGAACTTCTCTGACAAGATGTACTACTAGATGAACCATGATATCGAAGAATTAAGGTGGAAAGTATTTTTCAAGCAAACACAAAGTAACTACTACATCTTCTTCCAACTTATCTAGCTTGGAAACATCAACCGTCTTTGCACATATAGCATTGAAGAAGAAGCACAAATGAGTTATTGCATACTTTGCAGGCTTCTCCAAAATAGAACGAATTGCCACAGGGAGCAATTGTTGCATTAAGGTATGACAATCATGTGATTTAAGGCCAAGAAGTCTTGAATCTTGTAAAGATACAAGATTTTTTATATTTGAAGAATAACCTTCAGGGACCTTCATACCATAGAAAGAATTGCAAACTGCTCTCTTCTCTGCTCTTGACAAATTCCAAGGCCCTAGAGGCAAACGAGTACGTCTTTCTCCATACTCGGGTTGCAAATTAGTTTTGACCCCCATGTTCAATAAATCTAACCGAGCAGCAATCCCATCTTTATTTTTTCCAGGGATCTCCAGCAATGTACCAATGATACTATCACAAACATTCTTCTCAATGTGCATAACATTTAGGACATGCCTCACTGGAAGGTATTTCTAATACTCAAGATCAAAGAATTTTGACTTCTTCTTCCAACAAACTCTGTCACCATCATTTTCACCTCCACCTCCCCCTTTTTTCGAGCCCCATATGTAATTAATATCTTCAACCATATGCAGCACTTCTTCTCTAGTTAATGGCTCCAGAGGCTTGCCATATTCAGGTTTCCCATTAAAAGCTGCACGTTGCCTCCTATATGGATGATTGATTGGTAACCATTTTCTATGCCCAATGTAACAAATTTTGTGGCCATTTTTCAACCTGTGACTAGGTGTATCATCGCCGCATATTGGACAAGCTTTATATCCTTTAACAACACAACCAGATAAGTTTCCATAGGCGGGGAAATCATTAATTATCCACAATAATGCAACTCTGAGTGTAAAGTATTCTTCTATGTGTGCATCATACACTCCTCTAATCCCATCCCTCAAAGATTTTAAATCATCAATCAAAGGCTCCAAGTAGACGTCTATATCATTCCCGGGTTGTTTAGGACCGAAAATCAATAAAGTCAACATCATGAACTTTCGTTTCATGCACAGCCATGATGGGAGATTATATGTAACTAAGATAACTGGCCAGCAACTATATCTGCTACTTAGAGAATTGTGGGGATTGAATCCATCAGATGAAAGAGCCAATCTCAAGTTTCTCGTCTCATTACCAAACTCGGGCCATTTTTTTTCGAGGACTTGGCTTGAGGATTTACAACTCTAAGCTCCTTACATTCATTTTTTTTCAAGCCAAACTCACTTTGGGATTGAGAAACCATGGTTACAGACAAATCAAACCTGCAAGTGAAAATATTTCAATGAAATTAAGAAAAAACACGACGGTTATTTATAAAATACGACATATTATAATATTTCAAACAACGTAAGAACAAAACAATCGACGTAATAATAAATTTTCACGACGGTAATTAACCACCGACGTGATTAAATATTACAACGACGTTAATAATAAACAACCGACGTCTTATGATATAATCACAAAAAACAGAGTATTAAATATTATAACGACGTTAATAATAAAAATTCGCTGTGGTATTGAAATTAAAACGACGTAAATATTAATATACCGTCGTCTATACCACAGAAAAACAAAATAGGAAAAACGTAAAATATTTTCAACAGAAAAATAATTATAAAGATTTTCAAAACAAAAACCATTGTTCAGAGAAATCAAACCTTCGATGAATATATCCTTAAAAATCAAATACAAAAAAAGAAGATCATTTTAAAAAACAATGAAGATCACTTTCACACGATGCTAGGATGATTGACGAACCGTCGTGGTCTATAAATCTAACCACGTAAATAACAAGCCACCGTCGTCTTATTTAGTTGAAGTAAAAGAATCAGAGTAGTGTTCAAACTTGGAAACTTTCCGTCTTTGTCAGCAAATTTTATCAAACTTGGAAAGAAAAAATGTAAAAAGATTTAAAAAAACGAAAATGATATGCGCATACAAAACAGGAACAAAAATTCTTCCAGAAATGCTTACCCTTTGCGTGCAATGGAAGCTTTCTCCTGGAGTTTGGTGTTTCAGTTCAGAGACGAAGACGAAGAGGAGAAGAAGACGAAAAGTTTTCTCTCGGAGATAAGCTTGAAAGTTTGAAACAACGCTTTGAGAATGAAAAATGAGAGAAGCTTGAAAGTTTTTCTCAGGTTTGGAAACAGTGCAAGTATGGATCAGGTAGGTGAAAAGTTAAAAATATTAACAGACCATTTCATAAAACGACGCTATTAATAGGATGCGCCCTAGTATGCAACATTATACGACGCTATAGGTTAACACCGCCCTATAACATGACTTTACACGACGCCAAGTTTTAATGAACCGCCATTTTTATATCGAAGTACACGACGCATTTTTCTTCAAAAAGATGAATCACGTCATTTTCAAATTTACCCAACAACCTTATACTCAATAATAACGATGTGAAAAATACATACCACGTCGTTTCAATTACGCATACCGACGTGTACCTTTTTTAATTACACAATAAATTAGTTTTCCAAAAAATGACAATGTCGTTTTTTATATAGCGTCGTTGTTAATTTATTTATACGACCTTATTTTAGGTTTAAACGACGTTTATGTTTTTATATAAATGTCGATATTTTAATATAACCGACGTGGTATATAAGATTTGTTTATAAATAAGGGTTTTTCTGTCTTTCTTTCATCTTCATTTTTGAATTAGGGTTTCAACTTCTTCTTGCCCTTGGCTCTGTCTCACCTCTCTGGAGGCACATCACCTCTCTGTCTCACCTCGCTTTCATTTTTCAGTTTGGATGTTGATGTGTGTGCGCGTTTGTGTATCTGAAAGACACAAACACGCACACATCATCTAAAAAATTGTCTTTCTGCTGCGGCCATCATTTTTCTGAAAGCAAATATTTTGGATGTGGATTTGTGTGCGCCTTTGTGTATCTCAAAGACACAAAGACGCACACATCATCCACTTCTAAAACATTGCCTTTGTGTGTTGGTTCGATTATGATGAGGAACAGAGTTCATTCTGGTAATGATAGACGTATAATGGTAAAAAATTTGTATGTCGTTAATTTAACAAACCATCGTGGTTAGTACAATTATGCGGACAGTAGAGTTATGGATACCGTCGTAGTATAGTATAATTAAAAAGTCAATAAATTTATATTTACAATCGTGGTAACTTAATTTAAATCGGTGAATTTTTTTGTAATTAACCATTGTAGATTTCTTTGAATTTATGCGTCGCTGACTAAGAAAATTGGGTCATGTTTATTAATTAGTTAACACGGCGTCTTATTTTTATATCGTCGTCTTTACTTTCTACGGCAGTGATTTCATAGCTGCAGTCGTTGTTTTTAGGTTCAGATTTTAACTCTGAAAAATACCTTTGTAATAAGACGATGCTTTTTTAATTTGGTGCGTCGTGGTTTAAAAATATCTATGCGTGTAACGGTTTTTTAGGTGTTTAAAGTATGTCTCTACGATGGGTTTCTATTACCGTCGTCTTTTAAAAAACAACGACGGTTTTTTGATCTACCGTCGTTGTTTACAGGTCGTCTTTTGCCCTTTTTGTAGAAGTGAAGATTAAGAATCTGGTGTGGAGGGCGTGCTCAGACATCTTGCCATCTACTGTTAATCTGTATAAGAGGAAAGTGATTCAGTCCCAAGTTTGCTTCAGATGTGGCAAATATTATGAGGATGCCTTGTTGGAAAATTGGCTCGCATAAAGGATACCAAGTTTCGGACTAGCGATAGGTCGCAGGACATTTGCGACCGGTCGTTTTTACACAGATTCGAAGTCCGGAGCGAAGTCGACTCGCGATCAGTTTTTTTACACAGAGTCGAAGTCTGAAGACTCTGTGCAAAAGCGACCGGTCGCTCAGTGCGTGCGACCGGTCGCCCAGCACGTGCTGTTTCGGTTTTCTCGAGTTTTGAACTCTAATTTCAAGGGCTATCGCCTCCCACCTACTTGCAAAGACTCTAGGGGTCACTTCTAAGTCAGAAGAACGTTGGCAATCAGTTGGGAGGTTTGAGGTAGCATTGAAAGACATTGGAAGACTTGTTTCAAGGTGTAGCTACCCTATGATTCTATATAGGGTGGCTACATAAGTAACCATCAATACATAGCTTGTGGCTGGCCTAACCTGTGGTCTATGTCAGGTATTCAAAGGCAGAACGTGGGAGACAAAGCAAGGATCTTCTCTCAAGTCTAGAGGCTCATGTATTAAAGGAAAGAGTGAGCAAGTCTGGAATTGTTAGAGAGAGTTAGAGAGAGTTGGAAGAAAAGTAGCTGGGAACTAGTGAGTTAAGAAGAGGAGAGAATTCTCAAGTGTATCAAGGTGTTGAGCAAGGGTGTGAGAGAAACAGATTGTGAGGGTAGTGCTCTAAGGGGATTTCCATTTGTAAACCAAAGTTGTAACCTATCTTCATTAGTGAAACTTCTCAAAGGGATCACCAAGAGAGGATGTAGGCAAATTGCTGAACCTCTGTAAACACTTGTGTCTTTTGTGCTTGAGTTATTTTCTGTGTGTGTGTGTAAGATTCATCCATCATTGAGTCTTGTCCAAAGTCCATCAACGACAAGGTCTAAAGGGCAGTGAGTTGGTTCTAATTCACAAGAAGTGGTATCAGAGCTGTGTTGGCAGCTGTGCTAGTTCTTCTTTTGGAGTGCTAGTGTGTTGAAGATGGCAAGTGACATGGAAGCTGAGAGTGGTAGCAGCTCACAGCAGCTAAAGCAACCACAGGCAACAAGCATGAAGGTGGAGTTAAAGCCTTTCACAGGGAAGGAGAACTTCACACTTTGGCAACGAAGGATGAAGTCAGCTCTTACACAACAAAATCTCCATGTTGTGTTAGTTGGCAAGGAAAAGAAGCCAACTAGCATGACAGATGATGAATGGAGTGTTCTTGACGAGTTAGCTAGAGGAGCCATCGAAAACTACCTCTCCGATGAGGTGCTCATCAACGTGATGAAGGATACAGCGAAGCAAACATGGGAGAAGCTCGAAGAGATTTTTGCAGGAAAGTCGCTGTCCAACAAACTCTTCCTCAAGGAAGAACTCCTAAATCTGAAGATGGATGAGGGAGGTAATCTAATGGAACATTTAAGTAGTTTCAATAGATGTGTTGCTGACTTGCAGAGAATGGATGTTAATTATAGTCCGAAGGATAAGGCTCTAATGTTGCTGACATCCTTGCCTCCGTCCTATAAGCACTTTCGAACCACTCTTATGTTCGGGAAGGTTACTCTGGATTTTGAGTATGTGGTGCAAGACATCATGACACATCATAGGATGGCTCAATGTTCGGGAGAAAACTCTCAAGGTGAAGGTCTAGTTGCAAAGACCGGAGAGAGAGGCTGTTCAAAGAAGCGTGAAGGCAAGAAAGGCAACAGAGAAAGGTCCAAATCCAAGGCTAAAGAAGGTTGTTTCGAATGTGGGTCAAAGGAGCATTGGGAAAAGAATTGTCCCATATGGAAGGAGAAGAAGAACAAAGGGAAGTCACAGAAAGTGATGGTGAGCTTTTATGTGTTAATAGCAATGTTAAAACTAATGCATTTGCTAATTCTTCAAGGTGTTCCTCTTCCGATTGGATTTTGGATTCCGGATGCTCATATCATATGTGCTCAAACAAGGAGTGGTTTGATACATATGAGAAAGAAGAAGGTGGTGAAGTTATGATGGGGGATGTCTCAATTTGTGGAGTCAAAGGCATCGGTACAATCAAGGTGAAGATGCATGATGGGGCTGTTAGGACGCTTGGAATGGTAAGATACATTCCAAAGTTACGTAAGAATCTCATTTCCCTTGGAACTCTTGATAAGAATGGTTATTCATTTAGAGCTAACGGAGGGAAACTCATAATCTCAAAAGGTTCACTTGTGGTTATGAAGGGAGAGGTTCAACCTAATTGTCTATATAGATTGTGTGGTACAACAATTACAGGTGAAGCAGCTATATCCACAAGCAAGGACTCGGAAGATGAAACTCAGCTTTGGCATTTGAGGCTAGGGCACATGAGTGAGAGGGGCATGCTGGAACTACACAACAGAAAGTTGTTGAAAGGTGTTCAAAGTTGCAAGCTTGAGTTCTGCAAATCATGTACCATGGGAAAGCAATCAAAGGTAGCTTTCAAGCAACGAAACAAAGAGGAGGGAAGCACAAGTGTGCTAGATTATATTCACACGGATGTATGGGGGCCATCACCGGTTAAATCAAAAGGTGGAGCTCGTTACTTTGTGACTTTCTTGGATGATTTTTCCAGGAAGGTTTGGGTCTACTTCATGAAGGGGAAATCTGAGGTCTTCACCAAATTCAAAGAGTGTAAGGCGGAAGTGGAGAACCTAACCGGAAGAAAAATCAAGATTCTAAGGAGTGACAATGGTGGTGAATATAAAGACAGCAAGTTCCTTGAGTTCTGTAGAAATGAAGGCATTAAGAGGCACTTTACCGTGAAGAAGACGCCCCAACAAAATGAAGCTGCGGAAAGGATGAATAGAACTCTCATGGAGCGTGAGAGATGTATAAGGATTCATGCGGGATTGCCCGAGTCATTTTGGGCGGAGTCAGTTAACCACGCTGCCTATTTGGTTAACCGATCGCCTTCAAGAAATCTTGAGTTCAAATGTGCAGAGGAGGTATGGTCTAATAAGTCAATTGATTATACTAATCTTAAGGTGTTTGGATGCAGTGCATATGCGCTTATTCCTAGTGATGAAAGATCCAAGTTGAAGCCAAAGTCTCTTGAATGCATTTTCATCGGATTTGAGAGCGGGGTGAAGGGCTACAAGCTATGGGATCCAGTGAACCATAAGAAGGTACTAAGCAGGGATGTTGTGTTTGATGAGAAGACCATGCCTATGAACAAAGTCAAGAATTCAGAGGCAAAGGAGGATGTTGTTGGGAGAGAAACAACCATTGAAGTTCCACTCAAGAAGGTGTTTAGGGAAACTTCACAAGAACAGCCAACTGAAGACGTTTAGGAGGAGGTGGAGTCCGACATTGAGGAGGAAGATGCTGGGCAACAACAACAATAACCTCAAGAAGAAGAAGAGGCTCAAGAACAGGTGGAGCCATCATCTATAGCTCGATCCAAGCCCAAGAGAACCATCAAACCACCTCAAAGGTTTGGATGGGACAAGGATGCAGTTCACTATGCTCTAAATGCTAGTGAAGAAGAACCAACCACATTCCAAGAGGCTATTGAGAACAAGGAACGGGAAAGTTGGATGGAAGCTATGATGCAAGAGATGGAATCTCTACACCAAAACTCAGTTTGGGAGTTAGTTCCTAAACCCAAAAGTCGAAAGGTTATTGGCTGCAAATGGGTGTTTAGGAAGAAAGAAGATATGCATGGGAAGGGAGCCACCATATTCAAAGCTCGGTTGGTGGCTAAAGGATACTTGCAAAAGGAGGGAGTTGATTATGATGAAATTTTCTCTCCGGTGGTGAAACATACTTCTATACGGCTACTACTCTCCTTAGTAGCTCAAGAGAACATGGAGGTGGAACAAATGGATGTGAAGACCGCTTTTCTCCATGGGGACTTGGAGGAAGACATCTACATGAGCCAACCTCAAGGGTTCATTGAAGCAAGCAAGGAAAATCTGGTTTGTAGGTTGAAGAAGTCTTTGTATGGGCTGAAGCAATCTCCAAGACAGTAGAACAAGTGCTTCGATTCTTTCATGATAAAGATTGGGTATAGAAGATGTGAATCAGATTGCTGTGTATACACTCATGCATTCAAGGATGGTAATTTCATCCTTTTGCTTCTCTATGTTGATGACATGCTAATTGCATGTAAAGACATGTAAAAAATCCAGGAACTGAAGACATTGCTTGGAAGGGAGTTTCACATGAAGGATCTTGGTTCTGCACAAAAGATCCTAGGTATGGAGATAAGGAGAGACAGAAATGGAGGCAAGTTATGGCTGTCACAAAGCAAGTACATTTCCAAAGTACTTGAAAAGTTCAACATGATGGATTGCAAGCCGGTGTCTACTCCTTTGGCCGAACATTTTATATTAAGTGCGCAGGATTGTCCTTCTACGGATGAGGAGAAGGAAAAAATGAGTAAAGTTCCATATGCAAGCTTGGTAGGGTATCTCATGTATGCAATGGTGTGCACACGCCCCGACTTAGCCCAAGCCGTAAGTGTTGTGTCAAGATACATGGCGAATCGGGGCAAACAACATTTGACAGCAGCGAAGTGGATTCTCAGGTACTTGAAGGGCACCAAGAGGATTGGGATATTGTTTGAAAGACAACAAGGAAAAGCATGTGTGTCGGGTTATGTGGATTCTGATTATGCAGGAGATTTAGACAAGAGGAGATCCACCACAGGATATGTCTTCATTTGTGGTGGAGGACCGATTAGTTGGAGAGCGGTGTTACAATCGGTTAGTGCCTTGTCTACTACAGAAGCAGAGTATATGGCGCTAACGGAAGCTTCAAAGGAAGCGGTGTGGCTGAAGAGATTGGCAAAGGAATTCGGGATTGCCCAAGACTTGGTGGTCATACAAAGTGATAGTCAAAGTGCTATACACCTAGTGAAGAATCAAGCATTCCACGGAAGATCAAAACACATTGATGTTCGGTACCACCGGATAAGAGATTGGGTGAACGATGGAGACATCATGATAAGGAAGGTTCATACAAATGAGAACGCTTTAGATTGTCTAACGAAGCCAGTCACTACAGCAAAGTTCAAGCATTGTTTGAACTTGCTCAATCTTGTTACATGCTAGAGATTGAGGTGGAGTTCTTGAGAGTTATCGGGACGATTCTCAAGACATTACAAATGTCCTGGAAGGCAATGATGTCCACAAGAAGCTTTAGGCTCGCCAAGGTGGAGATTGTTGGAAAATTGGCTCACATAAAGGATACCAAGTTTCGGATTAGCGACCGGTCGCAGGACATTTGCAACCGGTCGTTTTTACACAGATTCGAAGTCTGGAGCGAAGTCGACTCGCAACTGGTCGCCAACCATTTGCGACCGGTCGTTTTTACACAGAGTCGAAGTCTGAAGACTCTGTGCAAAAGCGACCGGTCGCCCAGCACGTGCTGTTTCGGATTTCTCGAGTTTTGAACTCTAATTTCAAGGGCTATCACCTCCCACCTACTTGCAAGGACTCTAGGGGTCACTTCTAAGTCAGAAGAATGTTGGCAATCAGTTTGGAGGTTTGAGGTAGCATTGAAGGACATTGGAAGACTTGTTTCAAGGTGTAGCTACCCTATGATTCTATATAGGGTGGCTACACAAGTAACCATCAATACATAACTTGTGGCTGGCCTAACCTGTGGTCTATGTCAGGTATTCAAGGGCAGAACGTGGGAGACAAAGCAAGGATCTTCTCTCAAGTCTAGAGGCTCATGTATTAAAGGAAAGAGTGAGCAAGTCTGGAATTGTAAGAGAGAGTTAGAGAGAGTTGGAAGAAAAGTAGCTGGGAACTAGTGAGTCAAGAAGAGGAGAGAATTCTCAAGTGTATCAAGGTGTTGAGCAAGGGTGTGAGAGAAACAGATTGTGAGGGTAGTGTTCTAAGGGGGTTTCCAGTTGTAACCTATCTTCATTAGTGAAACTTCTCAAGGGGATCACCAAGAGAGGATGTAGGCAAATTGCTGAACCTCTATAAACACTTGTGTCTTTTGTGCTTGAGTTATTTTCTGTGTGTGTGTGTAAGATTCATCCATCATTGAGTCTTGTCCAAAGTCCATCAACAACAAGGTCTAAAGGGCAGTGAGTTGGTTCTAATTCACAACATGCCTGTCATGCTTTGTGGAGTTGTAAGGTCAGCAAGCAGTTTTGGAGGTGTACGGGGTTTGCTGGGCATTTTAAAATTAGTGGAGGCTCTTTTGCAGATTTATTTTACGCGATTATTAGAGCTTGCTCACAGGTCGACGTGGAGAGGTTTGTTTGTTGTGTTTGGAAGCTCTGGCAGACACGTAATGATATGTTGCATGGGAAATCTGTTCCTTGCGTAGAAGACTTAGTCGAGAGAATTATGGAGCTATATGGAGGTTACAAATCCTATTTGGTGCGGCCCCAGCTATTTGGGGTGTCTTGGCCAATCAAATGGGTTCGCCCGCCTCTGCAGACCTTTATGCTTAACTGTGATGGTGCCTTGGACCGTGAAGGAGAAAGGAGAGGTTTGGGGGGGTGTTGTAGAGATAATGCAGGGAGATTTATATGTGGATTTGCTACTTTCAGTCCACCTGTGCTGAATGTATTAGGCACTGAGTTGGTGGCATTGAGGGAAGGGTTATTGATGATGGGATTTAAAGGCTATACTCAGTTTTTGCTTGCAACTGACTCCAAAGAAGCAGTGGCGATGCTCAAGGGAGCTTTGGAGTGGCGGAGTAATTTGGGTAATGTGGTGGAGGATATTTGACGATTAATGGCGGATCGTGGGGTGGTTGATGTGGTGTTTCAACCTTGCGATGGCAATGGGGCTGCACATGCACTGGCCCAGTTTGGATTGAAGAAAGGTCTACGTTTCTTTTGGGAAGATATTGCTCCCCCATGGCAGAAGCAAGTACTAGAAAGCGATAGGGTGCAGATTTAACGGGGCTCTTTTGTTCTCCTCTGCTGTTTATTTGGAGGTGTTGTGGTACTCTTTTTCCTCCCTTGGGGGTTTTATATGGCAAGGTTTTAATGAGGCCACTCTGAGCCCTCTGTTTCGCCAATTGATTCTTTTGTAAGTTTGATGCAAGTTCAATGAAATTCTTCTTCTTGATAAAAAAAATATAAAAGGCTATGAGATTTGGGGTAAACACTTTCACAATGTCACACATACATTGGTACATATTGTGGGAGCAAATTTCCTCCCACGAGAATATTCCGTTGAAAGGTTCCCCTTTCTTCTTCGCCGCCTCTTTCTCCCTGCAAAATAAATCGGATAAGAGGACCACACCCGGGGGGTGTTGGCCAAAGGCCCTCCGATGCCTAAGTTAGTTCAATTGATTTAGGGAAAAATCAATAGCTAAATAGGGTACGGAGATATATATGTAAGGTGTAAACCGGGCGGCCGGAGCCTTATGTAAAGAGAGAGAGAGAGAGAGAGAGAGAGAGAGAGAGAGAGAGAGAGAGAGAGAGAGAGAGAGAGAGGAGGTGGCTAGGATTTGTGAAGGGAAGAGCTCTCTAGAGTTTTAGTAGAAATTCTGACGTACCTCATCCTTGTGCGTGGCCAAGTATTTATAGGGGGCCTTGACGAGGTTGGTGAGGTTGGTGTGGTTGGTGAGGTAGGTGAGGTTGGTACATTTAGGGATTTGATTAATTAGGGAATTAATCAAATCCCTAATTGTGGTAGGTGAGATTAGTGGGGTTGGTGTATTTAGGGATTTGATTAATTAGGGAATTAATCAAATCCCTAATGGTGGTAGGTAGGTTAATTTCCAACCTGATTAGGTAATTCCTCATTTAATTGGGAAATGTGGTAGGAATAAAATAAGTTTTTAACTTAATTAGGCGTTTCTCAATTTAATTGGATAATCCCCAATTAAATTGAGTAACTCCCAATTAGGTTTAGAAATTCCCAATTAGGTCAGATAATCCCCAAATGGAAGGAATTAGGGTTCTGATTTAATTTGGTTCCCACAAATGCCCCCCCCCCCCCCCCCCCCAGCTTCTGTATGGCACGTGGTGGCATGTAGGAGATGTAGATCATCTGTTGGGCTGTCCAGCTGTAACTGGGCTTCCTTCTTGGATTTGGGCTCCCAATTGGAGTGGGCTTTTGACTGTTCTTGGAGTTGGGTTCCCAGTATGAATGGGCTTGCGATTCCTTCTTGACCTAGGATGCCCAACATGTATAAATGCAGGGCTTCTCTTCACTCTTCTTCACATCGCAAACTTAACTTCTCTACTTCCTAGCTTGAGAGAGATCTTGGAGAATTTGTACTGCTTGTCGAAGAGAGGAGTCGCCGTGCATCCCAAGGTAAGTCAAGCACATAAATTTATTTTTCTTCTTTTTTTTTTGCTTCTCGGATCATCTAGGGGAAGCCCGACTAGTTGTCGTCGTGACAGGTGACGGCTAGTAATGGGCGGCAGCCGTGGTGGAGCAAGTGCGCACAGGTAGACTAGCTACTGCCTATCGTCGCAGGTCTGGGCTGGAGCATGCTTGGCCTCATGCGTTGTGGGCCTCATCAGCTTGGCAAGTATCTGGAGAAAGTTGGTGGTCTGCCCCCAGCCCAGGATGTTGAGAGATGGAAGCAGAATGGTCCAGACTCTGATGGTCTGCCAGCTGGGCAGGAGAAGTGTTCTGGCGGACTTCCCTAAAAAAAGAAGGCTGATGTCATGTCTTTAAGAAATGGAGTTGCAACTTCGCGGGCGAATGATGTGTCTCCGTTGAGGAGGAAGCCAAAGTCCCATTCTGCTGAGAAGACTCGAGTGGGGTCTGTTCCATCATCATCTGCCAGGGTCAAGCATCTTGTTGGTGCAGATAGCAAGAAGGTTGGTGAGAATCATGATCTGCTCCGTGAGATAGTTCGTGCCCGATCCCGTTCTGTCGAGCGTCAAAGAGATGCAGATATCCCTCTTCCAAGTTCGAGTCGTCTGCATCAATCCAAGGATGGGGATCGAATGGCACGGGCAGTCAATGCACCAAAATGGATTCAGCTGCATCCTCAACTTGTGATACTCGCAAGTGCACGAGCCGTTCGGTAGTATAGCGTATGTAAGTGCGAGGTCGATCCCACGAGGATTGGTGATTGAATGATTCAATTCATTTTCCCTACACAAAACAGAAATGAAAAAGAAGGGAAATAAATAAAACAAGGAAGAAAGAAAATAACTAACTCAAGCAGATAAGTTCCCAAGTTCAATTTAGATTAATGGATTGATTCTAGCTAAAGTATGATTAAGCCATGGTCTGTGGTCATAACCTTGTGTTCCTAATTCCCTAATTTGATCATTTGTTGTCTAACCTAAAATTAAGCATTAGGAACCCATTAAGCATAGAAGAACATTTTAAACAACCAAGCATGTATCTAATCCCTGTTGTCGAATGTCCATACATACTCTTCCTATTCATAGTTCAATTCGAATTAAAGCATGGTGTATACTCTTAATTCAAACCAAGATAGCTAACATGCAAGCCTAAATGGTGATCAATCATTCAAACTAGCATATTAACTTATAAGCATAATGAATAAGAACAAAAACCATAATTGAAACTTGGAAACTAATTAAACTTGAATACTTAAGAAAGAATGTACATTACAAGAAAAATAAATTACAACTAAGAAAACATTAAAGAAAGCTAGAATTGAGAACTAGAAAGGAAAACTAAGAGAATTTGAGGGAGAGAAGGGAAGGGAGCTCTAGAGAAGTGTTTGAGAGCTCCCCCCCTTGGGGTGTGTTTACAAGCTTGGGAAACCTCACTATATATAGGCCTAAGGAAGCTGAAAATCTGAATTAAGTATGGCTAATGCATACAACACTTGTTTTATAAAATCTGAAATGGTTGATGCACTTCACTAATGCATACAACACTTCCATTATAAAATCTGAAATGGTTGATGCACTTCACTAATAAATCCCACCAGCAGCCCTAGCTCATCTTCATGTCACCATGACCAAGCTTCCAACCAGAAATGATAGCTCATACCTAGCTCACCATGACCAAGCATCCAACCAGCACATGCTGAGGTCAGCATGACCAGCAACTTCAAGGGCTTACAACTTGGGCTTCTCTTAATCAAATTAGGACTTTAAGCACTCGAAATTGAAGTTCAGAATGTCATCTTTCCAGCCATATATCATTTGGGCCAATCCAAGGTCGGAGGAGGAAGTTAAGGCCAAAACAAATTGCTAACTCATTTTGCGCGCTGATAAAATCCATCCTGAGCATGGCTCTGTGTTTGCTAGGTAACAGACTCCACAATTATCCAATGGGGCTGAATTTCGGATATATTATAGTATACACCCATTGGAACAACTTTCATGAAGAATGTGGCCTCATCCGAGCTATGTAGGTTGCTGAAACAAAGCTTGCAATATGACCTACGAAACTGGGCTGGCAGGGGACTGTAGCCAAAATTGAGTTTGTCTTTAAGCTCTTCATCCATTCATTCAAATTAGGCCCTAACATGCATGGATTGCATCATTTACTATCCAAAGCCCTCATTATTACCTAAAGCTCAATGAACTGAAAGATAAACACAAAAAGGATTAAAAGCACAAGTTTAACTCAAAAACATAACCAAATCATAAGCTAGAAGGGTACAAAATGATATACAATTATGAACCGATCAGTCAAGCGTGGAGTTGATTCTGCATCATTGACTCCTTTGCAGGCGAGGTTGGCAGAGGTTAAGAAGATGAGAGAGTCATCTGCCCAAGCGAAGGGTTCTTCTGCAACGTCAGCTGTTGGTCTCAAGGTTGACAAGCCTAGTCCTGTAGGGGATACAGGCGTGTCTGATCTGCTCAAGACGAACTTTCTGTCAAGCCGTCCACTTGTGTTGAGCTGGTTGACAACGTCCGTCAGGCCGGTGATCTTGGCACCTTATCGAGTCTCACCAAACACAAATTCAACTTCAAATCTCACCAAAGTTGTCCTCTCACAAATGAATCACTCAGAAGAGGGCTATAATGCAACACTCAGTTATAAACATGAGATTAGAGTTAAACCATAAAGACTTAACTCGAAATAGAAAGATGAAGAACTTGCATTAATATGATCTCAAGAAGGATGCCAAACACTTAAAAGTAGAAAAATGAATGCAATTCAACCACATGACATTTAAGATCAATTTAGGTCTTTATTATAGGTTGTAATGGGGCCAAGGGTGTAAGGTGAGTGAGAAATGAAAGGTATGGATAATACAAAGTCCAAGGAACTCACAATGTAAGAGCATAAAAAAAATTGTTTACAAGACTTCGAATCATCACGATTAGATTTTTTTTTTCTTTTACATGATCAAAACTCCTTATACCTTCATTTACAATGATTTAAACTCCTTTCCAAACACCAATGAAACCCAAAAACAAAATTTCATTCAACTACCATTTAATCATAACTTTTTTCTTTTCTTTTCTTTCACCAATTGTGTGATTTTCTTTTTTTTCTTTTTTCGAAATGTAACACCCATTCCCAAACTTAGTATGAAAAACATATCCGAATTAGAGCTCATGAATTCCTTAGAAAGGTAAATATTTGTTTTTCAGGCTAAGGCGAGGAAATATAATTGGTTAAATGAAAGAAAAGGTTTACATGTAGGCTCAAAATGGTAAACAATGGAAAATCATGCTTAAGCATGCATAAGGTTAGCTTGAAAGGCACAAACGATCCAAAGAGGGCCTTAATATCATTTCTTAAATGTCATGAAATCGAATTGCAAAAGAATGAATGACTTTTAAGTGTTCAACCAAATCAATGAATAATGAGATCAAACAACAACTTAGATGACAAGAAATTAAGAGTATGTGTATAACACTCATGAAATGAAGCACAAGGCTCAAAAGCTCACATTTATGGTTATATAAGTCTAATTTATGCTTGATACAATTCTTTGGGTCATGCAAATCCTTTAATTGGAGAATTATGAAACAAATGGCAAGTGCAAAGAAGGTTTCGAACATATCATGCTAGAACGATGCCAAATTAATTAATTAATGAATTATTATTATTTTTTAATTTTACAAGAAGAATTTACAAGGAACAAAAAAATAATAATAATAAATAAATAAAATTCAATTTTCATTTAAGTCATGCAAACATTTATCACAATCTCATCAAATGTGTTCGGAAAGTGACTCAAAACAAAACAAGACTCAAAATATAGAAAAAGAAAAAAAACAAGCAAGAAATATATATATATTTTTTTTAATAAGAGAAACTAAATTTACTTGGTAAACTCCAATACCCCCAAACCCAATGTTTAAAAATTAGGAACAAGCAATGTCATAACAAGAAATGAAAGGTACTAAAGTAAATATAAAATCACAAAACACAAGAATTGAAATAAAATAATTACAAAATAAAAATTACAAACAAACAAAAAAAATAAAAATAAAAAAACGAAACAGTAAAACATTCGAAACAGAAAACAAACAGTCTTACACAAACCAAAACCCAAACGATTGAAAGCCCAACCCAAAAGAAGTTAACACACTTTGAAACCTAACAACGGTGAAAACCCGAAGCCCACAATGAAGTCCGAAGCCCACATGTTATTATTAATTTATTTATTTTTATTTATTTTTTTTAATTTAATGAAACGTGAATTGGGAGTGCGAAGGCGGGTATTTATGAAACAGAAAAAGTGTGGTCCTTGATGCCTTGGTTCCTGGGAAGTCGCAGGGAAAATAGGTGAGGGACGTGTCGGCGTGCAGAGGCCGCTTTCACATCCCCCAAGCTAGAATTATTAGACTCGTAGGAAGGCGCGACGACTTTTTCACTTGAAAAAGGTGAAAATGCAATTAAGGGGGTTGGGAAACGGGTGCGGCGACATATAGAGATAAGCCGTAAGGGCCGCACAGAACTCAGAACCGCAATGGCTAGGGTTAGCAAAAACTAAGTCTATAAAAGGTAAAAAAAAGAAAGGGTAAAAAACACAAACTCAGAAACACACAAAAGAGAAAAGAAAGAAAGAAGATAAGAAGTGAGAAATCAAATGGCCTCTTCCTACCCCTTTTCGTTGGATCTCAACCTAGCTCCACCGACTCAAACACGAGGCCAAGCAGCGGCACCAGTATGGATGCCCTACTTTGCTTCCGCACGGGGGCCTGTGACAGTAACTGACTCAATACTCCTGGACAACGATGTTGCCATTGGAGTGGGCAGAAATCTGGTGACTCCTAAAGATATACGTGTTCTGGGGACAAGGGATGACAACCGGGTCGTGAGCGATGCCCTGGCACTGAGCGTGCAGAGTACGGCAACAGTCGCAAGTTTGGGTCATCGCCTACTTGCGAAGTCCCATGAGGTAGAGGTGCTTAAAGCTCAGTTGGCGGCGGAGCGAAGTATGGTTGAAGAGTGTCAGACTGCTATAAAAAGCTTGAAAAGGGAGAGGTCAAGGATAGTGGAGGTGAATCGACACCAGCTAGAAGTATTGCGGGACGAGAATAGAAACCTATCAAAGATGGTAGAGTTGTACTCTCGCGACATGCGAAAACAGCTGGAAGACCTAGACCGACCGGGTAAACGCAAGCAAGCAGATCGTGAGAGTAGTTACGCTCAAGCTAAGATTGCGATCTTTGGGAGCTCAAGTGGTGAGCCCCAAGAGGCTGTGCATGAAGCCCAGGAAGAGGACAGCCAGAGGGCCAAACTCAAAGCTCCAATGGTCGAGACATCGAGCACTGTGAAGAAATGACTTCTACTGCATTATTGATGTTTTTATTTTAATTTATTTTATTTTTTTGGTTGTTTTTGTCTTTATTTTGTTTTGGAAATAAAAGAGTAAATTTGCAGAAGGAAAAAGAAAACGGAAAAGAAAGCACACTTTCCAAACTTAAATCAAACGAAGACGACAAACGGAAATGGAAGCACAGTTCCCTAACTAAAATAAAATAAAGATGATAGCCGAAAGGGAAAGGCAAAAACACAAAGCTCTAGAAAATGAAAGTAACGGGCAAAACAATAAAACACCAGAAAACACGGAGGAAAAAAAAAAAAGTAAAGTAAAGGTGCTCCCCCTTGAAGCGATTAGGTCGAGCATGCCCGGGAAATCCGAAATGGTGTTGGCTCTCTCTCATCAGCATATGTCTATTTAAACCACACCTCTGCAAGCAGATGATACCCAGCATTTCTTCCTGCAACTCAAGGAAAAACATCAAAAAATCCAGAAACAGAAAAAAAAAATGGCATCCTCATGCACTCACCTTGATGATCTCAACCTTGAGCTCTCACTTGCACCACCGAATGCCCAGACAAGGGCTCCTTCAAACACTGTCTTTCCAAACTCTTCATATCATCACGGCACGGCCTCAAACTTTGCTGAGGCAATACCGAACTTTTCTGAGGCACTGTCGAACAGAGCAGTGCTGCTAGGAGGCATGATTAGCAGCAAGCTCACTCCGACAGATCATCTGCATGTGGCACAGAGGTCTGATAAGGCAGCGGTAGAGGAGTCCCACAATTTAACTGTGCTCCACGCGGTCTCCGCTACCAATTTGGGCATGCGATTACTGGCGAGGACAAGGGAGTGTGCCGCGATGAGCGAGGAAATAGCTTCCTTGAAGGCTATGGTGGCGGACTTGCAGAAGCGGCTCTACTGTGCCAATCAGCACGTGGAAGCACTGCAGAGAAAAAATGAGGACCATGTGGAGCTGCTGCAGATTCTACAAGTGCGAGAAAATAGAGGCAAGCCATGATGATGATGGAGATGAAGAAGATGAAGAAGATGATGAAGATGTTGTTTTTTTTTATTTTTTTATTTTTAAATTGTTTTTAATTTTTTTTTTTGTTGTTTTTTTTGTTGTTTTTTTTATGCAATGTTTGAAATAAAATAAAAAAATGTTTTAACACTCAGAAATAAACTAACTAACCATACCACATAAATAAATAAATAAACTAACATAACAAAACAAAAACAGAAACAAAACAAAAACAAAGACTCAACAGAAAAGAAAACAAAGAAAATAAAGAAAACTTAATTTAAAAACACACGAATATACAAGCAACTCACGGATGACCAGTTAAGGGCCTCAGAAAACACAGCCAGGGGATCCGGGAAGGTTGGAGGGGTCACAATGGTCCCGCTTAAAACCCAAACTTCTTAGACACCGAAGGTGTCGCCTAAAGAACTCCTAGACACTGTATTAACGGAAGTGCTCACTGGGGTTACCATAAGTCGGCTCATATGAAAAATCTTTTTTTAAAAAAATTTTAAGATAAGAAAAAAAATAAATTAAGATAAAATGAAACAACAAACCATAAACGAAAATGAACTAAGTACTGTAAACAAATTTAAACAAACAACATAAATTGTTGTACTAAAAGAAACAAACCAAGAAACCAAAGAAAAAAAAAAAAAAAAACAAAACAAAACAAAACAAAAACAGCACTTTCTATCACCCTTTTATCACCATTTGGACAGATTCGTTTCTATGTTTTTCAGCTTCGACCTCTGTTCAGTTTTTAGGCTATAACTTTCCAACCGTAAGTCCAAATTTTACGTTCTTTATATGGTTGGATTCAGCATAGAAAAACAAAGAACTACACGTGGACCAAAAGGCAAAAACAACTACGAAAATAAACAGAATTCAAAGAAGAGAAAGGATTGAAATGCTCCCCCTTGAAGCGATTAGGTCGAGCATGGATGCATTTGGAGGTCGCGACTTCTCCCACTACTCCACACTTCCTATCTTTGAAGTTGCCATCTCTCTCCATTTTTATTGAGCTATTTACATTGCTAAAACAAACACACACAAAAACTTGAAACGGAATTAAAGGATTACGAAATATAAAAAAAAGAAAAAAACTAAAAATGAAAAGGAAAAATCAACACAAGTCCAATTCCATGCTTCAAAGCAACAAGCACCAATGGGTTGTGTAAGCTGGGACTTAAACCCAGTTCTCTTGCTTGTTGGGCAATTGTCCTTTTCTGTTGGACTACAAACACAACTTGTCCATTAACGTCATTAACTTTAAAACTTGAAATTGATCCGTTAAGAAAATAAAATAAAATAGGAAAGCCAAATAGAATCAAACAATGTTACCGATCCCCGGCAACGGCGCCAAAAACTTGTTGCGTAGATACAGCTGCACCAAAATGGATTCAGCTGCATCCTCAACTTGTGATACTCGCAAGTGCACGAGCCGTTCGGTAGTATAGCGTATGTAAGTGCGAGGTCGATCCCACGAGGATTGGTGATTGAATGATTCAATTCATTTTCCCTACACAAAACAGAAATGAAAAAGAAGGGAAATAAATAAAACAAGGAAGAAAGAAAATAACTAACTCAAGCAGATAAGTTCCCAAGTTCAATTTAGATTAATGGATTGATTCTAGCTAAAGTATGATTAAGCCATGGTCTGTGGTCATAACCTTGTGTTCCTAATTCCCTAATTTGATCATTTGTTGTCTAACCTAAAATTAAGCATTAGGAACCCATTAAGCATAGAAGAACATTTTAAACAACCAAGCATGTATCTAATCCCTGTTGTCGAATGTCCATACATACTCTTCCTATTCATAGTTCAATTCGAATTAAAGCATGGTGTATACTCTTAATTCAAACCAAGATAGCTAACATGCAAGCCTAAATGGTGATCAATCATTCAAACTAGCATATTAACTTATAAGCATAATGAATAAGAACAAAAACCATAATTGAAACTTGGAAACTAATTAAACTTGAATACTTAAGAAAGAATGTACATTACAAGAAAAATAAATTACAACTAAGAAAACATTAAAGAAAGCTAGAATTGAGAACTAGAAAGGAAAACTAAGAGAATTTGAGGGAGAGAAGGGAAGGGAGCTCTAGAGAAGTGTTTGAGAGCTCCCCCCCTTGGGGTGTGTTTACAAGCTTGGGAAACCTCACTATATATAGGCCTAAGGAAGCTGAAAATCTGAATTAAGTATGGCTAATGCATACAACACTTGTTTTATAAAATCTGAAATGGTTGATGCACTTCACTAATGCATACAACACTTCCATTATAAAATCTGAAATGGTTGATGCACTTCACTAATAAATCCCACCAGCAGCCCTAGCTCATCTTCATGTCACCATGACCAAGCTTCCAACCAGAAATGATAGCTCATACCTAGCTCACCATGACCAAGCATCCAACCAGCACATGCTGAGGTCAGCATGACCAGCAACTTCAAGGGCTTACAACTTGGGCTTATCTTAATCAAATTAGGACTTTAAGCACTCGAAATTGAAGTTCAGAATGTCATCTTTCCAGCCATATATCATTTGGGCCAATCCAAGGTCGGAGGAGGAAGTTAAGGCCAAAACAAATTGCTAACTCATTTTGCGCGCTGATAAAATCCATCCTGAGCATGGCTCTGTGTTTGCTAGGTAACAGACTCCACAATTATCCAATGGGGCTGAATTTCGGATATATTATAGTATACACCCATTGGAACAACTTTCATGAAGAATGTGGCCTCATCCGAGCTATGTAGGTTGCTGAAACAAAGCTTGCAATATGACCTACGAAACTGGGCCGGCAGGGGACTGTAGCCAAAATTGAGTTTGTCTTTAAGCTCTTCATCCATTCATTCAAATTAGGCCCTAACATGCATGGATTGCATCATTTACTATCCAAAGCCCTCATTATTACCTAAAGCTCAATGAACTGAAAGATAAACACAAAAAGGATTAAAAGCACAAGTTTAACTCAAAAACATAACCAAATCATAAGCTAGAAGGGTACAAAATGATATACAATTATGAACCGATCAGTCAAGCGTGGAGTTGATTCTGCATCATTGACTCCTTTGCAGGCGAGGTTGGCAGAGGTTAAGAAGATGAGAGAGTCATCTGCCCAAGCGAAGGGTTCTTCTGCAACGTCAGCTGTTGGTCTCAAGGTTGACAAGCCTAGTCCTGTAGGGGATACAGGCGTGTCTGATCTGCTCAAGACGAACTTTCTGTCAAGCCGTCCACTTGTGTTGAGCTGGTTGACAACGTCCGTCAGGCCGGTGATCTTGGCACCTTATCGAGTCTTTCCTTGGAAAAACAAAAGGAAGCGACACTTCATTTGCTTCAAAAGGATTAGTTTTTGCTGCCGAGACTATCCGGAACTCATCTGCTGTTGTCCCCTCTTTTGCTTAGCTCAGTGAGCTGGAGAAGAAGACTGTCAAACTGGCCAGCGAGCTTTCTGCCGAGCAGGCCAGTTATGAGAAAAAGACGTCTGATTTGAGGGCGATGATATCAGAGCTGAAAAGCTCCCTTGCCGAGAAGGATTCCGAGCTCAGCTCTTCTGCTGCTGATTTGGCTAGTCGAAAAGATGCCTTCTTCCGTCTTGAGTGCAAGAATGCTAACATCTCTCATAGCTATGACAAGCTCTTGGCTAGGTTCCATGCTCACCACAAGTCTGCTGAAAAATCCAAGTCTGAAGCCGCCATAGATGTGTACAAGTTGGGCTACCTGCACTGTGCAGATGGGACTGCTCCCTTTTATGCAATTGAAGATGCAAACATCGAGACACTCTGCCCTGATTTATTCCATGTGCAAGGAGGAACTGAAGAGCAGGCAGCTGGAGCGGATGGAGCTGAGGAGGACGCAGTAGATGAGATAACGGCAAACGATGCGGAGAAGGCAGGCGAAGTTGTTGAAGGCATGACTGATCAGGTGGATGCAGAAGAGGCTGCAGATCAATGGTCTCCTGCCAACGTCTCGGAGTAGATGAAGATTTCTTTATTTCTTTTCAGCTTTTGTAGTCTGCTTTCTTGTTTAGAATAATTGGTCTTATTCGACCATCTTTCTTTTGTTGAACTTGGCCAGTTGGTATGCTTGATATGGAAATTTCAGTTTATTTTTTCAATTTCAATTTGCATATTGACTTGTGGACTGCTTGAGTAACCAGCCTGTATTTTGATGGCGCATCTCCCATTAGAGATTTCTGAGTGCCGAGGTCACCCATGGGGGACTTCGGGCGTGTTCTGCATATCCCGTAGGATGTTTTCCCTTAGAAAATTGGCGAAGGCCAGGGTCCCCCTTGAGGGACTCCGAGCGTGTTCTGCATATCCCGTAGGATGTTTTTCCCTTAGGAAATTGGCGAGGGCCAGGGTCCCCCTTGAGGGACTCCGGGCGTGTTCTACGTATCCCGTAGGATGCTTTCCCTTAGGAAATTGGTGAGGGCCAGGGTCTCCCTTGAGGGACTCCGGGCGTGTTCTGCGCATCCCGTATGATGTTTTGGTCGTTGCCCTGCGTCTCTCGAAGGACGCTGCTTATGGACAACTATGTGACTATCTTGCCTCCCTTAGGAAACGGATAGGAACCTGGATACTTCCCGCATGAGGCATGGAGACCTCCTTTTAAGAAATTCCTAGCGTACCCTGCGTCTCCCTTAGGACGCTTTTTTGCGGGCTGCGTCTCCCGAAGGACGCTGCTTATGGGCAACTTATGTGACTATCCCGCCTCCCTTAGGAAATGGATAGGAACCTGGATACTTCCCTCAGGAAGCATGGTGACCTCATTTTGGGAAATTCCTGGCGCACCCTGCATCTCCCTTAGGACGCTTCTTTGCGGGCTGCGTCTCCCGAAGGACGCTTCTGGTCATCGCCCTGCGTCTCCCGAAGGACGCTGCTTATGGGCAACTTATATGGAGATGTTCTGGAATGAGTAAGCAGATGAGACACTCTAGAATGGGAAACTGAACTTATATTGATATTCATAAGATTACAGTGCCTTTATTCGAGAATGGAGATAATTGGATACAAAAACCAGAAACTTCTAACGGTTGCTTTTCTTCTTCAGAGATGTGCATGGCTCAGTCATCTGCTTGGGACTGAGCAGTCAGGAGGAAGCGTCATGGATAATATTTTTGGAGATGGTAGGCATTCCATTGTCGTGGAATTTCTTTTCCTTCCATGGTGTCCAGTGTGTAGCTTCCTCTGCCTCCGATCCGGCTAATTACATAATGGCCTTCCCAGTTAGGATTCATCCTTTTTTATCCTTTCCTCGGTGCAGTGATGAAAGCTTTTCTTAACACGAGATCGCCTGGTTGAAACTGTCTGATCATAACTCTTTTGTCGTAGTAAGACTTCAATTGTTGTTGATTGGCAGCGACCCAGACAATAGTCTTCTCTCGTTCGCCTTCAAGCAAGTCGAGGTTGAGCCTCATCTGCTCGGAGTTCTGATCAACACTACCCACCTTAAGGCTCAAGGAGGGGATAGTGATGTGAGGAGGGATGATCGCTTCCGTCCCATAGGCGAGGGAGAATGGAGTCTCGCCAGTCGATCTTCGTTTGGTGGTGCGATAAGCCCATAGTACTCCGGGGAGTTCATCCACCCATTTCCCTTCGGCGCCTTCTAGCCTTTTCTTTAAGCAGTCCAATATGACTTTGTTAGATGCCTCGGCCTGTCCATTTCCTTGTGGATACCTCGGGGTGGACATGTGTTGTTTGATCTTGTATTTTGCGAAGAAGGCGGTGATGTGCTTGCCGATGAATTGTGAGCCATTGTCGGTTACTAGTGACTGTGGGCAGTCAAACCAGCAGATGATGTTTCTCCAAATGAATCGTTCCACATCGGCTTCTTTGGTAGAGGCTAGAGCTTCGGCCTCGATCCATTTAGTAAAATAGTCGATGGCAACGATCATCATGTCTTTCTTGGCAGGCGCTGGTGGCAAGGGACCCACTAGGTCAATGGCCCATTGCATGAATGGCCATGGACTGTTTTGCGGATGGTAGACTTCGGCAGGCAAGTTAGGAATTGGCTTGTATCGCTGGTAGCGATCACATTTCTTGACATAGTCAGTGGAGTCGTGGCGCATGGTAGGCCAGAAGTAGCCTATATTTAGAGCCTTCTGGGCGAGTGATCTGCCCCCAGAGTGATTGTCACACTCGCCATCGTGAATTTTACATGGAACCTCAAGTGTTTGAGGGTACTTTATGCAGGTGAGATGAGGGCTATAGTATGATCTGCGGATGAGCTTGTTGCCGTGCATGTAGTATCTCGCGGCCTTCTGCTGGACCTTTCTGGCTTCGGTCTTGTCCGTTGGCAGATTTCCATTCTTCAAGTAGTCGATGATGGGGTCTTGCCAACTGGGGTCCTCGTTGATCTGCATTGTGTTGACTGGCTCTATTTCTTCGATGCTTGACCGGTCAAGGTGTTCGATCGGGATGGAGCATCTGAACTGGGTATCCAGTGCTGATCCTAAGCTTGCCAGTGCATCTGCATGCGCGTTCTCTGCCCGTGGTACCTGTTGGATGGTGAAGGTTGGAAACGCCTTCAATAGCTCTTGGACTTTGTCAAGGTACAAGATCATCCTTGGGTGCTTCTCCATGTATTCACCTGACGCTTGACTCGTGATCAACTGGGAATCCGAGTAGATGGCTAGCTTCTTGATCGCTAGCTCCTTCGCCAAGCGCAGGCCAGTGAGTAATGCCTCGTATTCTGCCTCGTTATTCGAGACCGGGAAACCAAGCGTGATGGCTTGCTCCACTAGGGTTCCATCTGGGGTGATGATGACGACAACTGCTCCTACTCCTTTTTGGTTCGACGCTCCGTCTACACGTAATTGCCACATGTCTATAGGTTGGCCAAGTTCGGCAGAGGTACCGTCTGCTTTTGACCTTTCCTTTTTACTATTGACTAGTTTCTTTTCATCAGCTGATGGGGTGAATTCTGCCACGAAGTCTGCTAAGGCCTGGGCTTTTATTGCAGTTTTTGGCCGGTAGAGGAGGTCATACTGGCTTAGTTCTATAACCCACTTCATGAGTCGTTGAGAAGCATCAGGGCTGTGGAGGATTAATCTCAAAGGAGAGTCGGTCATGACGATGACTCGGTGAGCTTGATAGTAAGGTCGCAACTTTCTTGCGGAAACTACAAGGGCCAAAATGAGCTTTTCCAATTTCGGATAGCGAGTCTCTGCATCGAGGAGAGCTTTTGATGTGTAGAATACCGGATGTTGGGCCCCCAGTTCTTCTCGGATAAGAGCCGAGCTGACGGCCGAGTTGGACACTGCCAGGTACACAGACAAGTCCTCACCAGAAACTGGTTTTGAGAGCAGGGGAGGTGAAGTGAGGTAAGTCTTTAGATTTTGGAAAGCTATTTTGCATTCCTCATCCCATTTGTCTCTTTGTCCTTTCTTCAAAGCTTTGAAGAATGGTCTGCACTTGTCGGTAGATCTAGAGAGGAATCGGTTGAGAGTCGCTGCTCTGCCCGTCAGACTTTGTATTTCCTTCACTGTGGAAGGCGACTTCATCTCGAGAATAGCCTTAATTTGGCGTGGATGTGCCTCGATACCTCGTTGCGTGACTAGGTATCCCAGGAATCGGCCGAACGATACACCAAATGTGCATTTACCTGGATTCAGCTTCATACGATATTGGCGGAGCAGGCTGAATGCCTCAGCGAGGTTTTTGATGTGATCTGCACGCTTGGGGGCTTTGACCAGCATGTCGTCCACGTAGACCTCCATAGTTTTGCCGATCTATTCCTTGAAGATTTTATTCACAAGTCTTTGGTAGGTTGCTCCAGCATTCTTTAGACCAAAAGGCATAACCTTGTAGCAGTAGGTCCCTCTCTCGATGATGAAAGAGGTTTTTGCCCTGTCATCCTCGTGCATCAGGATTTGATTATAACCAGAGTAGGCGTCCATGAAGCTGAGCAACTCATTGCCGGAGGTGGAATCCACGAGTTGGTCAATTCTCGGCAATGGGAAGTTGTCTTTAGGGCATGCCTTGTTGAGGTCGGTGTAATTGACGCAAACTCTCCATTTGCCCTTTTCTTGTTTTGCCACTAGAACAACGTTGGCTAGCCACTCTGAGTAGGAGACTTCTTCGATGAAGCCGGCCGCTAGGAGTTTGTCGATCTCGGCTTCAATGATGGCGACCCTCCCGGGAGCGAAGTTGCGTATCTTCTGCGCCACTGGCTTGCTAGCAGGGTTGACGTGGAGCCGGTGGCAGATAATGTTCGAGTCGATGCCGGGCATGTCAGATGGCGACCATGCGAACATGTCTTTGTTTTTCTGGAGGAAGGTGGTCAGCTCCATGTTGCGAAGATACAGCTGCACCAAAATGGGTTCAACTGCATCCTCAACTTGTGATACTCGCAAGTGCACGAGCCGTTTGGTAGTATAGCATATGTAAGTGCGAGGTCGATCCCACGAGGATTGGTGATTGAATGATTCAATTCATTTTCCCTACACAAAACAGAAATGAAAAAGAAGGGAAATAAATAAAACAAGGAAGAAAGAAAATAACTAACACAAGCAGATAAGTTCCCAAGTTCAATTAGATTAACGGATTGATTCTAGCTAATGTATGATTAAGCCATGGTGTGTGGTCATAACCTTGTGTTCCTAATTCCCTAATTTGATCATTTGTTGTCTAACCTAAAATTAAGCATTAGGAACCCATTAAGCATAGAAGAACAATTTAAACAACCAAGCATGTATCTAATCCCTGTTGTCGAATGTCCATACATACTCTTCCTATTCATAGTTCAATTCGAATTAAAGCATGGTGTATACTCTTAATTCAAACCAAGATAGCTAACATGCAAGCCTAAATGGTGATCAATCATTCAAACTAGCATATTAACTTATAAGCATAATGAATAAGAACATGAACCATAATTGAAACTTGGAAACTAATCAAACTTGAAACTAAAGAAAAGAATTTACATAATGAAAAGTAAAGTGGAACTAAGAAAAACTTAAGGAAAATTTCAGCACAAAAGATTTCATTACAACAATTGAAAACTAGAAAGAGAAACTAAGAGAATTTGAGGGAGAGAAGGGAAGGGAGCTCTAGAGAAGTGTTTGAGAGCTCCCCCCCTTGGGGTGTGTTTACAAGCTTAGAGAACTTCCCTATTTATAGGCCTAGGGGAAGTGAAAATCTGAATTCAATATGGCTAATGCATACAACACTTGTTTTATAAAATCTGAAATGGTTGATGCACTTGTATTAGAAAATCTAAATTGGGTGATGCACTTGTATTAGAAAATCTTGAATTGGTTGATGCACTTCACCAATAGATCCCACCAGCAGCCCTAGCTCATCTTCATGTCACCATGACCAAGCTTCCAACCAGAAATGATAGCTCATACCTAGCTCACCATGACCAAGCATCCAACCAGCACATGCTGAGGTCAGCATGACCAGCAACTTCAAGGGCTTACAACTTGGGCTTCCCTTAATCAAATTAGGACTTTAAGCACTCTAAATTGAAGTTCGGAATGTCTTCTTTCCAGCCATATGTTATTTGGGCCAATCCAAGGTCGGAGGAGGAAGTTAAGGCCAAAACAAATTGCTAACTCATTTTCCGCGCTGATAAGATCCATCCTGAGCATGGTTCTGTGTTTGCTAGGTAATAGACTCCATATTTATCCAATAGGGCTGAATTTTGGATATGTTATATTACACACCCATTGGAACAACTTTCATGAAGAATGTGGCCTCATCCGAGCTATGTAGGTTACTGAAACAAAGCTTGCAATATGACCTACGAAACTGGGCTGGCAGGGGACTGTAGCCAAAATTGAGTTTGTCTTTAAGCTCTTCATCCATTCATCCAAATTAGGCCCTAACATGCATGGATTGCATCATTTACTATCCAAAGCCCTCATTATTACCTAAAGCTCAATGAACTGAAAGATAAACACAAAAAGGATTAAAAGCACAAGTTTAACTCAAAAACATAACCAAATCATAAGCTAGAAGGGTACAAAATGATATGTAAATATGCACCGATCAAATACCCCCAAACCTAGATTTTGCTAGTCCTCGAGCAAAACAAAAGGAAAACAAAGATAAAAACAAACAAGAAGTTAACTAGACCACTTTCGTAGGTAACTCGATTGCATTGAGCATATGCAACAAGCCTTTAAACCTCTAGACATCCCTAGTAGGAGGAGTTGTGTCTCCTGAGGGTTTAACAGATACGATACCCACAAACGTTTTACTGACTCTGTAAAACAAGGTAATTAGAAAACTTAAAAGATTGTTAGTCCTTAAGCAAAATAAAAAACAAAAACAAAAAAAATAATTACATTAACAAAAACAAAACAAAAAAAACAAAACAAAACAAAACAAAAAAAATTACAAAAATAAAAAGAACTCAAAACAATCTTTCCGAACATTTTCTGAAGAGAAATGACTCATGCACATGACTCAAAAGTTTTAACAATAAAAGCTCAATTTTAAACATTATTCACAAAGCGGCAAAGTTCAAAACATAATATGCTCAAAGTGTGGTAGTGTGATAGCCAAATGCAACAAATTCCCCAATCTTAGTTTTCACACAATTTCAAAAATCATACAAAGCACAAGTTCAACTTCAAATCTCACCAAAGTTGTCCTCTCACAAATGAATCACTCGGAAGAGGGCTATAATGCAACACTCAGTTATAAACATGAGATTAGAGTTAAACCATAAAGACTTAACTCGAAATAGAAAGATGAAGAACTTGCATTAATATGATCTCAAGAAGGATGCCAAATACTTAAAAGTAGAAAAATGAATGCAATTCAACCACATGACATTTAAGATCAATTTAGGTCTTTAACATAGGTTGTAATGGGGCCAAGGGTGTAAGGTGAGTAAGAAATGAAAGGTATGGATAAAACAAAGTCCAAGGAACTCAAAATATAAGAGCATAAAACAATTGTTTACAAGACTTCGAATCATCACAATGAGAATTTATTTTTCTTTTACATGATCAAAACTCCTTATACCTTCATTTACATTGATTCACTCCTTTCCTGAACAACCACCAATTTATTTTGAAGGCCCAAAAATGAAACCCAAAAATGAAATTTCATTCAACCACCACTTAATCACAAATTTTCTCTTTTCTTTCACCAATTGTGTGATATATATATATTTTTTTTTTCTTTCGAAATGTAACACCCATTCCCTATGAGTTCCTTAGAAAGGTAAATATTTGTTTTTCGGGCTAAGGCGAGGAAATATAATTGGTAAATGAAAGAAAAGGTTTACATGTAGGCTCAAAATGGTTAACAATGGAAAATCATGCTTAAGCATGCATAAGGTTAGCTTGAAAGGCACAAACGATCCAAAGAAGGCCTTAATATCATTTCTTAAATGTCATGAAATCAAATTGCATAAGAATGAATGACTTTTAAGTGTTCAACCAAATCAATGAATAATGAGATCAAACAACAACTTTGATGACAAGAAAATAAGAGAATGTGTATAACACTCATGAAATGAAGCACAAGGCTCAAAAGCTCACATTATATGGTTATATAAGTCTAATTTATGCTTGATACAATTCTTTGGGTCATGCAAATCCTTTAATTGGAAAATTATGAAACAAATGGCAAGTGCAAAGAAGGTTTCGAACATATCATGCTAGAACGATGCCAAATTAATTAATATTTTTTTTACAATAAAAATTTACAAGGAAAAAAAATAAAAATAAAAAATAAATAAAATTCAATTTTTATTTAAGTCATGCAAATCTTTATCACAATCTCATCAAATGTGTTCGGAAAGTGAATAAAATCAAAATCAAAATCAAAGCAAGACTTAACAAAAGAAAATAAATAAATAAAAACAAGCAAATAAATAAATAAATTAATTAATTAAGGAAAAACAAAATTTACATGCTAAACTCCAATACCCCCAAACCTAGAAATGAACATTGTCCTCAATGTTTAAAAATTAGCCACAAACAATGTCATAACAACAAATGAAAGGTATTAAAGCAAATTAAAAAAAAAAAATCACAAAATCACAAAAGAAAACAAAAACAAAATAATTATAAAATAAAAATTACAACACAAACAAACAAACAAACAAACAAAAAAAAAAAATGAAACAGTAAACCCTAATCACACAATTCTGAAATCCAAAAATTTTTTTGAAGCCCAAAGCCCACAATTTCGAAACACAAACCACGGTGAATTTAACCTACTTTGAAACCCAAACTAAAGTGAAACCCGACCCACAATTTGTTTTCATTTTCGGCTTTTTATTATTATTTAGTTTTGTAAAAACAAACTATCGAACCGTGATTAGCAACACAAAGAGCGGGATTTTAACATGGGTCATGATGTCTCGGTTCAGTGTAAGGGACCAACAGACAGGGCGAGACACGTGTCGACGCATAGAGGCGCCGCAGACTCCACAAGCAAAAATTACGGGCTCATGGAAAGGCGCGAAGACTTTACTGAACGCGTTCGTTCAGAAAAGACACGTCGTGATAAATGAGTTGGGTATGGTTGGAAGGCGAGAAGGTTGTGGGACTCAAGGAATGCTGGAGATTCAGAAAATGCTCAGATGCTGCAATGGCTAGGGTTTGTCAAAGACTAAGTCTATAAGAAAGGGTGAAAAAAAAACGCAAACTCAGAAACACACAAAAGAGAAAAGAAAGAAAGAAGAAAAGAGAGTGAGAAATCAAATGGCCTCTAACTACCCATTTTCGTTGGATCTCAACCTAGCTCCACCGACTCAGACACGAGGCCAAGCAGCGGCACCAGTATGGATGCCCTACTTTGCTTCCGCACGGGGGCCTGTGACAGTAACTGACTCAATACTCCTGGACAACGATGTTGCCATTGGAGTGGCTAGAAATTTAGTGACTCCTAAAGATATACGTGTGCTGGGAACAAGGGATGACAACCGGGTCGTGAGCGATGCCCTGGCACTGAGCGTGCAGAGTACGGCAACAGTCGCAAGTTTGGGTCATCGCCTACTTGCGAAGTCCCATGAGGTAGAGGTGCTAAAGGGTCAGTTGGCGGCAGAGCGAAGTATGGTTGAGGAGTGTCAGACTGCTATAAAAAGCTTGAAAAGGGAGAGGTCAAGGATAGTGGAGGTGAATCGACACCAGCTAGAAGTATTGCGGGACGAGAATAAAAACCTATCAAAAATGGTAGAGTTGTACTCTCGCGACATGCGAAAACAGCTGGAGGACCTAGACCGACCGGGTAAACGCAAGCAAGCAGATCGCGAGAGTAGTTACGCTCAAGCTAAGATTGCGATCTTTGGGAGCTCAAGTGATGAGCCCCAAGAAGCTGTGCGTGAAGCCCCGGAAGAGGACAGCCAGAGGGCCAAACTCAAAGCTCCAATGGTCGAGACACCAAGCACCGAGAAGAAATGATTTCCTACTGCATTATTGTTGTTTTTATTTTATTTTGTTGTTTTTGTATTTTCGTTATTTTGTTTCGGAAATAAAAGAGTAAGGTTGCAGAAAGAAAAAGAAAAAGAAAAAGAAAACACACTTCCCAACTAAAATAAAACAAAGACGACAAACGGAAAAGAAAACACATTTCCCTAACTAAAATAAGACAAAGATGATAGCCGAAAGGGAAAGGCAAAAACACAAAGCACTAGAAAATGAAAGTAACGGGCAAAAACTTTAAACACCAGAAAACACGGAGGAAAAAAAAAAAATTAAAGTAAAGTAAAGGTGCTCCCCCTTGAAGCGATTAGGTCGAGCATGCCCGGGAAATCCGAAATGGTGTTGGCTCTCTCTCATCAGCATATGTCTATTTAAACCACACCTCTGCAAGCGGATGATACCCAGCATTTCTTCCTGCAACTCAAGGAAAAACATCAAAAAATCCAGAAACAGAAAAAAAAAAAATGGCATCCTCATGCACTCACCTTGATGATCTCAACCTTGAATTGTCCCTTGCGCCACCGAATGCGCAGATAAGGGTTCCTCCAAACCATGTCTTCCCAAACTCCACATATCATCACGGTACGGCCTCAAACTTTGCTGAGATAATACCGAACTTTTCTGAGGCAATGCCGAACAGAGCAGCGCTGCTGGGAGGCATGATTGGTAACAAGCTCACACCGACAGATCATCTGCATGTGGCACAGAGGTCTGACAAGGCAGCGGTGGAGGAGTCCCACAATTTAACTGTACTCCACGCGGTCTCGGCTACCAATTTGGGCATGCGATTGCTGGCGAGAACACGGGAGTGTGCCGCGATGAGCGAGGAAATAGCTTCCTTGAAGGCTATGGTGGCGGACTTGCAGAAGCGGCTCTATTGTGCCAATCAGCACGTGGAAGCACTGCAGAGAAAAAATGAGGACCATGTGGAGCTGCTGCAGATTCTGCAAGTAAGAGAAAACAGAGGCATGCCATGAAGATGAAGATGAAGATGAAGAAGTTGTTTTTATTTTTAATTTACTTGAATGTTTTTTTGTTTTTTTGTTTTCAACTTTTTATCTTTTTGAATGCAATGTTTGAATAAAAATGTGTTTTTAACACTCAGAAATAAACTAACTAACCACACCACGTAAATAAATAAACTAACCTAATAAAACAAAAAAAACATAAAAGAAAACCAAGAAGTTCCAAATTGAATTTTTTAAAATTTTTGTTTTTATTTTTATTTTTATTTTTTTATTATTATTTACAACTAACTGACCACACAAAGAAAAAAAAACAACAAAGAAGTTCCAAATTGCAATTTACAAGGAAAAATAAAAACCCAAATTTCAATTTTCAATTTTTTTTTTTTATATTTATTATTATTGTTTTTAAAACACACAAATATACAAGCAACTCACGGATGACCAGTTAAGGGCCTCAGAAAACACAGCCAGGGGATCCAGGAAGGTTGGAGGGGTCACAATGGTCCCGCTTAAAACCCAAACTTCTTAGACACCGAAGGTGTCGCCTAAAGAACTCCTAGACACTGTATTAACGGAAGTGCTCACTGGGGTTACCATAAGTCGGCTCATATAAAAAATCTTTTTTTTTTTTTTTAATTTTAAAATTTTTAAGATAAGAAATAAAAACAAATTAAGATAAAATGAAACAACAAACCATAAACAAAAATGAACTAAGTACTGTAAACAAATTCAAACAAACAACATAAATTGTTGTACTAAAAGAAACAAACCAAGAAACCAACGAAAGAAAAAACAAAAGAAAAAAAAAAACAAAAAACAAACAAACAAACAGCACTTTCTATCACCCGTTTATCACCATTTGGACAGATTCGTTTCTATGTTTTTCAGCTTTGACCTCTGTTCAGTTTTTAGGCTATAACTTTCCAACCGTAAGTCCAACTTTTACGTTCTTTATATGGTTGGATTCAGCATAGAAAAACAAAGAACTCAACGCGGACCAAAAGGCAAAAACAACTACGAAAATAAACAGAATTCAAAGAAGAGAAAGGATTGAAATGCTCCCCCTTGAAGCGATTAGGTCGAGCATGGATGCACTTGGAGGTCGCGACTTCTCCCACTACTCCACACTTCCTATCATTATGATTGAAGTTGCCATCTCTTTCCATTTTTATTAAGCTATCATAAATTGCTAAAACAAACACACAAACTTGAAATGGAATTAAAAGGATTAGGAAATAAAAACTAAAAAGGAAAATCAACACACATCCAATTCCATGCTTCAAAGCAACAAGCACCAATGGGTTGTGTAAGCTGGGACTTAAACCCAGTTCTCTTGCTTGTTGGGCAATTGTCCTTTTCTGTTGGACTACAAACACAACTTGTCCATTAACGTCATTAACTTTAAAACTTGAAATTGTTCAGTTAAGAAAAAAAATAAAGTAGGAAAGCCAAATAGAATCAAACAATGTTACCGATCCCCGGCAACGGCGCCAAAAACTTGTTGCGTAGATACAGCTGCACCAAAATGGGTTCAACTGCATCCTCAACTTGTGATACTCGCAAGTGCACGAGCCGTTTGGTAGTATAGCATATGTAAGTGCGAGGTCGATCCCACGAGGATTGGTGATTGAATGATTCAATTCATTTTCCCTACACAAAACAGAAATGAAAAAGAAGGGAAATAAATAAAACAAGGAAGAAAGAAAATAACTAACACAAGCAGATAAGTTCCCAAGTTCAATTAGATTAACGGATTGATTCTAGCTAATGTATGATTAAGCCATGGTGTGTGGTCATAACCTTGTGTTCCTAATTCCCTAATTTGATCATTTGTTGTCTAACCTAAAATTAAGCATTAGGAACCCATTAAGCATAGAAGAACAATTTAAACAACCAAGCATGTATCTAATCCCTGTTGTCGAATGTCCATACATACTCTTCCTATTCATAGTTCAATTCGAATTAAAGCATGGTGTATACTCTTAATTCAAACCAAGATAGCTAACATGCAAGCCTAAATGGTGATCAATCATTCAAACTAGCATATTAACTTATAAGCATAATGAATAAGAACATGAACCATAATTGAAACTTGGAAACTAATCAAACTTGAAACTAAAGAAAAGAATTTACATAATGAAAAGTAAAGTGGAACTAAGAAAAACTTAAGGAAAATTTCAGCACAAAAGATTTCATTACAACAATTGAAAACTAGAAAGAGAAACTAAGAGAATTTGAGGGAGAGAAGGGAAGGGAGCTCTAGAGAAGTGTTTGAGAGCTCCCCCCCTTGAGGTGTGTTTACAAGCTTAGAGAACTTCCCTATTTATAGGCCTAGGGGAAGTGAAAATCTGAATTCAATATGGCTAATGCATACAACACTTGTTTTATAAAATCTGAAATGGTTGATGCACTTGTATTAGAAAATCTAAATTGGGTGATGCACTTGTATTAGAAAATCTTGAATTGGTTGATGCACTTCACCAATAGATCCCACCAGCAGCCCTAGCTCATCTTCATGTCACCATGACCAAGCTTCCAACCAGAAATGATAGCTCATACCTAGCTCACCATGACCAAGCATCCAACCAGCACATGCTGAGGTCAGCATGACCAGCAACTTCAAGGGCTTACAACTTGGGCTTCCCTTAATCAAATTAGGACTTTAAGCACTCTAAATTGAAGTTCGGAATGTCTTCTTTCCAGCCATATGTTATTTGGGCCAATCCAAGGTCGGAGGAGGAAGTTAAGGCCAAAACAAATTGCTAACTCATTTTCCGCGCTGATAAGATCCATCCTGAGCATGGTTCTGTGTTTGCTAGGTAATAGACTCCATATTTATCCAATAGGGATGAATTTTGGATATGTTATATTACACACCCATTGGAACAACTTTCATGAAGAATGTGGCCTCATCCGAGCTATGTAGGTTGCTGAAACAAAGCTTGCAATATGACCTACGAAACTGGGCTGGCAGGGGACTGTAGCCAAAATTGAGTTTGTCTTTAAGCTCTTCATCCATTCATCCAAATTAGGCCCTAACATGCATGGATTGCATCATTTACTATCCAAAGCCCTCATTATTACCTAAAGCTCAATGAACTGAAAGATAAACACAAAAAGGATTAAAAGCACAAGTTTAACTCAAAAACATAACCAAATCATAAGCTAGAAGGGTACAAAATGATATGTAAATATGCACCGATCACTCCACCTTCTCGTCTGGGCTTAGGCGCGAGCTGATCCGCACTTTTCTGTCTGGCTGGTCAGGATCCAAGGGTATTAGCTCGACGTCCTCTTTGGGTTTCCATCCTTCTTCTGGGGAGATCTCTGGATAGATTCTCTCGACTTGGTCCTGACCCTTTAATTGCTATAAAGGAGCGAGATTCGTTTGTTCAACTTCCTTCAGATCTGCCTGATTCACAGCGAGGAACTGTGTTATCTTGCTTTTCTTTAGCCCTTGAGCCGAACATTTCCTCGCCATTGCCTGGTCGCTGTTGATCTGGCCGACACCGCCCCCAGGAATTGGGTAGCAGATTTTCTGATGTGTTGCAGAGGTGATGGCGTTGATTTTGCCGATCCATGGTCTGCCCAGGATGCCATTGTAGGGTGAGACTTCATCAATGACCATGAATGTTTGTGAGCTTATTACAGGTGGGGAGTAGACGTCAAGGTCTATCGTGCCCACGGTAACTGTTGTTGCACCATTAAAGCCAGTCAGCGATCTGGCTGATTTGTTGATCTTTGCTTCCAAGACCATCTGTTGAATGACTGCCAGTTGCAAGATATTAGCTGCGCTGCCCTCGTCTGCATGGATTCAGTCGACCATGGCCTGAGCGATTTGAATGCTAATGACAAGGGCGTCGTTATGTGGCATGTCGAGACCAATCAGGTCTTTCTTCTGGAAGCCGATCACAGGGTCGTCTTCTGCTGGTAGAAGGTCGGTCGTGATTTGGGAGATCATAGTGGCCTGTTTGATCTTCCTCTTCGTTGCTTGTTAATCCAGACTCCTCGTAGTCGGCTAGGATTGTGTTAATTCTTATGACTTTCTGAGGTGGTTCATTGGCGGTGTCATGATCTTCAATCTGCTGGATGGCCTGCTTTGCAATGAATTCCGTGCAGTGACCTTCTCTCGCGAGTTCTTCAAGATGCGTCTTCCAGGCAAAGCAGTTGTTTGTAGTGTGCCCGTTCGTCCCATGGAAGGCACAGTATTTCCTTGTACCCCCTTCTCTGGATCTCCTTTCAAGGGTGGTGGGCTTTTTACCCAAGGTTTGTCTTTCACTTGGGCTAAGATTTGATGTATGGGAATGGAGAACTTTGTGTAGTTCTCTCCTGCCGTAGCGTCCCCTTGTGGGTGTGACCTGCGTTTGTCCTTGTTTTTGTTGCTAAACCCATCGCTTCTTTGGCCTGCCCGCTTAGACGGCTGATCTTCCTGCTTAGTAGACTTCTTTGCGGCGATTCGATCATCATCCCAGAGCGCATAGCGTTCCGCGGTCGCGAAGACCTCTGCCAGAGTTTGGCTGGGAGCGATAGTCAGCTCGCGGTATAAGTCGTGTTCAGCTGGAAGGCCTTTTTTGAAAGCAAAGGACGCGATTCGATCGTCACACCCTACAATGTGTCTACCGCGCAAATCTCACGGCCTGGAGTTCCGGGCCGAGGGGATGTGCATTAACACGGGGTTTCCTGCTTTTGGGTGCGGTGCGGTTGTGCGCGGGCGTGCCAGCACGGTTTACCGTGCGTTGATGTTTCGATAAGTGTTGGATGGATGAATGGTGCGCCTGTTTGATCTGTCTTCCTAGTCAAACGATTGTAGCCGAGAGAGGAACTGGTCTCGGCTGTTAGGTTCACGGCCTGAACTACAAGGCCGTCGAGTGATGGTGTTGGTGGTGGATTTTGGGCGGTGCTCCGGCGCGCTGCTCAAGGAGCGACGGTCGTGTGATATATGGGGTGAGTGAACGAACAACAAGGATGGTGCTCCGGCGCCTTGAAAATCAAGGGTCGTATGATATATTGATGAATGGATTCTGCTTACAATTTAACACTACTCCTAGGAAAGCAAGTAAAGATATTGAAAGTGCATTACAGGAAAAAATAAGTTGCTCCGTGGGAGGCTTGTTTTGGTGTTGAACCTTTTGAATGTAGCTCGAGTCTTGTATTTATAGGAAGAGTCCCTGGATGAGTAATCGAGGCTGAATTTACGCATAGTGGAGTCTGATTAGCACAAGTGGGCAGTCCAATCGACATTTGGGATCGTGAAGTATGGTGGTGAGACTCCAAAAATCCCGGTGAATCTCGGCCGCCACTCTCGATCATGGGTTCTGAACCTCTGGCCGTGGAGACGCATTTATGGCCTGGATAGCTGGTGAACCAACATCTCAAGCTGTCGGAATCCTTGTGAGAATGTCCACGTCTAATCACTCTGATCTTTATCACCAAATCCTGACTTCAGTCACTTCCCACCTTCCCTCATGCATTAAATGCTACTTTGTGGCCAATGGGTTCGCTGCATTAAACAGGCACTACTTCATTAAATGAAGCCTGGGACCCTGCTGTCACGTGATGATTTGCTTTTAATGCCTTGGCCGCAATTTTGTTCGGCCTCGGCCTCGGCCTCGGCCTCGTAGGCCGAGATGATCATGCCTTAGCATCTCTTCTTTTATTTTTAAGGAAGGCGAAATGCTCTGGCGAAACGTTGCGTTTCAGCCTCTGCGAACAAGTGCCAGGGCCGAGAGAAAGGGCTCCTTCGGCCAGCTCATGGCCGTGATCTATCAGGCACAAACACAATGTTGGCCTTCTCTGCTTTGAATCTCTTGATGTAGTTTCGAAGGGATTCATCGGACTTCTTGCGTAGGTTGAACAGATGGTCCGGGTTCTTCTTAATCATCCGGTAAGAGGTGTACTCTTTGGTGAAGACGTAAGCCAGCTCCTTGAAGCTGCTGATTGACCCCGGATGGTAGAGTGTGGAACCAGTCTTGGGCTGTGTTGCGTAGATACAGCTGCACCAAAATGGATTCAGTTGCATCCTCAACTTGTGATACTCGCAAGTGCACGAGCCGTTTGGTAGTATAGCATATGTAAGTGCGAGGTCGATCCCACGAGGATTGGTGATTGAATGATCCAATTCATTTTTCCTACACAAAACAGAAATGAAAAAGAAAGGAAATAAATAAAACAAGGAAGAAAGAAATAACTAACTCAAGCAGATAAGTTCCCAAGTTCAATTAGATTAATGGATTGATTCTAGCTAAAGTATGATTAAGCCATGGTGTGTGGTCATAACCTTGTGTTCCTAATTCCCTAATTTGATCATTTGTTGTCTAACCTAAAATTAAGCATTAGGAACCCATTAAGCATAGAAGAACATTTTAAACAACCAAGTATGTATCTAATCCCTGTTGTCGAATGTCCATACATACTCTTCCTATTCATAGTTCAATTCGAATTAAAGCATGGTGTCTACTCTTAATTCAAACCAAGATAGCTAACATGCAAGCCTAAATGGTGATCAATCATTCAAACTAGCATATTAACTTATAAGCATAATGAATAAGAACATGAACCATAATTGAAACTTGGAAACTAATTCAACTTGAAAACTTAAGAAAAGAATTTACATAATGAAAAGTAAAGTGGAACTAAGAAAAACTTAAGGAGAATTTCAGCACAAATATTTCATTACAACAATTGAAAACTAGAAAGAGAAACTAAGAGAATTTGAGGGAGAGAAGGGAATGGAGCTCTAGAGAAGTGTTTGAGAGCTCCCCCCCTTGGGGTGTGTTTACAAGCTTGGGAAACCTCACTATATATAGGCCTAAGGAAGCTGAAAATCTGAATTAAGTATGGCTAATGCATACAACACTTGTTTTATAAAATCTGAAATGGTTGATGCACTTCACTAATGCATACAACACTTGTTTTATAAAATCTGAAATGGTTGATGCACTTCACTAATGCATACCACCAGCAGCCCTAGCTCATCTTCATGTCACCATGACCAAGCTTCCAACCAGAAATAATAGCTCATCCTGAGGTCAGCATGACCAGCAACTTCAAGGGCTTACGAATTGGGCTTCCCTTAAGCAAATTAAGACTTTAAGCACTCAAACTTGAAGTTCAGAATGTCTTCTTTCCAGCCATATATCATTTGGGCCAATCCAAGGTCGAAGGAGGAAGTTAAGGCCAAAACAAATTGCTAACTCATTTTGCGCGCTGATAAAATCCATCCTGAGCATGGCTCTGTGTTTGCTAGGTAACAGACTCCATATTTATCCAATGGGATTGAATTTTGGATATGTTATATTACACACCCATTGGAACAACTTTCATGAAGAATGTGGCCTCATCCGAGCTATGTAGGTTGCTGAAACAAAGCTTGCAATATGACCTATGAAACTGGGCTGGCAGGGGACTGTAGCCAAAATTGAGTTTGTCTTTAAGCTCTTCATCCATTCATCCAAATTAGGCCCTAACATGCATGGATTGCATCATTTACTATCCAAAGCCCTCATTATTACCTAAAGCTCAATGAACTGAAAGATAAACACAAAAAGGATTAAAAGCACAAGTTTAACTCAAAAACATAACCAAATCATAAGCTAAAAGGGTACAAAATGATATGTAAATATGCACCGATCAGGCTGCTCCTGGCAAGGTCATTACAAACACCTTGCACATCAATGCGTCGTCGGTCTTGTGAAGGATCATGAAACTTTTGAAGTATTTTAGGTGGCTTTCGGGATCGGAGTTCCCTTTGAAGTGGGTAAACGAAGGCGTCGAGAATCGCTTCGGGGGAGCAGCCTGCTCAATCTCGGCAGTGAAAGGCGTAGAGTTTGCCTGGTCTATCTCCTTGCGTAGTGCATCTTCGAAGTTCCTGCCAGTCCTCAAGTCTCGAAGTCGGTCGTTCACAAGCTTCTCAACGTCTTCCTCACGCATTGCTAGTTGGTTACGTTGGCGACCCTCGTGATTTAGGCAACATTGATCAATTGACTCGCAAGGTTCGATTTTCTCGGATGTGTTGCCTGGGCGGCGTATTGGTGGACTGCGCCTGCGAAGGGTTTTCTGTAGCTTGTCGATGAGAATTGACTCTTCGAGACTGAGCAATGGAGCACCTTTCCTTGTGATCCACATTGCGAAGGTTATCAGGTTGACGTCTCTGGGAGCCTAGCCTTTCATGAATGTTCCTTTGTGAGTGGTCAGCGAAGCGCCTTTCTTCACGATCCACATTGCGATGGGTGTCAGGTTGACGTCCCTGGGAGCCTAACCTTTGAAGAACATTTCCCTGCGGGCCCAATCGAGCGCGGATGTCAAGTTGTGGGCCCAACCTTTCACGCACATTGCTCTGAGTGTGGCTTGCGGATGCTTGTGACATGTTGGCAAACTGATTACGTTGTTGTCCCTCTCCTTGTCTGCTTGCTCCTGCTCGACCTGCTCGGCACCCATCGATCTACCTGTCGTCACGTTCGTCCATCCTTCTCTCTTCGCCCAGTTGTCCAAGGCCAAGGTTTTGAGCCAAGTTTATATGGTTGAGGAGCTGGTCAACTTTCTGAGCTAGCTGGTCAACTCTCTGATTAAGGTCTGCTTGACTTCGTGGATCGAGAGGAGAGAAGTGTGTGGAGCCCAACTGCATACGGGCTAGGGTTTCATGGGAGGTGTGCGCGGGAGCGTGTGTCGAGCGTGGAGGCAATGGAGGGAATGCTTGAAGTTGTTCCAAGATTGGGCCTAAGTCGGCGGTGGTAATGAGCCCACCTTGATGGGAGGTTCCACCATGCTCGGCGGTGGTCCCATGAGGGTGGCTAGATCCGGCCACGGGGCCTTGGATGATAGCGGTGGCCGGTGCGGTGGTGAGAGGTGGTGGTGCCCCCATGTCAATCGCGGGATCATGGGTGGAGGAGTGACTTTGGGCCATCGCGGATTTTGCCATTGCGGCGGTTTTGCCTCTCGTCTTCTTGCTTCCAACCATGGTTGTTTGGAAGGCTTCGGTGGATTGGAAAAGTGTGGAAAATGGATTTAGAGCACGCTTTGAGTATAACTCGTGCTCTCAATGAAAGCACCAATTTGTGGGAGCAAATTTCCTCCCACGAGAATATTCCGTTGAAAGATTCCCCTTTTTTCTTCGCCGCCTCTTTCTCCCTGCAAAATAAATCGGATAAGAGGACCACACCCGGGGGGTGTTGACCAAAGGCCCTCCGATGCCTAAGTTAGTTCAATTGATTTAGGGAAAAATCAATAGCTAAATAGGGTACGGAGATATATATGTAAGGTGTAAACTGGGCGGCCAGAGCCTTATGTAAGAGAGAGAGAGAGAGAGAAGGTGGCTAGGATTTGTGAAGGGAAGAGCTCTCTAGAGTTTTAGTAGAAATTCTGACGTACCTCATCCTTGTGCGTGGCCTTGACGAGGTTGGTGAGGTTGGTGTGGTTGGTGAGGTAGGTGAGGTTGGTACATTTAGGGATTTGATTAATTAGGGAATTAATCAAATCCCTAATTGTGGTAGGTGAGATTAGTGGGGTTGGTGTATTTAGGGATTTGATTAATTAGGGAATTAATCAAATCCCTAATGGTGGTAGGTAGGTTAATTTCCAACCTGATTAGGTAATTCCTCATTTAATTGGGAAATGTGGTAGGAATAAAATAAGTTTTTAACTTAATTAGGCGTTTCTCAATTTAATTGGATAATCCCCAATTAAATTGAGTAACTCCTAATTAGGTTTAGAAATTCCCAATTAGGTTAGATAATCCCCAAATGGAAGGAATTAGGGTTCTGATTTAATTTGGTTCCCACACATTTGAGATAATATCCTTATCCCAATACCTTCTTGCATATAGATGGATTAAAGCTATAGATAAATGATCTCCTTAATCTCAATCCCTTGAGAGGGGTCTCTTCAGCATAGATCCCCTATAATATAATCTCGATCCGTAGAGAGGTTACGAAGTCACGCATGGCAATTTGGATAATAACACAACAAAGTACATTACACCAGTGATATTGAGGTGGAGTTTGAAATTGGTGGTCAGGGGTTTGACTCCCTTTAATATTAGTTTTTGGAATGTTTGCCATTTATGAAAGTCGGTTCGGTCGAACCGACAATGTAGAAAACTTTGAACCGTGAACCAAACCAACCGATCCAGTTCGGTCTGTTCGTCAGCTTATTGGTGAAAAAATCCCCAGCCCTAGTGATTTAACTTTCGGAGCCTTGCACAAGCTAAGCAAAGCAGGTGGCAGCACTAAACTAGTACTATATGCTTAGCACGTGAAATTTTGAGTAGATGTCCCCTCCCCTTTGATCTTTGCCTCATCCTCATGAGATATAAATAATCTTGAATTCCCCCTCAGTTCTCTCTCCCACTCCCACAAAAACCTAGAATATTTTTCACCATTAAATATTCACAAATCATCTTCTTTCCTACTTACCTTCCTCAGAAATTACCCCACCGACACTTAAAAGTATGAGCTTTGGAACTCTTGCCCTCAGAAAACTCCAACCAAATTGATGGTGATCAATGGAGCTTCTTGTCTTCTCTCTTCTCTCTCCTCTCTTCTCTCCCCTCTCCTCTCCTCTGCATGCACAGCACAGTTGTCTTGGTAAAGCTTTGGACAAGCTTGCATTGCAGGTGACAGTATATATTAGCCATCACGTGAACAGATGCTCTCTGTGCTCTGTGCATGCATGCATGTCAGTCTTTTATCACGCAACCCATGACACGTGGCATCACTACGTGTCACCCAAGACCTCTATAAAAATCCCATAGCAACAACTCATCTGTGAGAAAGATTACATATAGAGAAATTGTATCTCATCTTAATTTGCAGCTTTCAGCCATTGTTAGCCATGGAGAGGAAATCTTGCTTTGGGCTTTTACTTTTGCTCTTCATTGTCTTGGCTTCACGTATGTGATTCATCAAGACTCTCTCTTGTTCATCTGTCAATCTTCTATGTACTCCATTGCTTGCTTTCTTTCACTAAACTTCATGATGTTGTTAGTTTATTTTATATATATATATATATATATATAATTTGTGCACATAACATAAATGTAAACCTTAATTATTAATTGTTGGGTAAATAATTCATTTGATTGTGGGCATGCAGAAGAGATGGTGGTGCCAAGCGAGGCAAGGGTTTGTCAGTCACAGAGCCATGGGTTCCGTGGACCATGCATGCGCCACCACAACTGTGCTCTCGTCTGCAGGAATGAAGGCTTCTCCGGTGGCAGATGCCGCGGCTTTCGTCGCCGTTGTTTTTGCACTCGCCTCTGTTGATCACTGGGTTGTCATTGATTTACCAGGTCGATCGGTCGTACAAGAAAATGCTTTCCATGTTATATGCAACTAGCTCTAGATAGGAAATTAATAAATGAGTTTTTCTTCCAGGCGTTAGATCGAGGGAAGTGTTATCATGTTATTCTGGTTACTTAATTGTGGTCTTTTAGTCATGATTTTCTTCCTCATCAATTACAATCTTACTATTTGGGGAATGTGCGTGGTATGTAGTTATCTCATCTCATCAAGGCAATTTTTTTATTTTTTATTTTATAATAAAAAGACAGAATTTAAAACTTGTACATTTTCAACCTAAAATAAAGGTACACAATATAATGAAATATCATGAATATCGGTATAAGGATCTCTCCCCACGAAAAAATATTCATTCTTATAACTGCCATGAGGCTCAAAATATCCGTATTATGTGAAGTGAAAATATAATTCTGTAAGCTTTGATATTCGTACTAGTGAGACTAATGAGGCTATATGATTAGGGTTTCTGCTGCTCAATCACCCGATAAGTTTTTTTTGATAAGTTTTTATTTTATTTTATTAAATTTTATGAAAACACCCGATAAGTTTAAGTGGGCGCAATTCTTATAAGCACCCAGGGCATACCAAGCTGGTTGTGGTGTGTGGTGTGTATGATTACAAAGGTCCAAACGGCCCATTTTGGGTTCAAAAGGTAGAGGTTTTAGGATATTTGGGGCATTAAAATTTAAGCCCATTTTCTTGAGCCCAACTACATGGATGAGCGACAGAGAATTCTCATAACCCCCTTTAAGAACGAACCAGCCTTGTCGAAAATTCAAGTTGGAGTTATTAAAATTCAACTTGGCTGGATATAGCTAGCAAGCAAAAGAAAGCCTTTAGCCTTTTCCCTGAACAATATCTTTGCCCTATAAGCAGGAAAAGAGAAAGGAAAGCAAAGACAGAGCTTTGCCAAGGAGGGAAGCCTCTACAAGGTCGAGTTGCACGAAGGTTTTGGGAATTACGATGTTTTGTTTCAATGTCTATGCACCTACCACATTTCAAGAATGTTTCACTAATGAAGATCAGATTGGAGGAAGTGAGGAGAAATAAGTGAAAAGATTTAGGTAAAGAGAAAGAGCAAGAAGACTATGCTAGGGTTTCTTTGGGGGATCTTGGGGGGAAAAAGAGCTTCCCAACGCCTATAGATTGGAGGCATGGATTGCCAAGAAGAACCAACTAAGAACAGCACGATGAAACACATTCTCTAAACGCCACCCAAATTATTTCTACAATATACTTTGTTTTAAGATTCAAGACTAGCTTGATTTACCATAATTTTTCTCTTATTGATTAGAACCATTGAAGAAAACTAGAGCATTCCCTAAGAATTTACACCGTTTCAGAGTGTTTTAGGCTTTAGAATTAGACTCACCCCTTACAACGGCCCAAAAACCTGAATAGCCCATGCACCCTCCTAATATATATTCTAGAATCTAGACATCATGTTTCTCTCTGTTGAGGCCCAAAAATCCAAAGGTTGGGCCCAGGCTTATTCCTAGCCCAGCACAAATATTTAACTACAGGAGGAGCCCAACTAGGGCTTAGGAGAACTTGTCAGACGCACCTGCGCGAGTTGTGGGCCACGCGCCGCGCTAAGCAAATAATTGCACCCGCCACGCAAAAGGGTCAAAATGCACCGGCTCTATGGATTCGTGCCTACTGACCTATCAAATGCTATTTGGCCCGATCATAGCTTATTATAGCATAATAGCACTCGAACATGCTAAATAAATACGCGATGCCAAATAAAAGGATTGTTGTCCTAACGCCAAGCCATGCTAAAAGCTTAAGTGGGCCCCAGCCACGTAAATATCCGGGGCTTGCTAAGAAGGTTGTGGTATGGACGAGTACGAGCACTCACAAGGCCCATTGAGGGTTCAAGGGATGAAAGTTTTGGGGCAGCTTGGGAGCCCTAAAACTCAAGCCCATCTCTTGGGCCCAAGCACATGGGTAAGCATGAGAGAGAGAAAAATGATCCAATGCCTTAGGAAAATATCTAATGGTCTGCTGCAACACTTAGGAAAAACCCACATTCGTTAATACACCCAACACCTTGTCAAGAAAAACGAAACAAGTAAACTACTTCCAGCAGCCTGACGAAACCAAAAAACCGCTGGAAAGAGAGTACCAATAACCCGATATTGAAAACAAAGCCCAGCCCAGCGCCTTGTCAAAAATCTAGCATCGTATTCCACCCCTGTCAAAGCTCCATAACAGTCAACGAGAAGCCATTGCAGGAACCCAAGGGAATCCATATGCGTAGGAGGAATATCCGTTGGACAAACGACTTTATCCATTCTCTTTTCCTCTGCGAGCTCTAATTTGAAAACCAAGGAAAAACGCAAGTGGCGCCTCACCCCCATGGGGAGGTCCAGCCGCATAAAAACCTTGGAACTCCAAAGAGCCTGTGACCCATGTGCTCTGGTTGAAGAGATTTCACCAAAAAGGAGTGAATGGAAATAAGTAAAGGGAAAGTGAGAATGGAGGATCGATAGAATTAGGGTTCTAAGCGCCTATAAAAGGAGCTTTCTCTACCCAGCAAGATCATCATCCAAAGCGTGACCAAGCTTTGTCAAGCAACTGGAAATTTACTCTAGACACCCTATCTTCTACTTCCATTGTTTTCTCCTTTTCTGAGATAGAAATACCCCTAATTTTCCTCTTTCCCCACTCTGAACATTTTCTCTCTATAAGAAGTTCACGCTCCTCTCTCTCTCTCTCTCTCTCTCTCTCTCTCTCTCTCTCTCTCTCTCTCTCTCTCTCAAATTGTTAAACTTGTGAAGGCTTAACTCCCATGCCACAAGCTCCTTAAGCCAAGTCACATATCAATTTGTTACGTTCATCTAGTTATTGGTGAAAAGAACCTAAAAGGGTTTTCCAAGGTTTCAGCAAATCTTTCAAAACTCTTTTAGGAGCCTGGTTCTTGAACTCGGGCACTGGGAAATTTTGTTTGTCTTCCTCTTACAGTAGCCCAAGCCCATTTGTCAGGCTGCTGGAACAAAAAGACCCCTACACTCTCTAGATATTCATTTTATTTATATTTTCAAAAAATTTCTGCAATACTTGAAATAATAAATTAAAGATTCTATACACTCAAAATAATTTAATAATCTTGTGATAATTAGAAATTATTATTATTGTGTGATACAATATCACTTGATATTTTTGTCGAAAAGAGAAATTCATTAACAATTAATGTGTTTAGACGAAGGCAAAAAAGTTGGGATTTCATGCAGGGGAAAAAGGAAAGTTCTCTATTTGGCAAATTATATGCAGGAGTCCCAATCCAAAATCCCGAGTTTAAAATTATATGAAAATATGTGGAATTGTACAAATATCCTTAATGAGAAAGGGGGGATTTCATTTTATGCATGTTGTAGGGGCTTTTTCGTTCCAGCAATTGTAAATAGGCCTAGGCTACTGTAAAGAGTAAATGGATGAAGTTGCCCATGTGCCTAAGTTCAAGAATCAGGCCCCAAGAGTGCTTCGAAAAGTTCATGGAGCCTTAAGAAGCACTTTGGTTCCTGTCACCAACATGACAGACAACTTGTTACAAATCAATATTATGGCTTGGCCTGAGGAGCTTGTGGCATGGGAGCTAAGCCTCCGTGAGTTTAGCAATAGAGAGAGAAAGGTTGGATTTCTTATGGGAAACAGAGGTTCAAAGCAAGGGGGGAGGGAAATTTGGGAAGATTTGATGAGGGAAGAGAGGGAGAGATGGGGATAAAAGAATGGGTGGCTTGAGTAGATTTTCGAGCAGCTTGACGATTGCTTGGTCGTGCTTTGGATGGTTGTTTTGCTGGGTAGGAGGGTGCCTCCTTTTATAGGCGTTGGAAGCCTTTGCTGGCCCAAGAACCCTAGCTAGCTTCCCCCAAATTTTGCCAAGTCTTCTCCTCCATTTCTCTTCACTTTCTTCGATTCAATCCTCTTTGGTGAAAATTCCTTAATCCAAGCACACTAGGGCATAGCTTTTTGGGGCTCCAAGGTTTTCTTGCAGCTGACTCCTTCCATCCTGGGTGAGGTGCCTCTTACTTTTCCTCCTTGTTTTCCTACCAAAGCTTGCAAAGGAAAGAATGGGTAAGGGTGCTGGTCTAAAAGGTGTCTTACTTCCAGCAGCTTGTGTACATGGGTTTCACTTGGTTTTAACGATGGCTTGGTTTTGAATAGTTTTAATAGGGTGTTGGGGTATCTTGAAGGTGCTAGATATTCTCTAAGGTGATGGATACTAGGTATTTTCTAAGGTTCTGGGCTATTTTTCTCTTTTATGTTTACCCATATATTTAGGCTCAAGAAATTGGCCTGAGTTTGGTGCTCTCAAGCAGCCCAAAACTTCCACTCCTTTAACCATCATTGAGCCTCATGAACACTCATAACCATCCATACCACAACCCACTCAGCAAGCCCCAGACATTTGCGTGGCTTGGGCCCACTTAAGCTTGTAGCGTGGCTCGGTACTAAAATAAAGGTTTTTTTCGCTCGACGTTGAGTGTCATGTGGCGTGTTTGTGCTTGAGCTCTGCCGTATTGTAACAAGCTATTGCCATGCCAAGCGGTGCTTGATAGGACAATAAGCGCGGGTTCATGAAACCAATACATTTTACAGGCTCGTTGCGACTTCTCTGCGTGGCAGGTTGTGTATTTGCTTTGTGGGGCACGTGGACCATAACTTGTGCAAGCGCATCTAACAAATTCTTGCGTACCCCGGTCAGGCTTCTTTCTCGATTGAATGTTGTACTGGGCTAGAAATATATTTGGGCCCAACCTTAGATTTTTTGGGCCTCAACACACGTCAAGGACAATCCTCAATATCTATCAAATTGAAACTACATGGACAAAACTGACCAAATTGAAACCACTTGGACCAACGTGGTAAAATTACCAAACTATAAGGACCAAAAGTGACTTTTTGCCACACAAAAATAACCGTTGCGCCATCATCAGGTAGAATCTCAAGGTGGAGAGTTCCGCCCATAAAAAATCAAGACTCAAAAAGACCATCTCGATCACCTTTGAGCTGGGGTAGATAAGGGAGATTGTCCGTAATCCTATCTACCTTAGTCGACTGCTTGAGAGGCTTGGTTAGGTCAATCTCCAAACATATTCTAGCATATACTTGTCAATGTCTAGCTCGGGGAGAAGCATACACATAACGTTGTATGCAGGGACGGATCCACAGAGGAGCAAGGGTGGTCAAGTGACCCCTGCAACTCCTGAATCCGCCTCTAGAGGAAGAAAAATTGACCCCTGCAATGGCTAGATGGCTGGGCAATTCATGCCCGCCATCTGTTCGAGAAAATGCCTCAAAGGGTTGCAGCAACTTCAACTTCAGCGCAGCAAGCAGCATTGCACGCAGAGCGCTTCCGTTTTTAGTCTTTTGATTCACGGAGAAACGACGCCGTTTCATTTAATGATATATATATATATATTTATTTATTTATATTAAACATATTAAAATAAACATGGGCAACAGCAAGCAATGGAGCTGCTACCCGATAAAGCCCACAATCCCCAATACAGTGGACATTTCAAACGCAGTACTGTTTCCAATTTGTTTTTCTCTTTTTATTTATATTTATATTTATATTAAACATATTGTTTCCAATTTTTTTTTTTCTCTTTCCCAATCTTGCTTTTTCTCCTCTTTTTCATTTCAGTTTTTTCTTTTTGTATATATTTTTGTCTTTGTTCCTTTTGCTCTTTACTTTGTGTTTACTTTTTATTTTACATTTTTTTCCTTTCCATGTATTTTTCTTTATTACATAATTTTAGCTCATTCTATTTTATAATTTGTTTTTGTGCATTTTAATACACAATACATCGATATAGTTGTAACCGAGATAAATTACATTGTTGACTGTCCTGCAATGTTTATAATATTTCTTAGTAGGTTAATAGGTTTAAAGTTTGTTACTTTAGTGTTGAATCTTTGTGCATTTTAATATAAGGTTTTTGCTTTTGTGGATTGGTTAATATAGTTAATAAAAATATGGTGGATTGATTTAATAGGTGTTTTGTAATGTTGTTTTCTCAATGATTTATATATGAATGATAATTTATCGTTTTATTTTTATGGGATGAATATTGATGTTTTTCTTGATTAGTTGTTGAGGTTTGTTTTTTAATTTTTTGCCAAGGAGGTTTTATTTTGGTTAGTTACTGTTAGTTTGAATAAATTAAGGGTTTTTTAATATAAAAAAATTTATGGGTGTATTTTGTATAGAATTTTTTTAACTTTTTAGACGTTGACCCCTGGAAGAAAAATTCCTGAATCCGTCCCTGGTTGTATGTAGATCTCAATTATATATCTAATCCCTTTCAGAAATGGAACATACGTACCAGATGGTCTTACCTATAGCCTATAGGCCACATTTAGTGTATAGGATTGAATTTGATTGATTGCGTAACTCACCATGTTGGTCAGCTTGCACAGAAATGAAACCAACACTTTTGACTAACAAAAAGGTTTACTTCCCCAAACTGATTCATTGGCCTTCAACAATAGGTACATAATGAATAAACTAACATGAAAGAAAATATTCTCTAGATCAATACATCCCCAAAGTCCATCTCTGTTGTTGGAGGAGAAAAACTTCCGTGCACTCGTTGCATGAAGCATTTCCCTCACATCGAGTTGAACGACTTCTCCTTCCATACCTGGGCTCGCGAATCGCACCTCCAAGTTTTCTAGGATCCATTGCCTTTGGGCAAAACAACTTTTGGAATAGGTGCATTGCCCGTGCATGTGGAGAAAAATTTGTATACCACGTGAATAGCACTGTGTTATTATCCCCAATCAATCACGTTCCACCACATGATAAGGATTCCACATGGTCTTTCTCATGGGTGTGGGTGCAGCTCAAGAATCACCAGTCAATGTCTTTACTTTTTTCTTTTTCTTTTTTTATAACAAAAACATTTTTTTGTCCTCATTACACCTGAATCACTCTCTATATATACACAATGTTCCCAAAAATAATTTCCATCACAATAAGGTAACATGACGTTATAACTAGTTGCTTACTATCATTTGATCAGCTTGTTTTGACCTTAACAGTTCTGTTGTTGTGTTTGTGTTTCATCAGGTATGTGTGCGCGCGCGCGCGTGTGTATGTGTATGTGTGTGTGTGTGTGTGTGAGAGAGAGAGAGAGAGAGAGAGAGAGAGAGAGGCCACCCACTCATATACATAAAATCCACAAAACCAATTTTCAAAAGCCCCTAACTCAAATCAAACCAGCTTTGCTTAACCCTCAGCTAAATCTCTTCAGTACAATAAGGTACTGAAAATAAAAAATGAAACAATGGGTATCAGAAATTCCACCCGACCACCACGACAGCCTGCATCAAAACATTGCTCTCAAAATGTTAGACATCGTCTCTGAAAAAGGTCTTCGGGGTAAGGGAAAATACAAATACCAAAACTGGTAGACGTATGCTCAACCATTTTGTTTCTTATACCAAAACAAAAAACAAAAAAAGGAAATATAACACCGCATGTTAGATTGGCCACAGTAAATCTTGAATATATATACATTAAGCACCTAACGCAAATTTCATTTTTCACATTTCCAAATATTGCATTGATTTATTTTTTCCATATCATTATGCATGTCAATTTTGCAAACTTTGTTAAACACATTAAAACCAAAGAACCAGAAAATTCACAACAGCCAGAAATTGCAGAATGCAATGACACACCAGGATTTTTAAAAGTCTCCGATGTTGGTAGTGCAGGCAATGACATCTCTGCAAAATACAGTTATAGCAATGAGGACATGAATTTCATGTAAAAAGGCAAATATGATATTTGTAGAACCTCAGTAGTATTTTATTGTATACTGCAACTATTTTATTTTTTCAAAAGAGAAATTGCATACTGAACCTATTAAGGGAAAAAAGAAAGGAAAATCATTCTTTGTCCAATCACTTACCAGGCCCACAAAGGGAGAACGAGGAAATTGAGGATGACGAAGGCCATGGTGCTGCAATGTTGTCACTCAAATCACATGTAAAGCTGTAGCCGGTTAAATTGTCAAATATCATATCCGAGGGCAAGCTTCGAAGTAGACACCCTACATTTGAACAAAAACCAAAATTATAAACTTTATAAATATAGTTGATGATCATACTCCAAGGACCTACTTTGGTTGCCGTCAAGTACATGTAAGGGAACATGAAATCCAACTTCACTCAAGAACACCGAAACAGTTTGAATCATCGATTTATCATATGGAGTGTGACCCACAGAGTGTGCCTTAAGTAGTGCTATTTGACAAATCCCTCAACTAAAGCTCATTTCTTGCTAGACATCTAGCAATAGAACATTACTCTACACACACAAACAGATATTAACCACCTTAGCTAATTGACATCCATTTGATGTCATAGAGTTAGACTATGAATTAAGACTTGAAATTTAGACAGTCGGATCACTAAAACACAATGAAGAGTGGGTTCTCCAAGGGTGCCCCTCAAATTATTTGAGGGATCCCTCAATTGAAGATCCCTTATCATAGAGCACACTCAAAGTGATCCACGGAAAATGCCCAAGAAAACTTTTTAGTCACACATAAGGCATGCCAATTACCAGATGCGGTGCTCTATGGGAAACACCTACTGGAAAGTATAAAACCATTCCAATGCTATAGGCACAATATTGGATACCAAGCAATCACAGATGAATATAGAAACAAAATAAGGAAATTGGATAGTAAAAAAAGAGCATACCTTCTTGACCATATGCTGCTTCAGAGCCCAAAGGGATATATCCATAAATAAAAAGATATATCAGATATAATGAAGGAACAAATAGTGGTAAAAACTAGAGAGGAATGACATATAGCAGGATGTACCTTGAATGCTAAAGTCTTTCAAGTCAACATCACAAAGCTCATAAATATTAGACATGACCCCTCCTTTCCTCAACATGGACCCAAACATTGTAGCACAGACTATAGCTTGTCTATTTGTAATTAACATTTGCTTTTGTATTCCAGCAATGTAAGCGTTTAATGAGCTACAGCAGGAAGGACCGGGGGCAGCAACATTGCGACATTCTTTAATCACTTCCGTAGGCTGCTTAAAATCCAAAGGGCAAACTGCACGACCGAGAATCATTTTCATGAGAGGCAGTACAAATCAAAGAACACATGTAACTGTAACCATCGCACTGTTACAAACCACATATGATGCATAGAGTCGATCAGGGGGAAAAAGAAAGAGATGTACAAGATAAAGCAAGCCTAATAGAATACATAATCAAACTTAAAAACTGCAGAGCAAAAGCAGGTGAACACACCCACCCCACCCCCACAGCAACTCAGCTACTGCTGCCAGCCCAAACCACCACCCAAAACTCCCAAACCCCAACCTCTGGCAACCACGCCAAACCACCCATCTACCCCATAAGCATTGTCATGAATGATGGTCCTAATTGTAATTTGCATGATTACAGTAGAAAAAAGAAAAATTAATAGAAGTATACAACTTTTTTTATGCATCCGACCTTGCAAATTTAATACAACATAATTCTTTGCACCCTCAAAATGCACAACAATAGGCGCGCACGCACGCGCAAGAGAGAGAGAGAGAGAGAGAGGTAAAAACAAAACTTAACAAGAAATAGATGCTGAACCCAAAGTGCGTAAGTCTAAAATGAAAAGTTGTTCATTTCATACTTTAACACGTACCCTTGTTAACTTTGCAGGCAGATAATATTCGAAATGCAGTATTTACAGCATCAGGCGAGAGTTTCCTTGAAAGATAGGTAAAAACCACTCCTTTACAGTCAGTCAAAGTATCAACATGAGATAACTCACCCACCAAATTCTTATTCTCGTTCAATGAAAATTGTTTTCCTGAAATCTTAAGTGCAGCATCCATGATTGCAGGCTGACAAATTGGTCTGCAGCACTCTTTAAGAGGATCAACAGTTGTGCAGGCCTCCAGTAATCTGCTTGAATTTACTGCTTTCTCAAAGGAAACAACATCCTTCACTGGACAAGACCCACCTGTAAGGTTTGATGAATTTATGGAGCAAAGTGTAGGTATTGTACTGTTCGCACCCCTACTGGCTAAGATATTGATAATGTCTGTAAAACAATCATTTGCAACCGAATTTTGCAAAGCCAACTTATCGGATGTGACGCTATAGAGACCCTGGAAGATGCGGATCAAACTACTAAACTGTGGGCAACATATCACATTTCCTACAACTGCTGCCAAGGGTAGAGAACAATCAGATGCTGTTTTGTCCATGATACTCGATATAGTAGAGAAATTTACAGGACATTTCCCAGTTAAAACAGGCTCATATCTAGTTGGAAAAGTTGGGTACATTGGTGGAAGAGGCTCATCAGGATCTGTGAAATGTGGAATAACAGCAGGTGATATTTCTATGGGACCAAAGAGTCCACTAGTAGGTGGTTTAGCTAGATCTGGAATGGAAGAAACATGACTTTGCTCATAGACTGTCTGCAATGCCACTGCTTCTTGAAAACTTGATAACCAGATAAAGAATAATAATAACTGACAGCACAGAGAACCTGCAACCACACATAAACCTATCTTCAGAGAGTAGCAAGGACATATAATACTTCTTACCCTAAAGAATGTAACGCAACTATAATACACAACAAACATGTATCTAAAACTGAGGCACATGCAATTCAGTCATATGTGTGTATGAGAAAAAGAGAGCAAAGTTTTCAGTCAAATGAGACTGCATCCATTTTCTTATTCATATGTTTGTCTTATATATATATAAACATAAGAGCAACTGTTTCGTCCAAAGGGAGAATACTGCACAAGCCAACCATAACCAGCAGTATATCATTGTGTTATTCCAGTCAAACTTGTTCATTCATGGCCCTTCATCTGACTATGGCTCCAAACATGTGTACAAGCATCTCCATCACTTATTCTTTAACTAATAAACAAACAAAACTCATTGTGCCTTTTGTGTTCATATAGTCAAAACAACAGCACAAATGCATCTTTACCAGAACATTAAACCATGAGTTAGACACATTGTCAATCCGTCCTATCTACAGCCACACTTCCTGCCAAAAAATAAATAGCAGCAAAAAAACAAGGGAGATTGGGAATGTTCACTGAGATAGCCAGATGCATGAAGACAATCACAGAACATAGAGACAGCTATCAGATTCCAAGTGAGAATCCAGTACAGATCACACTCCAAGTAGTTCATTCCTCCAAAAAAGGATAATCTTATTCTAAATTTGGAACAATTAATCGTCAAACAATAATCATTAAACCATGATGCCTTTTTGATAGACAAGCTGCTAAAAAAAACACAGAACCATACACTGCAAGTTTAAAATTACTTGGAAGATAAAGGTTACCAAAAGAATTAATTTAAGGGAGATGTCTGACAATATATCACCACTACACTACAGGATGAGACTTATTTCATAGTCATAACAGTACTACAGTAGTGAATGAGACTACAATATATTACCACACTTTATGTAGTCATATCATCTAAAAACCAAACTTATGCTTCACTGACATTTCCCATTCTTTTCCTTCACCCTACTGAAAATTCCAAAGCAGGCTAGGTAGAATTAATTACAAGCTTACCTTTGAGATGACTAACAGTTTGAAAGCAGTCCATAACTAGCCCTCTGGTGTCATAGAGATTTACATAAGTAATCATTACAGTAGTTGGTGATATGCCCAAAAACAGCTCAGGTCAATGAAGCAATACCTGTGCCACCTTCAAGCATCAGCAAATGCATAAGGGAACATTATTAACTCCTACAGAGTGCAGATAAAAAGACATAAAACACATTAATATTTTCGGCAATCACAGCAATAAAGGAAACACTAGCGACAAAATTTGTGAATTTCAAGTATCAGGAATAATATTGCCTCTCACAAAATGAAATCTCCAAAACGCAAAGAAGAAGAATTTAAGTTGTTGGCACAGCGGCAATAATTTTTATTGACCAAGAACACTGCTAGCTACATCTTTAGCCTTATGAGAACATCTTGTCTCATGCAAGCTTCAAAAATTAGCTCATTTCCAGAGAGAGAGAGAGGGGGGAGAGAGAGAGAGAGAGACTAGACACTGAGGACTTATATTGCGTAGTTTGAAACGTTAAGAATATCAATGCAACTAGAAGTACTGAAATGAAGTTTTACGATTAGATTAACTGTACCAGAACTAGAGTATATAGACGTCCTAACGGAGGGTTTTTATTTACCCTTTGGTTCTAAGCTCATACGTTCAGAAAGATTATGGCAAATCCACCTGTTTTAGGATACACAACCACCACCTCAGATCATATTAATCAAAATTCTAACTTTCTAGTAAGCCTAGTATTGATGGGTCAACTACTGTAACCACTCAAGGTGAGTTGCTTCATCTTTTCAGAAAACAAAGCACACAACAACGATACCATCTAAAATTTCATTTCACAGCAATGAGGCTAATGATAGATCATGAAATCAAATTATTATTATTTCTAATTTAAAAAGCGGAAAAGGATAAAAGAGCAGCAAAAAAAATCTGAAAATACCCAGATAGGACGTATCTGAGATATCACTCACGGAGAGAAATTGAACATAATGTAGCTCAGAGTTCCCATTCTTTTGGCAGCAGAGAAATGGAAAGAGAAGGCAATGAAAGGAACAAAATTCAGAAACAAAACTTAAGATTCACAGTTTTCCAATTGAGGAGAAAATTGAAAAAGCAAGCACAGCTACCTACCACCAAATCATTTCTGGTATTTTCCAACACTTTGGCCACCAAGCAGCAGATGAATTAGAGATATCCAAGTACAAGAAAACCAGAATAAACAGAAAAGTACCTGAAGATGTTGAACCCATAGAACATAGATTTAGTGAGAAATTGAAAGGGTTCTGGGTTTGGATCGGAAGCTCTAGCAGGCACTCATTGCTTGGGGGTAGTAACTTTGAGGTGTAGGAAACCAGTCAATTTGGAAACCCTAACCGGAGCGGAGCTGAGCCTGCTGAGGTGAGCTTTGAAAGCATGAAAATGGTGGTCTCTCTCTCTTCCACTGTGTTTACTTACTGCTCGTGGGGGTGGATAAAGTGGACGACGAGCCGTTCTTGGTGCGTACAGGCGTATGAACCGTTAGATGAAATTGGACCGTGGAGATTAAAACATGGCTTTAGTTAAGTTTCACGTAAAAACGGGTAAAACAAAACCCATACACCCACCCAACCCAACCCAACCCAACCCGACCCAAATAAAGCAGATCCTCTTCTTCCTCTCTCTCTCCACTTTTTTTTTTTCCTTTTCAAACAAGATTATTCAAACCAAACAGAGAGTGATAATAGCTGAAAAGTGCATAGTTTATGCCCCTAAAATATATCCTTAGAGATTATTTATGTTGGTACCGTGACTTTATTTATTTTGGTCTACTATATTTTTAATTTGTCAAATATAGTTTAATTTTATTTTGCATTGACTTTGGCCAATTTTATGTAGGCAAATAATATTGGAATTATGTGGGTATCTTACTGGAGTGCAAAATAGATGAAGTAAAAGAGGAGATCAATCACTTATCAAAAGAGGAAGCTAACGTGCATGCATAGGACTGTGGAGAAGTTAAATTCAAGGAGGATTAAATAAATCCTAAGTGGTTAGGGTTTGACTGATATAAAAGGGTGCTACTTGCTTTGTCTCAGGGATTCTGCTTTTTGACCCAAAACACTTTATTTTTCTAGAGTTATTTTTCTTTGTCATGGAGAACTAATTCCCTAGCTAAGGCTAAGGGGAAAGCCTTCGAGATATTATGTGGTTTCGTTAGTTTGATTCGAATGGAGCTTTAATGTTAAATTCTTATTTATGGATTTGTTCAATTTAATTTTAGTTTTTCTCTTTGATCGATTGATGGGTGCTTGATAATCTTATTCATAGGTTCAGTCATGCTTTCCTATAGTTTAGTAAAACATTCATGCTTTCTTATAGTTTAGTAAAACATTCATGCTTTTGAGATTTGAGAAAAAAATAGTATATTGCTTTGATTTCATTGAAATTATTTATTGATAGGTTGTTGTTGTAGGTACAGGTTATGCTTTAAATTCTCTCTAAACGAAATTAAATTGGGTTTTAATTGTGAACAATCATAGTGAGAATCAAACTAATGGGATTACATATGTATTTTGAAGGTAGAACCCTGACGTCTTAGTGTTTTATTATTATTGAACTTTCTTCTAATCGTTTAATATCCTATTCTTCTTGTTGCACTTATCTTAAGTATTTTGTGCACTTTAATACCGCTCTCTGTGGATACGATACTCGACTTAAGAGATTTACTATTGCGTGACACCTGCACTTGGGTTTAGCAAGCAGAAAGTATAATTTCGAGACTACATGGAATCTAATCAAAATGAGAAAATCATAGCTTTGAGAAAAATCAATATACAAAATGATAAAAATAAAAAATAAATATAATAAAAATTTTATATTAGGATCAATTATTACTCTCTAATTTCTCTTATTTAAAATTATATTTTGGCACATTTTTTTTTCTTTCTGTTTTGTTGTTCGATAGGGAGGGGGATGGAGGAGTATTATATTGGGTTGTCTCAAGATTGTCTTCTACGTTAATTGAACCATAGGGGGAGGATTTGGCCCACTTTTCCATTGTGGTGCCACCCCATGTTCTATTTTGACACTTCATTGTCAAAGATAATGTCATAGGAGTTTATAGCATTTTTCGGTGTATTTTTCTAATTTCTTATTAAATTTTTTGTTGAAACACAAAAAGTAAATAAAAAGACACATGGCGGTACTCAAGGCAACACCCATAAGAAACAATTACAGCCACCATTTAGCATTTGCCACGTATCATTATTTTCCTTTTAGTTATCATATTTCCATGTTTTAACTTTGAAAATTTGTGATAAATACAATAAAAATCAGAAAAATACACTAAAAATTCGCACGAACTCCTTGTGACATTTTCTTTGTCCCTAAAGCTGCAAAATACTCATTTTGAGCAATAAAAATGGAAAGTAACTACCCAAACTCAATTTTGTTATAATATTTATAATTTTTTCGACACTCCTTGTGATGGAACATGGGGCTTAGGTTTTTTCTAATTTAATATATTCGTTTTTGTGTGTGTTTATATGGGTGTATGATATTTAAATAATTTTTTAACATATATTTTATTTAATTTATGTGGTGTTGTATCATTGAATATGTGAGATCAACATGTGTGTTATGTCATCGATTATTGGATTTTTGGACAAAACCTGACGACAATGACTACTTATGGACCTCTCATGTGAACTTTCATATTAATCACATGATCATTTCATTAAACTTAAGTGAAATTACTATTTAAATGAATCGTGTGGCTAATATGAAGGTCCACATCTATGGTTCATATACGACACCCTCATCATAGAATGACTCTCCAAATCAATGCCTAGCTAAGCCTGTCCATAGGGCCCGAGCTAAACCAATCTTTAAACAACAGGCCGAGCTAAGCCTTCCCCATATTACTGGGTTAGGCCAGCGCATGTCCCAAAAAATGGGTCCAAGTTCGGGTAGCCCATCTGCATAATTATTTACATCCATTTGGGTCTAAGTTCACACATGTTTTATTCTCATGCTACGTGCTAAGTTGTATGTCACAAACTTCTATCTTCATAAATTTTGTACATAAATAACTACATATGCACATTTCATGAATACATGTAGATATCCATTTCTATACAATCATCAAAAATAGGAAAAAAAAAAAAAAGGTGGTATCAACCTCTCAAGCAAGTCAATAATTAGAAGCTGTGACTGCAGAAAAAAAAAATCGAATGATTATTATTCATTCCTATAACCCAAAACATTCTAGTCCATTTTTCTGTCTTGCTATCCTGTTTTCACCTGTAATAGAATGCGCGGCAGTTGAAGCTCCTGTGTCATGTAAGCATGTTGACACCATTCTTATCATCTCGTTCCATAGAGGATGGCAAAATATTCCAATAAACACAGCTTGAGAGACTGGATAGATCCCTTAGTCCCTGGCTGGATTGCAAAACATGAAACAATCGAACTAATTCTAGAGATTTAGAAGATTTAAGAGTTCATAGTTATGTTATAAGAGTAATGCTATTTGGACACACAACATTTACACACTTAGTTGACACCCGATGATGTGTCAATGTATCATTCGCTGAATAGAAAACGAGGAGAAAAGAAGAGCAAATGATACATTGACACATCAGCGGATGTCACTAAGTGTGTCAATGTTGTGTGTCCAAATAGCATTACTCATGTTATTAAGGAGCCAAACAAAACGACATAAATAGATCTGTATTATGAATTATCAAGCACAGAAAGCGGTTTGGTTTAGTGCATCATATGAGAAGAACAGAAAACACAAACACAAATACCAAATTGGAGCAACCGACCAATCTTGGGGAAAACAAACAGAAAACTCCAAACAAAATTAATTTCAATTTAGTGGGTTACCAAATTGAACTATACTCCAAGCCACAAACCAAATGAACGTCAAGGGAGAGCTCCCTGCCACTTAAAACAAAGCATCTAAAGTTGTAATAACAGGGAGGAAAGTGAGAACTGGTTAGGACAATTTGCAATCTTGAAAGAAAGTGACGAACTGGGTTCCATTGTTCCTACCATCCCCACTCCATATTTGCTCTCCTAAAGTCCACTTCCTATTGCTATACCAACCAAAAAGCACAAAAAAAAACACGCAATAAACATAAAAGACTTCTATAGTTCCTACTTCTATAGTGACCTACATGCCCACAGAGTTTTTTATATTCCCTGCACAGAAAAAGGAATGTAGGCAATCAAATGAGGTTACAATAAAAGGAGGGGGCTGCTAACCTCTTTTGAATCCAAAGAACCTTTTTCATCTACTAATCGACCAATTTCTCCTCTAATCCAACATGAAACAAACACAACATTAGAAACCAGTTCTACTATTTTGCAATTTTGTTTAATGATCCATACAAAAATAAAAAGAGCATGAGGGACAGACCCAGGATTTCAAATTGGGGTGGGCTAAATTAACCTTACACACATAGCTATTAAACTTGACAGTATGAAGTGAAATTCATTGATAACAAAAGACTACACCTAATCATGATGACATAATGAGTTTTACCCCTCAAAACGCATCTAGTACATAGTTCTTTTATATTTTCTAAGTGAAGGGGTATGTGAAGTGAAGGGGGGGTTACATTTTACCAAAAAAGAAAATAAGAGGGGTTGTTTTCGACCAAAATAAAAAAGAAGCAGGGGTTTTTTGTGTTTGGCCTTTGGCCCCTTTTGTACCAAAAAGAAAAAGAGAGAAAAAGAGGTGAAGGGGGAATATGAGAGTGCAGTGCAGGGATATTCATTGGGTGGGATGGGTGTATCAGTTTAGGCTTAAAAAGACAAATTCACCTGGGCTATAGCACAGGTTAGTCAAAGAGTAGGTCGTATGCATGCTGGTTCAGAATCTTTTTCACTCTGTAATTGTCCAATTTCCTTCAGTTTGTCAACCTGTAAATCATCAAGTCAGGCATACAATCCGAAAAATATATGCAGAATTGCAGTATGAAATGTGAAAGAACACAATCCTCAACAGATGTCCACTAACTCTTACTCTGCTTATGAACTTAGATAATATTACCTGTCTCTGTATACGTAAATCATGTTGCAACTGTTTTATGGAAACCCCACCCACCCCACCCCCACCCCCCACCTCCCGGGGATCAACAATTGAAGATTATTTGACCCAAATCAAATCATCCAAAACAATTGTTTGAACAATTATCAGAGAAAAATCAATTGACCAAAAAAGGAAAAAAATATTACCATGAGAGTGAATAAGACTCTGCTCGAACAGAGAAACAACTCAGTAACGCCACAACTGCTGGAGAGATATTAAGGGTGCCATAGAGGAGAAGAGGTTAATGGAGCAAAAAAAAAAAAACTGAGAGGAACCGCACAATGGGGAGAGTTTTTTAAGTTGCCTTTTACAATAATACCTGTTTACACCCAAAATGAACATCCAATGAGAACAAGACACGTGGAAGAAATCGCGCCTGGTCAGAGATGCCTTCGGCATCCTACCTTCCGATCGCTCCATTAGGGTAACCCCCACTCCTGGGACACGTGGCATGCTCCCAAGCGACGTCCACAGTCCCACATCGAAATTATCAACAAAGTGCACACCTCCCAATGCCTATAAAAGAGGCCAAACACCCCAAAATAGAGGTAATCAGAACTTACGGCATGCAAGCCTATTGATCTGTCAGTTGAACTTTCTAATCCCGAACTTACTTAAGCATCGGAGAGCCTTCGGCCGGTACCACACCGGTGCCTTGGGCCTTACCGAGCGTTTGCTCATATTGCAGATCACGCTCCCTACCGAGGCATTGAGGATATCGAAGGTATAAAATTACTAAGTTGACCCTCTAACTCAGAGAACCACTTTTTGGCGTCAACAGTTTGGCGGCGTCTGTGGGAAGCGATAAACAAATCGACCCTTTATCCCAAACATATGGGGACCAACTCGAAAACTACGTTCCTACCGCAGGAGGGGATGCCGTACGGTATGCCAGGCGGAGCAAGCCCAGCGCCCCCATACACCCCGGCAACTAAGCCACCTGTACTCCAACCCGCTGAAAATGCGGAGCTTTTAGCCCAAGTCGTGTCCCTTCAGCAGGACATGGCTAGGTTACAAGAACACAACAATTTCCTCTCGTCCAGGGTGGACGAAACACAACAGCTGCTGAACCAGCAGCAAACGCAAAACATTCAGACCGATTGAACGTCCGAGAGCCTACAGACTCTCTGTCGGCAGAGGAAGGGCAAGAAGGCGGCGAAGGCAACGCCTACGCCTTCTAAACAATTGGTCATCCCGGCACCAAAGAATAAGCCTCATGTGTCGAAGAAGGTCTATTCCGACTACCGACACAGGTTGTTGGATCGGGAAGTCGAACGGCAGGAATCACCGATCAGGATAAATGCGCACCTAGACGACCCTCGACTGAGAAATCTGGGGAGGAAGTCGCCGATACGGAGGATACCGGTTCTGGAATCCACGACAGAGTCTGACCAAGAGTACGCCCCTTCCTCAAGACGGTCATCATCCTACCGTTCGGCAACCCCGACGAAGTTCTCTGAGATCAACCCTGCCAGGTCCCAGCAGCGGTCGGTGCATCAAACTGCAGAGGAGATACCAGACAGGGACCCTATCATTCGCCTTCTCCTTCAGAGGGTACAAAAAATGGAGGACGATCGGACTCGCTCGCAAGAGCCAGACTGGGGAAGGCTTCGGCCAGGATCCTTCACCGAGCGCATAAGGCACTCACGGCAGGATAGGGATGTACAGCACCTTCACTCTTTCCAGTCGGCCGTAGGATGCCGATGGCTAAGCGACGAAGGACTGTGCCTGCTGTTCCCCTCTTCGCTCACAGAGGCGGCTCTGAATTGGTTATACCGTTTGGAACCAGGGACGGTCGATTCCTACGACGAGCTGAAGCAGATCTTCCTGAACCATTTCATGATCTAAACGGACAGATTGTACTCTGCCGACGACCTATACACCATCCGGCAGAGGGATGACGAACCATTGCGTGAATATGCCGCACGATTCAGCCATGAATACTGGAGGTGTCCGGATACCGATCACAGAGCAGCCTACGGCGCCTTCAAGAGTGGCCTACGGTCCTCACACTTTCGGTATCTGGTACACAGCAGCAATTGGCGAACGTACGATGAGCTCATGAAGCAAGCGGCAATCCACGCCAAAGCAGAATACTTCAACTCGAGGGCCGAGCCCACGACTCGGCAGAATGAACCCATACAGCGGCCCACCACGGCACAGCCATCGCCATTCACGACGATAGCACAACCTTCCGGATATCCTGAGAGCAACAAGCGCAAAGATGCCGGAAGCTCTCAAAAGGGGCATTCCAAGAAAAATAAGAGCAGGTACGGCAGGGATAGCTACCGAGCGCCACTACCAGCTCATAATCAGGGGACGGAAGTTTTCACCCTGCTCAACACCTCCTATGAGGCGGTGCTGATGAACGAAAATGAGATAATCTCGAAGCCCGCATTCCGGAAGCCTGCTTGGCAGGATGGCCGGGATACAGGGAAATTCTGCCGATATCATCAGCAGAACAGCCACAATACCGAGAACTGCATAAGTTTGCGAAAAATCATCGAGCGGTTAATTCGGGAAGGCAAACTGGATCAGTACATAGCCAGGCCGTAGCAGGCGCCAGTGCCGAATGCCAATCGGCAAATCAATATGATCAGCACTATCAGCGGAGGCCCAACCCTCGCCGGGGCATCTAACCGGTCAATGAAGCAGTATGTCAGGGCGGCATAGTACCCCCAAGTCCTCGGCATTGAGAGCAGCCGGCACACCAAGATGCCGAAGGTCAGATGGGAGCCCATCACCTTCTCCGAGGAGGAAGAGGAAGAAATCATCTACCCACATGACGACCCCATGATCATCCGGGCAGAGATTGCTGAATTCGATGTCGGGCGAATTCTGATAGACACTAGGAGTTCGGTAAACGTCATCTTCGCCGATGCATTTAAAGAACTCGGAATAGATGACAGCCAGGTCAACTGACAACTTTCGCCTCTCCTTAGCTTTTCCGGAGACTTGGTCTAGCCAATCGGCAGTGTCAGCCTGCCGATCGCCTTCGGCATAGCCCCACGAAGGACCATGGTCTACGACCAGTTCCTTGTGGTGGACTGTTCGACGGCATACAACGTTATTGTCGGCCGAACGGCACTCACGGCGATAAAGGCCCACTTGTCCCCCCACATGCTACTTATGAAGTTCCCGACTTGCTACGGTACGGGGGCAATCAGGGGCGATCAGCTGAGTGCTCGGAACTGCTACGCCACAGCATTGAAATCGGTAGCCCCTCAGAAGCAAAAGGAGACCTTCACGGTCGTGAACTTGCCTAACGGTAATGAACCAGTGGATGATCCACGGGAAGAAACGCCTACTCCGATGGCACAACCTGCAGAAGATATTGAAATCGTGGCGTTAGACGAGGGTCAGCCAGACCGGTGCGTACAAATCGGCACCATGCTAAACGCCAACCTCCGCGCCGAATTCATCCAGTTCCTTTGGCAAAACTCGGAAGTCTTTGCCTGGTCTTACAACGACATGCCGGGCATATCCCCTGATGTCATCAGCCACAAGCTAAGCATCTCACCAGCGTTCAAGCCTGTCAGGCAAAAGCGCCGATCCTATGATGCCGAACGGTATGAAGCTATGAAGAACGAAGTAGACAAACTCATGACCATAGGCTTCATCCGGGAGGCTGTATACCCGGACTGGCTGGCAAACTCAGTCATGGTCCGGAAGGCAAAAGGTGGATGGCGAATGTGCCAAGACTATACCGATCTAAACAAGTCCTGTCCGAAGGATAGCTTCCCGTTATCGCACATCAATCAGCTGGTTGACGCCACTACCGGTCACGAACTGCTCAGCTTCATGGACGCATACTCCGGATACAACCAGATTTTCATGCACCCTGCCGACAGCGAACACACGGCGTTCATAACAGACAAAGGTCTATACTGTTATAACGCCATGCCGTTCGGCCTAAAGAATGCAGGGGCAACTTACCAGAGACTGGTCAACCGAATCTTCGCCGAGCAGATCAGCAACACAATGGAGGTTTATGTGGATGACATGCTAGTAAAGAGCCGAACGGCAGGTGAACATCTGGCGAACCTATCCCTAATGTTCGGCATCTTGAAGGATTACCGAATGAGACTCAACCCGACGAAGTGCGCCTTCGGCGTATCTTCGGGAAGATTCCTCGGTTTTATGATCAGCCAAAGGGGTATTGAGGCAAACCCCGATAAAATCAGGGCCATAATCGACATGGAGGTACTGAAGACACAGAAGGACATCCAGAGCCTTATCGGACGAGTGGCAGCCCTCACTCGCTTCATCTCCAAAGCCACAGACAAGTGTGCACCGTTCTTCAAAGCCTTGAAAGGGGGCAAGCACCATATAGAGTGGACCGCCGAATGCGATAAGGTGTTTCAAGACTTGAAGGACTACATGGGCAGCACGCCACTACTTTCCAAACCTCTCCCAGGGGAAATTCTCTCTTTATATCTATCGGTATCCAACACTGCCGTCAGCTCAGTACTGATACGGATACCAGAGAAGGCAGAGCTATCGATTTTTTACGTCAGCAAAGCCCTACAAGGGGCAGAGTCTCGGTACCCTCCACTCGAGCAGCTGGCTTTGGCTCTGGTCGTTTCCGCCCGAAGGTTGCGGCCCTACTTTCAGGCCCATACCATCATCGTCCTAACCAACCAGCCTCTTCGGCAGGTTTTTCAAAAACCAGAAACATCCGGTAGGCTGGTGAAATGGGCGATCGAGTTAGGAGAATTCGACGTTGTCTGCCGCGCAAATCTCACGGCCTGGAGTTCCGAGCCGAGGGGATATGCGTTGACACGCGGCTTCCTGCTTTTGGGTGCGGTGCGGTTGTGCGCGGGCGTGCCAGCACGGTCTACCGTGCGTCGAGATGTTGATGAGTGTAGGATGGATAAGTGGTGCGCCTGTTTGAACTCGTCTTCTAATCAAACGATTGTAGCCGAGAGAGGAACTAGTCTCGGCTGTTAGGTTCACGGCCTGAACTACAAGGCCGTTGAGTGATGGTGTTGGTGGTGAGTTTTGGGCAGTGCTCCGGCGCGTTGCTCAGGGAGCGATGGTCGTATGATATATGGGGTGAGTGAACGAACAACAGGGATGGTGCTCCGGCGCCTCGAAAATCAAGGGTCGTATGATATATTGATGAATGAATTTTCCTTACAGTCTAACACTGCTCCTAGGAAAGCAAGTAAAGATATTGAAAGTGCATTACAGGAAAAAATAAGTTGCTCCATGGGAGGCTTTGGTTTGGTGTTTGAACCCTTTGAATGTAGCTTGAGCCTTGTATTTATAGGAAGAGTTCCTGAAGGAGTAATCGAGGCTGAAAATCTGCATGGTGGAGCCTGATTTGAGCAAGTGGGTAGTCCAATCGACATTTGGGATCGTGAAGTATGGTGGTGTGACCCCATAAATCCTGGTGAATCTCGGCCGCCGCCCCGATCATGGACTCTGCGCTTCTGGCCGTGGAGACGCATTTATGGCCTTGATAGCTGATGACCTAATATCTCAAGCTGTCAGAATTATTGTGAGAATGTCTACGTCTAATCACTCTGATCCTCATCACCAAATCCTGACTTCAATCACTTCCCACCTTCCCTCGTGCATTAAATGCTTATTCGTGGTCAGTGGGTTTGCTGCAATAAACAGAGGCACTACTTCATTAAATGAAGCCTGGGACCCTGTTTTCACGTGATGATTCGCCTTTAATGCCTTTGGCCGTGATTTTGCTCGGCCTCGGCCTCGGCCTGCACTCGAGGCCGAGATGATCATGCCTTAGCATTTTTCTTTTGTCTTCAGGAAGGCAAAGCACCTTGTTGAAACGCTGCGTTTCAGTTTTACGAGCAAGTGCCAGGGCCGAGAAAAGGGGCTCCTTCGGCCAGCTCATGGCCGTGATTTATTAGGCACAAACAGACGTACAGTTCAAACCCAAACCTGCCGAAAAAGGACAAGCCGTGTCAGACTTCATCGCTAAACTAACACCTTCGGAGGCACCAGAACCTGGGAAAACCCCTCCGTTGGAAGGCCTGCCGAACAGTAGCCGGTTAGACCAATCAATTCCTATCTGGATCCTACACGTGGATGGCTCGGCAAACCAACAAGGGTGCGGAGCTGGCTTAGTACTCACCGCCCCCGATGGAACCAAGATAGAATATGCCATCAGATTTGGTTTCCGAACATCCAATAACGAGGCAGAGTACGAAGCCCTCTTAGCTGGCCTTCGGCTAGCAAAGAGCATGGGGGCTAAGCAGGTCAGCATCCACAGTGATTCACAACTCATCGTCAACCAGGTCACCGCCGATTTCGCAGCAAAGGACGCATCTATGACTGCCTACCTATCATCGGCACATCTGCTGCTTCGGCAGTTTCAGGCCTACGAGATTCGGCAAGTTCCCAGGTCAGAGAACAGCCATGCCGACGCATTAGCCAGACTGGCTAATGCAATTAACGACAAAATTGGCCGAAAGGTCCCAGTCGAGATCCTAGCCCAGCCAAGCACCACCACCGTTGACATATGTGCCGTACGGTATGAGGACACCTGGATGTCGCCGATATACATATACTTAACGAATGGTACCCTCCCGGAAGACAAGGTTCAAGCGAGAAGGCTGCGTTACCGATCGGAAAGATACATTGTCATCAATGACATTCTGTACAAACGCGGCTACACGACCCCCTACATGAAATGCATCACCGAAGAGCAGGGTGAATATGTCCTTCGGGAGATCCACAACGGTGTCTGCGGTGATCATTCCGGTTCCAGATCTCTGGCCCACAAAGCCTTCCGGCAAGGCTACTACTGGCCGTCCATGCATCGGGATGCGATTGCTATGGTAAAGAGGTGCGACAAGTGCCAGCGGTTCGGCAATGTTCCGCACATTCCTGCCGAACCTCTTACACCGATCGTAAGTCCATGGCCATTCGCACAGTGGGGACTTGACCTGATCGGGCCTATGCCGCAAGGCAAGGGACAGGTTAAATATGCGGTCATCGCCGTTGACTACTTTACGAAGTGGGTGGAAGCTGAAGCCTTAGCCACCATAACGGCAGCGAGGATTGAGGAATTTGTCTGGACCAACATCTGTTGCCGCTTCGGCATCCCACATGCCATCATCACCGATAACCGCAGACAGTTTGATTCGGAACTCTTCTGGCAGTTCTGCACTCGCCTCAAAATCAACCTATTCTTCGCCTCCCCAGCTCACCCTCAATCGAATGGCCAGATAGAGGCCGTGAACAAAATTATAAAGAAACTCTTGAAACGGCAACTCAACAGTGCCAAGGGAGCCTGGCTAGAGAAGCTTCCCGAAGCTCTGTGGGCTATCCGGACATCCTACCGAACCTCCACAGGGGAAACTCCCTTTAGCCTAGCATTCGGCTCGGAAGCCGTGGTCCCAGTCGAGATCGGCGAGTCGTCTTACCGAACGGAAGTTTTCAAACCAAAGGCGAACGAGGCTGCACTTGCATTAAGCCTAGACTTAATCGAAGAACGCCGAACGGCAGCCAACCTTCGGAACGAAGCATACAAACATCGCGTCTCTCGGTACTACGACTCAAGGGTCAGAACCCGTTCCTTCAGAATCGGAGACTGGGTTATGCGCAAGGTTTCGCTTGCAACCAAAAACCCAATGGAAGGAACCCTCGGACCCTCCTGGGAAGGACCCTATGAAGTCATCGGCATCCTTAGATCCGGCACTTACAGGCTCCGAGGCACAGATGGAAAGACCCTCGGTCACCCATGGAATGTGGAGCATCTCAAGAGTTATTTTAAATAAAGCCCCCCTAGCCAACGGCAGGGAGGAACTTGTATTTTTTGCATACGGCACTTATATATAAAACGAGATGATCCAGAGTTGCACATGTTCGGAACGTTATAGCCTGTCAATATTTTTCCAAAATAAAATATTTCAGTAGGGCTCATTAACGTGAGCCACGGCAACGTTGCCTATGGCAATTGATAGCTGTGCTCTTACATGTCTACTACCGATTCCAATTTAGCTTTATCAATTTTTGTTTAAAGTTGAACGACGATATGCAGTGGGTACGAGCCAACGGCAGTACAGTGCTCTGGAATTACCTACGGTATTCTCATCATGCACAGACTACTTAAACTCTCTGAGCCAACGGCAGTACCGCACTACCTTCGATTTTGTCTACCGAAGGTAATACCACTTGGCTACTCAAGAAACTTGGCTGTAAGCCATCGTAAGCAACTATCCTACGCAATTATTAGCCTACGGCAATAAGAATGCACAAGTAATAAAACAAGATACTACTTAAATTAAAAATGCCCTCGGCATTAAGATGTTCAGAAATTTTGCCAACGGCAATTGAAAATACAAGACAAATTACAAAAGTGTAAACTCAGGCTTCGGCAGATTGGCCACCCTCGACTCCAGCAGCCTCGGCATTGGCACCAGTGGCAGAAGCAGGACCCTCTTCGACATCCGGACCATCTTCAGGGGCGTCCTCCCTCTCATACTCCTCGATCATTTTCTCTGTAATGCCTTCCGGTAGAGGAGGGGGATCGGCAGCAAAGTTCAAGTTCAGCTTCTGCCCGGGGTTGAACCGTTTGAAGCGATAAATAAGGTCCGCCATCTCAGAAGTCACCTTATTGTCCAGGAGAGAGGTGAACTCAGCGGAGGAACGGTAGCTCTTAATCGCTTCACTAACGGCAGCCTCAACCCCCTTGGCTGCCTCGGCATCCTTGGCCGCCTGCTCTGCCTCATCCAGAGCCTCGCGCATCTCGGCAAGTTTTACCTCGTGCGCCTTGATCTGCCGTTCGGCAGCGTGCATGTCCTGCACGAGATTCGCGTGGTCTTGGAGGGCTTTCCCCGCCTCGGCAACCTTGGAACGGCCTTCTACGTACAGCCGTTTGGCGCGCTCGGCAGTAGTGATGGCTCTTTTCATGCACAGCCACATGTCCATCGACGCCTGAAAGGTGAAGCCACAGATTAGTACCGAGCCAAAAACGCCAACAGCAAACAACAACAAAAAGAGAACGAGATGGAAAAGTTACCGTGGCCTGGAGACGGAAGGCGCGCCCCGCCTCTTCCCGAAGGGCTTTCTTCGGCAGTTCATCTATTTCAGATAGGTCCATCTGCGAACCCACAATCATATGGTTCGCAAATTGGACCGTCTTCGAAGGACACGCAAGTGTGACTGCCTCGGTAGGCCCCTCTTCGTCCTCGGCGGCAAAGATGGCCCTCGGGTGGTCAGCAAGCCGCACTCTTTTGGGAGTAGAAGCGGCATCTAGGTTTACCGTCAGCGGCCGCTTCCCGGACGCCTTAGACGAAGTGGCATCGGCACCCTGGCTCGGGGTGAGTACCGGCTCGTCAACCGGCACCTTTCTGTTGATAGGCTCCGCATCGCGCTGTCTCTGCAGTTCGGCAAGGGGCTGCTCCTCGAGGTCCGCCTGTGCGACCTTCTCGGTAGAAGCCTCTGGCTGCCGCCGTTGCTTTTTCCCCTTGGCGACCACCTGGTAGCGCCGCTTTGAGGTCTCAGACATCCTTTTTGCCTCGGCAGTCTTCCTGGTCTCGGACACTACACGAAACCAAACCCAGGAGTTAGCCGAAGGGATTCAAACAAAAAGACGAAGTGGAAAATAAGAAGCGATCTTACTCTCGGCAGGGTCAACGAGGCGGGCTCTGATAAGGTTTTCGGTGAAGAGGAACTGTGGGTACTCCCTATCAACGGAGGGAACCTTCAGCCTCACTTTTTCTATCTGCCGAATCTCTGATTGGGGTGCCGTGGGCTGCTTCAGTTTGCCTGCAAAAATAACAAAAACAGATTAGTCCATTGAAAAAAAAAAAAAGTGACCTACCGATCGGCATGGTAGCAACCTACCGGCAATCTGAAAAGTAGTGGGGATATGGAAGCGAACGGGCACTCCCGAGGGCGACTCCCAATCGCCAGAGAGTAGCACCAGCCGATTCCTCCAAGACTTCTGAGAAGTCGGCACGGCCGTCAGAAAATGGCCCCTCTCGGAAGTCCTGAGGCAGTTCGCCTGAACCCAACCTCCATGATCGGTACTCTTGGACTTGGTGATGCTATACAGGTGGGAGAACTACTCGTAAGTAGGCTCCCCCTCATCGGCAAGTCCGAATGTCGTGATAACCCCCATCAGAACGGCCCAGAAGTTCGGATTGAACTGCCCAGGGGCATACCCAATCTGAGCCAGAATCCTTTGAACTGGAGGCTGCAACGGCAGCCTGACGCCCTCCTGAAGGACATCGGTGAAGAACGCAACCTTGCCATCCTTGGGGTTGCTCAGGGACTCGGTAGGGCCTGGGATCCTCATCCCTATCGAATGGGGGATCATGTATTCTGCCCTGATCTTTACCAGCTCACGGTAGGTCATCTTGTTGGGCGGCAAGTAATCCACATCAAACAGCTGTTCCTTCGCTACCCCCATCGGTACCCTAGGGTTCCCACTGTTCACTATTGTCACCCTCGGCCTGGGAATTGGCTTGGAAGACTCTCCACGACCGGAAGTGGAGGCCTCCGGACGATAACTGGAAGATGCCTCCGGCACCCGAGCGTCCACCACCTGAGGCTCGGAATGCAGGCCCGACCCAACTTGCCGACCGTCACTATATACGACCGTCAACGATAGGGGCTGACTAGTCATAAGCCACTTACCGATCCCATGGGTGGGCGCAGGTCTAAACCTCTCGCCGACCACTTCCACCTCGGAGCCACTATCGCTCTCGGTATCCTGACCCGACTCCTCACTCTCGGTACCATTTTGCCTGTCGGGAGACTCTCCATCGTAAGCATTGGGCTCGCTCTCGAACCCAGACTCGCTATCAGACATCTACAAGAAGCAACGAAAGGAAACTAACGGACATTCCGAAGACTATCCTACCGATGCCCACGTCTCTACCTATGGCAACTAGACTCCCGAACCACACCCCACTTGCATAAAGTTCTAAGTCTAGTTCAAACCAAGGAAGGACGTACGCATAACGAAGGGAAAAGGAAAAAGTTACTGAACGGTACCTTGTATGAACCGAGGTGCAAAGACCAAGATCGTCTGGCCACCGTTCGCCTGGAGTGGAAATCGCCTTGCCTCCCGAATGAACTCGCCTGAAATCGCCTCTGTTACCGTTTACTCTCGTTGGAAATCGCCTGGACAGAGCTCTCGCCTCACTCACAAATGCAAAGTGAATGTCGCCTCAGAGACCTCTTCTATTTATAGGGCGAAAGTTGCAACGGTACGCCTCGAGAAACCAAACGGCGCATTAATTGCGCCGCTCCACTTGATTTGACACGCCATGTGTCACACAACGAATGGAGGCTCTGACAGCACGCGGGGTTCAGAAGACGAAGCGTCGCTCTGTCCCATCGATCCCCTTCCCTGTGCGTAGAACGCAAGGAGACGACCAAAATTGCCAAAGTCAATAAGCAATCGGCAATACCTTCTCGGAATCTCTTAAACGCACCAAGCGCTGCCGAACGGTAACCCTCAAAGTGGCGACTCTTGGGCTCCTAGGCGGAGATTGCCGAATGAGCCGACCTAGAGACAAGGAACGAGTGCCTCCTCTAGCCAAACTACCGAACGGTGGGGCGATCATGGACCTACTGAAGAAGAAGTCAAGTCCCCATCCGAGAACTCTCGACTGAGAACTTGGGGGACTCCTGTTTACACCCAAAATGAACATCCAATGAGAACAAGACATGTGGAAGAAATCGCGCCTGGTCAGAGATGCCTTCGGCATCCTACCTTCCGATCGCTCCATTAGGGCAACGCCCTCTCCTGGGACACGTGGCATGCTCCCAAGCGACGTCCACAGTCCCACATCGAAATTATCAACAAAGTGCACACCTCCCAATGCCTATAAAAGAGGCCAAACACCCCAAAATAGAGGTAATTAGAACTTACGGCATGCAAGCCTATTGATCTGTCAGTTGAACTTTCTAATCCCGAACTTACTTAAGCATCGGAGAGCCTTCGGCTGGTACCACACCGGTGCCTTGGGCCTTACCGAGCGTTTGCTCATATTGCAGATCACGCTCCCTACCGAGGCATTGAGGATACCGAAGGTATAAAATTACTAAATTGACCCTCTAAGTCAGAGAACCACTTTTTGGCGTCAACAATACCCATGTCAACTATTGATATGGATTTTGACTGCAGCAATTACCTTTTTGTTTCAAGGGTGTTGTTGTCCTCTTATTTTTGGTGAAGCCTATGACCCCAACTGCTTTTGGCTTGGCTTTATAATAGTAGAGATAGATAAAAATAGGACAGAAGCACCCAACTCAAACAAAACCAAAAAAAAAAAAAAAAAAGAGATTTGCATCTCCACTTTAACCATTTTTTCTTCTTTTTTTTTAATAATTTTTTTTTTTTATACAAGCCATAATCTAAATTACTTTAAATTACTTTCTAAACTCTCATGTATGAGATTATTTTTATTTTTTAAGTATGTTAGTAGATAGATTATGATGAGGAATAGCATTTGTATGAGGAATTATCTAGTCACTCCAAAATGTCCCAAAAACCAGGTAATTAAAGAAAATCATCTCCATATGCTATATATTCATCAAAATGTTTGGCAGATAGCACTCCAATCTGAAGAAAAGGTATATTTCATTTAAAACTTTATAAATCTCTTCTAATTGAGGATGTGATTTATCAGCAGCCAAAAATTCATGAAACTCACCCTCCACCTCTATCAAGCTATGCCCAGGATTCTTCCTCACACCCCTCTCTTTCATCAAGCTTCTAACAATCCTTACATCATCCCATCTTTTCTTATTAGCATATAAATTTGCCAGCAGTACATAAATACCACTGTCTTCTGGATCCAACTCTAACAGCTTCTCAGCTGAAAGCTTAGCCAGCTCTACATTCCCATGAATCTTACATGCATTAAGAAGGGCACCCCAAGCAGACACTCCTGCTTCCATTGGCATTTTGTTTATCAGCTGATAAGCTTCTTCTAGCCGCCCAACCCGTCCAAGCAAATCTATCATGCATGCATAATGTTCCTCTTTGGGCTCTACATCATAATCTCTAGCCATGCTTTCGAAATGCTCTCTGCCTTGAGAAACTAATCCGCCATGGCTGCAGGCAGACAACACCGCCACAAATGTGATACCATCAGGCTTCAATCCCATAGTTTTCATTTGGTTGAAAAGAGCGAGCGCTTGCTTAGCATGGCCTGCATATCCGGCAATCAAGGTATTCCAAGAAACCAAATTTCTCTCTGGCATTTCACCGAAGAGTTCTGTTGCTGAATTTATGCTCCCACACTTGGCATACATGTCCATCAACGCATTCCCCAAAATTGTACTGGGTTGAATACGCCTTCTATTGACATAGTGCCGGTGAATCCACTGACCCAAATCCAGGCAACCCAACTGACCACAAGCAGAGAGCACACACACTAAACTGTTCTCCGTCAGAACCAAACCTGTCTCCACCATCTCATGAAACAATTTCAACGCTTCACTTGGTCGATTATTCTGAGTATAACCCGCAATCATGGCATTCCAAGAAACTACATTTCTTTCAGGCATGTCATTGAAAAACTTTCTTGCAGAGTTTAAGTCCCCCAATTTAGCATAACCATTAACCATACTAGTCCATGAAAACACATCCCTGACTTTCATGTTGTCAAAAGTCTCTTTAGCCGCTGTCAAGCAACCACATTTCACATACATATCCAACAAAGCATTAAGCAAATTTAAGCTACACTTCACATTCTTCTTTTGTACATATTCATGAATGGTCTTCCCCACACCAACATTTCCCTTATCGGAACAAGCAGAAAGCACCGCAATTATAGTAACCTCATTTGGCTCGACATCACTCACCAACATTGAGCCAAACAATTTCATAGCCTCATCTGAACAAGTACGAGTCGCATACCCATCAATCATCGTGGTCCAAGTCACAACATCTCTAACAAAACTTTCATCAAAAACCTTGCGTGCAAGACTTAGGAACCCGCCTTCAGCATAGTAATGCACCAACCCATTTCGTACCAGCAAATCAGAATCAAAACCCATCTTCCAAATCAGGCAATGAACCGAATGCCCCTCCAGGATTCTCGTAAACTGCTCGCACGCCTTGAGTGCGAAAATAAAACTTCTGCTGTCCATTTCGACGCGTTGACGGACCATTTGGCCAAAGAATGAAAACCCAATTGTTGGAATTTGAACTTTACAGTAGCCTCTGATCATCGTGTTCCACATATAAGTATTGGGTTTTTCAATTTGCGTAAAAAGAAGATGCGCATATTGAATGTCACTGCCATCGGCAAGAGCACAGAAGGCTAAAATCCTGCTGAGTGGAAATGTGTGCGTGATGAGGCCAGTGCAAGTCATTTGCGCTTGAATTTGCTTCAACTCGAGCATGGTGGTGCAAGACTCCATGATTAGCAGAGTTGGGTTGGTGATTATTACGTTGGTCTTGGAGTTCCATATGGCTTTGGTGGTGGATGTTGATGAGAATGGTTTCAGAGATTGGAGGAGGACTTGGAACCGGGACTTCATAAAAGGGTGGGTATGGGCTCACTGACTTTTGTATGGGACCAAAGAGTCCACTAGTAGGTGGTTCAGCTAGATCTGGAATGGAAGAAACATGACTTTGCTCATAGACTGTCTGCAATGCCACTGCTTCTTCAAAACTTGATAGCCAGACACTGACAGCACAGAGAACCTGCAACCACATATAAACCTATCTTCAGCGAGTAGCAAGGACATATAATACTTCTTACTCTAAAGAATGTAATGCAACTATAATACACAACAAACATGTATCTAAAACTGAGACACATGCAGTTCAGTCATATGTGTGTATGAGAAAGAGAGAGAGCAAAGTTTTCAGTCAAATGAGACTGCATCCATTTTCTTATTCATATGTTTGTCTTATATATATATATATATATATAAACATAAGAGCAACTGATTCGTCCCAAGGGAGAATACTGCACAAGCCAACCATAACCAGCAGTATATCATTGTGTTATTCCAGTCAAACTTGTTCATTCATGGCCATTCATCTGACTATGGCTCCAAACATGTGTAAAAGCATCTCCATCACTTATTCTTTAACTAATAAACAAACAAAACTCATTGTGCCTTTTGTGTTCATATAGTCAAAACAACAGCACAAATGCATCTTTGCCAGAACATTAAACCATGAGTTAGACACATAGTCAATCCGTCCTATCTACGGCCACACTTCCTGCAAAAAGATAAATAGCAGCAAAAAAACATGGGAGATTGGGAATGTTCACTGAGATAGCCAGATGCATGAAGACAATCACAGAACATAGAGACAACTATCAGAATCCAGTACATATCACACTCCAAGTAGTTCATTCCGCCAAAAAAGGATAATCCTATTCTAAATTTGGAACAATTAATCGTCAAACAATAATCAATAAACCATGGTGCCTTTTTGATAGACAAGCTGCTAAAAAATAACCACAGAACCATACACTGCAAGTTTAAAATTTTACTTGGAAGATAAAGGTTACCAAAATAATTGATTTAAGGGAGATGTCTGACAATATATCACCACTACACTACAGGATGAGACTTATTTCATAGTCATAACAGTACTACAGTAGTGAATGAGACTACAATATATTACCACACTTTAAGTAGTCATATCATCTAAAAACCAAACTTATGCTTCACTGACATTTCCCATTCTTTTTCTTCACCCTACTGAAAATTCTAAAGCAGGCTAGGTAGAATTAATTACAAGCTTACCTTTGAGATGACTAAAAGTTCGAAAGCAGTCCATAACTAGCCCTCTGGTGTCAAAGAGATTTACATAAGTAATCGTTACAGTAGTTGGTGATATGCCCAAAAACAGCTCTGGTCAATGAAGCAATACCTGTGCCACCTTCAAGCATCAGCAAATACAGAAGGGAACATTATTAGCTCATTTCCACAGAGAGAGAGAGAGAGAGAGAGAGAGAGAGAGAGAGTCTACACAGCGGACTTATATTGCGTAGTTTGAAACATTAAGAATATCAATGCAACTAGAAGTACTAAAATGAAGTTTTACGATTAGATTAACTGTACCAGAACTAGAGTATATAGACATCCTAACGGAGGGTTTTTATTTACCCTTTGGTTCTAAGCTCATACGTTCAGAAAGATTATGGCAAATCCACCTGTTTTAGGATACACAACCACCACCTCAGATCATATTAATCCAAATTCGAACTTTCTAGTAAGCCTAGTATTGATGGGTCAACTACTGTAACCGCTCAAGGTGAGTTGCTTCATCTTTTCAGAAAACAAAGCACACAACAAACATACCATCTAAAATTTCATTTCACAGCAATGAAGCTAATGATAGATAATGAAATCAAGGTATTATTATTTTTTAATATTAAAAAGCGGAAAAGGGAAAAAGAGCAGCAAAAAAAATCTGAAAATACCCAGATAGGACGTATCTGAGATATCACTCACGGAGAGAAATTGAACATAATGTAGCTCAGAATTCCCATTTTTTTGGCAGCAAAGAAAGAGAAGGAGAAGTTAATAAAGGAACAAAATTCAGAAACAAAACTTAAGATTCACAGTTTTCCAATTGAGGAGAAAATTGAAAAGGCAAGCACAGCTACCTACCACCAAATCTTTTCTGGTATTTTCCAACACTTTAGCCACCAAGCAGCAGATGAATTAGAGATATCCAAGTACAAGAAAACCAGAAGAAACAGAAAAGTACCTGAAGATGTTGAACCCATAGAACATAGATTTAGTGAGAAATTGAAAGGGTTCTGGGTTCGGATCGGAAGCCCGAGCAGGTACTCATTGTTTGGGGGTAGTAACTTTGGGGTGGAGGAAATCCTAACCGGAACAGAGCTGAGCCCGCTGAGGTGAGCTTTGAAAGCATGAAAATGGTGGTCTCTCTCTCTTCCACTGTGTTTACTTACTTGCTCGTGGGGGTGGATAAAGTGGACGACGAGCCGTTCTTGGTGCGTACAGGCGTATGAGCCGTTAGAAGAAATTGGACCGTGGAGATTAAAACATGGCTTTAGTTAGGTTTCACGTAGAAACGGGTAAAACAAAACCCATACACCCACCCAATCCAACCCGACCCGACCCAAACAAAGCAGATCCTCTTCTTCCTCTCTCTCTCCACCTTTTTTATGCCTTTTCAAGCAAGATGATTCAAAACAAACAGAGAGTATAATTTTGAGACTAGATGGAATCAAATCAAAATGAGAAAATCATAGCTTTGAGAAAAATCAATATACAAATTGATAAAAAAATAATCTCTAATTTCTCTTATTTAAAATTATATTTTAGGACCAATCTGAGTGAACTTGGTGGGGAAGAGGGGAGAGTTTGGCTCACTTTTCCACTGTGGTGCCACCCCATGCGCTATTTTTTATACTTCATTGTCAAAGATAATGTCGTAGGAATTTATAGCATTTTTGGATATATTTTTCTAATTTCTTATTAATTTTTTTGTTGAAACACAAAAAGTAAATAAAAAGACACATGGCGGTACTCGAGGGGGACACCCATCAGAAACAATTGCGGCCACCATTTAGCGTTTGCCACATATCATTATTTTCCTTTTAGTTATCATATTTCCATGTTTTAACTTTGAAAATTCGTAGAAACTCCTTGTGACATTTTCTTCGTCCCTAAAGTTGCAAAATACTCATTTTGAGCAATGAAAATGGGAAGTAAGTAGCCAAACTCAATTTTGTTATAATATTTATAATTTTTTCGACACTCCTTGTGATGGAACATGTGGCTTAGGTTTTTTCTAATTTAATTTATTCGTTTTGTGTGTGTTGATATGGGTGTATGATTTTTAAATATTTTTTTATTTAATTTATGTGGCGTTGTATTATTGAATATGTGAGATCAACATATGTGCTACGTCATCGATTATCAGATTTTTGGACGAAACCTGATGACAAGGATTATTTGTGAGCACGCATGTTAACCTTGAGGTGGCGGATGGATTTTTTAAATAAAAAAAACCATAAAAGACGAAACCTATAGTTTTGTGAATCTCAGGAATGTTTATAAAAAGCTGTATTTTTTTTTATTTTTTATTTTTCATTTTGGCTTTTTATTATTATTTGCTAGCCTCTTGCACCAGCTTCCGCGTGTGCAGGAGACCTTTTTTCAATCACACGCGACTTGCAATTAAATTTTTTTTCTTTCCCAATTGTATTTTTCTAGATTGTCATTTTAAAAGTTTTCTTTTTTGCTAGTATTTATCTAGATGCATGTCTCAACCGTTTTTTTTTCTTTTATGGTAAACTATTAATACATGCATCAAGAAAAATACGAGCAATAAAGGAAAACTTTTAAGACGGCCATCTAGAAAAATACAATTGTAAAAACAAAATTTAAAATTTGTAAGTCGTGTAGTGTGCGTGATTGGAAAAGGTCTAATTAGTTTTAGGAGCTAAAGGCGATTCATAAAAGTTATTCAATTTCTACAAATTGATTCTTATACTCCAATTACTCAATGAATGTTGGACGTGTGAACTTTTTTTTAATAAACAACTAATTAAGATCAAATGATAATAATTTATAACTATAGGGCTTCAGTAAAACCTTGCTTGGCAACAACTCAGTAGGACAAAACTCCGGATGAAGGAAAAAGAGTACTCCTAATGTTCAAAATATTATTTATTAACTTTCAAATATTATCCAAATTGGAATCCGAAAGTACCTATGCGGCTGCTGTAAATTTTCGAAGGAGGGGGGGGTGTGGTTTGCAACGGGGAGAGAGAGAGGGAGGGAGAGAAAAATAGAATCTGCGTTTTTTTTTTCTGGGTTATTACAAAGTGAATGAAGACCTGTGTGTGATTGCATCAAGATCACAAATTTACAGAGAAAGGCATAAGGCATGTACCATAAATGAAGGTACATGTACAACACAGTTTGAGTCACTTTGGGATTATGCTAATCAGTTGAGGAATACAACTGAATGAAGCACAATTATTATCAAGTCTGAATTGGATGGTGAAAGGCAAAGATTTCAAAGGATCTACATTTGTCTGGCAGCTACAAAGAAGGGGTTTCTTGAGGGTTGTATACCTGTGATAGGGTTTGATGCTTGTCACATAAAAGAGCCTCACCCTGACCAATTACTCAGTGTGGTTGGTGTTGATCCTAACATTGGGATGTACCTTATTGCATATGCAATGGCAGAGGTTATGGAGGTGTTTATGGAGCTTTTGGCATAGGATTTGTCTATTCAAAATAGCAACTCCTATGTTTTCATTACTGATAGGCAGAAGGGACTCATTGATGCAGTAGCTGACATGTTTCCAAATTCTGAGCATAGGTATTGTCTTAAACATCTTCATGCTAACTTTTTGCTTGCTGGGCGAAAATGACTTGTGCTCAAACATCACATGGAGGCTATTGCAAGAAGCACAACAATTTCTTGGTATCAAGCTGAGATGAAAAGGCATAGATGTGTCAGGTGCTGCATTAATTTGATTGGCTTGCGAAGTTAGATCCACAAGCATGGTGTAGATCTCACTTCAAAACTACCTCCAAATGTAATATCTTGCTCAATAACATGTGTGAGGCATTCAATAGTACAATCGTTAATGCAAGAGACAAGCCAATTTTGACATGTCTTGAGAGAATAAGGTACTATATCATGTTATTAAAGGCAAGTAGAAGAGCAGCTTCTGAGAAATGGCACCATGATGTAGGACCACGGATTTTCAATATAGTTGAGAAGCGTAAGAAGGAATCAGCCTAGTGCATTCCAAAGCTTGCTGGGGAACAAACATATGAAGTCAAAAACTTCGGTGGAAGTCAAGTGGTGGTTCATTTTAGAAGAAGCACTTGTTCATGCAAACAATGTGATATCACCGGGATTCCTTGTAAGCATGCTTGAGCTGCAATTGGGCAATTGAATGGAGATCACCTTGCCTATGTGAATGCTTATTACAAGAAGGAGGCCCTTGTTAGAGCATATGCAGAAATGGTGCATCCCATGGCAAGCCAAGATCTATCGCCTAAGTGTAACTTGGCACCTTTACTGCTACCTAAGTACCATAATCAGCCAGGGAGGCTAAGGAAAAAGAGGATCAGGTCAGTAGCTGAACCACCCCCAACCTCTAATCCTAATGCAACAAAACTACCAAGGTATAATATGGAAATCAAGTTTTCAATATGCAACCAAGCTGGACATAATAGGAGGAGATGTCCCAAGGCAAAGGAAGGACAATTTGGTAGTTAGGTATTTCTCACCTATGCTTGTTTATTGATTTGGACTTTATTTAAGTGTGATTCATGATGTGCAATATATATGCTGGTTAGGTCTCTTAAAAAAAAAAAAAAAAAAAGAACAACCAAGCACATCACATCAAAGTACTACAAGACAATCAAAGGGGAAGGAACCTATAAGCATTTATTTGTGTGAATGCTTGTTTCTAAAACTGCCTATGTTAATGCTTGTTTCAGATCATAAAAAACTCCTAAAAAAAGACTATGACTCATTCTCAGCAAGCTTCTCAGTCTCGGCAAGCTTCACAGTCTTAGACAACTAAACTACCAAACCTCAGAGAAAAAGGTTTAAGTCACCAGCAAAAAGGAAGGCTTTTTTTGGAAAGGAAGAAAACGTTGGACAAATATGCAGTTTGGAGATACTGAGACAGTTGGGAATAGAAGGAATGAAATTGGCATGTATTTTGAAGACTGTTTGAACTTGTATTTTGAAGATTGTTTGAACTTGTATTTTGAAGTTAATTTGGGATTCCAATGTTGGAGAAATTATACAGTGATACGGTACTACCACGTGGCAGTGCCAGGTGGTAGTACGAACTAATAGAATAATGACATCTGGCACAGCTGTTATTAGAGAGAGCGAGCGCTTTCATCTAGTACGAATGTTAACGCCATTTACTCTCTTCCTCTTTTTTTTTTTTGTTTCTTTCAAAGCAAAGAATAGATAAACCCTGGTGAAATTGGAGTCTGCGCCACTTTTCAAAGAAAAAGAACACCTTTTTCAGCCACAAAACTATGGATCTCCTCTTTTTCTTACGATCTATGCTGATTTTGTTTCCCGATTTTTGCCCCTTTAGAAGTGATATGATACCGACATTTTGAGACCCACCAACTTCTTCTGATAAATAAGAGTATGTATTTTTTGTCCTTATTCCTGCATCCACCCTGATTTTAATCACACCTAAATGCGCTTCTGACACTTTTCTATTTGATCTCAAAAATTGCCTCGCTTCCGGCATAGCAAGTTCATGGTTATGTTCAGAAACAAAATGAGAAACTTTCCACATACCATTGTCATCTTGGAAGGCAAATCAAATGCCAGCTCCGCAACCTGTTCTTGTCTCTAATTTGTTAGCCCTGCTCACTTCTAAAGGGTCACTATCTAGTCGAAAACTTTCTTTTGAACAAAAATAACTAAATTGCCGCAAAACTTTTTTTGTATTATATCTCTCTTGTCCCCTTCAAACACTAAATCCAGTTCTCGTAGCATAACTGTTGTAGAGATTATAAGCTTCCTCTTCAGTGGACACAACTTTTCCAAGCAAATTTTCTTTGAAACTTTTCATACGATTGACTGTTCGGTTCATTTTTACACATGATTTTTCATGTTATTCACCCACTATTTTGAGTTAGTTCTTGACATTTTATAGCTTTTTACTTCCTTTTTGTGTTTTCTTAGATTTTACCTTGGTTGGGATGAAAATGAGCTAAAAGTGCATTATTAGTTATAAATTCTGTTTTTGTTCATTTTCGTAGGTCAACTTCTTGGCCTGGGATCAACATGCTCTGGTGCTCGGATGAGGTCATGATCTTCATGAGACTTGTTCCAATGGATGTTAACTACAACATATCCAAATTTGAGCTCCATTGGACAAGTATTGCCTATCCAACCAATCCAGCATGTTACCACAGCTCTGGAAATCCGGATTTGGCCAGCTTTTACCTCCTTTGTGTCATCTTAATTTCTTGTTACCATAACTCTTGGTAACAAGGAATTACCTTTGTAAATGAGATATTTTCTGAAGCTTTTGGCATCTTTGTGAAGTCAAAGCTTCATCATGGCAAGGGGACAATGGGCAAAGGCTTTAGAGGAAAGAATGAGTTTTATATTAAAAGTGTGAGCTGGAAATGATGGGGAAAGGAGCAAAGGGAAGTGCAATCTGAAGTGGGAGAGGTTTTGAACGTGGGAAGCCAATTCATTCTATCATTCTACACAATTGAGAGCAGATTTTGGAGAGCTTGGAGCTAGGAGAAGCCAAGGTGCAGCCAAGCAAAGTGGAGAAGAAAGCTTCCACCATTGATGACCTTGAAGCTTTCATCATTTTCTCAAAATCTGTAAACTCTTTCTAATTTTATTTTGAATTTGTATTTGGAATAAGTATGAGCAACTAAACTCCATAGCTAGGGCTTAGGTTGAAGCCCTAAACATGATTACCTTATTGTTTTGATGCTTGAGTGTATGAATTTCTAGATATTGTTGATGAATTCCAATTCACCAAATTAATCTATTCTTGATGTGTGTTTTTCCTTGGTTGGCCACCTTTGAAAGCATGCTTCTTGAGATTGTTGGGATTATGTGTATCTTCATGTTATCCTAAGCAATAAATGGATGAAGTAAGAATCATCCATGTGAATTGGTTTCTTGAATACCTAATGTAAACACCATGCTATTAGGATTCTTGTAATGTTCATATTCTCTTTGAACTTAATGGGTTCTCCTTGTAATTGAATCGAAGTACGAACCATACCTAGGTTCGGTTATGGGGAGGGCACAAGTATTGTAGCACGAACCATGCACTTTACGTATATTAGAGAGGATCAATGCGTCTTGAGCCACGGCCCATGGTCTTGATTGCGAACATTTTCATCAACATGTTTAGAGTTCATCATTTGAGTATTCATGAACATAGGTAGAATTGTTTAGGGTGGATTCCGAAACCCTAGTGTTTGTTACATTTTAATTTCACAATTTGATAATTCATCTCTGCTATTCTCATTTAAATTCAAAGTCCATTTACTTTCATGCAATAGAAATAGGTCACTTGAACCAAATCAAAACCCCCCCCCAATGTGTGTGTGAGTTGTGTGTTTGATACGTTGTGTGTCTTGTTTACTGAATTCTGCTTATTTTCGTAACTGTTTTGGACTTTTGGTCTATTTTGTGTTCTTCGTTTTTGTGTGCTGAATCCAACCGTATAAAGAACGTGAAATTTGGATAAACGGTTGGAAAGTTATAGACAAAACACTGGACAGAGGTCGAAACTGGAAAAACAGAGAAACGAATCTGCCCAAAAACGACCGGTCGTTACTGTTCAGCGACCGGTCGCACATGAATCTGCCCAAAAACGACCGGTCGTCACTGTTCACGGCACTGTTCACATGTGATAAATGGGTGATAAAAGGGTGATAGAAAGTGCTGTTTGTGTTTCTCTTTAGTTTTCTTGTGTTGTTCCATTTCTTTTACACTTCTTTACTCATTTCTAGTTTCCATTTTGCATTTGTGCATTTGTGGTGTGTTAAATAAGTGTTCTTTACGTACTCAAATTAGAACTTATAGGAAGCCGACAAGTTCTTCGTGGGATCGACCCCGTACTTACATAATCTATACTTCGATAGATTCGTGCACTTGCGGGTATTTTTAATTGGTTGTTTGCACATTAATTTGTGTCCTTTTAGGAATGCAACAATTTTTGGCGCCGTTGCCGGGGAACTGGCACGGCTGCTTATCTGTTTTGTTTGAGTATGTTTAGAGTACTTAGTTTTATTTTTGTTTATTGATTGTTGTTTCATTTTATCTTGATTTGTTTTTGTTTCTTTTTCTTACAGGAACATACGAGGAGTCACCTCCACCATCTCCAATGGCAGCCGCAACTGAAATTGTGGAACTTACTATGTAAGAATACTCCAATAAATTTGTGATGGAGGAAGCAAATGTTTTTGGCTCATTTCATAATGAGTTGCCTATGAATGAATATTTCCGACAAACATACAATCCGGAGTGGAGAAATCATTCAAACTTCTGGTGGACCGACAATCCAAATTTTCAACAAGGGTCATATCAACCATATCAAGGCCAACATAATACTTGTCCACCTTATGGTCAACCCCAATATTATAATCCACCACCACTTAGTCAATCTCACCAACCACCTCAAGGACCAACTTTGGAAGAAATTGTTGCTTCAATGGTTAGAAACACAGATAATTTCATCATGCAGAGGAATGACACTCACATGCAGAGGAATGATACCCACATGCAGAAAATGAATAAGGCCATTGCCAATCTAGAAAATCAAGTGGGGCAAATTGCTATAGCTTTGAGGCAAAGGGAAGTTGGGATGATGCCTAACCAAACAGTGATACCAACCGGGCATGAGCATGTTCAAGCAGTTACCTTGAGAACTGGTAAGGTAATTGGTGAAATTGATGGTTCTAAAAATTTGATTCACAATGTTGATGACATGCAGGTTGAACAAGTGACTGAGCCTAAAGAAAAGGATGAAAGCAACAAAGAGAAAGATAAACAAGCAGCTTCTTCATCCGAATGGATCCCAAAGCATGAACTTGCAAGAAGGGCAAGAAAGGAGAAGGTAAGTCGTGAACCTACTGATGAAGAAATCTTACGTGCTCCTTTTCCTCACAGGCTTATGAGTTCCAAAAAAATTCAACATGCCAAGGACATATTGGAAACTTGTAGGAAGGTGCAAGTCAACATTCCTCTCTTGGAGGATCTTTGTACCAACAAGAGGAACTTCAAAAATGATGAAACGGTTGCACTAACGGAAGAGGTTTCTGTTGTTTTGCAAAGGAAGCTCCCTCCTAAGTTACAAGATCCAGGAAGTTTCACAATTCCATGTGTCATTGGTGATAAATTGCTCGAAAAAGCTTTAATTGATTTAGGTGCTTCAATTAATCTAATGCCTTATTCTGCTTTTGAAGTACTAGAGGAAGATAAGCTCAACATCCATGTTCCAAGCACCAATCACATGTTCAATGTCATCCTTTCTACTCAAGTGAGAAGGCTACCTAATCCTAAATATGTGCCTCCTCCATCTAATCCACGTATTGAAGAGCGCTTAAAATTACTTTTGAAATCTACTCATGTGGGTAAAAAGAAAAGAATACGAAAGGGGTTGATTAGATGGCAAAGAGATTTGAAGAAACTTCATGTTCGGCACAAGGAGGCGATTGAGCCAAAACCTCCCAAATGACCACAGTATGTTGGAAGTCCGGCAAAAGACTTTAAACTTAGCGCTTCTTGAGAGGCAACCCAAGGTGAATAGAAGAAGTTTGTTGTCATCCTAATCGCTTCAAAGTGGAGTTTCTCTAGACTCAAACTTTATTTTATTATTATTATTATTATTATTATTATTATTATTATTATTATTTTTTTTTTTTTTTTTTGAGTTAGGGTTACATTTTTCCAACCAAGGTAATTAAGATTTTCTTATTGTTTCTCTTTGTTTTTCTTACTCTTTCTTTCTTTTATTTGTTTGTGTTTCTATTTTGTTGTTAAGTTTGGAAAGTGTTTTCAATTCATTAATGCACAATCAGGAATTGGGCGTGAATGCTTATTCTATTTCATAACATCTGATTACAAACACAATAGTGAAAATGCGTACATTAAATTCCTAATCACATGTTCTTTGTTGCATTCTGCGCCACCTGAGGCTTCTGCTAATTGCCTCTGTCTGTTCTTGCTTGTAGAATCTGCAGCAGCTCTACATGATCATCATTCCTTTTTTGCAGCATCTCTACATGCTGGTTGGCGCTGTAGAGCCGCTTCTGCAGGTCCGCCACCAGAGCTTTCAGGGCCGCCACTTCCTCACTCAGTGCCCCGCACTCCCGTGTTCTGGCCAGTAGGCGCATGCCCAAATTTGTGGCCGAGACCGCGTTGAGCACGGTTAGATTGTGGGACTCGTCCACTGCCATCTGGTCAGACCTCTGCGCCACATGCAGATGATCTGCAACTGTAAGTCTGCTGACAGTCATGCCCTCCGGCAATACTGCCCTACGCGGCACCACCTCAGAGAAGTTTGAGGCCGAGCCATGATGGTATGAGGAGTTTAGGAAGATAGGGTTTGGAGGAGCCCGTATCTGGGAATTTGGTGGTGCAAGCGACAACTCAAGGTTAAGGTCATCGATAAGCATATCTGGGGATGCCATTGATTTTTCTGTCTGGACTTTTTGATGGTTTTTCTTGAGTTTGCAGGATGAATGCAGGGTACTCCTTCTTTCAACCGAGAAGTGGTTTAAATAGCCATATGCTCATAAGGGAGCCGACACCACTTTGCATTTCCTGCGCAATTTGCGGTTGCGTCCGGTTAAAAGGGGAAGCATTTCTACTTTCGCTTTGCTTTCTTTTCCTCCCTGTTTTCTGGTGCATTATGTTTTGATTTCTTTTCAGTTTGTCGTTTTTGTTTTATTTCAGTTGGGGAAGTGTGATTTGTGTCTTTTTCGTTTGTCGCATTCCTTTTATTCCGGTTTGGGGAAGTGCGTTTTGTTTTTCTTCTTTGTCTTTTGCAACTTTCTTTTCTTTTTATTTCCGGAAACGAGAATTTTAAAATTTTAAAAAATAAAATAAAATACACGGAAAGGGCAAAGACAACCAGGCACACCACTAATACATTAGAAATTATTCTTTCACAGTGCTCGGTGTCTCGGCCATTGGACCTTTGAGTTTAGCCCTATGGCTATCCTCTTCCGGGGCTTCACGCACAGCCTCTTGGGGCTCATCACTCGAGCTCCCAAAGATCGCACTCTTAGCTTGAGCGTACCTACTCTCGCGATCTGTTTTCTTATGTTTACCCGGTTGGTCCAGGTCCTCCAGCTGCTTTCTCATGTCATGGGCGTAAACACTTACCATCTTTGAGAGATTTTGGTTCCCTTCCCGCAACGCCTCTAGCTAGTGTCGATTCACCTCCACTATCCTTGCCCTTTCCCTTTTTAAACTTTTAATAATACTCTGGCACTCTTCCACCATACTTCGCTCCGCCGCCAATTGACCTCTTAGCACCTCCACCTCATGGGACTTCGCAATTAGGCGATGACCCACACTTGCGACTGTTGCCGAGCTTTGCACGCTTAGTGCCAGAGCATCGCTCACGACCCGGTTGTCATCCCTTGATCCCAGCACCCGTATATCCTTGGGAGTTACTAGATTTCTAGCAACTCCAAGGGCAACATCGTTGTCCAGCAGTATCGAGTCATTCACTGTCACGTGCCCCCGTGCGGAGGCAAAGTAGGGCATCCACACTGGTGCCACTGCTTGGCCCCGAGTCTGAGTCGGTGGAGCTAGGTTGAGATCCAGCGAGAATGGGTAGGAAGAAGCCATTTGAACTTTCTTTTCTTTTGTTCTTTCTTTTCTCTGTTGTGTGTTTCTGCGTTTGTGTGTTTTTCCCCAACTCTTTCTCTTCTTCTTTTATAGTGTTAGTTTCTTTGTAACCCTAGACACTGCGCTTCTGCGTTTTGCGCGGCCCTTACGGCCTATCCCCTTAGGTCACCTCACCTGGTCCCCAACCCCTTTAATTACAGTTTCGCCTTTCAGCGCTTTTGAGAAACGAAAGTCGTCACGCCTTCCTATGAAGCCAATAATTCTGGCTTGGGGACGTGAGAGAGACCTCTGCTTGTCGACACGTCTCTCACTTTGTATCCCGTGACTCACAGGTGCCGAGACATCAGGGCCCATTTTTTCTATTTTTCTGAGTCCTCGCTCTTTGTGCTTCTGACTTGGTTTCTTTGTCTTATTACTTTCTTCGCTTTTGGGCTTTCGTTTGGGTTGGGCTTTCATTTTGGTTTGTGCGTTTCTTTGGGTTGGATTTCTGCGTGCGTAGGGCTATTGTTAGGGCTTACTGTTTAGTTTTGTTTGGTGTTATTTTGTTTTGTTTTGTTTTGCAACTGTGTTGTAATTGTTTTTCTTGTTTGTTCTTGTATTTACTTGATTTATTCCCTTTATTTCTTGTTATAACATTGTTGATGCCTAAATTCTTTAACATTGAGGACAATGTTTATTTCTAAGTTTGGGAAGGGATAGCAAGTCTTTTTCGTTTCACTTAAATTCTTACTTTCTTTTATTTTGTTTTCTTTTCTGTTTTGAGTCTTTTTGTTTTCAAGTCACTTTCCGGACATATATGATGAGATTGTGATGAATGTTTACATGACTTGATTGAAAATTTTGTATAAAAAAAAAAAAAAAAAAAATTTAAAAAAAAAATTTGTTATTCACTAAATGGCATCGTTCTAGCATGATATGTTTGAAACCCTCTACGCACTTGCCATTTGTTTCATAATTCTCTAGTTGAGGGACTTGCATGATCCAAAGAATTGTATCAAGCATGAATTAGACTTGTATAACCATATAATGTGAGCTTTGAGCCTTGTGCTTCAATTCATGAGTGTTATACACATATTCTTACTTTTCTTGTCATCTGAGTTGTTGTTTGATCTCATTATTCATTGATTTGGTTGAGCACTTAAAAGTCACTCATTCTTGTGCAATTTGATTACATGACATTTGAGAAATGATATTAAGGCCCTCTTTGGACTGTTTGTGCCTTTCAAGCTAACCTTATGCATGCTTAAGCATGATTTTCCATTGTAACCACTTTGAGCCTACATGTATGCCTTTTCTTTCAAGTAACCAATTATTACTTCTAGCCTTAGCCTGAAAAATAAGAATTTACCTTTCTAAGGAACTCGTGAGCTTTAATTTAGATGTGTTTTTCATGCTAAGTTTGGGAAGGGTTATTACACCAAATTGAAAAAAAAAAAAAAAAAAGAGTACTTCACTAAAAGGGTGAAAGAAAAGAGAAAAGTTGTGGTTAAGTGGCAATGGTTTCAAATGCAATTCCATGTTTCTTGGTTGTTCGAATGGAAGGTGAATCATAATTAGTGGAGGTATAAGGCTTTGTGGTCTATTTGATCACCAAAAAAAATGAGAGTGAAAATCTCAAGCGTGATGTTTCAAAGTCTTTGAGTCAACGATTGTATGCTCTTACATTGTGAGTTCCTTGGACTTTGTTGTATCCATATCCTTCATTTCTTACTCACCTTACACCCTTAGCCCCATTACAACCTATAATAAAGACCTAAATTGATCCTAAATGTCATGTGGTTGATTTGCACACATTTTTCAACTTTTAAGTGTTTAGCATCCTTCTTGAGATCGTATTCATGCATGTTTTTCATCTTGCTAATTTTGAGTTAAGTCCCTTATGGTTTAACTCTATTCTCATATTTACTATTGAGTGATGCATTGTACCCCTCTTCCGAGTGATTCATTTGTGAGAGGACAACTTTTGTGAGATTTGAAGTTACATTTGTGCTTGGTATGATTTTTGAAGTTGTGTGAAAACTGAAATTGGAGAATGAGTTCCATTTGGCCATCACACTACTACACTTTGAACATGTTGTGTTCTGAACTTTGCTGCCTTGTGAATAATGTCTAAACTGAGTTTTTCTTGTGAAAACTTTTAAGTCATTTGCATAAGTCGCTCTCTCTTTGGAAAGTGTTCGGAAAGTTTTGTTTCGAATCTTGTTTTAGTTTCTGTTTTGCTCGAGGACTAGCAAAAGATAAGTTTGGGAAGTTTGTTCGGTTCATTTTTACACATGATTTTTCATGTTATTCACCCACTATTTTGAGTTAGTTCTTGACATTTTATAGCTTTTTACTTCCTTTTTGTGTTTTCTTAGATTTTACCTTGGTTGGGATGAAAATGAGCTAAAAGTGCATTATTAGTTATAAATTCTGTTTTTGTTCATTTTCGTAGGTCAACTTCTTGGCCTGGGATCAACATGCTCTGGTGCTCGGATGAGGTCATGATCTTCATGAGACTTGTTCCAATGGATGTTAACTACAACATATCCAAATTTGAGCTCCATTGGACAAGTATTGCCTATCCAACCAATCCAGCATGTTACCACAGCTCTGGAAATCCGGATTTGGCCAGCTTTTACCTCCTTTGTGTCATCTTAATTTCTTGTTACCATAACTCTTGGTAACAAGGAATTACCTTTGTAAATGAGATATTTTCTGAAGCTTTTGGCATCTTTGTGAAGTCAAAGCTTCATCATGGCAAGGGGACAATGGGCAAAGGCTTTAGAGGAAAGAATGAGTTTTATATTAAAAGTGTGAGCTGGAAATGATGGGGAAAGGAGCAAAGGGAAGTGCAATCTGAAGTGGGAGAGGTTTTGAACGTGGGAAGCCAATTCATTCTATCATTCTACACAATTGAGAGCAGATTTTGGAGAGCTTGGAGCTAGGAGAAGCCAAGGTGCAGCCAAGCAAAGTGGAGAAGAAAGCTTCCACCATTGATGACCTTGAAGCTTTCATCATTTTCTCAAAATCTGTAAACTCTTTCTAATTTTATTTTGAATTTGTATTTGGAATAAGTATGAGCAACTAAACTCCATAGCTAGGGCTTAGGTTGAAGCCCTAAACATGATTACCTTATTGTTTTGATGCTTGAGTGTATGAATTTCTAGATATTGTTGATGAATTCCAATTCACCAAATTAATCTATCCTTGATGTGTGTTTTTCCTTGGTTGGCCATCTTTGAAAGCATGCTTCTTGAGATTGTTGGGATTATGTGTATCTTCATGTTATCCTAAGCAATAAATGGATGAAGTAAGAATCATCCATGTGAATTGGTTTCTTGAATACCTAATGTAAACACCATGCTATTAGGATTCTTGTGATGTTCATATTCTCTTTGAACTTAATGGGTTCTTCTTGTAATTGAATCGAAGTACGAACCATACCTAGGTTCGGTTATGGGGAGGGCACAAGTATTGTAGCACGAACCATGCACTTTACGTATATTAGAGAGGATCAATGCGTCTTGAGCCACGACCCATGGTCTTGATTGCGAACATTTTCATCAACATGTTTAGAGTTCATCATTTGAGTATTCATGAACATAGGTAGAATTGTTTAGGGTGGATTCCGAAACCCTAGTGTTTGTTACATTTTAATTTCACAATTTGATAATTCATCTCTGCTATTCTCATTTAAATTCAAAGTCCATTTACTTTCATGCAATAGAAATAGGTCACTTGAACCAAATCAAAACCCCCCCCCCCAATGTGTGTGTGAGTTGTGTGTTTGATACGTTGTGTGTCTTGTTTACTGAATTCTGTTTATTTTCGTAACTGTTTTGGACTTTTGGTCTATTTTGTGTTCTTCGTTTTTGTGTGCTGAATCCAACCGTATAAAGAACGTGAAATTTGGATAAACGGTTGGAAAGTTATAGGCAAAACACTGGACAGAGGTCGAAACTGGAAAAACAGAGAAACGAATCTGCCCAAAAACGACCGGTCGTTACTGTTCAGAGACCGGTCGCACATGAATCTGCCCAAAAACGACCGGCCGTCACTGTTCACGACCGGTCGTCACTGTTCACAGGTGATAAATGGGTGATAAAAGGGTGATAGAAAGTGCTGTTTGTGTTTCTCTTTAGTTTTCTTGTGTTGTTCCATTTCTTTTACACTTCTTTACTCATTTCTAGTTTCCATTTTGCATTTGTGCATTTGTGGTGTGTTAAATAAGTGTTCTTTACGTACTCAAATTAGAACTTATAGGAAGCCGACAAGTTCTTCGTGGGATCGACCCCGTACTTACATAATCTATACTTCGATAGATTCGTGCACTTGCGGGTATTTTTAATTGGTTGTTTGCACATTAATTTGTGTCCTTTTAGGAATGCAACATTGACGATCATTGGATTTTCTTCTTCACTTTCAATATCAATAACTACTTGCACACGCCACAACATCATTTTAAAAACAAAACAAACAAAAATTAAGAGTGTAATTGTTGATAAAATACTTATTAAGAAGTACATCTGTGTGCTACAAAAAAAATTATTTCATGCAAGCAGCCAAGTTAACGAAATAGATATGCAAAAAGTAATTAGACTATATATATGCAACTAACTATATGTGTGAATCTAGTTCCACTTTATCGGAATAGTAAAAAGAACAACCTACAGAAATCGAAAAAAAAAATTATAGCCTGCAACAATCGAAAACAGCATGCAGAAATTGGAAAAGAAAAAAAAGAAAAAAAAGAAAAAAAAGCGCTGTATAAAGTAAAGGATTGTTTGATTGATTTACCATTATCCATTTTTGTCTGAGGCTAGTCCTTTATTTTTTTGGGGTGGCGGGTGCTCCTTTTCTTCGGCTGCAAAAGTATTTTTTGAATGGTGGTGCAGATTCCAATGACAATTCACGTGTTAGGGTTACTTTTGCTTTGAAAGAAACAAAAAAAAAAGAAAAAGGAAGAGAGTAAACGGCGTTAACATTCGTACTAGATGAAAGCGCTCTCTCTCTAATAACAGCTGTGCCAGATGTCATTATTCTATTAATCCGTACTACCACCTATCACTGCCATGTGGTAGTACCGTATCACTGTATAATTTCTCGAAGGACAGAACCAATTAGCTGCGTGGTAGCTAGTTGTATTAATTTGTCTAAATACAATATTAGTTTATTTATTACAAGTTAAATTTGTGCATTTGTCGTGCTCTTTTAAATAATGAAAATAAAAAATTTACATGACAACTCAGCTAGAGTTTTAATTATTTTCTATATGTATTTTTATTTTTTATTTTTCAGTTGCTAATTGTCAGCTATCACCACTGTATTCGTGTAATTCCTTGTATGTCTTTTATGGTTTATGAATGACAATTTTAAGGGTTTACCAAGCTAACATGTACATATATAATATGTCCCTTGCCATTTTCTTATTTCATTAATAATCTCTTCATGTTCCTCTACCTTAGTTTTTAAAGGACAAAACACAGTATAATTAGAAAAAAGAATGTGATATATATATACCCCTTCTATTGAGGGATTTCTCAAATAATTTTATTTGAAGGCCGCCCTTTAAGGTACCCTACAATTTTTTTTTTCCAATGATCCAAACCATCTATTTTTCAAGTCTTCATTCACAGATCATCCTTACAAAAAATTAGACAAATCGGAAACCATTTAGACATCTAATTGTGTCCCACAAAATCAATGAACACGGTGCTTCAAGAAAGTACTAAAATTTTAATAATTTAATTGAGTAGTTAAATTTTCTATCAAAATTAAGGACAAATTGGAAAATTCATATAAAATATTTATTAGATAAATAAACTCAATTAAAAAAACAAAAAAAACAAGTCCCCCGATTTGAGCATGTGAGGAGGAGGGGGTGGCGATTTCATCAGATTCATCGTAATTTTTGTATGTTCCAATCTGATCACGAATTTCCAATTATTTATTTATTTATTAATCTTTTCATATTCTGCAAATTCGTCATGGATTTCATGAAGGTCTTCAATCAAAGGGTCCGAGAAATGTCCGCACCATTTATTAATTGGCTTCGAGACTTTGAACCATCTAGGATGGTTTGTGTTTATGGGTTGGTGAGTGTTGTGAATTTATTGCAAGCGCACAATCCGCACAAGTAATACAGTGATAAGTGAAGTGTCATTCCCACGAAGAGTGATTTAATTTACTAAGTACCAATTGTGATTAACCCAAGACTTTATTTGAACAATTGAATGATGAGATTTTGATTAATTAATTAACTAAAACAATGAATAAAAGCAAGCTTAGAAAAATAAAATAGTGAGATTCAAGTTATGAGAGCACTAGACCTTCCGATTTCACCATAGCCGATTCTACCCAATTCCCTTAGCATGTTAATCCTAATTATTCTCCGTGTTGACAGTTGATTTTCCCTATTTTATTTGATACTCCATCCCTGGTTACACCAAAAGTATCCTTATTACCAACCCACTCTATCCCTAGTGATGGAATTAAGATAATAAGAACCCATTAAACTCCTTGGAACCTGCAAAACAACCACATAAGTCATGACAAACATCCCTGTCTAATCATGTAACTCATGGCATCTATTACAAGAAGCAACCCCAAATTGGATATCCCTATCGTCAATTTAGCATCAAAACAATTAAATGTTGGCCAAACATTCAAAGCATTAAACATGGTAATAGATACTCAGCATGGAAAAATACTTGGAATTAACATTGACTAAAGTAATTGAGTATTCATGGCTAGGCTACATCGTAGCCCTAACAAAAAGAAATTAGTTCATGACAACTTTAATAAAAACCATGATAAACAGTGTCATAGGAAAGAAAAAACCAATTGAAGATTTGATCTCTGCACAACAGCAACTCTAGCTCCATGTCATCTTCTTTGTCTCTCTAAAACTCTCTCTCCTTTGAGTGTTTTGGCTATGAGTCTGAATATGTAGGAATTTTGATGGTAGATGATGGAGGGTGACGGATGGATGATGGGTAATGGATCCCTTTAACAATGACCTAAACTCCCTATTTATAAAACCCCTAGAAATCCTACCTAAGTTATAATTACAATTGTTATAAAAAATAGGATTCCTTCTAATATAAGGTCTTCTTTATTTCTTCTTGTTTGACTTGATAAGACTTGAACCATCTTGAACTAGGAAATTTGACAACATTCCTTGCAACAAAAGGAATGATTTGGCTTCTTTTTAATTAAACTCCAATCTTCATCTTCTTGCCCTTTTAAGCACACTTTCTCCTACAATTCCTTCACAAATCTCACAAAACCAATTAAAACAACCAATTTAATCCAAGAAAATTAACAAATAAATAAGCAAAGGAGGCATAAACTATATATAAAATATAAACTTATCAGTGAGGTAAAGGGATGTGCAGATTTAGGGAGAAAGGGGTGGCGTGCGGCTGGGTTTGGGTAGAAGGAGGTGGTGGCTAGGTAAAAGTCTTATTTGCCCCTAAAATATCTTTCACGTGCATGACATATGATCAATTTTGACGGAAAGGATTAGTGGTAATAACAATTCTTGGAGTTAAGGGACAAAAAATAAAGTCGGGTCTTATTTGAGAGACAATTGCTACATTTTTGCCAATCTATAAATATATGAAGAGTTTTTCTATTTAAACCCCGCACTTCTCTTTGTCCACCTCATATTCTAAGTTCACCCCAACTTCTAATTTAAATTTTCTCAATTTCTAAGAAAACCCCACTATCTTCCCAAACTACCCCTAAATACACACCCAGCTGAAAAAAAATTAAAAAAACTTATGAACCCCACACATCACATTCCACTATCTTGCCCCTTACCACTCTAAGTTCACCTCAACCTCAGAATTACAACAAGCCACTATTTGCATACCGTATTTAGGGTTTGTGAAGAGAAGATGAGAGTGTAGCAGGTTTCTTAGATTGAAAGAGAAATCTGGCAATAGAGTGTAGAGAAGTTCGTGTTTTTCTAAAACTTAATATGAAGAGTGGTTGGGTGTGTGTATAGATGTACTAGGTTTAAGTATTAAGTTGGATGACCTTTTTTGTCTTTTTACAGAATAATAAAACTTAAAAGCTTAATGATTTAAGTATTGAAGTGAACAAAGAAAAGTATGGGGTTTAAATAGAAAAACTCATATATAAAAGGCTGTTGTTTCAGAAATTTTCCTTGCAGAAGTTAGACTAGAGGACTCTCCACCGCCACGCCTTTTTTCTCCGTGCTTTCGCATTCTCAACAAACAAACAGTGATGCGAGTTTTGACTTCCACCAGTCGAATCTCACATAAATCTTCCAACTCACATCTTATTATTATTATTATTATTATTATTAACTAATATATCTGATGTTGATGACTTGGCGTATTTTAAACCAAGAGCCAAATCCATCTATAAAGAAAGACTCAAGCCTCGAGTCTTGAGATTCTTAATGGAAATGTAGTGGTTGGTAAGTGAGAACTTGAGATGATATTATTCCACCGTAGAATTTTCGTCCAAACGAGTACCTGGTCAAATTTGCTAGCTAGCTGCTGCTGCTTCATCATCATGTGTATATTAGCCAGCTTCAATTTCTGCCACTCAATCTCAAATGCCCCTTCTCTCTGCTCCACCCTGTGTAAATGAAAAATTGACTCACTCACTCAGTGTGTCACTGCTGTAAGCTAAGCTTCCATTCAGTTAAACTCTCTCTCTCTCTCTCTCTCTCTCTCTCTCTCTCTCTCTCTCTCTCTCCTTTTCTCTTTCCCTCTGAAATCAAATCAAACACATTCTCTCTTTCTCTGCAGGGTTTATCCACACTCGCTGTTGTACATTGAATATGGATAATTCTCTAACAATATAAGTTTGCAAAAGCCATCATTCACAACTTTGTGATATCATCCTTTACGAAGTAAGCTCCTTATTTTAAGAATAATGGCTGGCAGCGAAGTAGCTTTAGATGTGGAGAATTCGATAGTGAAAACTGAGAGGTTAGTAACTGTTTCACCTTGAGATGACTTAATTGCATTTCTTTTTTCCGTTCTTAAATCAGTTGTGTATTCAAACATTAGGACTTGTAAGTTGTATTGTATCCGCACTGGCTCTGGCATCTGCCCTTCAAATAAATTTTATGTATTGTGTCTGCGTTTAAATTAGCCTATGCAAATTTGCAAGAAAAATCTTACTATATCTTAGCTCTCACGATCTACATTCCTATATAAATATACAAGTTCGTGAAGAAACGCCTCTCACATTTCCTCGTACTCGAATCCCTCAATCCAAATGGACCCTTAACCTCGTTTCACTCGTATTGGAATACCCATACTGATACTGTCCCAAGTTGCGTCCCCTGTCAAGTTTGTTTGGACTGCTTTTGCTTTTGCTTTTGGTGGGGAAACGACCTACAATGGCCGTATATTTGTAGGACTTCATTCAAATTATACCATATATGATTTGGCTCTTTTTATGCTTCTTTATTCTGATGGCTGCAATTTGGACACATTTTGATGTTTGTTTTGCCATTTCAGATTGGTTATAGATCATTGGAAATCAATGACTACCAAGGGGAAATCTGCCCCAAAAGATAAAGGAAATAGATCGAGTAGAAAATGGTCAACAATATTAAAAGAAATTTTTGATCCACAGGGGAGATTCTATCCAATATGGATTAAGGTATTTGTAATATCATGTGTGTTTGCTGTCTCACTGGACCCTTTGTTCTTTTACATTCCGATCGTCAACGAGGATATGAAGTGCCTCATATTGGACAAAAATTTGAAGGCAATAGCTCTTTCCTTTAGATCATTAACAGATCGCTTCTACATAGTCGACATTATTTTTCAGATTTTAATTTCTTTACCTACACCTAAGTCGCCTGGGGACGCTAGGGTCACAAAAAAACACAAGGAAGCCCCTGTGAAAGGAAACAAACCAGTTAAGGATGCTTTGGTAATCGCTAACAGGATTTTTCGATCATACATTCTAGTTGACATTTTAGCTGCCCTTCCCATCCCACAGGTAAGAGAAGCTTTTATGGAGTAAATCATTTGCTTTCCCAATCTCTGCATTTGTTAACATTATATACATGGATAATAAATTCTGCTCTGTTATTGTTAAGATATAAAATAGTGTGGCTACACATAATACCACCACCACCACGCCAAGATTAAGCCAATTTGACACACGATAATCATGTTCATCAATTGGCTTAAGTAAACCTTTGCTATTCTTCCAGGTAGTAATCTTCATTTTCTTTTCAAAAACAAGGGCCTCAAGATCTTTGAAAACAAGGAAGCTCTTAAACTCTCTCCTTGTGCTGCAATATGTGCCACGGGTTCTTCGCATCTTCTTATTGTGCCATGAACGACATTTGGTTCCTAGAAATGCAGGCATATGGGTTAAAGGTGTTTTCAATTTCTTTCTCTACATCCTTGCTAGTCATGTAAGTTCCAATCTTATCTTAATATTTGTTTTAATGGCTTAATATAGTTGTGGTTTCAATTAATGATGTTTGGTTGGAGTTCGTGGTGAGGATCTAGGTTATTGTTAAATGAATGATTAACATACATGATCCAAAGATGATCGATGAGAATTATTATTGCTAATTTTGGTCCTTCAATAATGAAGTTACATTTTTCTATAATACTGAGGTGAATTTTCGCACTTGAGCTAGTTAACTAACTTGTGGCAGTTCTTTAGGTACTCGGAGCTCTATGGTATTTTTTGACTATTCAAAGAGAGACAGATTGCTGGCAATATGCTTGCAAAATTGAAAATGGATGTGAGCTGACTTCTTTCGATTGTGATGATCACCATACATTCAGAAATATCACGTTACTAAATGAGTTATGTCCTGTAAATCAACCAAATACAACCCTCTTTGATTTTGGTATATTTGCTGCTGCCCTTCAGTCTGGTATGTTGCGGTCAACAGATTTTCCACAAAAGTTCATGATTTGTTTTTGGTGGGGGCTGCGAAATCTGAGGTTTGCAATTACGTACCCTAACAATTATTTCTGGTTACCAATGAACATCTTGATTGCACTTTGTTGTCTTGTTTTGCTTTAGGTGGATCTGTGTTGTGTTTACATATCTTGATTATCTTATATATCAATGCGCAATTTCATTTTTGCAGTTCTCTTGGTCAAAACCTCCAGACCAGTACCTATGCATGGGAAAACCTCTTTGCTGTTTTTGTTTCTATAATTGGCTTGCTGTTATTCTTGTATCTCATTGGGAATTTGCAGGTTGGTCTTGAAATCTTCGTATGAATTTTGTTTCTAACATTACTTATCTGCCAATATATACTATAAATTCGAGGATTTAATCATGAACTTAACCAATAGCGACTCTTGTTCTGGAATATCTATATATACAGACGTATTTGCAGTTTGCAACTACAAGATCAGAAAAGCTTAGACAGAAGCTGAAAACGAAAGATCTAGAGATAGATTTGTGGCTATCTAGAAAGGGCCTTCCTAAGAATTTGAAGGAAGTGATCATGCAAGTCGTTCAACAAAAACTTGAACAAAATAAAGATGTTCAGGTAGAGAACATCCTCTCTGTTCTTCCATTGGAACATAGCAACTTTATCAGGCGTTATCTTCGTTTGGCTACACTTAAGAATGTAAGTAATTATTCCTTACTGTATATACATATATAGTCTCCTTTTATTAAGGGATTCCTCAAATAAGTTATTTGAGGGATACTCTTAAAGGTCCCGTACGGATTTTTTTTCAACTATCCAAACCATCGATTTTTTAAGTCTACATTGATAGATCATTCTTGCAAAAAATTAGACAAATCGGAAACTGTTTCGATATCCAATTGTATCCTACAAAATCAATGAACACGGTGCTTCAAAAAAGTACTAAAATTTCAATAATTCAATTGAGTGGTAAAATGATATTGGATTCAAGTGATTTTTTGTAGAGATGATCTTTGAATGAGTATCTATAAAATAGACGGTTTGGATTACTGAAATACAATATGGAGTGGGCCCTACAAACGTGTCTCCTCAAAAAAGCTTATTTGAGGGATCCCTCAACTGAAGGTCCCTATATATTATATATACACATACACATTGGATTTAATTAGTCATAACTCTGATGTATTAAATGTATCTATATAGGTTCGAATTCTTAAAGCTATGGATGAAAAACTGTTGAAAGCAATCTGTGAACATCTCATACCAATCAACTACAATGAGAACAAGGATATTATTGGAGAGGGGGACCAACTTGATAGGATGCTTTTCATCAGACAAGGCATTGTACGGACGTACAGAACAAATGGCAAAGGTGGAAAGATTGGTACTTCTAAGCTTCTGGAGAAGGGTGATTTGTATGGAGGAGAGCTTCTAAATTGGGCATCAAATCAAATTACGTCTCATACTGTCTTACCCATCTCGACCAGAAATGTCAAGTCTGTAAGCAAAGTTGAGGCCTTTACACTCATGGCCGGGGACTTGGAGTTGGTAATCACTAAATTCTGGTGGCATTTCACCAAGGACAAGGAGCTCAACCAATTTATCGAGCCTCAGTTGGAGCAGCTGAAGAAGCTCGCAATTTCTTCAATAGAAAGAGAAGTCCATCGCATTAATCAAGCAAAGATGAATAAGCAGCAGCATACACCCCCATTGGCTGGTGAAGGTAGTGGTGGTAGTAGCACCTGGAGACAAAGAGTAAATGTCAGCAAGCTCAGGGATCAGGTATCTTCCCCAAGGAGCCCCCTTGGTGCTCCATGTTAAGGAGATTCGACGGTGCACAAAAGCTCTTGAACCATCACGATTCACAAAATGTGAGATACTGAGTCCTAACACTTCAACTAGGACAAAACCAATCAGCTGATGATTAACATTGATTGATACTACTGTTGCTGTAGAAACTTTGATTAAACATTTGCAACCAATATATTATATACTAATTAATGAATACTGCATGCCCATCTCCCTCTTTCTGATAAATTCTTTCTTGATATTAGTAAAGATTAACTGAATCAGTAAAAATTAACTGGTCTTAAATTTGGGCTTCATCTATATCATTCCAGAATAATATTAATAATGAATGAGTTAAAAATTTGTAAGACAGGTGGAGTTATGGGAGTGATTGACTTTAACTCCCCAACAAAGCAAAAAACGAAAGATCAACTACCACAAGTTTTTATACATTGACGCACGCGACGAAGTTAATTGATTAAGATCTTAGCCAATCAGCAACTTACAAGTTTGATGATGCGGAATACGGTATTATTCAATTCCCACTATACTGGAATACAATTTTTATTTTCCAGTTGCTGATTTCTCAGCTGTTAACCTTGAAAAAAGTTAGCAACTAGCAAAAACTGTGCGTAAAGAAAACCCCGTCTCTCCCAATATCGTTTGTGTAAAAATAAAAAATAAAAACTACAAAGGCAATTAGGAAAAGACTAAGAACGGACAAGTCTATGGTTGGCAAAGAATTAACCAAGGAAGAAAATATTAAGAAAAGACTATATAGTTATCGCTGGTTCTTCGTCAACTACAAAGGCAAGTCTCTCATTTTATTTCCTAATTGGGTTAATGACTTAAATGGTCCCCAAACTATTGCCCCAAGTATCATTTTGGTCCACCAACTAAAATTTTCAATTCAAACGTCCTTAATTTTTTTATTTTGTACCAAGATGGTCCATCCATCAAAGTCTGTTTATTATTCCGTGAAATCGAGGGACAAAACTGTATTTTTAGGTGAGTATCCTCCTACGGCGTCGTTTGGGGTCGGAGGAGAATCCGAGGATGGAAACGACGAGCGGCGAGTCAAGCTTGGGGGCCAAGAAGAGCTCGTTCTGGAACTCGCGCTCGCCCTGGAGTGAGCTAGAGTCCATGAGCTTGATGGCGACATCTTGGCGGGTGTGGAGGCGGCGAAAGGTTGAAGGAGGTGACTGGTGCCGAGGGGTTGGGGTTGGGGAGCTGCAGGGGATGGGGATTGAGGGATTTGGTGCATCTTGAGCACCAAAACGACATAAAGACTGAAACTTTCTGAGTTGCTAACAATGAATCTCAAAAACTTTCTGAATTGCAACAATTTAGTGGTAGTTGGGAGGGAGGAGGAAGAAGAAGAAAATGGGAGTTTTGTGTTAGATTCTCAAAAAGTCGCATATACTCTTCAAAACTCAGTCACGTGGCCATCGCGTGATCAGAAGTCACGGAATCTGTAATGGATGGACCATCTTGGTACAAAATAAAAAGTTTAAGGACGTTTGAATTGAAAATTTTAGTTGGTGGACCAAAATGATACTGGGGCAATAGTTTGGGGACCATTTAGGTCATTAACCCTTCCTAATTATATTATTGCATGTTGAGTTGAGCTGATGCGTGCAGGTAAGTCTATAAAACTGAATCTAACAATGTTCTGTTCCATATTGGCTTCAAGCACAGCTTAATTTGGTTTTCAAATATTTGGAATATGTTTCGGTAATCTTATAGTACATCCAATTTCAATTTTGGCACATAACGATGAATACTAGTAGTGTGGAGGATCTGGAGCACCAGCAAATTCAACTAAGGTCTTATGGGTTTTAAAGCTACTTTTCCCACAATGGGGCTTTATGTAATTTGATTTATTTATTTATGGTATGAAAACAAGAACCATAATAGGTATTTGGAAGGGATTTAAAATAAAAGATTTGGATTTGAGAATAAAGCTAAATTTGCTTTGAACACAAGAACCACATTAAATTGATGGGCAATGGGTCTTTTTAATGTTTCTTTTCTTCATTCTTCTGACTACTCTGATGATGGGTGCAATTTTTTGTTTGTTTTTCCAGTCCAGTTAAAACGCGGATGTATGCCACAATGAAGAAAATACGTAATCCAGAGGGACAAACCGTCATATATGGAATAAGATATTTGTAACATCATGTGTGTTTGCTGTCTCACAGGACCCTTTGTTCTTTTCCCTACATTCTAATCATCGATCAGCAAAACAAGTGCCTTCAAATGGACACAGTGTTGCAGACTGTTGCTCTTCTTTTAAGATCACTCACGGACATCATTTTCTTGGTGCATTTCATATATGAAATCTGTGACGGTGTCAAAACTCAAAGGGAGAAAAATGAAAAAACCGCCGTATTAATTAATTTTATACGACTTACATTATCAGTGAACTGTTATCTTAGTTTTTATTTCTTTTAAGATTCATATCATGGATTTTGGTAGCCTAAGACGGTAGATCAACAAAATGACAAGAATTGCCAAAAACCAAACATCAATATCCAAAAAATTTGGTAGCCTACGATACACAAAAGCAAATAAGCATCAAAATCCAAAAAATTTGCCTCTATAATTTGACCACGGCGAGCTTTGAGAAAAGCAATTTTTTAAAGGTTGAGATGCATGTGTGTTTGTTTCTTTCAGATACACAAACATGTGTGCACATCAACATCCAAACTATTGCCTCCAGAAAGGTGAGAGAGAGCACAGGGCCAGAAGAAGTTGGAACGCTAAATGAAAACTGAAACTGAAAGAACGCGTGAAAAGCCACAAATTTATACAAAATATCTTCAAAAACCACGGCAGTCCTTATATAAATAAAAACGTCTAATAGCAACAAACCACGTCGGCGAAATCCCAAACGGCAACGTATTAAAAATGTACCACCTCAGAAAAATTAAATTACAGACGTGTAACTCAATAACCAAGTCAGTTGACTAAACCCAAGAGCCGTTGACTTTCAATTAACCACGACGGTCCACTAAAACAAGGTGGTGTAGTAGTAAATAGTGCCGTATTAAATAGTTTACCACGTCAGTAAAGGTAAATTACTGTCGTGTAACTCAATAACCACGTCAGTTTTCTAAAACTAAAGGTCGTTGACTTTTAAAAAACCACGATGGCTATCCATAAACAAGTAAACTTTCGTCATGTAAAATTTAAATAACCACGTCGGTTTTGGAATTCCAAAAGTCGTTTGGTTTTATTATTAACCACATCGGTTCCTACTTAGTTTCCATCGTTTTAACGACATACTAGGGCGGTTTTTAACAAAACCGTCGTGTTTTTGAACTTTGGGAAAATATATAAACTTTTTTTTCACCTGACCTAAAGTTTTACGTTCTCTCTCACCGATAAAATATCTCAGTTTCCCTCTCAGTTCCCAAAAGCGGCTTTGTAATCATCATCGTCTGAATCTCGTCATCGTCATCGTCTTCGTCCCTAAATCACCAAAGTTGACATCGGAAGGAAACTTTCTTTGCACGCCAAAGGTTTTTTCTCACTCTTTTTTTTTTTTCAATTTCATTTGAAGAGGTTTTTGAAAGAACGAGTCGGGAAACAAGACTCCGTTCAAAATGACGAAATCTTTCACTGGTTTGATTAAATTCATTAGTCCATCACTCTCACGACGTGTAATGACGACGGTTTTGTCTTGTTTACAACGTTAGAATTGATACACCACGACGGTATTTAAATCAATGTTGTTGCAAAAAGCATGACGGTGTTTAATAATCGTCGTGGTGTGATAATTAATACATCAGCGCAAGATAAAACTGTCATCTCGTGGAAGAGTGAACTGTGAGGTTTTTACTGTATCACCTCTTATTAAGACGACAGTTTTGTCTTGTTTGCGACGTTAGAATTGACACACCACGATGGTAAAAAGCACGACGGTGGTTAATAACCATCGTGGAGTGACATTTAATACATCGGCAACAAGATAAAACCGTCGTATCGTGGGAGAGAGAACTATGCGATTTTTCCTGTATCACCACTCAGTAAGACGACGATTTTGTCTTGTTTTTGACGTTTTAATTGATAAACCACGACAGTGTTTAGACTTAATAACCGTCGTCGTGTTACAATTAATACGACATGAATGAGATAAAACCGTCGTCTTATTTTCATACCTTCGTTGTAAAGAGAACTGTGTGGTTTCTTCTGTCACTCTAAATAAGACGATGGTGTTTTCTTGTTGTCGTCGTTTTATTTTTCGTACGACGACGGTGATGTTTTACAACCGTCGTCCTAAATTAAATATCACGGCGGTCTATTTTCGACGTCTTCTCTTTATTATTACATCGATCTGTTTAATGAACATTCATTGTTTCTCTTGCAGGTTTCATTAAACATGGTTTCGAAATCTCAAAGTAAGGAGGCTCAAGTGTCAAAAGGTCCTAGTAAGGACCTTGCAGTTTCAAAGGCTCAAATGGATGAAGCCAAATTAGTTCAAAGCAAGCCCGCGAAGAGGATGAGATTTACTTCAACCTCTAAGAAAGACCATAGCTCAGCCACATTTGATGAGGAGCCAAAATCGACTCGCGGTATAAACACAATGAGCTGTGTTGTGAAGAGGAAAATCTAGAAGATTAAGCCCGTGGTTGAGTACAATAAAATGGGCAGACCACATGGCAAGGCTGTTATTGAGATGCAATCTTACATTAGTGTTTTGGCACGCACCAGAGTCCCTCTTGTGGACAAGAAATGGACTCAATTGCCCAAGGACCTGAAGGAGCAGATTTGGGAAGTTGTTCAAATGGCTTATGTTGTTGGGCAAGGGGGCAAGAAGATGGTGCTATCATGTGCCGCCAAAAAATGGAAGGATTTCAAGTCTACATTAACAAGGCAGTTTATCCTTCCATTCACAAAGGACAAGGAGAAGTTAAACGAACCCCCTCAGCTATATAAATTCATAGAGAAATCTCAATGGGATGCCTTTGTAGCTTCAAGGTTATCCCCATAATTTGGGGTTGTGCATTCTGAGCAGTCACAGAGGAGGGAAAAATGCGAGTACAACCATAGGTTGTCTCGAAAAGGGTATGTGGGTTTGGATGATGAATTAGAATAAACCATGCCCGGTGAAGAAATCGATCGTTTTCTGCTATGGAAGAAGGCAAGATAAGATAAACAGGGAAACATCCCAGATCCAAAGGTTGCAGAGAAGGCAAAATTAATCTTAAGTCTCACTTACTCAGTTCTAAATTTTAAAAACAGAGATTTTTATTTTCGTATAGACGTCGCATGTTTAAATAAACATCGCTAGAATTTAATTACCACGACGGTTTTTATTTACCGCCATTTCACATCTAATAGAACGTCGGTGTTTTCATTCAATAGACCTCTAGATTGAATTACTACGACGGCTTATATTTCTGAGTTAGCCGTCTTTTTGTTAAGTTTTAGAACAACCTTCATTTACTCACACACACACACACTCTCTCTCTCTCTCTCTCTCTCTCTCTCTCTCTCTCTATCTATCTATTTCTCTGAAATTTTTGTATGCACTATTTCTGGGAAAAAAAGCATATTTTTGTTAAGTTTTTTTTATCTCTGCATTTAAATTTTCGACCGTTTTTTCGCATATCGACATTAGAATGTGTATACAACGACGGTAATTTTTTACCGCCGTTTGAAATGATTTACTACGTCAGGTTTTTCTAGACTCCGTCGTCTTCGTTGAAATACCATGACGGTATTAGTTTAGATTTAGGCTCTATTTTTCTAATTTACAACTTTTGATTATATGACGGTTCTCTTTCTACCGACGTTAGAATATTTACACAAAGACGATATTTTATTACCACCATTTCAAATCTTATAGGACGTCGGTTTTTTCATGAAATAGACGTCTAGATTGAATTACTACGACGGCCACTACTACAAAAAGGGCAAAAGACGACCAGTAAACAACGACGGTAGATCAAAAAACCATCGTTGTTTTTTAAAAGACGACGGTAATAGAAACCCGTCGTAGAAACATACTTTAAACACCTAAAAAACGGCACACGTATAGATATTTTGAAACCACGACGCACCAAATTAAAAAAGCGTCGTCTTATTACAAAGGTATTTTCAGAGTTAAAATCTGAACCTAAAAACAACGACTGCATCTATGAAATCACCGCCGTAGAAAGTAAAGACGACGATATAAAAATAAGACGCCGTGTTAATTAATTAATAAACACGACCCAATTTTCTTAGTCAGCGACGCATAAATTCAAAGGAATCTACGACGGTTAATTACAAAAAAAATCGCCGCTTTAAATTAAGTTACCACGACTGTAAATATAAATTTATCGACTTTTTAATTATAATATACTACGACGGTATCCATAACTCTACTGTCGCATAATTGTACTAACCACGACGGTTTGTTAAATTAACGACGTACAAATTTTATGCAATTATTCGTCTATCATTACCAGAATGAACTCTGTTCCTCATCATAATCGAACCAGAATGAACAAAGGCAATGTTTTAGAAGTGGATGATGTGCCAATTACTCTCACAAGGAGTTTGAGGGCAAGAAGCTTGTCTCAGCCGCCAAGGAAGGTCTCAAGCTTGATGAGAGTGAAGACGAGGCAAAGAAGAAGGAAGAGTTGAAGGAGAAGTTTGAGGGACTCTGCAAGGTTGTGAAGGATGTTTTGGGTGACAGAGTGGAGAAGGTTGTGGTGTCTGACCGTCTGACCGTGCTGGACTGCCAACATGGAAAGAATCATGAAGGCTCAGGCCTTGAGGGATAACAGAGCGGCTGGGTACATGTCGAGCAAGAAGACCATGGAGATCAACCCAGAGAACCCCATTATGGAGGAGCTGAGAAAGAGGGCTGATGCAGACCTTGTTCTCCTTCTGTGCAGAAAGACAATTTTTTAGATGATGTGTGCGTGTTTGTGTCTTTCAGATACACAAACGCGCCCACACATCAACATCCAAACTGAAAAATGAAAGCGAGATGAGACAGAGAGGTGATGTGCCTCCAGAGAATTGAGAAAAAGTTGAAACCCTAATTGAAAAATGAAGACGACAGAAAGACAGAAAACCCATTATTTATAAACAAATCTTATATACCACGTCGGTGTTTTAAAATATCGACGTTTATATATAACATACACGTCGTTTAAATTTAAAATAAGGTCGTATAAATTATTTAACAACGACGCTATATAAAAACGACGTTGTAATTTTTTGGAAAATTAATTTATTGTGTAATTAAAAAAATTACACGTCGGTATGAGTAATTAAAACGACGTGGTATTAATTTTTAACGTCGTTATTATTGAATATAAGGTCGTTTGGTAAATTGGAAAATGACGATTCATCTTTTTTGAAGAAACATGCGTCGTGTAATTCGATTTCAAAACGTCGTTTCATTAAAACATACCGTCGTTGAAAGTAATATTATAGGGCAGTGTTAACAATAGCGCCGTATAATGTATCATACTAGGGCGCATACTATTAATAGCGTCGTTGTTATGAAAAGGTTTTTTATTATTTTAAACTTTTCGCCTTCCTGACCCATACTTGCATTGGTTCCAAACCCGAGAAAAACTTTCAAGCTTTTCTCATTTTTCATTCTCCAAGAACTGTTTCAAACTTTCAAGCTTATCTCCTCTTCGTCTTCATCTCTGAACTGAAACACCAAACTCCAGAAGAAAGCTTTCATCGCAAGCAAAGGGTAAGCATTTCTGGAAGGATTTTTGTTCCTGTTTTGCATGCGCATATCATTTTCGTTTTTTTAAATCTTTTTACATTTTTTCTTTCCAAGTTTGATAAAATTTGCAGACAAAGACGAAAAGTTTCCAAGTTTGAACACTACTCTGGTTCTTTTACTTCAACTAAATAAGACGACGGTGGCTTATTATTTACGTGGTTAGATTTATAGACCACGACGGTTCGTCAGTCACCCTAGCGTCGTGTGAAAGTGTTCGTCGTTGTTTTTTAAAATGATATCCTTTTTTTGTTTTTGATTTTTAAGGATATCATTTTAAGTTTCCAAGCTTTCATCGCATGTTTGATTTCTCTGAACAATGGTTTTTGTTTCGAAAATCTTTTTAATTATTTTTCTTCTGAAAATATTTTACGTTGTTCCTAATTTGTTTTTGTGGTATAGACGACGGTATATTAATATTTACGTCGTTTTATTTTCAATACCACGGCGAATGTTTATTATTAACATCGTTGTAATATTTAATACTCTGTTTTTATTATATCATAAGACGTCGGTTGTTTATTATTGACGTCGTTGTAATATTTTATCACGTCGGTGATTAATTACCGTCGTGTAAAATTATTATTACGTCGTTTGTTTTGTTCTTACGTCGTTTGAAATATTATAATACGTCGTAGTTTATAAATAATCGTCTTGGTTTTTCTTAATTTCACTGATATATTTTCACTTGCAGGTTTAATTTGTCTGTAACCATGGTTTCTCAATCCCAAAGTAAGGAGTCTGGTTTGAAAAAAAATGAATCCTCGAAGAAGGAGCTTAGAGTTGTAAATCCTCAAACCAAGGCCTCGAAGAAGATGAAGTTTGTTTCATCTTCTGAGACAGAACCAGCCAGCACGGCAACTATTTCTGAGGAGGCAAAGTCAGGTCGAGGTATGAGCACAATGCCCCGTGTTGTGCAGAGAAAAATTCAGAAAATCAAGCCTGTTGTTGAGTACAATGAAGAAAGGAAACCTTATGGCCGTGCACATAATGAGATGCAGTCCTACATTGGTGTGTTGGCACGCTCCAGAGTCCCACTTGTGGACAAGAAATGGGTTCAAATATCCAAGGATATAAAAGAGCAGATTTGGGAAGCCGTTGACATGGCTTTTGTGGTTGGTAAAGGGGGCAAGCAAATGGTGCTATCTTCTGCCGCCAAGAAATGGAAAGATTTCAAGTCCACACTAACGAGGTTTCATATCCTTCCATTCATCAAGGAGCAGGATAGATTAAGGCAGCCCCCTGAAACATACAAATTCATAGAGAAAGCTCAATGGGATGCCTTTGTAGCTTCAAGGTTATCTAAAGAATTTGAGGCTGTGCATGAAGAACAATCACAGAGGAGGGAGAAACTCGAGTACAATCATCGATTGTCTCGAAAAGGATATGTTGGTTTTAAGGAGGACTTGAAGGAAATCATGCCTGGGGTAGATATTGATCGATCTACCTTATGGAAAAAAGCAAGAGAAGACAAACATGGTAACATCCCGGATCCAAAGACTGCAGAGAAAGCAAAATTAATTGTAAGCCTACTCACTCTGTTTTAAAAATTTTATTACGTCTGCTGTTATATTTTTCCGTCGTGTGAAAAGTTTTACTACGTCGGAATATTTTAAAAGGCGACGTTAAAGGTCTGAATCTGGAATCCATGCTCTGTTTTTTGTAATTATATCATAAGACGTCGGTGTATTATTATTGACGTCGTGTTAATATATTAATAACGTCGTCTTAAATATTATATTACGTCGATTGTTATGTTATTGAGTCGTGTGAAATATTATATTGCGTCTATTTTTTATAAATAACCGTCGTTTGTTTCCTTATTCTGACTTTTTATTATGTCTTTTTGTTAGGATGATTTGCAAAAGCAAGTCTCTGAAGGCACAATTTCTCTGTCAGGATCCAATGATGTTTTGACAATGGCTTTGGGTCCCGAGCATCCAGGAAGAGTTAGAGGTGTAGGGGCTGGGGTTTCCCCTAAGCAATACTTCAACTTACCTAGACAACAGAAGGTTAGGTTTGCTGATCAATTGAAGGAAAGTGTAAGACTTGTCCTTCAAGAAGAGACTTTGAAAATGGAGGCTAGATCAAGGGAAGAGAGTTTAAAGATGGAGGCTAGGACGAAGCAATTGGTAGAAGCTGAGAGGGAAAATTTGCTGAGTCAGCTTTCAAAAATCATCCCCAATTTTGATCCAAGCCTGCTGAAACTGAATACATTGCCCCAAATCCAAGGGCAAAGTCCCAAAAATCCAATGTCTGACAAAGCAAGCTGTTCTGGGGCACTTGATGTTAGAGCCCTACAATTTGAGGAGGATACTGCCAAGAATGGGGAACAGCAGGAGGAAATGGTAACGTCTTTGAACTTTGAATTTTCTGTTTCTCTGTTTATATTTACCGTCGTCTGTTAATGTTTACCACGACGGTTTATTGATTTGTTTTAATTTTTCTACAATGTCATTTATATATTTCTTTATTTCTTATAACAGAAATAAGGGGAAGTTGAAAAGAGAGTAGAAGGAAAGATACTTGAGATAGTTGAACAGGTAAATTCTCATAACTTTGCTTTTTTCAATTTTTTTTTTCAATAAAGGAATTACCACGACGTTTAATGAATGTTACACGTCTGCAATTATTTAATTGAATGTTTAAATTGTTGTACAAGCTTAGATACCGTCGTAGTATATGAAATACCACGACGTTTATTATTTACCGTCGTGTGATTAAATATACACGTCTGTAATTATTAAATACTGTCATTTGTTATTATTACCACGACGGTTTAATTTAATTTTTTTACTTTTTTTTTTTTGCCCTTTTTGTACTATGTCTTATATATATTGAGTTTATTTCTTATAACAGAAATCTGGGGATCGTGAAAAGATTGAAGAAAAGAAAGATGAAAAGGTAAATTCTCTTAACTTTGCCTTTTTCATTTCTTTTTCAATTTTCAGACGTCTATATTTTCTTTCAACCGTCGTTTGTTTTAATTGAATGTTTAAATTATTGTACAATCTTTCTTATATATATATATCTCTTTATTTATTAAAACAGCAATCCAGTGTTGGAGAAAAGAAAATTGAAAAGGTAAATTCATTAATTATGAATTTTGCATTTGAATTAGACGTCGGTTTTATTTAAACGACCTAATAAAGTATTCATTACGACGGTATTTTGTTACCGTCGTGTAACTCATTTTAAGACAACGTTTTGTTATTTAAACCGTCGTTGTTATTTATTTACCACGTCACTTATGTTGCTTTATTTGTTCAAACAGAGTACTGAAGTACCAGATTATACAAAGCTGGAGTTGCCATCTTCTTTACAATCCCTTTGTAGTTATGTTGAATCGACACTAAAGCCTCAGGAGAAGGCTTTGAGCTTTATGATTGAGAAGGAGGTGTTTGGCATAGATCGTAACACCTTCGTCTTGCATGAAGATATTACCCAATTTGCTGGCATGGAAGAAATTGGGGCTACTGTCGTTGCAATATATATGAGGTTTGTCCTTATCAAATATTCATTTGACACTCTCCTTTTGTTAAAAAAAAAAAACACTCATGGTTTCAATTCATATATTTAGGTGCCTGTTTGATCATCTGAAAGCTGCAAATATGGTGAATATGGTTGGCTTTATAGACCCTGCTCTAGTTAGTGCTGACGCTGGTTCATTAACTGAAAGATCACGTCTCGTAGCCAATCGTCTTCAAAAAACAGATGGTGAACAGATTTTCCTGATGCCTTACAATCCAGGGTTAGTCTCCAAAACAAAAAACAGGATTTTGTTTGTATGATGCTCTGCATATAACACTATTTAACCTTTATATTTATTTTGTGCAGCCGTCATTGGGTCTTGATCATTGTAAGAGCAAAGAAGGAAACCGTATATTTTCTGGATCCACTGCCTGGAAATCGGTTTGTGGATGAGGATGGGAAAAACATTGTGAACTCTGCTCTAAAAATGTATAATACACACATAGGCAGAGTAGGCCGTAAAACACCTCTCTGGAAAGCTCTGCCCGGCACTCCAAAGCAACCAAGTAGTGTAGAATGCGGGTATTATGTCATGCGCTTTATGAGAGACATCATAAAGGATACTTCCCTGGAATTTGAGAAGATGGTAAGAAGAAAATTTTCAGATTTATTTTTATGTGGGTTTTTATATTATCAACGACGGTAAATTAAAAATACCGTCGTTGAATATATATACTATGTCGGTGAATGAATAATAGCGTCGTCTGTGAGATTAATCTTTGTTTATGGACTGCAGTTTGCCAAAGGAAAGGATCAAGCGCCATACCCCCAAGCTGCCATTGAAGAAGTTAGGAAAGAATGGGCAGAGTTTGTGTGTGTTCATATGGAGTAGAGGAATTCTAGCATACTTAAACATTTTTATAAAATGTACAAATTTTGTTAGAATTAGACAAGTTTTTGTACAAAATTGGTTAGAATTCGCAAGTTTTTGTTGAAATCAACGTCCCTGTAAATTTGTTGAGGTTTTCATGTTGTGAAAAACCGTAGTTTGTTCAAAAAGACATTGTATACACATAACAACGTCACATTTTATATTTCTGAGTTAGATGTCTTTTTTGTAAAGTTTTAGAACTTCCTTCATTTACTCACTCTCTCTCTCTCTCTCTCTCTCTCTCTCTCTCTCTATGAAATTTGTGCATGCACTATTTCTGGAAAAGAATGCATATTTTTGTTAAGTTTTTTCTCTGCATTAAAAGTTACGACGATTATTTCTCATATCGACGTTAGAATGGGTATACAACGACAGTAATTGTTTATTGACATTTGAAATGTTGTATTACGTCAGTTTTTTCTAGAGTCCATCATCTTCATTGAAATACTACGATGGTATAGATTTTTGATTTAGGGCCTATTTTTCTGTTTTACAACTTTTGATTCTATGATGGTTTTCTTTCAACCGACATTAGAATTTTTACACAACGACGATATTTTATGACTGCATTTTGAAATCAATACTACGCCAGTTTTTTAAAAAAACCGTCGTCTTCACTGAAATACCACGATGGTTTATATTATTGATTTAGATGTTTTGTTTTATCTGTTTTACAATTTGTTCAATTACTCACATTCTCTCTCTCTCTCTCTCTCTCTCTCTCTCTCTCAGGATGATTTTAAAAAACAAGTCTCCGATGACACTTTGACTGTCTCTGGGAGCAATGATGTTTTGACTTTGGCTTTTGGAACCCCCGAGCATGGTGGGAGAGTCAGAGGTGTTGGAGGTGGGGTTTCCCCAAGTCAATTCTTCAATTTGCCAAGACAGCAGAGAGTAAAATTTGCTGACAAATTGAAGGAAAGTGTTATGGAGGCAGTCAGAGAAGAGACATTGAGGATTGAGGCTAGGGCAAAGGAAACTGTTATGGAGGCAATTAGAGCAAAGAGGGAAATTATGTTGGAACAATTCCATCAACTAATTCCCAATTTTGATCCCAACATGCTCAAAACACCAATTACCCCAATTCCTTTACTGCATCAAGAACAAAGCCCAAAAAATTCAATGTCTGACAAAGCAAGCTGCTCGGAAGCCACTAATGTGAGACCCCTAGTTTTGGGGGAAGAATATCCAAAGCTTGATGCTGATATTGCTGAAAAACAGCAAGATGAAACGGTAAAATCTCTTATACTTTCTTTTTTCTGCTTTTTAAATTTTAAATAAACATCGCTCTTTTTAATCTCCGACGTTACAATTACCAAACAACGATGGTATATCTTTACCGACGTTTGAAAACCATAATACGTCTGTTTCGTCAAAGAACCGTCGTTGTGAGTGAAATACCACGACGATTTTACTTGTTTTATCTGCACAATATTTTGCATTTTTGAAAATAACAACAGTTTCTGTTTACCGTCGTCTCATTTGTTTACTCGTTGGTTATTTTCAAGAACCGTCGTCTAGGTTATTTACTCCCTCGTTTGTTTTACTTGTTTCACAAGCCATCTTTACTACATTTTGCATTTAATTTAGACAACCCTTTTGTAGTTTTGCGACGTTAGAACTTTTACACAACGACGGTTTCTATTTACCGTCGTCTACATGTTTTCATACGTTGGTTTTTTAAAATTACCGTCGTGTATATTTTAATACCACGACGGTTGGGATGGTTTATCTAGAGTCGTTTATTTTTTCTTACATAGTGTCATGGCCTGTATGTTGAAGGCTTAACCCAACAACTATGGGGCCAACGTAGAGGATCCATTTGTGAAGGTCAAGCCCCATAAGAGAAGCTCAAGGCCCAGCCCGTCGGATGGATCATGCTAGACCTCTTAGCCCACATGTCTAGATTCAATGTGCAGTAGTAGGTAGACTACGGTTGGTGACAGTAGTAGGTAGATCCCGGTTGATGACATTGTATCTTAGCCCTCTATTGTGGTGGTAGGTGGGATAGGATCTCTATATAAGGAGGATGTCTCATTATATATCCTCACCTCACAACTTGTAAAGCATTGAGTAGCAATACAAGCATATATTCTCCCAAACTCTCTTGTGCATTCTTATCATTCTTGCTCTTGCGATAGTGTTCTTGCTTGGTTCGATCTTATTTTGTGGGAAGGAAGGCTGACTTAGCTTGTTTGAGAGGTGATCAAGTCTAAGGTCACATGGAAGGAAGACTCCGAAAAAGTCATCCCGTGATAGTTGGTATCAGAGCAAAAGCTCGAATCATTCTAAGAAGCATGTCAAAGAGCGGATCCGATGTGGAGACTGATATGTCCAAGGTCAACTTGGAGTGTGGGGGCAAATCAAAGAGGGAACGATCTAGAGATGTCGTAGCCAAGATGGAGAGGTGGCTTTCTAAGATGGAGAATGCCATGAACGAATTCGATCAGAGACTCGAGGAGGACGTCCTTACGAAGGTGGGCTTCGAAGCTGTGGTGGAAGAGCTTCAAGGCCAATTCCAGGGAGCCCTCAACTCCGCGCTAAACATCATAAAGCTAGATGTCCAAACCAAGCTAGATCACTTCTTAGCGGAGCTTACTACGCTTCGTGATGAGGTGAAGGATGTGAAGGGAGATTGGGTCTTGTGCAAGGAAGCTGTCTTGAACAAGACCCGGACTCCGAAGGAACCCAAGGTGTTAGATTCTTTCAAGCCCAAATCCTATCATGGGAAGAGGGAGGCGAAGGAGCTTGACACATTTCTGTGGAATATCGAAAGGTATTTCAAGTACCTCGAGCTGGAGGATGATGAGCCCAAGATTACTACAGCAACGTTGTTTCTCACCGACAATGCTCTCATGTGGTGGCGCTGTCGATCTATGGAGATGGACCAAGGTACGTTTACACTTGAGACTTGGGATGAGTTTAAGAAAGATATTATGTTGGATTTCTATCCAGAGAATGCCAAGTATGAGGTAAAGGAGAAGCTGAGATGGCTAAAGCAAACGGGGAGCGTGAAGGACTATGTCGCCACGTTCACCAACCTGTTGTTCAAGGTGCCTAGCATGACAGATGAAGACAAGCTCATGTAATTCATGAGTGGCCTACAGAATTGGGCCAAGCTGGAGTTGCAAAGGAGACACGTCCAAACCTTGTCAGAGGCAATTGCTGCAGCTGAGTCTCTTGTGGAGTTCAAGAAGAATGAACAAAGCGACTCCAAGTTCAAAGGAAAGAAAGGTGGCAGTGGATCCGATGGGGGAGACCACAAAGAGAGTAGCAAGTCAAGAGACAAGTCTGACAGTCACAAGTCATCCGTGAAGAAGAATGACAAAGGTGACAAGGGGAAAGACAAGTCGAAGCTAGCTTGCTACTTGTGTGATGGAGCGCACATGATGCGGGATTGTCCGCAAAAGAAAGCCTTGAATGCCATGAACCAAGAGAAGGAAGAGGAGGCCGACAGGGAAGCAAGAATGGGGGCCATTCACCGCTTCAATGCCCTACAGGCCAAAGTCGCTCAACCACAGGTTCAAGCTAAAGGGGTGATGTTCGTTGACGCCGTGGTGGATGGCAAGACAACCCGTTGTTTGGTGGATACGGGTGCGTCGCACAACTTTATGTCAGTGCAGGAAGCAAAGAGACTTAGGTGTCGAGTCTCGAAGGAAGTAGGCAGTATGAAGACGGTGAATTCAACTGCCAAGCCAATTGATGGAGTAGCTCGTGGTGTGGAGCTACGCATTGCTACTTGGAAGAGAGTAGCTGACTTCTCCGTGATCTCAATGGATGACCACGATGTCATGTTAGGAATGGAGTTCATGGACAAGGTAAAGGCGCTTCCCATTCCATTTTACAATCCTATGTGCATTGCACAGGGTGGAGCAATGCCATGCATGGTGCCTGTGGTGAGGCAACAAGGCGAGTCAAAGCTTTTGTCAGCCATGCAATTTTCCAAGTCTTGGAAGAAGGGCGAACCGACGTTCCTTGCAACTATGAAGAGGGATATAGTTGAGAAGGAAGTCCAGCCAGTCCCAAAAGCAGTGGAAGCAATCCTTAAGGAGTTTGTAGATGTCATGCCCAAGGAACTGCCCAACACCTTACCACCTAGGAGAGATGTGGATCATGCCATTGAGAAGGAACTAGTGCTGAGACTACCCGATCTTAGCAAACCTTTTGAGGTACACATTGATGCATCAGATTTTGCTATTGGTGGTGTACTCATGCAGGACGGACATCCATTGGCTTTCGAGAACCGAAAGCTCAACGACACCGAGCGGAGGTATACTGTTCAAGATAGGGAAGATGTAGACTCGTTCGTGCGGACTTGTCATGTATGCTAACAAGACAAGACCTTGCAGAAGCAGCCGGGTGGGTTGCTAGAGCCACTTCTTGTTCCAACCAGACCATGGGAGAGTTTGTCCATGTACTTCTCTACTAGCTTTCACCCACAGACAGATGGTCAGACGGTACGGGTGAATGCATTGTTGGAGTTACACTTGAGGCACTATGTGAGTGCCAACCAACAAGATTGGGTAAAGTTGTTGGATGTTGCTTAGTTCTTGTACAACTTGCAGCGATCGGAGTCGACAGGGTCAAGTCCTTTTGAGTTGGCAACTGGACAACAACCTATGACACCGAACATAGTGGTGTCAGGCTACATGGGGAGTAGCCCTGCTGCATACAAGATGGCTAAGGACTGGCAAGTGACTAACGAGCTGGCTCGGGCTCAATTGGAGAAGGCAACTCGGAAGATGAAGAAATGGGCAGACAAGCACCGGCGAGATGTTGTATCCCAACCAGGTGACATGGTCTTTGTGAAGCTCAACCCCTCTCAACACAAGTCCACTAGAAAGCTGCACAAAGCGTTGTTGAGGAGATATGAGGGCCCATTTCCTATCCTCCGAACCGTGGGAAGAGCTGCTTACCGTGTGGAACTACTGCCACGATTGAAGATTCATCCAGTGTTTCACGTGAGCAATCTCAAGCCCTACCATGTTGATCCCGAGGAGCCAAGTCATGGGGAGTCTCAACGAGCTCCACCTTTAAGGGCGCTTCCAGCAGTGAAACCCTTGCCATGGCAAGGGGGGCTGATCGGTGCATATTTACATATCATTTTGTACCCTTCTAATTTATGATTTGGTTATGTTTTTGAGTTAAACTTGTGCTTTTAATAAGTTTTGTGTTTGTTTCAGTGTAATAAACTTAAGGACTCACTAATTGCATTTTGGAGACAAGTTAGCTCAAAACGGTGTCTGCAGATCAGTCAACTTCACGGATTGGACTGTACTTGCTCAAGAAGAACCAGATGATGAGCCATACATCATTGGAAAGATACGGAAGTCTAGTTTCTGTATAATTTTACGGTTCATGATTCCGAGTCTTCTAGAGAAAGTTATACATGTTTTGGCAACTTAAGGTCAAATTCGGCAGCATCTGCGTTACTGGGCCAAATATCACATTTGAAGGCCTTCCCGATTTTTCCTTGAGTTGGGCTGCATATGATTGGAAAGATAATTCAAAGAGCTTCAAGATCCATATTTTTCCAGATTTTTCAGATTGGAGCCACAAGCCCAAAACGAGCCCACAAGCTGGCTGCAATGCATTGTCATGCATGACATATGCATGATGAAGTGTTGTTGATTGTGGGAAAGTTTGGTGAAGCATATTCAATACCTATTTTTGAGTGGAATTTTGCAGCAGCCAAATGAATTACATTGAAGTTGAAGTGGGGGTGCAACACTAAGCCTAAAGACAAGAGGAATTATTTTCAAATGCAATTGTGTGTTAGGTTAAGTTGGTGAATTAAGTGTAGTGTGTTAGGTGAAGTTAGTGTGTTTAGATAATTCAATTGTATAATTCAGATTTTCAACTTCCTTAGGCCTATAAATAGTAAGGTTTCCTAAGCTTGTAAACACACCCCAAGGGGGGGAGCTCTCAAACACTTCTCTAGAGCTCCCTTCCCTTCTCTCCCTCAAATTCTCTTAGTTTCTCTTTCTAGTTTTCAATTGTTATAATGAGATCTTTGTGCTGAAATTCTCCTTAAGTTTTTCCAAGTTCTACTTAATTTTCATTGTTATGTAAATTCTTTTCTTTAGTTTCAAGTTTGATTAGTTTCCAAGTTTCAATCATGATTCATGTTCTTATTCATTATGCTTATAAGTTAACATGCTTGTTTGAATGATTGATCACCATTAGAACTTGTTTGTTAACTATCTTGGTTTGAATTAAGAGTATACACCATGCTTTAATTCGAATTGAACTATGAATAGGAAGAGTATGTATGGACATTCGACAACAGGGATTAGATACATACTTGGTTGTTTAAAATGTTCTTCTATGCTTAATGGGTTCCTAATGCTTAATGGGTTCCTAATGCTTAATTTTTGGTTAGACAACAAATGATCAAATTAGGGAATTAGGAACACAAGGTTATGACCAAACACCATGGCTTAATCATACTTTAGCTAGAATCAATCCGATAATCTAATTGAACTTGGGAACTTATCTGCTTGAGTTAGTTATTTCTTTCTTCCTTGTTTTATTTATTTCCTTGCTTTTTTTTTCATTTCTGTTTTGTGTAGGGAAAATGAATTGGATCATTCAATCACCAATCCTCGTGGGATCGACCTCGCACTTACATACGCTATACTACCGAACGGCTCGTGCACTTGCGAGTATCACAAGTTGAGGATGCAGCTTAATCCATTTTGGTGCAGCTGTAGCGACACAACAGGGGCTAGGGCAGATACTATTCACATGAATAGTATCTGCCTTTGCAAAAAGTAAGGTGCACTTCCAGCAGTTGCCATGGCAAAGGGCAAACACTATTCATTTTTTGTTTTTTTTTTTTCACAAATTTGTTTACCTAAATAATTAATTTGGACAATATTTTCGGATAAGATTTTCGGTTTCAAATTTCAGATAAATTTTTGTTTCAAATTTCAGATAAATTTCAAAACATCTTCCATGATGCTCCATGCCCCTTCGGTTTCTTGAGAAAAAGCAATAATATGATAGAGAAAAATTAAACTTGAAAGTGAAAAAAATATTGAGTAGAAAGTGAATAATAATTGGAGGAGGAGAAGATGTATGAGGATTTGTTATTAAAAGTGAAGAGTAGGGATTGGTATTTATAGAAAAAAAAAATCAGATATTTTTGGGTATTTTTTTAAATTTTTTTGCAGAAAAAATGTCCTGCCGGTGGATTGAAGGACATAAAAGAAATCCGACAGCCCAAAAGCCGCCACGTGGCACCAGCCCTTGGGCCAGCACACAGGCTCCCCCTGCCTTCGGGGCAGCCCAGGGCTGTGGCCCCCACATACTGCCCGGGCCAACAATTGCTGCTGGAATCGCATTTTGGGCTCAGCCCCCCCCCCCCCCCAGCCCTTGCCTTTGGGCACTGCTGGAAGTGGCCTAATGGTGACTTCATTTGACAGGGAAATCAAGTGCATCATGGCCAAGCGCGAGGTGCGACGCAAAGGTGTACCGAGATACTTTGAGTACTTTGTCAAATGGAAGCGCTTGCTAGAGTTCGAAGGCAATTGGGAGAAAGAAGAGTCCTTATGGCAATATAAGGACAAAATCGAAGCATTTGAACGAGAAGGAACTACCTCGGGGACGAGGACGTCGCCGGATTAGGTGGGGGAGAATGTCACGGCTCGCATGTTGAAGGCTCAATCCAACAACTATGGGGCCAACCTAGAGGATCCATTTGTGAAGGTCAAGCCCCACAAGAGAAGCTCAAGGCCCAGCCCGTCAAATGAATCATGCTATACCTCTTAGCCCACATGTCTAGATTCAATGTACAGTAGTAGGTAGACTATAGTTGGTGACAGTAGTAGGTAGATCCCGGTTGGTGGCATTGTATCTTATCCCTCTATTGTGGTGGTAGGTGGGATATGATCTCTATATAAGGAGGATGTCTCATTGTATATCCTCACCTCACAACTTGTAAAGCATTGAGTAGCAATACAAGCATACATTCTCCTAAACTCTCTTGTGTGTTCTTGTCGTTCTTGCTCTTGCGATAGTGTTCTTGCTTGGTTCGATCTTATTTTGTGGGAAGGAAGGCTGACTTAGCTTGTTCGAGAGGCAATCAAGTCTAAGGCTGCACGGAAGGAAGACTCCGAAAAAGTCATCCCGTGACAATAGGCTGTCGTATATTTCTTTCTTTATTTCTTGAAACAGGATTTCTCAAAGCTAGACTTGGCCCGCCTCCTCTGTTAGCCCTATGCCAATTTGCCGAGACCAAGTTGAAGCCTTTGAATGAGACCATGAGGGTTAAAATTCCAGAGGAAGTGTTTGGGTATGAGCATGATACCTACATCTTGCATGAAGATATTTTATAGCTTGCATCCATGGTTGAGATTGGATCCACAGTGATTGCAGTATACATGAGGTCATTCTAAAAATTCAATCTTTATTTCGGGTTTCTCTTTCTTTAAAATAAAAAAAACTCATTTGAATTTCACATATTTAGGTACCTATTTGACTATTTAAAAATGGCAAATATGGTAAACCTTGTTGAACTTGTCGACCCTGGACAAGTTAGCGCTCAATCGGGATCGTTATCTCACAGATCAAAACATCTAGCAGACTGCCTGGAAAAGGCAGATGGGGACCAATTTTTCTTGATTCCTTATAATCCAGGGTTAGTCCCCTTTCGGTTGACGAGGACTTGAGAAATATAGTGAATACGTAAGTTGATTTACTACATTCTAATGTGTGTTAGTAGGCTAAAATATTTGTCATTAACACTTTTTGTTGTCTTGAAACAGTGCAATCAAAATGTATACTTGTCACGTAGGCAAACAATCATCACGTAAATCAGGCATATGGAAAACTCTACACGGCACTCCTCGACAACCAACAAATGTAGAGTGTGGGTACTACGTGATGCGTTTCATGAGAGATATAATCCATGATCTAGCCCTAGCATTTGAGAAGAAGGTAAAAAACTAAGTTTAAAATTTAATTTCGTTTTCTTTTTACCTACTACGTCTGTGTTTGGAAAAATCATCGTTTGTGTATTAATAAAACGATGGTTTTAATAATTATTAACAATCGTTTTTAATTATTTAACACGTCGATTTTTGTGGTTTATTTTTACAGTTTGACAAGAAAAAATAACCAGTTGAGTATGTACAAGAAGATATTGACGAAGTCAGGCTGGAATGGGCAGAATTCGTCACCAAGCAAACCCAGAATAATGAGTGACATAATTTTTTTTTTTTGTAATTATTGAACATTCAACAACTAAGGATATTTATGAGTTTGTATGAATGCCTATTATTTGAAAGTACGATTGTAATCCCAAAAATCGACGTCTCATTCTTGTTAACATGTCTCAATAGTATAAATAACCGACGTCTTATGCTAGATGGAAATAAAACATCGACGGCAAATTCAAAAATTTACAGGTAAATAAAAAAACATGACGGTTTATATATAAAAAATGAAGTCTATCATATATTGTTAAGGAAAGCACAAAAATTCTAAAATATTTTGCACCTAAAAACTAAAATTCAGTTTTAAAATTCTAAAATATTTTGTACCTAAAAACTAAGATGGTAAATACCACGAAAATGACGTCTTCAAATCACTACAACGGCGGTAAATTACAAAAAATGACGTTGTCGGTCATAAACAACTTCGGTAGTTAAGTGGCAAATGACGTTGCAACAATAATCCACATCGGTTTTTCAACACACATGGACATTTTAAGTGTTATAGACGACGGTGGACTAATAAAAAGCGTAGTTGTAAATCGTAAACAACATCAGTGTTTAAATTGTCGACGTCTAAAGTAACTAGGACGGCATTCATGTTTGTTCCACATCGTGGTAAATTCATGCAACGTCTGTTATTTACACGTATCATTTCATATTAATATGACTTTTATATTATAATTAAGTGTTATAGACGACGGTGGACTAATAAAAAGCGAAGTTGTAAATGTTAAACAACGTCGGTGCTTAAATTGTCGACATCTAAAGTAACTAGGACGGTGTTCATGTTTTTTCCACGTCATGATAAATGCATGCAATGTCGGTTATTTACACGTGTCATTTCATATTAATATGACTTTTATATTATATTTTATTCCTAATATTCATAATAAATTTATTTAAAAAATTGAAAAATAAACCGACAACTACCATACACTCATTTAATGATTGTCGTCCCCCTAAACCGTTTAAAAATATAATATTAATAAGATTTGTTTATTGTATTTAATTCCTAATGTTCATAATAAATTACAACAAAATTGGAAAAATAAACTGACAAATACTATGCACTCATTGAGAGATTGTCTTCCCCCTAGAGCTTTGAAAAATGTAATTTTAGTTTTCAAAATTACAAGTGATAACAAAAGTCAAAATTGTTTATAGACAAAGCACAATAGTCCTCATACTTTCATAACATAACCCTAAGGTTTATGTGATCCATTGGTGACTATAAATACAAATATATGAAATCATGATTTTAGCCTACTAATATAGAAGGCATTGTTGTAAGGAGTTCGTAGCAATGTTTGGTTTATTTTTCTCATACTTGTGTTTTTTTATTATTTATAATTATTGTAAAATTTAGGGTATATTGAAATGACGCCGGTTTTCTCTCCACTATTTTTGGTCAATTACGCGTGTTCGAATCCCAGGAAACCCAAAGCCCACCTAATTATTTAATATTTAAGATGTCGGTTTATCAAGAAGCGACGTGAAAATCATTTATTACGACGTTTTGTTTAATATACGGACGTAGTTAAGATTTACAATGTCGTCATATTTAATAAAACGTCGCCGTAGGATAGTTTTAAACGACATCAAATGTGTACTTTCCATCATCTTTAAAAAACGCGGTCCTTTGACATTTTTGGACGCAGTCTAAATTTTTTAGAATTCCCCTTAACCCTCAAATATTTCGTTCTCTCTCTTCAACTCAAATTCTAATCTTAAAGTTTTCGTCTCTCTCTCAAAGCATTGGTTGAGCTCTCTCTCAAAGCATTGGTTATATTCTCTCTTCAACTCAATTCTAAACTTAAAGTCTTCTACATGTAAGTACTAACCCTAATATCTTTATTTAATGATATTGCGTTATGGCTTCTTAGATCAATAAATGTTTTCGTTGGTTCTTGATATATGTTTTGGGAGCTACGGGTTCTTAATATAATAACTCTTTGTTATGGGTTCTTATATGTTTAGTTGGCCATGGTTCTTGGAAAATGATTGGGAATGGGAGAATTATGCTGTGGGTTTTTTAACTTACGACGACGGTAGATGGACTAAACTGCCGTCTAAATTTTCTTTATACGTCAGTTGTTCATTTACTTCCGTCGTCTGAAGTTTTTTGTGTTTGGTAGCCAAAATACGACTTTTTCTACACTAACCATCGTGTTCAGGCTACCTAAACCAGAACTTGTTCATCAAAAGCAATACAAATTTCTGGGTTCAATAGCCTAAAGACGACGTTATCTCTAATAATCGTCGTCTTTAGACTACTGAACCCAAGATATTATTCTTCAAAAAGCAACACAAATCTCTGGGTTTGAGTAGCCTAAAGATGACAGTAATTAGAGGTACCGTCGTCTGAAATGATATAACACATTAATTGTTTTGTAAAAACCGTCGTCTGAGTATTGTTTTGTTATTTTTTTCAAATTATTCTCTGCTATGTGAATATAGTGGTCTGTCATTGCTGGTCTTTTCACTTTATTATATATATGATTGTATAGTGTGGGAGATGGATAAGTCATGGGTGCATGCGGATAGAAGATCGAAGGCATATGAGTTAGGGGTGGAAGGATTTTTGAATTTTGTTGTAGAAAATCTTGGAAATACAACTCATATTCATTGTCCATGTGTTAAATGTGGGAATATTCGATTGTTTGGGGTTGGAATTATAAGGGACCACTTATACTTTAATGGAATTGACCAAAGCTATAAGATTTGGACATGGCACGGAGAACCTTGGGAATGGACTACTAATGCTAGTAGAAATGTGGAATAAGATGAGCAAAGTAGGTTCAGTTTTGTTTCTGAAGAATTAGGGATGGATGATAATGATTTAGGCGATATTGGATATGATTCTTATGAGTTTGCCAATGTGATTGGGGATGGAGATCAACCCTTGTACCCTGGTTGCAGTAAGTACACGAAGTTGTCGGCTTTGGTGAAGCTATATAATTTGAAAGCAAAACATGGGATGAGTGATGTATGTTTTACAGAATTATTGATACTTCATGGAGATTTGCTTCCAAAAGGAAATACAATACCTTCCTCTATGTACGAGGCAAAAAAGACATCGTCTGCTTTGGGGATGAGTTGTGAGAAAATCTACGCATGTTGATGAGCACATAAACTATCACATTTATTATCCCTAAATATATTTGTTAGTAATTGATTTTCTTACAATGTTAGTTAATTAGGTGTGTTTTCACTTATATGCTTGCTTACTATTTTATGCACCACTTTTTGATTTGTAATATTGCACTTTAATGTTTGTAGTGGGGAGCCAACCATGCATTGCAAGTGATGATAATTGAAGCAATCCAATTAATTGTGGCAGTCGACACTAGAGAAGAATTGAGGTGCAGCTTCCACAAGCCAAGAAGAATTATAAAATGAAGAATGTGGTTACAACACAATAAAAGCCAATTGAATTGATTACATGTGTTGATGTGTATTCCAATAAAAGAGATGAAATTGCATAAACAAAAGAAATTGGATGGGCTTGGCGGCAAGGTGGATGAACAAAATAAATGAAGAAATATTTGATTGGCTTTGTGGCAAGGTGGAGAAATTATTTATTCAAATGAAGTTGGAATTGTCCAGGAGGTGCTGCTCTCATTTTCCTATAAATAGGAAGCTCTACAAGCCTTCAAAAAACACACCAAGCTCACAATCTTCTCTTGAGCTCTCTCTCCTTCCTCCAATTCTTCTAGTTCTAAATTTCTGTTTTAGTTTTATTTTATGGGGAACTAACTCCCTAGCTAAGGTTAGGGGGAAAGCTTTTAATATAAGTGTGTAATTTTTATTAGTTTGATCCAAACTTAAGCTTTAATGTGAATTTGTAGTTTTTGTTCAAATGGAATTTGTAGTTTTCTTTTTAATTAATTGATGAATGTTTGATAATCTATTTCATGGGTTCAATCATGTTTTTCCCATTGTGTAGTAAAAACTTTCATGCTTTTAAAAGAGAAGAGAATTACTTAGATTAATAGAATTTTGATGAAGATTATTTTTTGATAGTTTGTTGCCAATGGTACAAGTTATGCTTAGAATACTTCTAAAGGAAATTAAAAAGAGCTTTAATTATTTTGAACAACTACAATGGAAAATATTTTGTGGATCAAATTATTAAGAGTTGCATGCTTATGTTAAAAGTGGAAACCCAATGCCTTAGTGTTTTAATCAATTGAATTTCCTTGAAAACAAATCTTGCATAAATCAACCTCTCAATCACACTTGTTCTTTTTCATCTCTGTTATTTTCTTTACACTGCTCTCTGTGGATACGACACTCGGACTTCCGAGCTACACTGCTATACGACACCTCCCTTGGGTTTTGCAAAGTGGTGCGAACACGACACATGCCCCAATTATTGCATCTTGTATAGGAAGGATTATGAAGAATCAACTAATTGTCCTACTTGTGGTATCTCATGGTGGAAGAAAAGCAAAGATTCAATCTTGAAAGAGGGTGTGCCAGAGACGGTGGTGTGGTATTTTCCACCTATTCCAAGGTTTAAAAGGATGTTTCAATCACGAAAGACAGCTAAGAGTTTCTAATAGAAAATCAGTTGATGGTCATATGTCTCATCCAGCGAATTCCCCGTCTTGGAAACTTGTTGATGATAAATGACTCGAGTTTGGTAAAGAGCCAAGAAACTTGAGATTGGCTCTCTCATCTGATGGATTCAATCCCTACAGTTCTTTAAGTAGCAGATATAGTTGTTGGCCAGTTATCTTAGTTACATATAATCTCCCACCATGGCGATGCATGAAACGAAAGTTCATGATATTGATCTTGTTGATTTCCGGTCCTAAACAACCCGGAAATGATATAGACGTCTACTTAGAGCCTTTGATTGATGATTTAAAATCTCTGTGGGATAGGATTAGAGGAGTGTATGATGCACACATAGGAGAATACTTTACACTCTGAGGTGTATTACTGTGGACAATTAATGATTTTCCTGCCTATTGTAACTTATCTGGTTGTGTCATTAAAGGATATAAAGCTTGTCCAATATGCGGCAATGATACACCTAGTCACATGTTGAAGAATGGCCACAAAATTTGTTACATCAGGCATAGAAAATGGTTACTAACATATCATCCATATCGGAGGCAGCGTGCAACTTTTAATGGGAAACCTGAATCCTCCTGAGTCATTAACCGGAGAAAAAGTGTTGTAGATGCTTGAAGGTATTAATTACAAATGAGGCTCAAAAAATGGGTGAAGTGTTGGTGACAATGATGGTGACAGATTGGAAGAAGAAATCAAAATTCTTTTATCTCGAGTATTGGAAATACCTTCCTGTGAAGCATGTCCTAGATGTTATGCACATTAAGAAGAATGTTTGTGATAGTATCATTGGTACATTGCTAGAGATCCCTGGAAAAATTAAAGATGGGATTGCTCCTCAGTTAGATGTATTGAACATAGGGGTCAAAACTGATTTGTAGTTGTCTTTTTAATTAATTGATGAATGTTTGATAATCTATTTTGTTGGCGCTAAAACTGAACAGGTAGTATTCAGGCCAACTTAAAGATGAGGTGGATGTTGAAGGTGAGGACCCTCAGTATGTAAGAGCATTCGGTAAATAAATAGGCATGCATACAGAAGACAAATGTACGTGGTTCACCCGAATAATGGGCTACGTCCACGAAGAAGTATGTTCTCATTACGATAATGTGTGTATACATTGTACATAGGGTTAGACCCAAGGGGAAAAGGAAGAATACCGAAGGCCGAAGGCAGATGTTTGTGCCTAATAAATCTCGGCCATAAGCTGGCCGTAGGCGTTCCTTCTCTCGGCCCTGGCCCTTGCTCGTAGAAACCGAAACGCAACGTTTCGCCGGGGTACTTCGCTCTCCTGAAGATAAAAGAAGAAATGCTAAGGCATGATCATCTCGGCCGAGCGCAGGCCGAGGCCGAGACCGGGCAAGTTCACGGCCAGAGGCATTAAAGGCAAAACATCACGTGACAGTAGGGCCCCAGGCTTCATTTAATGAAGTAGTGCCTGTTTAATGCAGCAAACCCACTGGCCACAAAGGAGCATTCAATGCGCCAGGGAAGGTGGGAAGTGACTGAAGTCAGGATTTGGTGATGCGAATCAGAGTGATTAGACGTGGACATTCTCACAAAGAATTCTGACAGCTTGAGATGTTGGTTCACCAGCTATCCAGGCCATAAATGCGTCTCCACGGCCAGAAGCTCAGAACCCACGATCAATAACGAAGACCGAGATTCACCAAGATTTCTGGGGTCACATCACCATACTTCACGATCCTAAATGTCGATTGGACTGCCCACTTGCTCCAATCAAGCTTCACCATGCAGATTTTCAGCCTCGATTACTCCTCCAGGGACTCCCCCTATAAATACAAGGCTCGAGCTACATTCAAAGGGTTCAACACCAAAACAAAGCCTCCCACGGAGCAACTTATTTTTTCCTGTAATGCACTTTCAATATCTTTACCTGCTTTCCTAGGAGTAATGTTAGGCTGTAAGGAAACTCCATTCATCAATATATCATACGACCCTTGATTTTCAAGGCGCCGGAGCACCATCCTTGTTGTTCGTTCACTCACCCCACATATCAAACGACCGCCGCTCCCCGAGCAACGCGCCGGAGCACCGCCCAAAACCCACCACCAACACCATCACTCAACGGCCTTGTAGTTCAGGCCGTGAACCTGACAGCCGAGACCAGTTCCTCTCTCGGCTACAATCGTTTGATTAAGAAGACGAATTAGAATAGGTGCACCACATATCCACCCAACACTCATCAACACATCAACGCACGGTAGACCGTGCTGGCACGCCCGCACACAACCGCACCGCACCCAAAAGCAGGAAACCGCGTGTTAACGCATATCCCCTCTGCCCGGAACTCCAGGCCGTGAGATTTGCGCGGCAGACACTTTTGGCACGCCCAGTGGGACAATTTGTCCAAATTTATGGTGGAAACCAGGGCACAGGCGAAGCTAAAAAACAAAGCAGTCAAAATGACTTCTGAGACTCCTGAGTCCGCTTCACCAATCACAAATACCGAGACCGAACGTACGGTCGGGATCTCGGCCAGCGTTCCAGTAACAACGGATTGCACGGCCGAATCCATGCAGGAACAGGCAGTGGTGGAGGAACTGATGTCCAAGCAGGCCTACCGGATAGAAACATCCTTCATGGCCGCAATGGACAGGTTCTCCTCGGAACTGCGAACGCTCTTTCAGGAGAGGATGCAGGTGGCCTCACCCGCGACACCTCCCAGAGCCGGATCGAGGGGCCAAGAGAGCGAGAGAATCGAGCCTTACGGCGAAAGCAGCAGCCTCGGCGTCTCGGCCCACACCCAAGCATCAGGTTACGGCCAACATTCTCTACCGCCAACCAACAGCTGGGGGCAGTCCCAACCCACAACGGCGAGTCCCGGACCAAACCAACCGGCAAAGAAGGCATGTGGCCCATGTTAAGCTCATAATTTCATACATATACATGCCCTATTTACTTACTTCTTTTGCTTAGTTTCTTAGATTTCTAAGTTATTTGCCTCCCTTTGTGTGTTTTGTAGGCAAATGGAGCAAGAGAGCATAATTCATGCAATTCAAGCATGTTAAGGCCTAATTTGGATGAATGGATGAAGAGCTTAAAAGACAAACTCATTTTGGCTACAGCCCCCTGCCAGTCCAGTTCCGTAGGTCATATTGCAAGCTTTGTTTCAGCAACCTACACAGCTCGGATGAGGCAGCATTCTTCATGAAAGTTGTTCCAATGGGTGTGTACTATAACACATCCAAAATTCAGCCACATTGGATAAATATGGACTCTATTACCTAACAAACACAGAGCCATGCTCAGGATGGATTTTATCAGCGCGCAAAATGAGTTAGCAATTTGTTTTGGCCTTAACTTCCTCCTCCGACCTTGGATTGGCCCAAATGATATATGGCTGGAAAGAAGACATTCTGAACTTCAAGTTTGAGTGCTTAAAGTCTTAATTTGCCTAAGGGAAGCCCAATTCGTAAGCCCTTGAAGTTGCTGGTCATGCTGACCTCAGGATGAGCTATTGTTTCTGGTTGGAAGCTTGGTCATGGTGAGCTAGGCATGAGCTATTGAGCTGGTTGGAAGCTTGGTCATGGTGACATGAAGATGAGCTAGGGCTGCTGGTGGGATTTATTGGTGAAGTGCATCAACCAATTCAAATTTTCTAATACAAGTGCATCAACCATTTCAGATTTTATAAAACAAGTGTTGTATGCATTAGCCATATTGAATTCAGATTTTTCACTTCCCCTAGGCCTATAAATAGGGATGTTCTCTAAGCTTGTAAACAAACCCCAAGGGGGGGAGCTCTCAAACACTTCTCTAGAGCTCCCTTCCCTTCTCTCCCTCAAATTCTCTTAATTTTGCTTTCTAGTTCTCAATTCTAGCTTTCTTTAATGTTTTCTTAGTTGTAATTTATTTTTCTTGTAATGTACATTCTTTCTTAAGTATTCACGTTTAATTAGTTTCCAAGTTTCAATTATGGTTTTTGTTCTTATTCATTATGCTTATAAGTTAATATGCTAGTTTGAATGATTGATCACCATTTAGGCTTGCATGTTAGCTATCTTGGTTTGAATTAAGAGTATACACCATGCTTTAATTCGAATTGAACTATGAATAGGAAGAGTATGTATGGACATTCGACAACAAGGATTAGATACATACTTGGTTGTTTAAAATGTTCTTCTATGCTTAATGGGTTCCTAATGCTTAATTTTAGGTTAGACAACAAATGATCAAATTAGGGAATTAGGAACACAAGGTTATGACCACACACCATGGCTTAATCATACTTTAGCTAGAATCAATCCATTAATCTAAATTGAACTTGGGAACTTATTTGCTTGAGTTACTTATTTCTTTCTTCCTTGTTTTATGTTCTTTGTTTTTGTTTCTATTTTGTGTAGGGAAACTAAATTGGATCATTCAATCACCAATCCCTGTGGAATCGACCTCGCACTTACATACGCTAAACTACCAACGGTTCGTGCACTTGCGAGTATCACTAGTTGAGGATGCAGCTGAATCCATTTTGGTGCAGCTGAAATCCACACAACAGCCCACTCCACGCTCTAGCCAAAGCATTCAGGAGGAATCCTACGGTGTTTACGGCCGAGCAATTCGCCCCAACCCATACTTGGCCAATCAAGCACAGTCCGGCCAAAGCAGTATGGCCGAAGCATTACCACAACAGTGCGAGCAAAAAGGCGCGACTGTTGCACTATCAGTGCAAACGCACGATTCGGCCATTCAGACGACAATACAAACTCACCTAGGTTCCCTTTATGACGCCGATCAGCAGAACCAGGTGACCATACCTCGATGGCCAACCGACCGAGAGTATCTCGGCCAATCCTACGACGTTCCCCAAAGACTACCCGGCTCGGTCAACTCGGCCGAACCCTCTGCTCGAACAGCCCAACAGGAATGGCCATGGAACATCGTACAACAAGGTAGGCCTCTCCAAAGGTTTCAATTTGAAGACATCCGGCCTATCGTGAAAGACGATGTAATAAAGAGAGAGCTGGGAGCACTAGATCACCCAAGGCCGCGCCTGTCAAAGGAACTTAGCAAAGCGCACGATTTATTTCCTAAGGTTTTTTGGGCACGCCGTATCTCAAAAATTTCGGCCGTGGGTACAACTCCTTATATCTTGACCAACGGCCATGACCCTGGCAAAATATCAAAGCAGAGGGTTCGACTTCCTCAAAGTATCGGGCAGCACGGCCAAAAGAAGAAGGGCCACTCGCAGGTGAAGCCCAGGAGTTCAGAGAATCCAAAACAGTCGGGACTCAACGCCTACAACTCGGCGCAAGTTCAAAAGAAGATGGCGCCGAGGACCTACGACAAAAAAGTCAAAAAGAAGAAAAAAGGAAGGTAGGCAAACGGCGCGGTCAAAATAAAGCAACAATATACATCTAGTTTTTCGGAAAAAAAGGGCCCTTGTATTTAGACAAAAAGAGGGCATTACTTACAAACAGAGAATGGCCAGCCACGGCCAAAATAAACAAATACTTATATATTCGTCTAGTCTTGAAACAAAAGCTAAACTATGTATAAATAATTTAAAATTGTATGTGGTTATTTATTTACATCCCAAAAAGAGAAAGAAAGATAGTTGAAAATGGCCGCTCTTCACTCGCCTAGACCCCTTCGCTGAACATTCCCCAGATCAGGCAGGTGATCCTTCTCCAAGCAATGTCCCCACCATTGATGTCAGCCTGCCATCTCGCTCGAATCAGCTTCCGCTCGGCCAGGGCCTTCTTCGTTTCAGTCGCTGCTTTGAGGATCCTCTTGGCCGAGGATTTCAGCTCGCTCCCGGCTGCGATCGCACCATCTCGGCATTGGAGGATGAGATCTTGGCGAGCCTGGAGCTCGGCAATCTGGGCCTCAACCTGCGCAAGCTCTTCATTTTCTCGTTGGACGACGAGATCATTTTCTTTCAGCCGAGCCATTGTGGGTTGAACTTGTTCTTTAATCACCTCCAGATCCTGCTCGAGCGAACTCCCCTCGGCCATCCGCATGACAGCTTCAGCATATCGGCCGATCATCTCCTCACCTTCGGCCAGGCGGGATTGCAGTTCATCCAGCTGAGCTGAGTCAAGTAGACCGAGCGCCATTGCCGTATCCAAGCAGGACCTGAACTCCGTAATCGCCCCAGGAGCGGTCATTTGTCGAACATCAAGGAGAAGGAACTCTCGGAGCCGGTCAATGACGATCTTGGAATCCTCGTCCAAGGGAGCCGAGGCCGAGCTTCCCCCTTCCTCATGGAGGCTGGCGTATAATTCATCAAGATCATCGGAGGAGGTGGCTTCCTGAGCGTAAGAAGGAGTAAGGGTAAGAGATAATTAACTAGGACATAAAGGAATAAACAAAAGGGGAGAGGTCGAATACTCACGGGGAGCGAGAGGTCGTTCCTAACTGCTGAAGTAGTCCGCATGAGACTCGGCACACTCACAAGCGACGGCATGGGGGGCATGGTCGTGGCAACCATGGCCAGCGGCGGCGACGATTGGGGAGGCTGGAGACAAGGATTCGGTCAGGGTTGTAGAACAGGTCGAAGAGAACGATAAATCAGGTATATTGGAGGCAGATTCTTACCGAGCGAAAGGAGATGCCGCTTGGGCGACGAGGCGTGGACGGCAAGGGCCCACTTGGCACGTCCACGGTAGGCTCTTCGCCGGCCTCGTCGATTGCTTCCTTAGTGACCTATTCATTAGCCTCCTCGCCGCCTTCTTCAGCGGCCTCTTCAGCAGTTCCCTCGGCGGCCTCTTCAGCGACTTCCTTGGCGATCTCTTCGGTCGCCCCTTCTACAGTCTCCTCGGCAGGCGGCACTTCTGCGGGCACAATCTCAGCATTCAGCGCCTCAGCCGCTCCCTCGGCAGTGGCCGCCTCGTCAACCGTCGCCTCTGCGGCTTCTTCCTCCTCGACCACCATGTGGGCAACGGCCGCTTCCTTCACAGACGGCGCCTCGACCGTGGCCTCCTCTTCGACTATTGCCACGTCCTGAGGAAAGAAACAGATTACCAGAATGCACAAAAAGGGGAGAAAGGAAGCCACGGAATGATACTTACGATCGCAGGAGGGGCCTCACTCACGGCCGTAGGAGGAGCCTGCTCCTCACCCCTGCCCTCCGAGGAGATAAAGAGGGTCCTCTTCCTCGGCCGCTGCGCTGCCATTTCGGCTGCGGCACTTTGGGCCGGCACGGCCTCTGTACCTGACGCTTCTCGACTCCTCTTGCGACCCAAGGCTGCATATGCGAGGAAAAGAGACAAGAGTAAGATGACCAGGGTCAGATTTGGTTTAGAAAGGCCGATGAAGAATAAATGATAAATAGAAAAATTAGGCAAGGCTTACCAACAACGGTGGGTGGTCGAGGCATTGGAGAGGACGGCACGGTCCTATGCGCCAGCGTCTTTCGAACTCCCACCACAGGAGTCGCCCTGGGAGCTGGGGCCGCGGTCGATGATGGGGCCGCGGTGGAAGTCACGGCCGCTGATCTAGCCAAGGGAGGGGCCGATACCCTGGGGGCGGCCACGGCCGGGGCACTTGGTCGAGGCGGCCCAGCTGACACCTTCTTCACCTTGCTGCCTTTGGGGATGAGGGGGTCCCAATCCGCATTCGTCAGGGCTGCCCTCACGGCCTCTTCAACAGGCCGAATGAATCTGGCCGAGATGCACTCCTCATACCAGACCCTTCCATCCTCGTCATACGCATTACGGCGCGCCCAAGGCGTCAGAGTCAGGAAGGTCATTCCTTTTTGAAGCTGGAAGGTGATCTCAGCCACACCGTGCTGCTGAGAAACGTCGGCCCTCCAGGACGATAGCCGGTTGGTTGAAAGGGGAAGAAGTGGGGCCGTTTGGATCAGGCCGAACTGCCGTGCCACGAGGTTCGGTAGGTACACCTCGGCCCCGGCCTTGGACAGGCCGCAATGGAGGTTGCGCGAAACCAGGAAGGAGCCCCAAATCTCCTTCAGATCATTCTCCGTCTCAACATCTGGAACGACGGAGAGGTCGTGGGTCAGGAACAGAGGGAACGGCCGGGCAAGGCAGACGCGGAACTGCGTACCAGTTCTCTCGGCCAAGCCGTAGAAGAATTTATAGCAGAAGGCCGTGGCGTTATGCTTCTTGGGGGCTCGAGCAAAAGCGTTGGCCAGCAGCTCGTTGTCTTGGGGAGCGGCCACCCTCCTCAGCTCTGGGAAGTAGGCCTGCAGCCAGAACTGGAAGGCCCACAGTGGACCACCGTGCTTCGGCTTCATCCCATTGGTAACGATGTCATGAAGCGTGCGGTAAATATGGCCGAGCAGAAACGGGCCGAGTGCCAACCTACCGCCCTGTGCTAGGTAATCGGCCAGATGGGTGAACTCCAAGGTGACCTTGTTCGCCTGGGTGCAAAACACGAACTTGCACAACCAGTACAGCAGGAACGCGGCGTGCTCAACCTCGCCGAGAGGGTTAATGACGTCATCTTCAGTGCTGTCCTCTACGCTGAAGTTGCTGTAGAAGCTGGAGTAGTTGAGCATGTTCTTCGCCTTGCTCCCAGCAACTCTCGCAAGAGTAGGCCACGTGGCCTTAAAGCTCCCTTCCACCTCGGGAGCAACAAGGGCGGCGTTTACTTCCACGCCGAGGGGGGATAGGCCGAACAAGGCGGCCATATCTAGGACGGTCGGCGTCATCATGCCGAACCGGAAGTTCATGGTGTTGGTGGCCGACGACCAGAAGCACAGGGCCGCGGCCAAGAGCGACCGATCCATGACGAGCGGCCGATCGAATAGCTTGATCAAGTGGTAGATGCCTTGATCTTTCCATTGCTGACCGAAGAAATGCTCCATCCTCGGCAGCCATTTTTCCCAGTCTGGGGTCACGGTTGGCCACTGTTGCTGCGGCCTAAGGACATTCCAGTCCTGGAAGTCTCCCCCGTCGAAGGCCGAGAGATCCACTAGGTTGTTTTTCAGATGGGCCACAAGCCTCTCTGGCATTCCGCCATTAATAGAGGGGCCGAGAACGCAGGAATCAGTGGGGGCGCCATCGTCATCAGCCCAAGGAGTGAAAGGTTTGGGACCGAACGTCGACAGATGTGGAGGTAGTGGAGGCCATTAGAGCAGGTTTAGGATGAACACTGGAGGAAGAGCTTGGGAAAAAGGAATAGAGTTTGTGGGGTCTGGAGAGTCGCGAGTTGAGGAGAAGCTATTTGGTAACCTCGGACGTTCGAAGATTTCTGTGGATTTTGAAGTTCGGAGAAAAGGGTTTTGGACAAAGATTGGGCGTTTGAAAATTCTGAAAGCGTAAAAAGAAAGCAAGGAGGTTTGGGTTTTTATATTGGCGCTAGAATTCGAAACGAAAGGGTGTGTCTCTCTTGGGAGACGTAATGTTCTGTCAACACGCCCAACAGGCGCAACGACGTGTCGAAAGCCCAGAGGCCGTCGCTTCCTCTGACAAAACGAAGCGACGCCCCGGGCAATGATGGCCTACGCGACGTGCTTGAAGCATTAAATACGCCGACTGGCCTGCGCATTTAATGCACCAGTTGTCAATCACTTCAGAAAGGAATGCAAAGAGTCCATCCCTTGGAATCCATTCGGCCCCTACCCATGCCGAGGTCGAAGAATCTAGGGATGTGGGGGCAATGTTTGTGCCTAATAAATCTCGGCCATAAGCTGGCCGTAGGCGTTCCTTCTCTCGGCCCTGGCCCTTGCTCGTAGAAACCGAAACGCAGCGTTTCGCCGGGGTACTTCGCTCTCCTGAAGATAAAAGAAGAAATGCTAAGGCATGATCATCTCGGCCGAGCGCAGGCCGATACCGAGATCGGGCAAGTTCACGGCCAGAGGCATTAAAGGCAAAACATCACGTGACAGTAGGGCCCCAGGCTTCATTTAATGAAGTAGTGCCTGTTTAATGCAGCAAACCCACTGGCCACAAAGGAGCATTCAATGCGCCAGGGAAGGTGGGAAGTGACTGAAGTCAGGATTTGGTGATGCGGATCAGAGTGATTAGACGTGGACATTCTCACAAAGAATTCTGACAGCTTGAGATGTTGGTTCACCAGCTATCCAGGCCATAAATGCGTCTCCACGGCCAGAAGCTCAGAACCCACGATCAATAACGACGGTCGAGATTCACCAGGATTTATGGGGTCACACCACCATCCTTCACGATCCCAAATGTCGATTGGACTGCCCACTTGCTCCAATCAAGCTTCACCATGCAGATTTTCAGCCTCGATTACTCCTCCAGGGACTCCCCCTATAAATACAAGGCTCGAGCTACATTCAAAGGGTTCAACACCAAAACAAAGCCTCCCACGGAGCAACTTATTTTTTCCTGTAATGCACTTTCAATATCTTTACCTGCTTTCCTAGGAGTAATGTTAGGCTGTAAGGAAACTCCATTCATCAATATATCATACGACCCTTGATTTTCAAGGCGCCGGAGCACCATCCTTGTTGTTCGTTCACTCACCCCACATATCAAACGACCGCTGCTCCCTGAGCAGCGTGCCGGAGCACCGCCCAAAACCCACCACCAACACCATCACTCAACGGCCTTGTAGTTCAGGCCGTGAACCTGACAGCCGAGACCAGTTCCTCTCTCGGCTACAATCGTTTGATTAAGAAGACGAATTAGAATAGGTGCACCACATATCCACCCAACACTCATCAACACATCGACGCACGGTAGACCGTGCTGGCACGCCCGCGCACAACCGCACCGCACCCAAAAGCAGGAAACCGCGTGTTAACGCATATCCCCTCGGCCCGGAACTCCAGGCCGTGAGATTTGCGCAGCAGACAGCAGATGCCGAAGGCTGAGGGCAGATGCCGAAGGCTGAAGGCTGATGGCCGAAGGCAGAAGGCAGATGCCGAAGGCAGAAGGCAGATGCCGAAGGTAGAAGGCCGAAGGTTGATGGCCGAAGGCTGCTGGCCGAAGGCTGAGGATCTGGCTGATGGCCGATGATTCGTGGGCTTGTCAATGGGCTCATGGGTAAGCCCATGAGGCCCTAGTAGCCTGCCCGACCTCCCTCTTCTTGAAGGGGAGAGGTCTCCTTTTATAAAGAAGGGAGAGTCCCCTCCTCTTGTGTTTTGTCGATGTGGGACTCCTTTCCCTTTGGCTTGGGAGTGTTTGGGGAGTGCTTGGCCAGATATTGTACAAACAGGAGTCCCCCAAGTTCCCGATTAAGGAGGTACTTCTTGATTGGGGACTTGTAGTCATTAATGCACGGGCCAAGTAATGCTTCAGCTCATGCTTCAGCAGGCTGATGGGTGATGGCCGATGGCCGAAGGCTGATGGCCGATGCCGAAGGTCGATAGCTGATGGCCGAAGGCTGATGGCCGATGGCTGATGGCCGAAGGCTGATGGCCGATGCCGAAGGCCGATAGCCGATGGCTGATGGCCGATGGCTGATGGCCGATGGCTGATGGCCGATGGCTGATGGCGGCGAAAGGGATAAGTGTCTCCTGGAAGGTGTCGTTCGGCATGGCTTTGAGAAAAGGCGCTGGAGAAGTGTCTCCTGGAAGATGCCGTTCGGCATGGCTGATAGCTGATGGCCGAAGGCTGATCGCCGAAGGCTGATGGCCGATAGCTGAAGGCTGATGGCTGATGACCGATGACTGAAGGCCGAAGGCTGATGGCCCAAGGCTGATGGCTGATGCCGATGGCCGATGCCGATGACTGATGACTGATGGCCAAAGGCTGATGGCTGATGGCCGATGCCGATGGCCGAAGGCTGATGGTGCCGAAGGCCGAAAGCTGATGGCCGATGCTGATGGCCGAAGGCTGGTGGCCGAAGGCTGATGGCCGATATCGATGGCCGAAGGCTAATGGCCGATGCCGATGACCGAAGGCTGATGGCGCCATAAGGGAGAAGTGTCTCCTGGAAGGTGCCGTTCGGCATGGCTTTGAGAAAAGGCGCTGGAGAAGTGTCTCCTGGAAGATGCCGTTCGGCATGGCTGATAGCTGATGGCCGAAGGCTGATGGCCGATGGCCGAAGGCCGAAGGCTGATGGCGCCGATGCCGATGGCTGATGCCGATGACTGATGGCCAAAGGCTGATGGCTGATGGCCGATGCCGATGGCCGAAGGTTGATGGCGTCGAAGGCCGAAAGCTGATGGCCGAAGGCTGGTGGCCGAAGGCTGATGGCCGATGCCGATGGCCGAAGGCTGATGGCGCCATAAGGGAGAAGTGTCTCCTGGAAGGTGCCGTTCGGCATGGCTTTGAGAAAAGGCGCTGGAGAAGTGTCTCCTGGAAGATGCCGTTCGGCATGGCTGATAGCTGATGGCCGAAAGCTGATGGCCGAAGGCTGATGCCGAATCTTTGGGGGGATGTGAAGACATCGCACGCGCCGAATGATGCAAGGTTTGCCGAATGCCGAAGGCAGATGCCGAATCATTGGGGGGATGTGAAGACATCGCACGCGCCGAATGTTGATGGGGTGCCGAAGGCCAAAGGCAGATACCGAATCATTGGGGGGATGTGAATACATCGCACACGCCGAATGATGATGGGGTGCCGAAGGCCGAAGGCAGATGTCGAATCATTGGGGGGATGTGAAGACATCACACGCGCCGAATAATGATGGGGTGCCGAAGGCCGAAGGCAGATGCCGAATCATTGGGGGATGTGAAGACATCGCCCCCGCCGAATGATGCAAGGGTGCCGAAGGCCGAAGGCAGATGTTGAATCATTGGGGGGATGTGAAGACATCGCACGTGCTGAATGATGCAAGGGTGCCGAAGGTGGATTGTAGGAGGTGCCGAGGGCATGGCTCAAAAGGGTGCCGAGAGCAAAGTGATGGAGAACGACATAGTGTTTAGTATCGCTTCCCACAGACGGCGCCAATCTGTTGGCACTAAAACTGAACAGGTAGTATTCATGCCAACTTAAAGATGAGGTGGATGTTGAAGGTGAGGACCCTCAGTATGTAAGAGCATTCGATAAATAAATAGGCATGCATACAGAAGACAAATGTACGTGGTTCACCCGAATAATGGGCTACGTCCACGAAGAAGTATGTTCTCATTACGATAATGTGTGTATACATTGTACATAGGGTTAGACCCATAGGGAAGAGGAAGAATACCGAAGGCCGAAGGCAGATGCCGAAGGCTGAGGGCAAATGCCGAAGGCTGAAGGCAGATGCCGAAGGTTGATGGCTGAAGGCAGAAGGCAGATGCCGAAGGCAGAAGGCCGAAGGTTGATGGCCGAAGGCAGAAGGCCGAAGGCTGCTGGCCGAAGGCTGAGGATCTGGCTGATGGCCGATGATTCGTGGGCTTGTAAATGGGCTCATGGGTAAGCCCATGAGGCCCTAGTAGCCTGCCCGACCTCCCTCTTCTTGAAGGGGAGAGGTCTCCTTTTATAAAGAAGGGAGAGTCCCCTCCTCTTGTGTTTTGTCGATGTGGGACTCCTTTCCCTTTGGCTTGGGAGTGTTTGGGGAGTGCTTGGCCAGATATTGTACAAACATATTTCATGGGTTCAATCATGTTTTTCCCATTGTGTAGTAAAAACTTTCATGCTTTTAAAAGAGAAGAGAATTACTTAGATTAATAGAATTTTGATGAAGATTATTTTTTGATAGTTTGTTCCCAATGGTACAAGTTATGCTTATAATACTTCTAAAGGAAATTAAAAAGAGCTTTAATTATTTTTGAACAACTACAATGGAAAATATTTTGTGGATCAAATTAATAAGAGTTGCATGCTTATGTTAAAAGTGGAACCCCAATGCAATAGTGTTTTGATTAATTAAATTTTCTTTAAACCAAATCTCCCTTTACATCATTATTTCTTCTTTTTTTTTAAAAAAGAAAAAAAAAATTCGAATTTTTTTTTTTGGAACTTTTTGTTTCAAATTATCTTCTCTAATGTTTTCATTATTAATTTTGTTTATTAATTGTTATCTTCTTCTTTCTTTCAGGTTTTCATTTAATCTTCTTTGATGGAGCCTTTGATTTGGAAGAAGTGCAAAGAAAAAGAAAAAGAAAAAAAAAAATTAATTCTTTTCTTTTTGTGTTTTTTGTATTTGTGTTTCTTTTGTTCACTTCTTATTTTTACAGGTTTCAAAAGGATTTATTTGAAGGTGGATAAGAACTTAAAGATGCATCTTGCACACATGGTGCAAAAATTCCAACTCTTGTATTTTGCTTTTCCTTCATTTGTGTGTTTTAAGTTTTATTTATTTTTGGGTCTTGAGTTCTTTTCTTATTTCCCTTTGCATTTATGTATATTATATTTTGTGCTTCATGATTGCACACTTTGAACCTTGGCTCAAATGATTATTCATTTCATAACATGTGATTATAAACATAAGTTTGAAAATGCATACATAAATTTTTAGATCACATGTTTCTTTTTGCATTCTGAGCCACCTGAGGCATCTGCTAATTGCCTCTATTTGCTCTTGCTTGAAGAACCTGCAGTAGCTCTACATGGTCTTCATTTCTCTTTTGCAGCATTTCTACATGCTGGTTGGCACAGTAGAGCCGCTTCTGCAAGTCTGCCACCTGAGCTTTCAAGGCAGCCACCTCCTCACTTAAAGCTGCACACTCACGCGTTCTCGCTACTAACCGCATGCCCAAATTTGTAGCCGAGACCGCATGGAGCACAGTTAAATTGTGGGACTCCTCCACTGCAACCTTATCAGACCTCTGCGCCACATGCAGATGATCTGCCGATGTGAGTCTGCTAGCAATCATGCCTTTCGGCAATACTACTCTACACGGCACTGCCTCAGAGAAGTTTGAGGCCGAGCCATGGTGATAAGAGGAATTTGGGAAGACAGGGTTTGGAGGAGCCCTTATTTGGGCATTCGGTGGTGCAAGTGATAACTCAAGGTTGAGGTCATCAATGGGAGTAGCTGAGGATGCCATTGTTTTGTTTTTGAATTATTTGATGGTTTTCCTTAAGTTTGCAGGAAGAAATGCAGGGTATTATTAGCTTACTGAAGCGTGGCTTAAATAGACATATGCTGATAAGGGAGCCGATAACACTTCGAATCTCCATAGTTCTATCTAGCCATTTGCCCATTTCTCTCGAATCCCTCCGCTTCACGAGGATTTTGTGGTCGCATGCATTTAGAGGGGAGCATTTCTACTTTCACTTTACTTTCTGTTCCTCCCTGTTTTCTGGTGCATTGTGTTTTGCATTTCTTTTCCAGTTGTCGTCTTTCTTTCGTTTTAAGTTTGGGAAGTGTGTTTACTTTGTCTTTGTTTTTTGCAACTTTCTTTTCTCTTATTTATGAAATGAAAAAACAAATACAAGGGAAGGGCAAAACAAATAGGCACACCAATAATACATTAGAATCACTTTTTCACAGTGCTCGGTGTCTCGACCATAAGAGCTTTGAGTTTGGCCCTATGGCTGTCCTCTTCTGGGTTTTCACACACAGCCTCTTGGGGCTCATCACTCGAGCTCCCAAAGATCGTACTCTTAGCTTGAGCGTAACTTCTCTCGCGATCTAGTTGCTTGCGTTTACCCGGTCGGTCTAAGTCCTCCAGCTGCTTTCTCATGTCTCGAGAGTACAACTCTACCATCTTTGATAGGTTTTTATTCTCGTCCCGCAATACTTCTAGCTGGTGTCGATTCACCTCTACTATCCTTGCCCTCTCTCTTTTCAAACTTTTTATAGCACTCTGACACTCTTCAACCATACTTCGCTCCGCCGCCAACTGAGCCTTCAGCACCTCCACCTCATGGGACTTCGCAAGTAGGCGATGTCCCACACTTGCGATTGTTGCCGTACTTTGCACGGTTAGTGCCAGGGCATCGCTCACGACCCGGTTGTCATCCCTTGTCCCCAGCACACGTATATCTTTGGGAGTCACTAAATTTCTAGCCACTCCATGGGCAACATCGTTGTCCAGGAGTATTGAGTCATTTACTGTCACGGGCCCCCGTGCGGAGGCAAAGTAGGGCATCCATACTGGTGCCACTGCTTGGCCCCATGTCTGAGTTGGTGGAGCTAGGTTGAGATCCAATGAAAATGGGTAGGAAGAGGCCATTTGATTTCTTGCTTTGATTTCTCACTTTCTTTTCTCTTTTGTGTGTTTCTGAGTTTGTGTGTTTTTCCCCCTCTTTCTCTTTCTCTTTTATAGACTTAGTTTCTGCTTAACCCTAGCCACTGTGTTTTTGAGTTTCGCGCGGCCCTTATGGCCTATTCCCCTCTGTCACCTCACCTGTTTCCCAACCTCTTTAATTGCATTTCTGCCTTTCAACGCTTTCAAAAACACAAAAAGTCGTCACGTCTTCCTAAGAAGCCAATAATTCTGGCTTAGGGATGTGCGAGGGGCCTCTGCATGAGACACATCCCTCGCTTTGTTGCCCGTGACTCACAGGAGCCGAGACATCAGGGCCCATTTTTTGTCTTTTTTTCATAATTCTCGCTCCTTGTGCTTCTGACAATGCTTCTTTGTTTTTATTTTCTTCTCTTTTGGGCTTTCGTTTGGGTTGGGTTTTCAATTGGTTTGGGCGTTCCAATGCGTTGGACTTCTTCGAAGTTTGGGTTTCAGTTGCATAGAACTGTTTGTTAGGGTTTACTGTTTTGTTTGGTTTTGTTTTGTTTTTACAACTGTGTTGTAATTTTAATTCTTGTTCGTTCTTTTATTTAATTGCTTTAATCCCTTTCATTTCTTGTTTTAACATTGCTGATGCCTACATTTTCAACATTGAGGACAATGTTTCATTCAAGTTGGGGGGAAGTGGAATTATTTTTTGGCAATTTGTTAGATTGCAAATTTGTTCACAAAAATAAAATAAAATAAAATAAAATAAAATAAAAATAAAAATAAAAATTTGAGGTTAAGTCATTTTATCATCAATTAGAATTCTTTGCATATAAATTAAGATTTGATATTCATGGACGGTTTTTACGATTGGAAACATGTGTGATTAACTTCATCTCTTTCTTTTTAGTCTTTTTCACTTATTTCTGTTTAGTGGATGAGTCGTGAGTTATACTTTGAATTCACACATGGACACTAACACTTTTGAGAGAATAAAAGAAAGATCAATTATTTTAGCCTTGTTGTTTTAAGAGAAGTTAGATGGCATTGCTCTTGTTTACCTTGGCATTCTCATTATATAAAAAAAAAAAGTTAATTGAAAAAAAAAAAACAGAGTGAAATAAAATTTATCCAGACTTTAGTTAGTAACCGGGCCTCTTGCCTAATTAGCAGTGAGTGTTCGCGTCAAACCATAAGGTTTTGGTATAAATTTGTGTTGTGACTAGTTTAGTTTCGTAGCCTTTTTAACTCAAGTTAGTAAGCTCTTGGGGGTGTTCAACACCTAATGCCTTAAAACCTTTGGTTTGAGAGTTGTTAGCCTAAAACTCATTACATGGGTTATTTAGAAAGCTTAATGAAACTAAACATTGCACGGTCACCCAAAAGAAATGTACAAAAAAAAAATGTATATATGTTTATAAAAATAAGAATAATAATAATGCCTTGGTTTGTTATTTGCAATGAAATTTGAACTATACTTGAAATAATGAGGTTAGCATGATTGAAGTTTATTTTGGTCTCTCAACTGTGTTGGTTCACATTACACCAAAGGAAACAAATGAAAAATTTACTAAATGGTTATAAGTGCCTTTGACTTTAAGTTAGGATGAGTAATGTGTTTTCTCTTTTAATTAACCGCCATTTCGATGTTTGTGGGTATCATCACTGAAAACCCTCATGAGACTATAACTCGTCCACTAGGGCAACCTAGGGGTTTAAAGGCTTATTGCATATGCTAAATGCAATCGAGATCCCTGCGGAAGTGGCTTAATTAGTTTTCATTTATTCTTAGTTTTTAATTTTAGTTTGCTCGAGGACTAGCAAATTATAAGTTTGGGGGTATTTGATAAACACATAATTATTACAATTTCTATCCCTAATCTATATTTGTTAATACTTTGTTTCACTGAATTTTGAACCAATTAGAATGTTACCTTGCATTTTACAAATCTAATTGCACTTCATTGAAATAAAGGCTAATTCAATTGATTTCTCTAATTGGTAGCTCTTTCTTGTGCAGCAGCCCAAGGAGATAAAAGAAATGAAGCCCAAACTCCAGTCTATTTTCGGCAGTCAGCTTGCAATACCCAAAACGTACACTTGCACTGCTCCGATGGGAATGCATTCTTCATGAAAGTTGTTCCAATGGGTGTCTATTATAACATATCCAAATTTGAGCCTCATTGGATACATATGGAAACCTCAGGCCTTCCTACACCAAGCCTGGTTCAGAAGAATTCGTTTTTCCAGCAACACATGTGCAGCAGCAAAAGAACTTTATTAGCCAGCAACAAAGACTAGCAACACATGGGTTGGCAGCAAATAAAGAGCCAGACCTCCATACTAAAAGAAGAATGGGCAGCACCATGTGTGCAGCTGCCAACATGTGAAGATGATGATTATGTTGATGCTTTAGTTGCTTTCCTTCCTCTATAAATAGAAGGTAATGCAAAGAGAATGAGTGTAGAATTGTAGAGCAGATATTAGTAGAATATAGAGTGCGGATTTTGTGCAATTCTTAGGCACCGAAGGGAGAGGGAAAATGGCAATATAATTGGAGAGAACCTTGGGGAGCCATGAGGCAAGGAACCAAGGGTTTGATGATGCAATTTTTCCTTCTCCTCTTTGTTCTTAATTCTTATCTTGTATTGTTATTTTATTTATGTCTAGTTAAACTTTGTTAATGATGAAATACCATTATGAAATGAAGTTCTAGTTCTTAACTTTCAATTCCCAACTATTATATTTTTCAATGTTTATAATTTCACCTTCACATGATTAATAGGTTAATTTTCTTTTCACCACTTCTATCATGTATTTGTGGTAGTTAGGAATACAAGTTAATCTATTAATGCATCCTTGGTTTTGTATTACTAATATACAATTTTCTTTGATCCTTTGTAGTTAAACAATATTTTTCACATAGGATGGCTTAGAATTTGTAATTATGAAGGGAAGGGGAATTTACATAAGATTCATAAAAATGCATGCTTAATTGATATATCTTGAGAAAGTAGTAGTTTGATTTCTTGATTGCTACTCCGTGGGAATTGTTAGAGTTTATGGAATAATGGTATGGAATCTAAAACCTTAGTGTTTCCCTATTTTAGTTTATTTGCATTTTCAATTCTTTGCTTTATTTCAATTTTTTTTTTCAACTTTGAATTAACTTGGGTTGGGTTTGTTTTCCATCTTTTTCACGCACTCCCTGTGGGTACGACCTCGCACTTACACACGCTTATTCCACAAACGATTCGTGCGCTTGTAAGTTTTATAAATTTAAAACATGCACCTTCGGGTGGCCAATAAGTTTTTGGCGCCGTTGCCGGGGATCGAACCCGGGTCACCCGAAGGTGCATGTTTTAAATTTATAAAACTCGCAAGCGCATGAATCGTTTGTAGAATAAGCGTGTGTAAGTGCGAGGTCGTACCCACAGGGAGTGCGTGAAAAAGATGGAAAACAAACCCAACCCAAGTTAATTCAAAGTTGAAAAAGAAAATGAAATAAAGCAAAGAATTGAAAATGCAAATAAACTAAAATAGGGAAACACTACGGTTTTAGATTCCATACCATTATTCCATAAACTCTAACAATTCTCACGGAGTAGCAATCAAGAAATCAATCTACTACTTTCTCAAGATATATCAATTAAGCATGCATTTTTATGAATCTTATGTAAATTCCCCTTTCCTTCATAATTACAAATTCTAAGCCATCCTATGTGAAAAATATTGTTTAACTACAAAGGATCAAAGAAAATTGTATATTAGTAATACAAAACCAAGGATGCATTAATAGATTAACTTGTATTCCTATCTACCACAAATACATGATAGAAGTGGTGAAAAGAAAATTAACCTATTTATCATGTGAAGGTGAAATTATAAACATTGGAGAATATAATAGTTGGGAATTGAAAGTTAAGAACTAGAAGTTCATTTCATAATGGTATTTCATCATTAACAAAGTTTAACTAGACATAAATAAAATAACAATACAAGATAAGAATTAAGAACAAAGAGGAGAAGGAAAAATTGCATCATCAACCCCTTGGTTCCTTGCCTCATGGCTCCCCAAGGTTCTCTCCAATTATATTGCCATTTTTCCTCTCCCTTCGGTGCCTAAGAATTGCACAAAATCTGCACTCTATATTCTACTAAAATCTGCTCTACAATTCTACACTCATTCTCTTTGCATTACCTTCTATTTATAGAGGAAGGAAAGCAACTAAAGCATCAACATAATCATCATTTTCACATGTTGGCAGCTGCACACATTGTGCTGCCCATTCTTCTTTTAGTATGGAGGTCTGGCTCTTTATTTTCTGCCAACCCATGTGCTACTAGTCTTTGTTGCTGGCTAATAAAGTTCTTTTGCTGCTGAACATGTGTTGCTGGAAAAACGAATTCTTCTGCACCAAGCTTGGTGTAGGAAGGCCTGAGGTTTCCATATGTATCCAATGAGGCTCAAATTTGGATATGTTATAATAGACACCGATTGGAACAACTTTCATGAAGAATGCATTCCCATCTGAGTAGTGCAAGTGTACGTTTTGGGCATTACAAGCTGACTGCCGAAAATGGACTGGAGTTTGGGCTTCATTTCTTTTATCTCCTTGGGCAGCTGCACAAGAAAGAGCTACCAATTAGAGAAATCAATTGAATTAGCCTTTATTTCAATGAAGTGCAATTAGATTTGTAAAATGCAAGGTAACATTCTAATTGGTTCAAAATTCAGTGAAACAAAGTATTAACAAATATAGATTAGGGATAGAAATTGTAATAATTATGTGTTTATCAGGGGTCAAAACTGATTTGCAACACAAGTATGGAGAAAGATGTACTCGCTTGCCTCCATGGCCTTGGAATTTGTTAAGAGCAGAGAATAGAGCAGTTTGCAATTTTTTCTATAGTATGAAAGTCCCTGAAGGTTATTCTTCAAATATAAAAAATCTTGTATCTTTAGAAGATTCAAGACTTCTTGGTCTTAAATCTCATGATTGTCATACCTTGATGCAACAATTGCTCCTTATGGCAATTCGTTCTGTTTTGGGGAAGCCTGCAAGGTATGCAATAACTCGATTGTGTTTCTTCTTCAATACTATATGTGTAAAGACGATAAATGTTTTCAAGCTAGATAAGTTGGAAGAAGATGTAGTAATTATTTTGTGTTTACTTGAGAAATACTTTCCCTCTTCATTCTTTGATATCATGGTTCATCTAGTAGTACATCTTGTTAGAGAAGTTCGTCTATGTGGGCCAGTTTATTTTAGATGGATGTATCCATTTGAAAGATATATGAAAGTGCTAAAGGGGTATGTTCAGAACCGTACTCGTCCTGAAGGTTGCATTGCTAAACGGTATATAGATGAAGAAGCTGTAGAGTTTTGCACCGAGCATGCATCTGATGTTACTACAGTTTGAGTGCCATCAAGCCAGAAGATGGGAGTTTCAAAGCCATTATCAGGTTGCACAGTGAGCTTAGTTGATCGGGACCTGTTGAACCAGACACATCTATATGTCTTGGAGAATACGGCGGAAGTCCTACCTTATATCGAGTATGAGTTTTATTCTTTAAGTAGCCATTTTAAATTATTTCTTATGTTTATCTTATATATAAGGGACCGTAATGCTTGATTTTTTCGTGTCAATGTAGGGAACATATGATCCACATCAAGACCACTTATCCAAAATTTAGAAAGAGAACAAAGTGGCTGCAAGATAACCATAATAGCATTTTCATTCAATGGTTACGCTTTAAGGTATATGTTATTGAATAACATATTAGACTTCTAATTTTCTTCTATCTATATTAGATTGAATTAAGATATATGATTAATTTGCAGGTTCAAAGTGAACTTAATGGGAAAGACAATAATAGCGTATCAGAAAATTTGAGGTGGCTAGCAGCTGGTCCAAGCATGGCAGTGCCATCATATAAGAGCTATCTTATTAATGGTGTTAAATTTAACACCAAGGCACAAGATGATGTGCGAACTGTCCAAAATAGTGGAGTTTATTTACTTGCACATACTATGCAAGTTGCTAGTGCCAAGGATAAAAACCCTATTGTCTCCAATATGGGTTTTTATGGGGTCATTCAAGAAATTTGGGACCTTGACTACCAAAAGTTTAGAATCCCAGTCTTCAGGTGTGATTGGATAGATAACACTTCGGGTCTTGTAGTCGACGAACTTGGATTTACCCCTGTAGATCTAAGTAAAATTGGACATAGGAATGACCAATTTGTTATGGCTTCTCAAGTCAAACAAGTATTTTTTGTTGACGACCCAATGCATCGTGGTTGGTCGGTAGTGTTATCAATGCCTAATAGAGAATATAATGATGTTATTGGTGATGATGTGTTAGATGATATTAGAATTGAGTGTGAGCCATTTACTAGAGGGATACCCAATGTTGACACATTTGATGACCTAGTGGGTGAGTTTGGGAGTGAAAATATTAGAGATGAGTGTGAAGATTATTGTTGTAATGTATGACATTAGTTATGCAGTTAATTGTATGACATTAATTAATAGCTTTGTATGACATCAATTTTGCGTTAAATTTCAAAGTTTCACTTTATTCTTATCACATTTTCATTATGCAGGCTTTGGGCACGACAAATCCAAAATTAAAAATACTGTGTTTAAGGTGTAAAATACGACGGTCCAGTTTAAAAATCGCAAAAAAACGACATCTAAAACATAACCAACGTCGTATTTTTAAAAATGCCGTGGAATGGAAATGCAAAAGTCGATAAATAAATAAAAACCGCCATTTGAAAAAGAAAATACATCGGTTAATTAATATTATTACACACGGCTAATAAATAATAACAATGACGGTCATGAAAATAATGCTCGTCGTAGATTTCTGAATAACACGACGGAACAGTGCTTCAACCGACGAATCTTCGGAAAACACTACTTCCACATATAACCAATTACCGTCGTCTAAAGTGCGCAATAAGTCAACTCAGTTCAATTAAGTGTTGCGACAGCTCTTCTGAACGTCGGTTAGACCAAAACAATTGACGTCTTAGAGAGTATACACATCAATGTGGTTTATAAAAGTGAGCAACCGCATCAAGTCCTATACATATACCAACGTGGTAAGTGACATAACAACGGTGAAATATTGGATTCTTATGACGTAGTGAATTGATTAACCACGACGGCTATTTTACTTCACCTGCCGTTGAAACTATTATCCACGGCGTTTTATTTCCTGTCCAAGTCGTCAAAATAATTTTTAACGACTGCGGTAAACACTAGGGTCGTGGTTATTACTTTTTAATAAAGTGATGCCATGTTAAAATCCTAAAACGTCAGTTTTTTTTTATAAAAAAGCCACGTCTAAGTTTGTCCAAGTGTCTTTTTTTATCATTTAAAAGTTGGTTCTCACAAGAGTCAAATGTGGAATACGTTTAACAAGGTGGTGTTTCCTTGTTTAGCGATGTGAAATATGTTATATGCGGCGGTCTTTCTACGTCTATGTCGTGGTTAATTCTTGTTACGTTGGTTATGGTTTGATTCTTGACATGTAACATCCTTCAGACGTTTGCTCTTTTCTGTAAGCGTCGTCTAAAGTTGTCGAAGTTTTCTTTTTTTTACGTTTTTATATATTTTAGACGTCAATTTTTTTATTTAGTGAACGTAGTATATATTAACCACGACGGTTTCTACTTTATAAACAGCGGTAGTTTTTCAAACAAAGACGTGGATAACTTTTTTTATGTCAGTATGTATGTAGTTTTTGACATGTAACAGTCTTTAGACGTCTTTATTTTCCTAAATCCGTAGTCGAAGGTTGCCGAAGTTTTCCTTTTTTGCTCTTTATATAGTAAGTAGACGTCGGTTTGTGTTTTCGTTTGACATTGTATGTCTTAAAGACGTCGGTTATTTACCGTCGTTGTTTTATATAACAAAAGATGGCGGTCGATTTCACGACGGTTTGAAAAACTTCTAGACGACGGTGGATTCCCGTCGTCTATTTCAATTTTTGTACTAGTGGAGTTTGATTTAGATTTGTTTTTAGTAGCAAAACCTGCATATTGAAAAATGATCTGGCACTATTGGGGTTTTATTCTTCTTGCATTTCCTTGTTGCAATTGATACATATTGATTTTATTTCTCAATTGATACATATTGATACATATTGGTTTGGGTATATTGTTAATGGAACGATTTGGTTAATTCTATATGTCCTAACAGATTTTTTGTGTCTTTCATATAATTTGAGTAATTGCTTTGTTTATTCAAACACAAACAATTTGGGCAGCAAGAGCAACCCTTTCTCTGTTCTTTTGCTATTTTGTTGTACCTTACAAACAATTTGAGCATATTACTGCTTAATTGAGCTTGTTTCTCTAATGTTTTTGGGGATGCAAACTGTTTGAAATCCCACGTTAGTGGAGTGAAAAGGTGTAGCTGGTGTTGATTGGCAAGAATAATTCTTCTCTATTTGCTGTTGTGATTGACAATATCAATTAGCTTTATGGATGGCTTGTGCTTTCAGCTGGCTTGTGTTTTCGATGTGCACTGTGTGCATGTGAGAATGCAATATGTGCATGTGTGTGTGCTTGTGTCGCACCAAAGAGAGAGAGAGAGAGAGCACGTTAGAGAGAAGAGAAATGTGAGAGAGTGGACGACTTTAATTGGGACTTCTTGCCATCTCTTGTTATCATCTGTTTGTACGGCACCTTCTACGGTGCACCAGGTGCACCCATGCACCATTTGTTGTTTATGAAGCATGTGCAGTGCACATGCCAATTAATTTGTAAAAAAATAAAAAGAAAACCTGCTATAACAGGTGGAGGTAATAGGTTTCTTCTGTGATATTTTAGCGCGCTTTTCCTCAAACTGGTTCAGAACTTCAAAACCCAAAAACCTCTCCTACATATGGCGATCTCCTCCATGTATCTCCTCCAGTGATCAGTTGATTCCTAAGGTTGAAAACATTGGGTAGCAGTTGATTTGAAGCGTTTTAAGGTTAGTATTGAGCAATCTCAGTTATCTGTTGCTAAGCCCTAACTAACCTCACCTCTTTTTAAGTTCATTATGTTTATGGGTAAACATTAATCTCATCTCTTTCTTGCTAAGCCCTAACCAATCTCAAGAATTTTTAGGTTAATTTCTGTTTAGGGGTAAACCTTAATCTCACCTAAGTTTTCTACCAAATTTGAATTGAATTTGTGTGGGTGGGTAACCTTATTTAAAATTGTAAAATTTGAATGGAAGTTGCATCGTAATTTATCTTTTATACAGAGAACAAGCAGTGTAAAATTATGCACAAGAATTTCGTTGGATGAATAGAAGATGATTTATTGGAGCACGAATATACAATTGCATATGGGTCATGCAATTCATAGCTTTCTGTTTGTCAATTGGCATATGTGTTGGCATATTACTATCCAATTGAGTTTGTTTGATATGATTGGCGAGAATGCAATTTCATATATGGTTCAATAAACGTCCGTTTGATAATTGGAATATGAGCAGACATGTTATTATTTTAGTTTATTCGGTATGACTGACTAAAATGGAATTATATTGGGTTCATGCAATTTGTTTGTATGATTTGGCAATTGAATATGAGTTGACATATATTATTTGGTGAAGATTCCTCCATTGATTGGTAGCTATTTACTTAAGGTTTAAAGCACTTAGTTAGAAGTTTTGTAAGGGTAGTATTGAAGAATCTCATTTTATCTCTTCATAAACCCTAACCTTTTGTAAAATATGACTTGTGTTTTGCTAAACCCTAACCTCACCTCTTTAAGTTTATTTTTGAAAACGTAATATGAATTTCATTTTTGTGGGTGGGTAACCTTATTACAAATTGTAAAATAGTCATTACAGTCAGTAGGCTAAGAACAACCATTAAAAGTGTTTCGTGATGCGTCATAATTATATTGGATATGTAGAAGGTGATATAGTATAGCACAAAAATGCAATTGTCTAGGTGTAATGCAATTTCATTGCATCTCGTTGGCAATTGTCTAGGAGTAATGCAATTTCATGCCGCTGGTTGGCAATTGACTATGGCTAATGCAATTTCATAGCACCTCGTTGGCAATTGACATATACATGTTATTTTACGATTGTTTATTTGATAAGACTATTTTTTGTTTTGTTTAATGTGTTGTGTTCTTTGATGTTCGAACTATGGAATGGATTGAAAGATTTAAAAAATAATGGGTTGAAGTTAATTTCGTTCACATATTATTAAACATTGCATGAGAACAAGCATTGAGTTTGTTTTGGATCCCTGAGAATTACGTTGAATGGGAGATATATTGAAGCTCAAACATGCAATGCCTAAGGGTCTTGCAATTTCATATCTCCTCACAAAATATATGAGTTCAAATATTATTTTCCCATTGATATGAGTTGACATGTTATTATTTCATATAGTTTGACAATTTGCATATGAGTTGACATGTTATTATTTTCTATTGAGTTTATTTGATATATGAAATGTTTTTCTTGTTTAATGCAGGCTCATCATTAATTGGACTTATGAAATGGTGAAAAAGAACAGTGATGTGCATAGTAAAGGCAAAAATCCAAAAACAACAAAAGATGAGTCCAAGCTGATGATTCATCGCAAGACCGGTTACTTTAACTTTCTGTAAGTGTTAAACGGCTCTTGCAGTATATTAAGTACTTTTTATAGGACTAACTAAATGTGAATGTTTTAAATAGGAAAATAAAGGGTGATGAAATGAAGCAACAAAAAATAGTGGAGAAAGTGGATACAAAGGTGATAAATTGTAAACAATACATTTAAGTAGAGACGTTACAGTTCACAACTTATAATGAATTGATTGAATTTTATTATTTTCTTCCTCAGACGAAGAAGGAAATCGCAAATATGTGGCAAAAGTTGGATGCTACTCAGAAAGCAGAGTATGAATCTAAAACAGCTTCAACTAACACATCGAACAAAAGTTGTTTGAAGATAGCCACACGATGCAGTCCGAAGGATATACAGGACACTATAAATATTTTAAGCGATCAGAAAAAAGCAGCCATTGAAGAAATGGGATTTGTTTCGTTGTTGGAAATGAAGTGCGGAAAACTGTCTCGTTCAATGTGTCGTTTTTTGGTTGATAAATTTAATCATGGTGAATCATCAATCGAGCTACATGGGAAAACATTTAAGATATCTGTGGATGACTTCGTGCGCATAATGGGTGTTAAGGATGGAGGAGAGGAAGTTGACTTCACCGGATCCATGGATGACCAACACATTGTAAAGGTGCGAAATTCATTTTTGGGTGGGAAGAAGGTTTTAAAAAATAATGAGTTGAAGCAGATAATGGTGGGGACAGAAGAAGCAGACGACTTTTTCAAAGTTGGTTTTGTCATGTTTGCTCTATGCACGTTGCTATGTCCAACCACTTCCTTGTGTGTGAATCTAAAATATCTGCTTCCGTTAAGAGATAGCAAGGCAATCGCAAAGAAAAATTGGGCAAGTTATTCATTTAGATTTTTATTAGACAGTGTCAGGTCATTTAAGGAGAACAATCAAGTTTACATCGGTGGTTGCTTGTTATTCCTTCAATTGTTTTACCTTGATGCTATAGCTCATGGTAGCGTACTTGTGGATAGGTCTATGCTACCACTCACTGTGTGGGGGAAAGTAGAAACCGAAAAAATGAAGAAGTGGCTACAAAAAAGAGGGGGGTTTGAAAGTGATAAGGTAGTTGTTATGAAAACTGAATATGGAGGTCTCGGAGATGATGCCAAAACAATGACTCACTTTGCTGAAGAGTTAAGTTCAATAAGAAAGGATTTGGCAACTTTGGTGGTCACTGTTGCTCGTATAGACGAATCGCTCTCCAAGGTTATGTCTGAGTTATCATCAAAAAATGAAGAGAAAGAAAGAACATTGCACACTTCATGCCCTAATGAACGAGAAGTTAAACTTAATAAGGAAGATGATAACATGTTTGAAATGGGGCCTGATGGGGGACAAGAAGACCTTGGAAATACTAAACCTCCAAAAAGTAGGCCAAACAAAGAAGACGGAACTCCCAACGAGCAAGATGACAATGTGAAAGGATTTACAACTGTTGCTAAAACTTCGGCTCCCTTTGTTGAAGTCATCCATGACAGAAAACATCCAAAACAACCTCAGAATGAGGTATGATGAGTATTGGTTGTAGCTTGTTTGTATTTGTTTTCATAATTTCACTTGTTTGTTTACATGTTTGGATGATGACAATTATCGAGTATTTGATTTGCAGACATCATTGTACTATGGATTATGTTGTAATTTTATTTGGTTTTGTCCCTATGTAATAACAAAGTTAGGTGTCCTTATTTTATGCAAATTCTTTGTATCATTTAATATATGTTTGTTTCAGTTATATTGATTTGTAAATGCTATTTCGTAATGATTTGTGAGCACTAGGATAAAATGGGTCAGAACGACGTAAAAAGTTTGTTCTTAGAGAATTGTAGTTCAACTTCAACAAGGGATCCGATAGTGACTCGTGCAAGAGCGATTAGAAAGCCGGGTCCCCACATGAGAACTCCTTATGAAGACATCAATGTGTTGAAAGCTAAAGCAAATGCAAAAACCCAACATGTAATTGCTCACGAGCGGATTATGAAGAGATTAAATGTCGGTCCATTCCGGATGAGCAACGATATCTCTGAAGATGATAGAGATCTACTAAGTTTTGCATTTTGTTGCAATCCATTGGATCCAAATGTTTGGAGGTATACCCTGAACCAAATTTGTGAAATTAATTTTTATGTGTTATGATAATGACATAACAACAATTGATTAGAAGTTGTATTTTTTCTGTTTAACAGTGAACTACTCGTTAGCACTGGTGATGTAGCTATAAATCGTCACCATTTTGGAAGCCTTGCCCCTGGGTTGCCTCTCTTCGATGATGTAAGGACTACGAATCGAATATATATTTAACTACTCATTAGTACATGTTTAGAATGTTGGTACTAGGATGCTAACAATCGTGTCTTATCTTGTAATAGGTAATCAATGTAATGGCAGAATATTTATATGATACCACCTCTACAAAGTGGTTCCTACCTACGTATTTTTGGTCGGTAAGTAAATGGATAAGATTAATGAATGATATTTTTTGTGCTGCTAGTGATGTGTTATATCTCATAAAATACAGGACGGCGCCAAGCTTGTACGTCCCAGTGATCGTACAACATCATGTGGTAGGACACAAAAGATTTGTCGTCTCGCAAGATTTAATGGGCGACTAAAGGATTGCATGCAGGTGGGTTTCGTATGCAAGCTCCAATAATATCAATTATCGGTGATAATGAACATACCACTTTTTTGCAGATATATATTCCGATGCACGACGAAGTCATTGGTCACTGGTATCTTTTGATTTGTGACATTTTCCACAAGAAAGCTGAAATTTGGGACAGTTTACCTGATGTGCGTCACAATAAGAAACGCGAGAACGATTGCCATATTACTGTAAGTGGAGAAGCTTTTGTTCAATGTCATTATACGTATTTCTTTTGCTAAATGTTACTAATGTTGACTATGTTCTTGTGTATGCAACAGTTGTTGTACCTAGACTCTGTTTTTCATGAGGACATATTATCGGTATTTGGGACGGGGTGGACGTTCTCCTCCTTTTCTGTTGTGTCCCCATTGGATGCCAATCCCATCCAACCTAATGGTGTGGATTGTGGCATTTTTGTCATAAGACACATGCAATATTATCGTCAATTGTGGCATGACCGGGTATGCATTGCACATGTGCTATTTTTTTGGTAAAACTGATTAATACGTAATGAAACGCTAAATGTTTTTTTTTTGTTGCAGTACGACTCTAATGTACAACGAATGCGACTTGCTATTGAGTTGCTCCGAAATGAAAAAAATCAATTGCGTGATGTGATAATACGTGAAACATTGAAAGTGATGGAAAATGCATCTGATTTTATGGCGAAGGGGAACAAGCTTGGTAATGTTGAGGCTAAGGACAAGGATGTGGCGGATATCACCATTACAAGAAAGAGGGTTTATAATCGGAAACAAAAACAATCAGCGGTGACTATACCAGAAATACGTACAGGTCGCGGTCAGCCTAGACCTCGGCGCCGCTAACAAGGTTGGGTAATGGGACTCTAATGACTGACCAGTATATATTTTTGTGACCTTAGATCTAATGCTGTGATGGTACTGGTTTTGGTGCATGCCCTATATATTTGGAAGGAGGGTCGCCATGGTATAATTTGACAACTTTTTTGTTTTTTGTAAAGTGATTGTCAAAGGATTCTGACCGTGGTTAGGTAGGCAACATTTTTTTGTACATCTAGGTCGAATGTCCTATTTGGTGTTAGTTTTTGGTTTCCATATTATAGATTATGACTAGCACAGGGTGTCAAAATGCAATTTGGTGAAGTTAATATGTTAACTTTGTTGGGTAACCATATGTACGAACAATTGATGAAGTTAATATGTTAACTTTATTTTGTGCTGCTAGCCTTGGTTCTGTTTCTATTGCAAGTTATGACGGTCATTCCAATGTTTTAGTGTTCAGCGGATTGACCATATTGGGTGACAATAATTGCCAAATCAGGGAACTGTAATTTATTGTTTCTGGATTCCAATTGCATTACAATGTCCAATTACTGCCTCTTGTTTGTCAATTGACAAACAGTATCTATGTATTTGTAATTCAAATGTGCGAAATCCTATGCCTGTTTGGTAATTGGTAAACTACAGTGTGCAATGCCTGCCTCATGCTTGATCTTTCTCCCTTTCCATGATTGAAGTACCTAAAAGAAAAAACAATGACTTTTAGTTCAAATCATACTAAAACGTAAATATAATACTGTTGTTACTTTATATTTAAAAATGAACAAAATAAATGAACACATTGCATTATGTAAAACCCCAAGTATTTGTGATTCACAAATGTAAGGATATCGTTTACTAATTTGTGGAATGCCTATGTCCATAATAGTGTACTGTTCGTGCTTATTGTTGCAACTATTTGTTCTTACAAGGACAAGGACCCAATTTACTCCTCCAAGGTTCATTCTCACCTTCACATTGTGTTGGGGGTCATTTCCCTTGTAAATTACAGTATTACGATATTAAGTATGACTTTTACAATGTAATGGAATGAGTATGTCCATTTTAGTATAATAAGGATGATTCTTGTTCAATCTCCTGGAACATAACTATCCTAAATAGAGTAATACGAGACCTTCATATTGTAAACATTCATGTTTACAATACTAATGACCCAATTTACCTTCCGAATGTTCCCCTTTACCCTAATGTTGTACTACAAGTCTTTATATTTGTAAAGTACGATATTACAAGATTAATGATGCATTTTACAATCATATGGAACATACCTGTCCAAAACGGAGTAAAACAAGACCTTAATATAGTAAATGTTTGTGTTAACACGTATAAGGACCCAATTTACTTTCTCAATGTCCCTAGTTACCTTAATATTGTAATACATGTCCTTCTCTTTGTAAATTACGAAATTACCATAATAAGGATGGGTTTTACAATCTCCTGGAATATAACTATCCTAAATAGAGTAATACGAGACCTTAATATTGTAAACATTCATGTTTACAATACTAAGGACCCAATTTACCTTCCAAATGTTCCCCTTGACCCTAATGTTGTACTACATGTCTTTATATTTGTAAAGTACGATATTACAAGATTAATGATGCATTTTACAAGGATATGGAACATACTTGTCCAAAACGAAGTAAACAAGACCTTAATATAGTAAACGTTTGTGTTTACACGTATAAGGACCCAATTTACTTTCTCAATGTCCCTAGTTACCTTAATATTGTAATACATGTCCTTCTCTTTGTAAATTTTTAAATTACCATAATAAGGATGGGTTTTACAATCTCCTGGAATATAACTATCCTAAATAGAGTAATACGAGACCTTAATATTGTAAACATTCATGTTTACAATACTAAGGACCCAATTTACCTTCCGAATGTTCCCCTTGACCCTAATGTTGTACTACATGTCTTTATATTTGTAAAGTATGATATTACAAGATTAATGATGCATTTTACAAGGATATGGAACATACTTGTCCAAAACGAAGTAAAACAAGACCTTAATATAGTAAACGTTTGTGTTTACACGTATAAGGACCCAATTTACTTTCTCAATGTCCCTAGTTACCTTAATATTGTAATACATGTCCTTCTCTTTGTAAATTACGAAATTACCATAATAAGGATGGGTTTTACAATCTCCTGAAATATAACTATCCTAAATAGAGTAATACGAGACCTTAATATTGTAAATATTCATGTTTACAATACTAAGGACCCAATTTACCTTCCAAATGTTCCCCTTGACCCTAATGTTGTACTACATGTCTTTATATTTGTAAAGTACGATATTACAAGATTAATGATGCATTTTACAAGGATATGGAACATACTTGTCCAAAACGAAGTAAAACAAGACCTTAATATAGTAAACGTTTGTGTTTACACGTATAAGGACCCAATTTACTTTCTCAATGTCCCTAGTTACCTTAATATTGTAATACATGTCCTTCTCTTTGTAAATTACGAAATTACCATAATAAGGATGTGTTTTACAATCTCCTGGAATATAACTATCCTAAATAGAGTAATACGAGACCTTAATATTGTAAACATTCATGTTTACAATACTAAGGACCCAATTTACCTTCCAAATGTTCCCCTTGACCCTAATGTTGTACTACATGTCTTTATATTTGTAAAGTACGATATTACAAGATTAATGATGCATTTTACAAGGATATGGAACATACTTGTCCAAACCGGAGTAAAACAAGACCTTAATATAGTAAACGTTTGTGTTTACACGTATAAGGACCCAATTTACTTTCTCAATGTCCCTAGTTACCTTAATATTGTAATACATGTCCTTCTCTTTGTAAATTACGAAATTACCATAATAAGGATGAGTTTTACAATCTCCTGGAACATAACTATCCTAAATAGAGTAATACGAGACCTTAATATTGTAAACATTCATGTTTACGATAATAAGGACCCAATTTACCTTCCGAATGTTCCCATTTACCTTAATATTGTACTACATGTTCTTGTTTTGAAAAAAGGAATGCGTGCACGTTTGCACTTTGAAACTTACGGTTTGTCAATTGTATTCATTGTTTTCAATTTCAACTAACTGTTTGTCAATTGGATTATGCTTGGTCAGTTTCGAATTTACCGTTTGTCAATTGGATTATGCTCTGTCAATTTCTTACTAACTCTTTGTCAATTACATTATTTCCTTTTCCTCCTGGGCGAGCCAATCTATCAGTGGCCTGTCCATCTTATGGTAACTTCGTTTCAAATTAACTCATACATTCTATTCACATACAACAATAGACGATCATATTTGACATCATTATTGTTTGTACCAAAAATTAAATTTTTGCCTAAAATGGAAGATAATTTGCCATGAACATCAAAATGGCAAAAATATGGCTAGACAGGCATTGCTGCAGTCAGATGGGGTGAGCTCAAAATTCAACTTCCAGCGCTCAAATCAATTTTCGTTCTTCATGAGAGTTGTTCATCTCTATGTCTACTGCACCATATCCAAATTTGGGTATATTTGGACAAATTTGGGTATATTTGGACCAATTTGGAATCCTAAGAGCGAAAGCTGAAAACAGTGCAATTCCGGCCTAATTATGGCCCAATTCTGGCCAGCTTCCAGTCCTGAAATGAACCTTCGTCCTTCATGAAAGTTGTTCAGTTGGATGTCTACTACGACATATCAGAATTTGGCGTCATTCGGATAAATGTGGGATCCTCGCGACATCAAACATCAGAAGCATACCAGCAACAGCGATGCACGAAAACAGTGGCAATTCTGGCCTAATTATGGCCCAATTCTGGCCAGGTTCCAGTCATCAAATGAACATTCTTCCTTCATGAAAGTTGTTCAGTTGGATGTCTACTACGACATATCTAAATTTGGCATCTTTTATACAATTATTGAATCTTCACAGTATTAATCATGATTTGTGTTCGTGACAGCAGTCTGTGACGACCAGTCAGTTGCTAAATCAGATTTTCTATTGCTGAACTATAATTAAGTTCTTTCATGAATGTTGTTCCTACTGACGTAGAGATCAAAATATCCGACATTTGCAGCATTGGATCAATCTAGCATCCCCAGTTTATTATGCATCAAGGCATGTTCAGAGAAGAAACTCAGTGGCTGCAAATAACGGGTGAAACAATTATACACTACGTTTATAGCATCAAACAAGTTACATAAGCTTTGGGGTTAGAAAACTATGTCGAAAGGGAATTGAAATCCTGTGGAAAACCAAGCCAAAAGGGATGAAAAAAGGCATGGATGCACGTTTGCAATTTCAAACTTATGGATTGTCAATTGGATAATTCTTGTTCAATTTTATGCTCACTGTTTGTCTATTGTATTATTATTTTTCAATTGCCCACTGACTGTTTGTCGATTGCATTATTTCCTTTTACTCTTAGGTGAGCCAATGTATCAGTCCCCTTTCCATCTTATGGTAACTTCCTTTCAAATTAACTCATTCAATCCATTCACAGAGACCAATGGACGATCATATTTGACATCGTTATATAATAAGTTTGTAGCATGAAACAAGTTACATAACCTACTAGTTAACATCTACCACAAAATATCACGCAATCTCACTTATGTTCACAATTTTTTTAGCGTATACCAGAAAGACAAAATACCCATAATACAATTTAAGTTTTCTTCCTTAGCCTCTTACTAATAGGCTGTGATTCTGGTTCTGGCAAAGAGGTGTTGCGTTCTTTTGGTGATGCTTTTCCTTTTGATTTAATCGCAGCTGCTTTTTCTTTGGTATGCACCTCCCCTCCTTTGCATTTCGTTTTCACCACAGCTTCTTTTCCTTTGGGGTTTGGGGGTGGGGACTTGGTTTTAGACTTCTTCATTAATACCTCATCTTCCTCGTCCTCGTCCTCACTTTCCTGGTAGTTGTCGTCGTCCTCCTCGCGTTGTTGGGAACATTCATCCTCGTCCCCATTTTCCTCGACCTCCTCATCCTCGTTTTCCTCATCCAGCTCATCCACCTCGTTTTCCTCATCCAGCTCATCCACCTCGTTTTCCTCATCCTCCTCGTTTTCCTCGTCCTCCTCATCCTCCCCTTGTTCCTCGTCATTGTCATTATCCACCCCATTCTCACCATCCTCATCTGATGTCTCAAACCCATTATCGTTCTCCTCATCCTCCTCATCATCCTCATCATCAATTTCATTCTTATCTTCCACATCAACAATTTCATTTCTTGCAAGGCAGTTATGGTTGTGTTGAGTGTTTGTCCCCTACAAAACCAAAGTCATAACCTTTGATGATTAATGCAATTATAAATATGTTGCCTAATCTTTAACTTAAAATAAAAGAACAATTATGGCACATAACCATCATAACTACTCTTCTGCATTGCATCAACATCATCATGAACATGTTTTTGAACACAGAATTTTTTATTTTATGCTTACAAACCCAATTTTACAATCTTATCAGTCCTCCGCATATAATTCTAATTAAAGGCACTGTATTTGCCATAATATCACGCATATTTGCCATAATATACAACGAGTGGAGTTTGAATTCATATATGCCATGTGTACAAAAAAAATTCCAGTAAAGTAGATTGCATTACTTTTGGATAAACGCCTAAAAGCAAATCAATTAAACATTACCTGTCGAAGCTCGCTTATGATTGTCTTAGCAGCCATACATTTAGTGAAGAGCAAGGAATTTAGGCCACTAATCATATCCAATAGTTGTGTTGCTGTCGATGCACTTACCTACAGTACAAACATGTTATGTGTAAACTAAGTTAATATAATCGTGTAGTTTTGATTTCAACATTTAAATCCAATGCTGAACCTCAAACTTACATATTTCACATCCTTCGGAAGTGGTAGGCACGTGCTAGACTTGCCTCGCGGGATATCTAATACTTCACAATCATCTGCGTCCCCCCATCCCACCACTTGAACAGTCCATGGTGGAATTTTAATTTCACTACCTTGAATGTTCGGACCAACAGAGCACACACCTTCTTCTGCAGTCTGCATAGTGATTTGATATGAATTCAATATTTTTTTGCAGAATTCAAAACTATATTAGGAAGGACCATTAGGAAAGGTAAAACTTACATTATCGGTGACACTTGGATAATGCTTATATCTGACATACTCATTTCGAAAGACTCCATAATCGGCCTTCTCAGCAAACCAGTCATCAGCCTTAAATCCCTTCAGTGATGCTTTGGTTTTATTGTCCACGGCATACACTTTCATGTCTTTGAGCATGGTTGGAGGGGGTCTTTTTGGGATCCGCTGATCTGGTGCACCTAAGCTTTGCACGGCTACTCTTTCCCCTAAATACCAAGCATACCCGGCTGGTCCTTGTAGTAGAATTCTTTGTTTTGTAGCTGGAATGCTGCTTTGCACATAATGCGGTAGGGTTGTATCATCAGTTCCCCATGGATACCAATTGACTTGATCAGTAGTGATATATCTCAATGTTATCCTAAATTGCTCCAAGTTGTGGGATGTTTCCCGCACATCCGGGGCACTCAACCAACGTAACGCGCGCGGCCATTGACTATCTTCATCGGTACATGGTCGACTTAAAGCAAGTGGCTTCAAGTACTCACACGCCCATACCTATAAACACAAAACATAACACTGTTAGTTTGGACAACCAAAACACCCAAGTGTAATGAATTTTAATAATCATTTAGTTTGTAAGCATAAATGTATTCACCTCCCAAGCCCGCCAATACCCTCCTGAGCTTGACACTATTCTTCTGGAAATAGCATCCATCGACAAATACAGGCATGACAACCCAGCCCCGCCCCAATTGTAGTCTTTAATCTCATCGACTTTAGCAAGACTGGGCATGTAGTATAGATAAACAGAGTCACTCTTATCATTACATAGAGTGCTGCCGATCAATGCGAGAATAAAGACACGAGTTAACTGGTCTTCTTGTACAGCGGTTTGCGGCTTCCACCCCTTATACTTCTCCACAATGTCCCTGTATTTTATCTTGGTATTAATCAGGCTTGCAATGGGGGTCCCAAATAGCCTCACTACCTCCTTAGGTTTTTTGTGGGCCTCCATGTCATATTTTAAAGGCTTCCCACAAACGGGTAAACCTGTGATCGCACTAAAGTCCTTCGGGGTCATTGTCAGTTCCCCGACCTCATCCAGATGGAATGTATGTGTGGTGTCCCACCAACGCTCTGCCAATGCTGAAATGATTTTTTTGTCTCTCCTTCCCTTTCGCGCAAGTAAATTTGCGAACTCAGAAAATCCCGCTACTTTGACTTTGTCTTTCACTGGAACAGGCAAATGATTTTGAAACCATAAGCCACATAGTTTGTCATTGCCGCATCCCTTAATATGGGTACCCGAATTCTGCAAGTTTCCAAAATTTAATCAATCACAACAACACTTTCCATGCAACATATTCAGAAAACTGTCCATGCAATTGGTGTTACAAATATTCAATTGGCAAACAGTAATCAGGTAATTGCATTTGTGAAATCTAATTGGATCAATGGAAAGCAGAAAAATAAGTTCGGGAAAACTAAACACATTCCCTAAACTCAATAAATTGTCCAAGGATTTACTTAGCAAGCACTTGGATTAATGGAACATAAAAAAAAAAAGTAAGCATAGCCAACAAACTTTAAATGCAATTGTATTTACAAATCTTCAATTGGCAGACAGAAACCAGGTAATTAAATATGTCAAATGTAATTGCATAAGTGAAGTGCCCAAAAACTAGTTGAGCAAAACTAATCATACTGCCAACAGTCAATCAAATTGCAAAGGATTTACTTAGCACGCAACGGGATTCAGTGAACATACTTTCCTAATGATGCTTATAAAACGAACATATAAATAAAAAATAGCCACCTAATTCACAAAAATTACCAATATCTACCTTGTAAGATAAATGGTCAGTGACTTTGACATGTAGCACAGGATTGGATGTGTTGTGATTCTTATGTACGTATCGTCTCACCCCGAACAATGGGTGATCCGCAGGGCTTTGGTGTTTTGGTTCCGAACCTTGCCCTTGCTCAATGGTTACAATAGAATTGCTGTTGTTTCCCTGTGCTTTTTTCCGAGGGGGCACCCCACTACTTTTCTTACCCTTGAGTTTGCAACGTGCCTCGGAAGTTGCCTTGTCGTTGGCCATGTGCTCCCTCCCAATACCCTCCTATGTTTAACCCATCAATTTAATGAAACAAAAACATATTAATATATATATATATAAGAAGAATAAATATATATATCATCAGAAATTGATTCACAACACTTGCAGAAACCAAACAATAATATACGCATATAGATACATATCTATGCATATCATCAAAATGAGTTGGAAACTCCCAGAGTCAACAAGGAATTGGAACAAATCCATATAAAACTGCAAATCTAAAAAGGTCACCAGCATAAGAATTTTAATTAACTAATTTTACTTCATTCACTAATTTTACAAGATTTATAACCAAAAAAAAAATCGGAAAGAGTAGGAAAAAAAACCACATATTACAGTTGTTATGCATACCACAAATTATTTGTCATAAAAAAAGTTGCCACCCAGTTGCCTATCATAACAATGAATCGGAGAACATGAATGTCCACTAAAGGTGCAATAAACAGGAGAACTTGTAAGCAAATAGCACTTTAGGGTTTCACATAATTTTCAACTCTCAAACACAAAATCCATCAAATAATACACAATCGAATCAATCAAAACCTCAATTTCACTATGTATACGAAAATCAGGGCATGCCCAAATCACCATTTTCACGAAAAGGGAAAGAAGAACCCAAAAGAGAGAGCAATCTGAATTACGAAACCCCAACCAATTTAATCGATTCAAATATCACTGAAACATAAATAAATTTTATTTATAAATACTCACAGGAGGTGGCAGAATCAGGGGCGCCAATCGCAAATTCGTTTCGTCTATTCCTTCACAGAGACGACGAGACTGCAAATCCCATCAGATTTGGGAACGAAGGGGCGTGATTGTCGTTGTCGGCGGCGTGGTGCTGCGTCTGAGAGAAGAGAAGCAGACAGAGAGCGTCGAGCGATAAGGAGAAGAGGAGGAGAGAGAGAGAGACTGAGGGAAAACGAAAACCTAATTCGTAAACTAAAGTGGGCCTGTATCAGATATGGCCAGTTCTATTCTAACAAAATAGAACTGGCCTAATAAAATAATATTTTTTATATTGTATATTATATATAATATATTTATCTCTTGACCTCCAAATCAAATGTACTTTTATTTGTTTTAATTATTAATGACATTAATATAATTTAAATTTCAAGGGTATTTAGTTGTCTAACTTTGCTTTTCAAGTCTTTAGCCTTTTAAAATTGTCCCTCTACTGAAAAATTCATGAAAATTATCAAGAGGAAATTCATCTACAAAAACATTAGGAAAATTAATCTTTTAAGCTTTAAACTTGTTGTTTTTAAAAAAAAATTAAAATTAATGTAGTCCCATGTTTCCTTTTTTTTGCATTTTTTAATGTGAAATAAATAATTTTGTAATTTTTAAAAAATAAATGGATAGAAAATGACTCATTTGTCCTAAAAAAACTTCGACACTTTTTACACTATGACCCTATGACCCGAGAATCCTGGATCCGCCACTGTGTACAAAGTAAGAGATACACTTGAAACCTTGAAAAATAGAGTCCAAAATCGGATTGTACTCGAAAAAAGAAGTTGACGATGGTTGATTTGGGGTGGGTGAGAGAAAGAGATAGAGAGAGGAGAAGAAGAGCTCGACGAAGAAGTTGTTGAGCGAGGGTTACTGGTGGCTACAGCGCGTATGATTGTAAAGGGTGCGCAAGGTTTTTGTTGTCCTTAAACGACATCGTTTTAAATTTTATTGGTGCAACAATTGAACTGTGCGTTTTGAGTTATTTTGAAACCTTTTTTGTTTTATTACTTTGATTAATAGTTATGTTTTAGTTATTATTTACTTAGTGAATATTAAAGGAAAAAAAGAAAAAGAAAAATAGAATTACTATTTATTAAGTAATATAAGTCATGAAGATAATTAAAATATTGAATACTAATTATTCACTTCATAAATAGTAATTAAAATATAATTATTAATTTCACTAATTAAATCAGGCAAATATATTATTTAATTACAAAAATTAAAATTTAACAAAATTAATTAACATAAACAGCATAAGTTTTTGTTGGTTTTTTTTTTAAACACCTCTCCCTCATCCGCATGTGTTTACAAGCCCTAATCCTCTTGTCAATTTAGGAATCATCCTACTCCATTTCAATTGTATGACTAATTGGATAATATTAGGTTTTGAAATTGATTATAATATGTATTACTTAGATGTAATTGAATATTAACCCTCAATCAGATGTACTGATTTAGTTTCATTATATTTTATCATTTATAATTGTTGTTCTCCAAAGACTTATTCATCATCCCTGCAAGGTTTACATCTCACCTTTGCGGGAGCAAAGTTACCTAGCATCTACGCATCGTCTTTCAAAACTTTGGTATTATTTAAATTCCCAGGGTAATTGGTTATGTAATATATATATATATTCCTTTTACTCTTTTAAAAATTGCCCATTCGTTGAAGAATTATTGGATCCACCACTGTAGGTATATATATATATATATATATATACATATATTACATATATGTGTATATACGTGTATATATGTACATTATAGTACATGTGTATGTAAGTAATATAATGTAATAAATAAATATAGGTATATAATAATCAAAATATAATATATGCATCTTATACATTGGTGAGCATGGGATAAGTTAATCGTCCCTTTTCACATGGGTTTAGTAGTCCCTTCCTAAAGAGGTGCTTTGGTGGGCCCGGTATTAGCAATCTCATATAAGACTAGAATTACATGAAACAAACATGGTACTAAATTTAGTCTAGGCCAAGCCAAGCCAACCGTGTGTAACAAACGACACTTCTCATGTTCCAAATTAATCTGGTGAGTCGAACATAATGTAAGGTAGTCATGAGCTTTATTTATATTTATATTTTTTTATCAAATTTAAAGCCACATTGTAATAAGTTTATGACCTACCATAAATCGACTACCGTAGTAAATCTATACAAACAATACAAATTGATATTTAAAGAATTTTGTGCGAAAATATTTGTTTCAACCTAATTAATAGATTCAAATTATTCAAAGTTAAACGTGCAAGTGCACATTGTGAACAATAGCGCACATATTGAAAAATAGTAAAGGGTGCAAGTAAGGGATCTTGCCCACAAAGATTGGTTGTTAACTATGTCAAATTTGTAGTTTAACAAACACTAAGAATGACTATATCTGACAAACTCAATTATGAATGTTTGATGGTGAAACATTCTGAATTGGACAATGAAACTGACAAACAGACAATGTGTAATTGCCATTTCGTGTTGCAAAATCATATTGACGTTCAGGCAATTTCCAAAGAACTCTGCCATATCATTTTTCCCATTTTCCATGTAGCTTCATAATTAAGCACCTAACCTAAATATGAAAAACAATGGAATTTATTGCATCTAACAACATTAATGTATCAAAACTCCTAGATGTAACATTAACATAGATACAAAATAACACTAATAATATATGTCATGCCAAAAGTTGGGGAAATACATGAACAATATGGTTCTAATGAATATTTCGTACATAAAAGCTAAACCATATATATAGTGGAAGTACTACAATCCATGTCATTTTATTGGGGTGAACGGAACCCAAAATCTATTACGATCTCTAGGTGGTGAGGCTTGTGTGTCAAATTGTGATTCCAATACACTATACTCGGGTGTCTCAAAGGTGAAATCATTTGAGTTGTAATGAGTGGAGCCACTAGACACTTCGCCATATGAGAAGCCCGAGTTAGGGGTTGTATAAGAAGAGGACAACGTCTTAGTCCCATGAACAGCACTCGAGGAGGAAAAAAATGTTTTGTTTCCAACAGTTGTGTCATCTTGTGGTCCAAAACTAGAAAGAAAATCGCTCCTGTCACTTGTATAACCCCTTTTCCGCTTACCTCTCTCACCAACAATGCTATTTGGACAGTTTCTTTTGTTGTGACCAGTAACCTTGCACTCTCCGCATTGGGGGGCCTTTTTGCCTTTGCTTCCCGTTGTTTGCTTTCCTTTTGTCTTAGCAACTATGGGGTCTCTTACAACATTATTATGGCATCCTAGATTAAGACTAGTTTGCTCATGTTGCTCCTTCCATCTCTCAACCAAAGTATTTAATCTCCCAAATTCAGCCTTTAGCCTCTTGTAAGCGACTTCTGTCTGCGACCCATAAAAACAAAGCTTGTTAAAATCAGAGCTTAATGACCCAAACCTAGCCATTTGAATAGTTTCGTTGGGAACATCATCCGACTTGACTACAAATTCACTCCCACGTCTTGCATCCTTTGTCCATCTCTTCATTATTACGGACGGATGTATTTGATCCATATGATCACATTTCATGACTCCAAACATATGACAACATGGAATTCCACTGGATTCAAATAATTTGCACGAACACTGCAGATGTTGCTCTTTCTTGTAGTACACTACAGTCCATTTCTCATCGGGTCTTCCAAATTTGGAAAATGTGTAAACACGAGGATCTTCATTGTTTCTTACGGGTTGCACGAGAATTAATTTAGCCTCCTTGTTTATCTCATTTCTTATCAACTTGTAAATATCGTGAGTGAAAATAGAAGCTGCATGTTCCTCTAGTGATCGGAGGTGCGTACGAAGGAGTGGGTGTGAATTGTTGGAATCAAAGTCATCCTTCACATTCTCATTTCTCAACCTCAATAACGATCTTTCAATCCGTGGCATACACTCCACTAACTTCATGCCTCTACCAATTCCATCCTTCAAGTTCTTATGCATACCCTCGACACGTTGTGTTGTGGTATTCCCACCAAAAAAATGCCCTGAGCAGTACGCTTCAGCCCATCGTTTCCGTTTACGGTACATCATCTCGATCCAATCGCCTTTTAGATCATATGTATCTATCATTTGCTGCCAATGTTGTTCGAACGCCACTGGTGTCAAACCACCATGCACACAATAGCTAAACTCCCTTACAATTTCTGGGTTATTCACATTGGTGTTCACATTCCTCATGATGTGCCATGTACATAAACGATGATATGCATCGGGAAAAATTTCATCAATCGCTACACGCATTGCCTCATCCCCGTCCGTGACAATAGATACAGGCTTCTTGTCCTTCATAGAAGTCAAAAAAGTTCTGAGTACCCAACGATATGTATCAGCAGTCTCATCAACAAGAAATGCACAACCAAAAACTATAGTCGCGTTATGGTTGTTTACACCAACAAACACCACTAAAGGCTTGTCATATACGTTGGTTTTGTACGTGCTATCAAATATCACCACATCCCCAAAGCAACAATAATCGTGTAGAGATTGAGAGTCTCTCCAAAACAAATTTGCCAATCTATTCTCCTCATCTACACTAAACATGCAAAAAAATTCCGGATCCGCTATTGCCTTGGCATTCATGTAGCTTATTGCTGCTTCTGCATCACCATCCAATACTACTTGTCGACGCTCGAAATCGATCCTGTTATATAGATCCTTACTGGTGAACCCCACTTTCATGTATCCACCTGCTTGGTCAACCATATAGTCGTATGTCCGATTGGTTTTAATAGAGGCTTTTCTCATAGACATAGATTGTGCTATGTTAGATTCCGTAACACACCGGTGCGAACGAAGAAAAGGCACCTCACGAGAGTTAGCAAGTCGGTGGCTGTGCTCCGTTACAAATTTAGTCACAATATAAGCATCCCGTTTAGGACAATACTTCACAGCAAATGTAGCATGACAATTCTCTCTAGTCTCTTTCCTTGGTGTACGAACCATATTATCTCTATTCGTCCATTTCTTTGATCTACTCCCTTCTTTTGAGCACACCCATTGTCTTCCCATCACAACCCCACCCTCGCTACGTCTCAATCGACTTCTTCTTATGCTAAAACCAATTGCAAGAGCATAGTTGCAGTAAAATCTTTCTGCTTCCTCAAATTTTGCAAACTCTCTCTCCGCTAAATCAGCAATGCTCATATTTTGGAAGTTCAACCCATCATACTCAAACTGTCCGCTTTTCTCAGTAATTTCTTCTGTTCTACTGTCCAAAATCTGTAAAGATGGGGCATTTTCAGTTTCTTCAAGTGACTCAGCCTCTGCAAAATAACCTTCACTGTTAGGTACAGAGTTTTGGCCCTGAATTCCATTCGTTTTACTTGCTTCTGCATCCATTTCCTGAAAATAGGCAACATGTCTTCCATGGAATATTTAATATGAACATAAATGGATACACATCAATTGCATTTAGTAGAAATATAAACATACAATTAAATTATGAAGGATTAGTCCTTACTGAGAGATTCTACATTTCATACTTGTGCACATATAATGGCAATTGCGCGACAAGAATGCAAAGAGACTATTCTGTTTGTCAGTTGCAAGACTATAATGCAATTAGACGTAACTAGTTGTCAATTGCAAGACTATAATGCAATTAGACGTAACTGTTTGTCAATTGCATTCACAAATCACATATGTTCTCAAAATGCAAGAGGCTACCAATAACATGGAAATATGGATACAATCATTGCAAAATAGGACTAACCAATTGGTAATTGGATTCAAAATGATATATTGAAGTACATCTTACATTTCCATTACCAAAATGCAAGGCTACAAATATCATCCCATTTGCATTACAATTAATAAATTCTATCTAATGTTTTTTGAATGAGTCACAAACTTTTCAACATCAACAATATGCCCAACATTAAAGAAGAGAAAGATATTGACATTGATCATATTGTGTTTCTTGTCTGTGAAATAACTCAAATTACAATGGTTTTCTTTTTAGCAAATCAAAAACCCATTTACTTCTGCTTTGTTGCTTCCTGGGCTGCATTAATTTCTGCTTAGTTTTTCTGGTTTTCTTTTCATAACATAATTACTTGATTTCATAGAGGGAAAATCACCCATAGAAATAGCTGGTTTTCTTTGAGCAGATCAATATAGCAAAATGTTATATTGCTGGTCTTTGGGAACTCAAGTGTGGACAAGGATAATAAAAATCATGTGGTAAATTTTCATTTTCATTTTTTATTTTTGTTAAACAAGAGAGATACCATCAAGAATTCAACATTTTAATATATGCTTATAATACAAAGATTTTTTTTTTTTTGGGGGTTCTTTTTTCGGGATTGAAAAGTTTGGTGTCCTCTTTGTGCATGCTTAAACTAATAAACTTAATCACTCAATGAGTTGTTGGGTTTGATTATTGAGAAAATGATAGAAAGCTGTAGGGAAAGCACAGAATCTTGCAACAGCCAATCCAACCGACCCCATTTCCATTCATATGGAAAATGCAAGCTGAGAAAAAGCTGGGAACTCAAGTATGGACAAGGATAATAAAGCTATTAATTTTACCTTTGCAATGGCCACTTAAATTCGTTTCAGCAACAGCAACTCGTTTCCACCGATTTTTTGTGAACCACGCAAAATGCCCAGCCACCGAGATTTAAGATCTTCTCAATTCATCTCCAGAATCAAGCGATTCAGATGTAGGGGAAGAGAGGGAGAGATGAAAGAGAGAGCGCCGTTCTTGGAGAAGCCTCAGCAGCAGTTCACGATCTTCCCTTCTCCCTTTCTTTTTCTGTTTTTCTTTTCTTGTTTTCTTTCTCTTTTTCTGTTTAATTTTTATTTTATTCACTTTTACCTGCACCAACCCTTTTAACAGGTTACCAGCAGTCAATGGTGTGGATTTAACCCTCATCTCCACTTACTCATCCAATGGCTGATATTTTGGGCGCATGGATACACCACGCCCATTGTAGAATTTTCCCTGTTTGTACCTTGTATTGTTGAAAATTATGTTAATGAAAGTGGCCCAGCATATCATTACCACATTCTTTAGCATACCAAAGCTTGATGGGTATTTTTTTGGTACCGCTTGTCAATTTATATGGTTTACACTCATACTCTACTAAAATCTAAATGATAAATTTTGTAAAGACTAGTAAAAAGAAAAAAAATATATTTTTGCTTCCAGTGATTGTAGAACAAAAATATGATCATAATAGTTCATTGCAAGTTATACAATAGAAAAAACACCAATAACAAATAATGATAATAAAGTATATTTAAATCAAAATGAGTCCAGATTTCCAAGCATAAACAACTCTTGCACCTGCACCCAAAATTATAAATAAAGTTGAGTCAAAGAATTAGATAACTTAAAACTAAACAATAATTATAACTATTTGTTCTTACGCAATACCTTATAAAATATAAGGAGGCATTACTTATGTGGATTTTGTTGCTGCTCATAACCATAAGAATGTGAATCCTGCATTACATATAGCTTCATCAACCAAATACTCCTAAGTAAGCATAAGGCGTAAGCTATAGATATATAATCATGACTGAATCATTACCTGATTCAACTGTGTCATCAAATCACTACTTTGTAGCATATTTGTGAAAGAAAAATTGGGTTGATATAATGTCCCTGTAGAATTGTAATCCTAAAAGAAAAAAATATATATATTACACCATTAAATTTTCTAGGTACATAAATGAAAACACAAAACTTGATGTTTAAACTAACAAATTGGATTACTTGGTTAGATGGGGGCAAATATGCATGATCGTTGGTAGTTAACCAGCTTATAGTTGGATAGATCTATATAACAGTGGTAACATAATATATATGATTAGTCGAATTTACTGTAAATTATAAGATAATTCAAAGAATCTTAGAACATACATGATTGTTAATATTTGTACTCATGGGCACACCATCTGGATGAAGAAAATTTGAACTGAGTGGTGCATGAGATGAGTTATATGAAGGGCCTATATTGCTTGGTTGCTTGGTTTTTCCTATAAAAAAAAAAACAATAAATAACAATAAGCATCATTGTGGAGTTCTAATCAGAAGAGACTAGTGGGATTTTATGTAAATCAAAGAAAATATAAAACTTTCTTACTAGATGAAACAATATCTTTTGACATCTTTCTTCTTCGTTTCTCCATAACGCTTTCAATCTGGCATTTACACAAGAGGGATTTTGTACTGGTGTCTCATCAAATGTGGTTGCATTACAATCATCAAGACTATCATGAATTTTTGCATTAACTTCTCCCTTTGACTTTATCATTTATTTTTCAATCAATCCTGCTATCTCTCTCAATTTTTGCAAAGCAATTCTAGTAGTATTTTCTATCTCTGATGCCTAAGTCAATACATCATAAGCTGTTCGCATCAAAGTATTTTGCCGCAATGTGACCGATGATTTACCCTTTATTTGTAATAATTCACCATGCTCACTTGCCTCCAATCCTTTCTTTGCATCTTTTGTCCATCGCTTCAATATATATTTTTGGTATTTGACTCCAACATTTCACATTTAGTACCCTTAGAGTGTGATGACACAATAAACCCATAGACTCGAACATTTTGCAGCTACATGAAATACTGCAATTTAATGAATTTAGTTGGACAATGTAAACTCTTTTATGACCTTCTTCATTAAGTTCAAATGAGTGTATTGTACCATCACTTCCAACTTCATGCATCATCACTCCTAGACTATATCTACAAACTCCTTTTCAAATAATTTGAATATTTTTCTTGTGTAGACAGTAGCAGCATGATTCAGAAGGCTACTGCTTTTGGCAATTCCAGAAGGGAGTCCTTGATTGCAACGAAAAGATTCTTCTAATTCACTTGAACGCATTTTTTCCGCTTGTTTATCATAGTGATGCACAAATTGAGTAAGACTCATTGTCTTAGTAGACATCTGATGGAAAACATTGTTTGTGCTCTCACTTCTTTGGGAAGATTTTATCTTAGCAGTGAAAATATGTTGGCTAAATACTGGACACCATTTCGCACAAAGACTATACAATGTCTTCAACCACGGGTTGCCTGTAAGGTTGAATTTTGCTAATAAGTCATCCCAAGTAGACTGAAATTCCAATTGTCTCACAATATCCTTGAAGACACTTGTTGAACATACGGTTGAACTCAGGATTCCCATAATAACTTCCCAAATTTCTTGCAGCATTTTGAGATATATGCCACAAGCATAAACGATGACATACCCCAGGAAAAACTTTTTCAATGCCATTTGCCATTGCCTGACATTGATCAGTAAAAATAGTCTTCGATTTTCGACCTCCCATTGATTCTAAAAATGTCTCATATAACCAAATAAATGAATCAGTTTTCTCATCCAATAAAAAAGCACAACCGAATAGTATGTTTTCCAATGATGATTGACGCCAACAAAAGGAGCGCATATCATGTTATACCTATTAGTTCGATGGGTGGTGCTAGAGGCACCAACTTTGGGAACCACCTTGGGCACCAACTCTCTAATAGAGGTGGAGCCCGCCAATACAACGGGTCCCATGCTCTATTAGAGAGTTGGTGCCCAAAGTTGGTGCCTCTAGCATTTTCCTAGTTCGATATGTAGTATCAAATACTACCACATCCCCAAAACAATCATAATCAATTTGTGACCTTCCATATCTCCAAAAGAAGTTTTTCATTCGGTTTTCTTGATCCACTTGCACTGTGTAAAAGAACATAGGATCTTCAGCTTGTTCGCGCTTGAAAAGGTTTATCAAGCTTTGAGCATCACTTGCTTCAATCATGACCATTTTCTCCTTATTGACAACATTGTAGCAATATCTGTTTGTAAAACCGACATTTTGAGACCCACCAACTTCTTCTGATAAATAAGAGTATGTATTTGTGGCCCTTATTCCTGCATCCACCATGGTTTTAATCACACCCAAATGCACTTCTGACACTTTTCTATTTTATCTCAAAAATTGCCTCTCTTCCGGCATAGCAAGTTCATGGTTATGTTCAGAAACAAAATGAGAAACTTTCCACATACCATTGTCATCTTGGAAGGCAAATCGAATGCTAGCTTCGCAACCTGTTCTCGTCTCTAATTTGTTAGCCCTGCTCACTTCTGAAGAGCTGTTGTTAATAATATGTTAACTCGCAATTGTACGGGGCAATTAGTAGTATAGCAAGACAAGTACGAGGTCGTACCCACGAAAACTGAGAAGTTCAAATTAGTTATGTACTTTAGATTACCAAATTCAAGAAGTTAGGAAGTTAAATCTCAAACAGAATTTAAAGCAAGAGTGAGTTTGAAAACAAATGCAGCAAGATTAAAATGAACTTTGAAGTGAGAATGCTTGTGATTATAGAAAGAAATGAACAAACTGAAATTGCAACGGAAAGCAAGTAAAAAAAAGTAACAAAGGGTGGTTTTGAAGGTTAAAACACAGGTTTGGAGACTAGGGCATTCGATTCACCATAACAATTCAATTCTGGGTTATAAAGATTCAAGTAACAAGTCTAATTCAGATTCAAAGATTGATTCTAGCTAAAGTATGATTAGGCCATGGTGTTTGGTCCTAACCTTGTGTTCCTAATTCCCTAATTTGATCATTTGTTGTCTAACCTAAAATTAAGCATTAGGAACCCATTAAGCATAGAAGAACATTTTAAACAACCAAGTATGTATCTAATCCCTGTTGTCGAATGTCCATACATACTCTTCCTATTCATAGTTCAATTCGAATTAAAGCATGGTGTATACTCTTAATTCAAACCAAGATAGTTAACAAACAAGTTCTAATGGTGATCAATCATTCAAACAAGCATGTTAACTTATAAGCATAATGAATAAGAACATGAATCATGAATCAAACTTGAAACTCCAAACTTATAAACCCAGAATATTCATGTTAGGTTACATCGAAGCCCTAGTTATGGATTTAGCTACTCATAATGGAAAAGAGACTTGAACAGAAATGAGAAAACATAATGAATGCAATAAGAGTAGAAAAACCCTTTTTCTGAAGTTCTTGTGGTGTCCAAGGCTTCTCCAAGTGCTTCTCCACTTCTAATGCTTCTCCAAGAGCTTCCCCACTTCTAGAAAGATGTATGAAGGATATGGAGGTGATTTGGGATGAGTTTGAGTGAGTGGTGATGGCTAACGAAGATGAAATTCGTAGGGAAATGGAAGAGAAGTTTGCTGGAGTTGTTTTGGTGATTGTTGGAGTGTTTGGGATTGTGAGAGTGTTTGAGGATGGTTGGAGTGAATTGTGGGGGTTGTGAATCTCAGGATTTGTTGTGTCTTGAATGTGGAATGGATGTGGTATTTATAGGGAGAGGGGAGTGATAAATCTGAATTCAATATGGCTAATGCATACAACACTTGCATTATAAAAGATGAATTGGTTGATGCACTTCACTAATGCATACAACACTTGCATTATAAAATCTGAATTGGTTGATGCACTTCACCAATAAATCCCACCAGCAGCCCTAGCTCATCTTCATGTCACCATGACCAAGCTTCCAACCAGCTACAATAGCTCATGCCTAGCTCACCTTGACCAAGCTTCCAACCAGCTCATCCTCATGTCAGCATGACCAGCAACTTCTTGGGCTTACGAATTGGGCTAGGCTGAATCAAATGAAGACTTTAAGATATCCATTGTGAAGTTCAGAATGTGTATGATCCAACCACACAAGTATTGGCCCAATCCAAGCTCGGAGGAGGAAGTTAAGGCCGAAACAAATTGCTAACTCGTTTTGCTCGCTGACAAAAATCCATCCTGAGCATGGTTCAGTGTTTGCTAGGTTACGGACTCCAGAGTTATCCAATGGGGCTGAATTTTGGATATGTTATAGTACACACCCATTGGAACAACTTTCATGAAGAATGCGGCCTCATCCGAGCTGTGTAGGTTGCTGAAACAGATCTTGCAATGTGACCCACGAAACTGGACTGTAGAAAAAATGAGTTTGTCTTTAAGTTCTTCTTCCATTCATCCAAATTAGGCCTTAACATGCTTGAATTGCATGAATTATGCTCTCTTGCTCTATTGGCCTACAAAACACACAAATAGAGGCAAATAACTCAGAATTATAGGAAACTAAGCAAAAGAAGTAAGTAAATTGGGCATGTATATGTATGAAATTATGAGCTTAACAAGAGCCACTATCTAGTTGAAAACTTTCTTTTGAACAAAAATAACTAAATTGCCGCAAAATATTTTTTGTATTATATCTCCTTTTTTCCCCTTCAAACACTAAATCTAGTTCTCGTAGCATAACTGTTGTAGAGATTATAAGCTTACTCTTCAGTGGACACAACTTTTCCAAGCAAATTTTCTTCGAAACTTTCCATACGATTGATGATCATTGGATTTTCTTCTTCACTTTCAATATCAATAACTACTTGCACACGCCACAACATCATTTTAAAAACAAAACAAACAAAAATTAAGATTGTAATTGTTGATAAAATACTTATTAACAAGTACATCTGTGTACTAGAAAAAAAAAATACATTTCATGCAAGCAGCCAAGTTAACGAAATAGATATGCAAAAAGTAATTAGACTATATATATGCAACTAACTATATGTGTGAATCTAGTTCCACTTTATCGGAATAGTAAAAAGAACAACCTACAGAAATCAAAAAAAAAAAAAAATTATGGCCTGCAACAATTGGAAACAGCATGCAGAAATTGGAAAAGAAAAAAAAAAGAGCTGTATAAAGTAAAGGATTGTTTGATTGATTTACCATTATCCATTTTTGTCTGAGGCTAGTCCTTTATTTTTTTGGGGCGTGTGGAAGCAAAAATATCTCATCCAAGGTCAAATAATTAAGCCAATCAATTTGGGAATTATTTGACCTAATTGGGAGGTACTTGATTTAGTTGGGAGTTACCTGATTTATTTGGAGATTTATTTTATTCTTGCCTTAATTAGGGATTTGATTTAAATCAAATCCCTAATCCCACCAACCTCGCCAAATCAGGGAAGAATAATTCTTTTCCATTTGTGGAATTATTCTTCTGAAGCCCTAGTCTCCGAGGCTACTATAAATAGATGGCTATGCACAAGGGTTAAGGTACGTCTGAATTCCTACTGAAACTCTGCATAAATTATCTCTCAGAATCCCTAGCTACCATACTCTTTCTCTCTCTCACACAAGGCTCCGACCACCACACACGGCTCCGGCCACCCGGTTTTCCTTCAAACACCCAACCTGACTTAGGCATCAGAGGGCCTTTGGCCAACACCCCCCGAGTGTGGTCCTTTTACTCCAGTTTGTTTTGCAGGGAGAAAGAGAAGCAAAGAAGACAAAGGAATCTTAGGCGAATATTCTTGTGGGACGAAAATCGCTCCCACAAATTGGTGCTTTCATTGAGAGTGCGAAATAATACTCAAAGTGTGCTCCAAATCCATTTTCCACACTTTTTTCCAATCAACCATGGTCGATACAAGACATACGAAGAGTAACACCACCACGACGGGCCCGTCTCATGGTTTCATGGTGGAAACCTCATTGCAACCGCACGAAACCATGGCTACCAACACCTTGCGGCCACCTCCAACTGCCGGAATTGCAGAACAGTCGCCACAGACAACTGCTGGAATTGCAGAACAACCGCCACATGGTCCTGTGACCTGCACAGCCTTGCAGCCTCAAGCGCTAACTGCCGGAGCTACTCTCCCGCGCCATCCTGCTGGAGCTACTCTACTGCGCCATCCTGCCATCGGAACACAGCAGCAGCCACACCACTCAGTTGCCAGATTTGCTGCACAGCCCCACGGCTACTTTGATGTCGTCCCAGTCTTAGAGCAAATCCTTTCTCTCCCTTATTTGCCACCACACTTGACGTATGCACCTACATACGCGTCTAATGTAGCCCTAGCCCATATGCCATTGGGCCCGATGCGCACCTCTGGTCAGGTGAACCTTAACTCACGGGTTGATCAGCTCACACAAAGAGTCGACGATCAAAACAACCTGATTGGCCAGCTACTCAGGCATATCAACTTGAACCAAGGCCCTAACCTAGGACCCCATGACGAGAAGGGGAGGATGTACGAGCATGCCAGGGAGCAGTTCGAGAGATCCCAGGATTGTCAAACAGGGATAAACAGGCAGGGGAGAGAACGAGATCGTGCTGACGAAACATAGACATCTGCAAGTCGTACTCTGAGCCGGTCGACGATCCGTTCGAGGTTAGATCCAAGGACCAATGTACACAAGAGGTTGGGCCCACAGTCCAATGTCCACGCTCGCTTGGGCCCGTAAGGAAGTATCCAATCTAGGCTGGGCACACAAGGAGCTCGAGTTCGTGAACAATTGCGTGACGAGCGCAACGATCAACGCTCACCAGCCCGCTCGAGAACCAATACACGGCGACAAGCCGTAGAGGGATCCTCACAAGCTCAATCTCCTAATCTGCCCCACAGGCAGAGCAACCATGGGGATCGACCCTTGGGAGTTGAGGAGGAAGTTAACCAGCGGCGCTCAAGGCACCGAAGACATCGACCCGAGCCACAAGAGGATGTTGAGAAGTTAGTGAATGACCGACTCCAAGGTCTCCAACTTAAAGGAAGCACGGAGGAGGCCCTGTGCAAGGAAATTGATCGAGTCGACTGCTCGCCCTTTACCAACGAGGTGGAATGGGCTCTACCGCCGAAGCGGTTCACAACGCCATCCATCACTCCATTCAAGGGAGACTCTGACCCTGAGAGCCATTTGAGGCACTTCAAGAGCGCCATGATCCTGTACAAGGCAAACGACACCCTGATGTGCAAAGTGTTCACGATGACTCTGCGAGGAGCAGCTCAAGACTGGTTCCACACTCTACCGTCCGCGTCGATAGGCAACTTCAAGGAGTTCACCCTCATCTTCACAAAGGAGTACACCTCCTACAAGACGGTCAGAAAGCATGCAAACCACTTGTTCAACCTGCGCAAGAAACCACAGACGGGTTAAGGCTGAGAAGGCGAACATCATAGGATGCAATGACCAAGTTGCATCCTCAGCTTTCAAGAAGGGCTTGCCAACTAAACACGAGCTATACTGTGAGCTGGCCATAACTCCGAGCCAAACCTTGGCAGAAGTCTTCGCAACGGCAGAGCGCTACACACTTTGGGACGATGACCGAATTGCCGCAAAGAAAGACAGCAAGCAAGCTAATCACCCGATAAGGCAGGCAAGCCAAAAGAGCAACAAGTTCGAGCACAAAGCCTTAGACAAGCGCAGATCGCGACCCCAAGAGGGAGGCTTGGAAATAGGAACCTTTATTGAGTTCACTATCCCGATCCACCAGATCCTGGCACAAGTGAAGGACAAGCCGTGGGTGAGAAGACCGCCACCCCTGAGGGGAGACCCCTCTAGGAGGGACACTAGTAAATACTGCGCATTCCACGGGGAGCACGGTCATTACACAAACAACTGCAATGCCTGGAAAAGGCACCTTGAGGAGTTGGTCAAAGATGGCCATTGCACAGAATTCGTCTCAAAGAAGGCCATCCAGCAGATCGAGGATCGTGATGCGGCTGCCAAGGAACCTCCCCAAAAGGTCATACGGATCAACACCATTCTAGCTGACTCCCAGGAGTCCGGGCTGACCACCAAGGAGCGCAAGAGAAAGATCGCGTAGGCGACTTATGTCTCCCAAGTCACAACAGGCATACTAGTCATTGCGAATACACCCATCATCGGCTTTCAAAAGAAGGACTTGATCGGGCTTGATCGGGCTTGATCTGCCGCATAATGACGCCCTAGTAATCTGCATCCAAATTGAACAAGCTGTGATCAAGTGAGTTCACGTGGACGAGGGTAGCGCAGCCAATATCCTGCAACTATTCGTTATCCAACAGATGGGATTGGAGCCCAAGATCAGCAAACTTACCAGATTGCTCACCGGCTTCAATGGGGCCACGTCAATCACTGTTGGAACAATTGACCTTGACATCCACTCACCCCTGATGGTCTGCTCGCAAACCTTCATGGTCATCGACAAGGTCTCTCCCTACAACGGAATCTTGGGCCGACCATGGATCAGCATGATCGAAGCCATCATATATGCTCTACACCAGAAGATCCGCTACCCCATCCCTGGTGGTGGGATTGGGCAAATCAACAGTGACCAAGCCATGGCAAGGAGATGCACAGCCCAAGGGCTCAAGAAGAGCAAGCATCTGCAGTTCACACCAGTAATGCAAGCTGCCAAAGAGGCAGGAAGTGCTCTTAGTAGACAAGCAAGCCCGAATGGGAAGGGAGTTGCTACCTCACAATAGCAATTAAGGAGCCAGGATCAAGGTGAGGGAATCCGCCCGGAAGACTCCCCTGAAAAGGGTTGGAAGCCTAAGGATGACGTTGAGTTAGTACCCCATAATCCTGGCCCGCCAGATAGAGAAGCGCAGATCGGCTGCCGCCAGAATCCAGACGAGAAGGATCAAGACGAGGGAATCCGCCCAGATGGCTCCCTTGAAGAAGGTTGGAAGCCTGAGGAAGACGTTGAGTTAGTACCCCTCGATCCTGACCAGCTAGACAAAAAAGCGAGGGTAAGCCTAGACGAGAAGGTGGAGCTGACCACCTTCCTCCAGAACAACAAAGACATGTTCGCGTGGTCGCCATCTGACATGCCTGGCATCGACCCGAACATCATCTGCCACCGACTCCATGTTAACCCCACCAGCAAACCCGTGGTGCAGAAGAGATTCAACTTCGCTTCTGAGCGAGTTGCAATCATTGGAGCCGAGATCGATAAGCTTCTAGCTGCCGGTTTCATCGAAAAGGTCTCCTACTCGGAATGACTGTCCAGCGTTGTTCTCGTGGCGAAACAAGAAAATGGCAAATGGAGAGTGTGCGTCAATTACACTAACCTCAACAAAGCATGCCTCAAAGACAACGTCCCATTGCCGAGAATCGACCAGCTCGTGGATCCAACTTCCGGCAATCAGTTGCTCAGCTTCATGGATGCCTACTCTGGCTATAATCAAATCATAATGCACGAGGATGACAAGGCGAAGACTTCTTTCATCATCGAGAGAGGGACCTACTGCTACAAGGTCATGCCTTTTAGGCTGAAGAACACCGGAGCAACTTACCAAAGGCTCGTGAATAAAATTTTCAAGGAGCAGATCGGCAAAACCATGGAAGTCTACGTGGACGACATGTTGGTCAAAGCCCCAAAGCGAGCAGACCACATCAAGAACCTCAATGAGGCATTCAGCTTGCTCCTCCAGTATCGCATGAAATTGAATCCAAGTAAATGCACGTTTGGTGTACCGTCCGGCCGATTCCTAGGATACCTATGTTAGAAATGTGCCCTAAGAGCCAATACATTTGATGTGATCTCCTTAGAATACATTTCGTATATGATATATAAAGGGCAAATTTATTTTGTTATATTTTACATCGTGTAAAGAAACAAATGTCTAAGGTATGCTAAATAAGAGATAAAGTAATCTAAAGAAGATTAGATTCATGAGACCTTTAATCTCTAACTGTAGTATCCCAAAATGTTCCTAATCATAGGTTATCAAATGGACATTGATAAACCGTCAAGATTAGCACATATTATGTATGCTCAATTGGGAGGATGGTTAGTCTCAAACCATTTGTGTAGTTGACACTAATACAAGTATGTGGGTGCTCATTAGTGAATGAGTACACTGAACGCGATCAACCGTAGTTCTCGTATGGAGTATTTATCTATATGTCAAACGAGAACTCATAGTTGCAATAATGCAAATTAGTCCTTAGACCTGAGGCATCATGGTTGTCTTGTGATGCGTTATTGATCTTTGATAGCTCTTAAAGGCAAGCCGTAAAAGATTTGTCTTAAGTGTTGTTGGGATCTCTTAATTCATCATAGGGGCATGTGAATGTACAATAAGGAATCTCTACTTTCGATAAAGAAGGAGAATGTTTCAAGATGTGATTCAGTAAATCTTTGGCCAAAGTATTTTGAGCTTGATTTAGAAAGTTGTTCTTAATCACGTTCTTTTGAATCACATGAGGTTATAAATCATATTAGGGGTTTGACATAATCAATCCGTACCCTAATAATATGATTTGAAACATTGTATAAGAGAAGGACCGTATTGCATTGCAATTCCAACTGAATAGGTTCTTCATCTATTCTGGTTAGCTTGGGTAGCCTTGATATATTGCTAGATGTCACTCTTGGCTTGTGGAAGTCCTAGGATTGATTGTGATCGATCCAAATAAAGGAAGAATTAAAAAGGGGTTTTAATTCCAGTTGGTTAGAAAGAGTTCTAATATTTTCCCACTGCCTTGCTAATTAGAACCTAATGGATCGCACACCTTAAATGGTTAACTTTGAGTAATACAAATGAGAATGAGGAAATCAATTTGATTGATTTGATGTGGATGATTTACTACGTGTAAAAACGTATTTGGGCTAAGTAATAGTTAACGGAAAGCCTAAATGGTTGGGTATCAAGCCCAAGGGCTTAAGACACCTAAATATTATGGTTTAAGTGTCATAAGGCCCAATTTTGGAAGCCCAATGGGGTTTGGCCGAAAATGCTTAAGTGAATGTGTATGGGAATTGTTTCCATAAGCTCATTAACACACAAACACAATCAAACATCAACCAAATGGGTTTGGAAGATCAAAGAGAGAAAAATGAGAGTTTTCAAGAGTGAAACACTTTCATCTTTCAAAGTGGTTTAGATTGAAACCAATCTTGAGAATCTTGCACTAGCATCCAAGTATTCTCAAGATACTTATTCTCATCTCAAGGTTCCATTGGTGTGGAGACTTAGAGGCCATATACTTTTGTGGCTCACATGGAGGAGAAAGATCAAGGAGCAAAGATCAAAGATCAAAGGGGAGATCAACAAAGAGGAAATCATCAAGAGAAGACCAAACACAAATTGGTTCATATAATTGCTTCAAGGGTAATTAGATCTTATCCTTTCTCTTGAATTTTCATTTATGAAAACATATCAATGTTCATGGCTTAAGATACTTGGAAGAAAGTTTTGTTTTTTGAATTTAAACAACCACCTTAGACTTCCGCTGCGATTAATTTGATTAAATGCATGTTTAATATTCAAATGAACTTTGGAAAAATGTTTTGAAATTCCTACAATTGGTATCAGAGCCATAGGTCATGAACTTGATATGTTTTTAGGGTTTAGAGATGCATATATGGGTTGTGAATTCATTTAAAAGTATAATAGTTATACTTGATTTATTTTGATTTGATTGAATAAAAATCAAATGGAGTGAAAGGGGTTGTTTGGGATTTTGAATTTCCGGATTTATGTTTTGATGATTGATGCTCTCTTTGTATTCATATATGTATGTATAAACATTAGAGCATAGTTGCATTAAAACCCCCATGATTTTAACTTCATGAAATATATGATATTAAGAGCATGAGATAGTTAAAATGGAATATGGATTTTTCCGGAAATTGCATGAACATTCATATTAGTTCATATGCATGTTCTTGGTGTTCTTGATGTTCTTGTTATGGGATCTTTTTGATCCATAAGTTATGTGACTAATTTTGATGATTGTGTTTAGTGGAATTTTCCACCAAGATAGGTCAAAAGATGATGATGATGTTTATTATAAAATTAAAAGTTTTTCAAAAATGTTTCCACTCAATAAACATTTACCCACCACACTAAAATTAATAAGATTACTTTGGTGAGTGTGTGGGGACTATCTAGATGTAAATGTTGGTGATTTGATATAAAATGCAAAAGTTGATCAAATTATTCCTATCACTAATTATTTACCTACTACACTAAAATTAATTTTGATTACTTTGGTGAGTGTGGTTGGCCTACCTAGTCACATTCATGATTATTCACTTAGTTGAAAAAATTATGATCACCACTTTGTATTATACAAATGCATGCTTTAACCCCACACCCTAGTGGATCAACTTTGGATCCATTATTAATTGTTGAATAGTTTTGGATATAGTTGCAATATATGATAAGTGTAACTATGCCTAAAAGGTTTCTACAATTACATTTACCATTGTAGTAAAATGTTTTCACTCCATGGTAAATTTATTTTATTTAAATATGGTTACCACTTGAATTAAACCCATATATATGTATGCAACCCAAGAGCATGTTTTTACATTGCTAGTTTAATTGTTTAAAGCGTTTAAATAATTAAAGGATAGTTATGGACTTAGACCAAACAATTGAGCTATGTGATTGGCCGCTTATTGGATATGTATTCGATTTTGATTGGCTATGTAATAATGAAATGGCTTTCATGCCTAATTTATTTTTATGCGCGCGTAATTAAAATGAATCACCATCCAAGACCATGATCCAACATGGTGGCTCGTGTTGGATCAACAAGAAAGTCCATAATCATCCTACAAGCCCAATGCAATTGGAATGTTCGGTAATGATGATAATTAATCAATTAGTAGTATCATGTATTTCCACTATCTCAAGCAAATGGTTTCTAAAACATTTAGTGGGAGTATTATGTGCTACTAATATATTGCAATGGGAACCATTTAATGAGATTAGATAGGTAATTTTAACAGGATTAAAATTGGATTAAAATGAGACCAATTTAACTACCCTCAAAGCAATATTAAGTTGATAAGCGAAATGGCACTTTGAATGCTATTTTGTGGCCTTCCACCGTGGTAGTCTCTTATTGGGTGGCACATTTACACCTTGTTGGACCTCAGTGAGGCAACATCCAGTACTTGTAACCATCCAAGGGGAGCCTATTACACATACTTGATGTAGTGCGGATAGATAACGAGTGTGGCCAACAAACTGTTAGGTTGAGGTCATGCTTGAAACCCTATACCCACAAGCATGGTGGGAATAACTTAACTAAGACGAACGAAACCAACAAACTGTTAGGTTGAGGTCTAGTTCTCTAGAGGCCATAGTGATGGGTATTCACATTAATGATGTGATTGGATAAGAGTATCCTCTCATTAGTATCATAGCAATCCAACAAACTGTTAGGTTGAGGAAAACTATGTGAAAGTGAGACTCCCATCCCTACTAAGAGTTTCAACGGAAACTCTCAGATTTCAGAAGGGATATGAAATTTGCCAAAAATAGTGGGAGCTACCATCATGACTTAAAGACCCTAAGTCCTTGGTAGAAGATTAATCTAAATTAAAATCTATTTACGTTTTGCAGAATTTTTTAAAATTAACCATCACAAAACCCAATCTCAAAGATACTTGACTCAAACGTCCAAGATGACATGAACTATCCGGTTTGATTGCACAAACACCAAGTTGTCCTATAATTGGATGAGATTGGTTGTGTATAAGAAAAACCCCACCACATACCCCTCTTGGTCCATATGCCATTGAGGAGGAGACAAAGGCTTATAAGAAGCATGTGTCAGATGACAACCGAGGTAAAAGTTACATGTTGGCATCCATGAAAAGGTGAAGCTACTCCTAGCTTACATTACCATATGTGAACTTGTTTTGACAAGAATGGTAAATGGGTTCCCGGTTAATCAACATGATCTCAAAGTAATATAATTACTTAAGATATTGGAAAATATGAATTTTTCTTTGATGTTGAAGTTCAACAAGATTCTTTCATTCATCCATATCATCAGTTAATCCCAGTATGTTATGAACTATAATATGGGAAAGATGAATGATGCCCTATATGAGTTACTCAATATAGCTATAGTAGCTTAAATGAATATCTCAAAAGATAAAGGGTTAAGAGGATAGTTGCAATTTTTAGAAGGGTTCTTCTTCTTCCGAATCCAAACAGAATGTAAGGATAAAGGAAAGAAGAAGAAAGGTTTTCTAAAAACCCAAGGAAGAAAGAATACAAAAGAAAGACAAGTAACTGAAAGGTATTTGTTTTTCACTTTGGCAAGAATGGACATTAGAAGAGAAATTGCAAGAGATGTCTTGCAAGCCTCAAGAGAAAAACCTTCAGAAGGTCACTCTCTTGTTCTAAAATTAGTAATTACAGTTAAAGCTTCTAAACTGAATAGTTGATTCAGGAGCTAGTCAACATATATGCAATTGTGTGCATGGACTAGTGGGAGTAGAAGACTTGGAAAATGAGAAATGGTGCTAACCGTGGGAAATAGCACTAATGTAGTTGCCAATGCAATAGGCACCTAACATCTCAAACTACCATCCGAAGAGGACCTGAATTTGAAATAATTGGTATTTCATTTCTGGATGTGTAAAGAACTTAATATCCGTCTCTATATTTTAAGAGATGGATTTGATATTTTGTTTGACAAAATGCTTTGTTCTATTTCACATATCAATCAAATCGTTGCTTATGCAATTTTGATTGATGGTCTCTTTTCATTTTAGAAATGAATGGTAGCATTAACTGTATATGGATAAAGATGCAACTAGACCTGAGAGGCCTAGAGATGTGGATACATCAACTAAATTGTGACACCTTAAACTTGGAGGCATTAGCCAAGATAGAATTCACCGGATGGCAAACGATGGAACCTTTTGGATCACTTGCTCATGTTCCTATGCCTACTTGTGAATTTTGTCTACATGGCAAAATGACCAAGTCTCCTTTCACTGGTAAAGGAGAAAGAGTTACAGAACTGTTGGGATTAATTCACTAAGATGTTTGTGGATTTTTGTATACAAACACAGAGGGCGGTTATTCATACTTCATTACCTTTACCGATGATCATTCACGGTTAGGGTATTTATACTTAATGAAGCATAAATCTGAATTTTGAAAAATTTCAGGAATTCAGAAATGAAGTTGAAAACCAAACAGGCAAGAGTATTAAAATCCTTAGATTCGATCGAGGATGTGAATACTTAAGCACAGAGTTTCTTGATTACCTCAAGGAACATGGCATCTTATCACGATGGACTCCACCAGGAATTCCACAACATAATGGAGTTTCTAAAATGAGTTCCATGAGCTGTACTAATTTACCTATATCCTTTTTAGGGATATGAACTTGAAATTGTTAAATAGAGTGTCTTCCAAATCCATTCCACAAACTCCATTTGAAATGTGATTTGGGAAGAAACCAAGTCTTGATTAGATCAAGATTTGGGGTTGTCCAGCATATGTCAAAAGGCAAGATGCGGATAAACTAAATGCAGTCCCAAATCCACAACCTGTTGTAACACAGACTCCACGTAGTTCAAGTAGGGTTAGCAGAATGCCTACAAGGTATTATGGTTTCCTTCTTGACAACAAAGGAGAGTTAAATCTCCTAAGTGATTGTAAGGATATCGAAGACCTTTCGAACTACAATGAGGCAATGTCAGACATTGACTCATAGAAAAGGCTTGGAGCCATGAAATCCGAAATGGATTCTACGTATACCAACAAAGTCTGGACTCTAGTGATCCTCCTCCTGGTATTGTACCAATAGGGAATAAATGGATCTTTAAGAGGAAGATAGGTTCAGATGGGATAGTAGAAACCTACAAAGCAAGGCTAGTAGCAAAGATACTACATAAAAGGCAACGTGCTTGTTCGCAGATCATACTCCGGACCTCATCTTACTTGCATCAAGTACCTGCAGACGCTCCAGGTTCTTTGCAAAATACATGACGGCGAATGTGGAAATCATGCTGGGGGCAGATCGCTTACTCAGAAGCCTCTCAGCATATGCTATTTCTGGCCTACCATGCGCCAAGACTCAACGGAGTATGCTCGAAGATGTGATCGATGCCAACGATATAAGCCAATCCCTGGCTTGCTAGCTGAGGAATACCATCCGCAGAACAGTCCATGGCCATTCATGCAGTGGGCTATTCACCTGGTGGGACCTATGCCGACAGCACCTGCCACGGATTACTTCACCAATTGGATCGAGGTCGAGGCTTTATCCTCTACCAAGGAAGCTGATGTCAAACGGTTTATCTGAAAGAACATCATCTACCGATTCGGATGCCCGCAGTCGATAGTAACTAACAATGGTACACAGTTCATGGACAGGCAGATCACCGCATTCCTTGCAAAGTATGGCATCAAACAGCACCTGTCAACTCCCAGATACCCCCAAGGTAATGGCCAAGTATAGGCATCCAACAAGATTGTGCTGGACTGCTTGAAGAAAAGATTAGAAGGCGCAAAAAGAAAATGGGTCGACGAGCTACCAGGAGTCTTATGGGCTTATCGCAAAACCAAAAGGAGATCAACCGGCGAGACACCATTTTCTCTAGCCTATGGGACGGAAGCAATCATCCCCCCCACACATCACAGTCCCTTCCATGAGCATTGAGATGGGCAGTCTTGACCAAAACTGCAAGCAGATGAAAGTCAACCTTGATCTGCTCGAAGAAGAACAAGAAAGGGCCATTGTTCGAGTTGCAACTTACCAACAGTAGCTCACATCTTACTACAACAAGAAAGCCATTATTCGAGTTGCAACTTACCAGCAGTAGCTCACTTATTACTACAACAAGAAGGCCATTGTTCGATTTGCAACTTACCAGCAGTAGCTAGCATCTTCCTACAACAAGAAGGCCATTGTTCAAGTTACAGCTTACCAGCTCGACTCCAAGCAGGCGACGAGCCTCCATTATCTCCATTGTAGGCAAGCTACTTCACGAGTACAAACTCAATGGAGCCTTTTTCGAGAGCTATGTCCCTGACATATGCCCGCAGGCGACCAACCTTATCTCCACTGAAGGCAAACTACTTCTCGAGTACAAACTTCATGGAGTCTTTTTTGAGCGCTATGTCCCCGACATACGCTAGTAGGCGACAAGCCTTATCTCCATTGTAAGCAAGCTACTTCTCGAGTACAAACTCAATGGAGCCTTTTTCGAGCGTTATGGCCCCGACATACGCCCGCAGGTGACAAGCCTTACCTCCACTAAAGGCAAGCTATTTCTCGAGTACAAACTTCATGGAGTCTTTTTCGAGTGCTATGTCCCCGACCTACGCCTGCAGGCGACAAGCCTTACCTCCATTGCAGGCAAGCTACTTCTCGAGTACAAACTCAATGGAGCCTTTTTCGAGCGCTATGTCCCCTACATATGCCCGCAGGCGACAAGCCTTACCTCCACTGAAGGCAAGCTACTTCTCTAGTACAAACTTCATGGAGTCTTTTTTGAGTGCTATGTCCCCGACATACGCACACAGGCGACAAGCCTTACCTTCATTGTAGGCAAGCTACTTCTTAAGTACAAACTCAATGGAGTCTCTTTCAAAAGCTATGTCTCCGGACATACACTTACAAGATACAATGAGAATCAAAGTTTGAAAGACAACTGAAAATTTCATTACAGCTTCATGCCAACCAGCCAAGTTCAACAAAAAATGAGCCTCATTCTGCTCAACCGACACCATCTGCTCTGCAGCCCCAGCTGCCTCCTCCTCCGCATCTGCCCTAACCTCATTAGCCGCGCCACCTTTGGCGTCATCTTCCTCCATTGCAGCTTCATCAGCTACCTGCTTTTCAACTGCTTCTACATGCACAACATTGATCTGCTCACTTTGAGCAGGTGGCAAGTCAAGATAGAGCTACTCACCATCCTCATGTTCGAGAGGCCAACAAGGAGGAGCACCGTTCCTACAGTCCAAGTATCCCAGCTTGTATGCATTAGCAGCAATTTCATGCTTGGATGCCTCCGTGGCTTCAACATGAGTGTCAAACTTGACCAACAAAGCTATCACCAACTCCTGGATCGGTAGTTCGCGCAACTGAAGGACTTTTTGCTCGAGCTAATGACTATTTACCTCTCTTAGCTGCAACTTGCAACATTGAGTCAGCTCCGTGCTTGACTGTTCGTGGCTTTGCAGACGAGTCGTGACTGCTGAACAGAGGCACAGTCCTCTTAGTTTGATCCTCGGATCGGTGCAGGCGACCCAAACCCAGCTTCTCAGCAGCCTCTTTATAAGGTAGATCACGAGTTTTGGGCAGTTCGGCCGGAGACTTGAACAGAATATCCCAAACCTCTGCATGATATTGACATGCTTGCTGGTCATGCTGACGAGGCGCTTGATCCCGGCAGAAGAAGGTCTCGGCTGTTTTCGCTGTGGAGACGTATCCCTTGATCGTGAGAATGCAGCTTCATCGTGGGCAGATCTACTGCTAGCCTTCCTCTCCTCTTGGAGCTCGGTCGAGGACTCCTCCTGCTTAGCTGGCAGATCACTTAGGTCCGAGCCATGCAACTTCCATCTTTCAACATCTTCAGCTGGGGGCAGACCATCGACCTCCTTCCGATGTTCACTCAGCAACCAGCGCCATTCACTAAATAGGACAGGGGTGTTCAGAGCTTCCTGAACCTTGGACATGTTCGAATCAAGATCGAGCTTTTTGCGGATGGCATTCTCTGCAAGTAGAAGACGAAAGTCAGTCAGACACACAACAAAGAATTCCATGGTAACTATAGCAGATCAAAGGGATGCAACTTACCATCACAGTAGGTGAGAGGAACGAGCGGACCGTCGCCAACTTCCCCTTTCCATCTGCCGCTGACTTCCAGCACGTTTTTACTCCACACATGATCGCCTTGACTTAGACTGTTCCTAGTTTGCGGTACCAAAAAAAAAAAAGGAATTGAAGCAGTTTAGACCAGCCGCAAGTTAGCTGGCCCGAACTGCCACCCTCTCCATCAGCAGGCCAGCACGCCTCTAGCCCAGTTACAGTTGGACTACCCAAGTCAAAGACCTCCTCCACACATGAGCCCAAGTCATAGAAGGAAGCCCAATTACAGCTAGACAGCTCAACAATTAATTCACACATCCTCCATACCACCGCGCACCATGTAGGAGCTGGGGGGCATTTGTGGAAGCAAAAATATCTCATCCTAGGTCAAATAATTAAGCCAATCAATTTGGGAATTATTTGACCTAATTGGGAGTTACCTAATTTATTTGGAGATTTATTTGATTCTTGCCTTAATTAGGGATTTGATTTCATCAAATCCCTAATCCCACCAACCTCGCCAAATCAAGTAAGAATAATTCCTTTCCATCTGGAGAATTATTCTTCTGAAACCCTAGCCTCCGAGGCTACTATAAATAGATGGATACGCACAAGGGTTAAGGTACATCTGAATTCCTACTAAAACTCTACATAAATTATCTCTCAGAAACCCTAGCCGCCATACTCTTTCTCTCTCTCACACAAGGGTAGGCTCCGGCCACCACACACGGCTCCGGCCACTCGGTTTTCCTTCAAACACCCAACCTAACTTAGGCATCAGAGGGCCTTTGGCCAACACCCCCCGAGTGTGGTCCTTTTACTCCGGTTTGTTTTGCAGGGAGAAAGAGAAGCAAAGAAGACGAAGGAATCTTAGGCGAATATTCTTATGGGATGAAAATCGCTCCCACAGGGCGGCGGGTGGTCCTTTTCTTTGGCTGCAAAAGTATTTTCTGAATGGTGGTGCAGACTCCAATGACAATTCACGTGTTAGGGTTACTTTTGCTTTGAAAGAAACAAAAAAAAAAAAGAGGAAGAGAGTAAATGGCGTTAACATTCGTACTAGATGAAAGCACTCTCTCTCTCTCTCTCATAACAGTTGTGCCAGATGTCATTATTCTATTAGTCCGTACTACCACCTGGCACTGCCACGTGGTAGTACCGTATCACTGTATAATTTCTCCTTATGTTGCATAGAAGTAGCATTGTCTTTTGGTTGCCTAGATTTGGTTTGTCTTTTAGTTGCCTAGAATTGGCATTCTAATGTTGATATTTTGTTGAATTGGAATTGCCATTGCCAATGTTGATATGAAGTATGTATTTTGAACTAGATGAATTATGTTAATTACGAATGCTTTGAACTAGCAATGTTTATGTCAATGTTTTTTTTTAAAAAAAAACTCTTAACTGTATGATGTGAATGCTTGTTATGATTATAACTACCAATGTTGAATGCTTTTAGGTATGAATTATTTGAGCTCCAAATTTTTATTTTGAACTCTAGCTCTGTGATGTTGAGTATGAATTACTTGAGCTCTAAGTAGAAATGTTTTTCTCAAACTTCACAAACTTCATTACTTAGGGTAAATGGCCTAGTCTACTTTACATTGCATCTATTTTACATAACATTGCCTAGTCTACTTTACATGCCTCAGCTTGAGTACTTCACAAAAACCACAATAACCCATGAAATAAACAGAGCAACCCAGAGCTTCCTTTCTCTTACTTGCATACGCTCAACATCCTGTTCCAATTGTCTCATTCTCCTCAAATGTCAAGCCATAACACCTTTCTTACGTGGAGGCATCTCATCATCAACCCAACAGAAAAACCTACAGATGTTATTTCTCCGCAGCAAAGACAAGCCAAATTTCATAAATTTCAAACATTAGAACCAAAAGCGCAGCACCACCACACCATCACTTACCCCTGATTTTGTACAGGCATGGAACCTCCTCATTGGGTTCGATTTAGTCCATGAGGTTTGAAGCCAAGCCACTTTCCCACAATAGCAACGAGGGTTAGATTTCTTTAGTTATATAATCTAGATCTTTCACACAAACATGTAATACGTATAAGGACATGAAAACGTACCTGGAGCCATCTTCCTTGAATACACAGCTTATGAATTCATCATATCCGTTGCGCAACAATCCTAGCGATTTAACAATGACGGCTCAAGAACTTCTGCTCTCTCTCAAAATCTGTTTCAACTCTCTCTTTATGATGAGAATAGGTTTAGAGAACGTGTCTGATGAGAGCAGGGCCTTAAGCTTATATAAGGCTAGGTCAAGTTGTCTCTATTCATCACCGAGGGCCAACTTGACTAATCTTCCAAGCCCACTTAATCAGTTCACTCAAAAAGGAAACAAAATAGGACTCCTTAATAGGCCTTAAAACCTTTCCTTATTTCACAAGGTTTTGGGCCTCAAGGTACAACTTAATTTAAACCCTTATCAAACCTGATGTGACTTAGTATCTAGTGCACTGATCTAAATAGGAAAACATAACATTGAGGTGCTACAATGTGGGCCTTTTCTCCAAATGGAGGTCTCGGTCTCATCTTTAGTTTCAGTTGCAAAAAAGAAAGAGTTAGAAGGTTTGAGTTGTGAAGGAATAAGGAGGAAGAAAGAAATTTCGTCCAAAAAAAAAAAGGAGGAAGGAAGGAATAAATCTTAAGAAAAAAAAAAAGGCTTCATATAGTCTTTTATTGAACATCAATGGCGGGAATCAATGGGAATTGGGGATGAAATGCGTGGGCAAAAGTGGGAGAGGAAGGGTTAGGCTTTGGGCGGGGACCACTTCGAAACAAAACAACCATTTGCTAAGAAAAAAAGGGACGTGGATGAAATTCTCATTATGCATATGCTACATCATAAAAAATAACGGAACTTGTGACAGAGTTGACGTCAGGGGGCAAAGTGGGTCACCAAAACACTATCAATTGGGGTAAGTGGACCATTTTAAGTTTGGGGGGGCAATGTGAGATTTGTTCGTAATTTCATGAGGCATTGGTGTAAATAAGCCTAATTAGAAAATCAGAACTTTGAAAAACATCAATATACAAAATGATAAAAATAAAAAATAAATATCCTGTAAAATTTCTATTGGAAAATCAATTATTACTTTCTAATTTCACTTATTCAAAATTATATTTTTGACACTTCATCGTGGAAGATAAGTTTGTAATAATTTTTGGTGTATTTTCTTGATTTTTTATTAATTCTTTTTATGAATTCTTTTATTAAAAACACAAAAAGTAAATAAAAAGACATGTGGCTGACGCATATTAATCTTGAGTACTACTTGTGTGCACACATATTAACCTTAAGAACCACAAATGGAAAAGAAAAAAAAAATATATATATATAACACGAAATCTATAGTGTTGTGAATCTCATGACTTCTTTTTTTCTTTTTTTTGTTTTGGCTTTTTATTATTATTTATATTTATATTTATATGGTGACTGGTCAGAGCTGAGAGTAAAGGACTAGCAAGCACAGAGAAGAAGAGAAGCATGGTCATTGTAGAGCAACCATGAAGAACAACAGCAGCCAAAGCTACAACAGTGAAGAAAACAACTCCAAGAAAGAAAGTGCTATCTCAACCCTGGATTCAAGATTCAACCAAACCCTCCGAAATGTTCAAGGGTACCAATCCCTGTTCCCAACAGTTTCTCTTTTTTATTTTCATTTTAAGTTTAAAGTTTGTTTTCTCCTAATTTATGATTTTCCTCAGATTTGCAAACCCATTGAGCAAAAGCTTTTGTCTTATACATGAACTATTAGACTTTCATAATTCGACTGTTTATCTCACACTCGTAAAGTATAGCTTATTTCTCTCCAATTCTACAAGGTGATTGAGAAAATGACTACGGGTTTTGGTGATTTCGATTTATTATGTAAATCAGTAGAAAAAATTCTGTAATTTGTGAGATTACTGTGCTTAATTGGTTGATGAGAAAATGGGGACAACAGATGCAATCAGACTATATTAATTTAATTGGTAATTCCCAGTTTGATCCTGCTTGTTGTGCTTTGTTTTCTTGTTTACCCATTGTGTAGTCGTAACCTTAAATTGATGTCATGTAGCTGAAAATTGGTGACAGTAAATTCAATTATTTCTGGGTTTATTTCCCTGACTAAGAAGTACGTACTTGGGTGTCTCAGATTTACTCATTTGTGCCATTTATTATATTTAGTTTTAGAACTATGGTTCAGTTCTTCAGTAATTTTTGCATTTATTTTGTCCCAGTCCTTCACTTTCCATGAGCTCTGATTTAGATTTTAGGTACATTTGGTATATTGTTCGATCTGATATCTGCGGTATCAGTAGTTATAGAAGTTCTTATGAATCCTTAATTTGTGTCGATATTTCTCATAAAACTTTTGGTTGTTATTAGTTTGTGTCACAAAGTGAAGCAACCCAGAGCTGTTTTGATAGCATATCAGGAAGTCTTGTGGTTCTGTAGTGTGCTTCAGTTACTAATTGTCCTTCTGGACAAAACAAATGTGATGTATTGTCCTAAAATTTGCTAAATATCTAATTTTTATGTCTGTCATGGTTATATTATCATGATATCTAGGTTGCTCAAAGGGCGTAGTATTCCTGGTAAAGTGTTACTGAGTAGAAGATCAGACCCACTAGATCAGTCAAACATACAAGTGCACTCTCCAAATTATGAAAGGAGCTTCTCATACAATGAAGCTGAAACAAGTGATCGCATGTCCAAGGACCTAGAGGTTTATTTTGATATATCTTTTCTGTAATAAATTTCCATATCATAGTTTTTGCTATAAATTATTAACTGAGAATGTAACAGCTTGGTTTTTACTTCTAACACAGGAAGAAGTGCAGAACCCAAACAAGCCAAGCAATAATGCAAATTCAAATGGCCTAAATTCATCAACCTCAAATATTGAGAATACTTCCAAAGAAGCACAAAAATCCACCATGGGTGCTAGAGCTACTGATTCTGCAAGAATTATAAAGTTCACAAAGGTCCTTTCAGGGACAACAGTCATACTGGGTATAATGACTAAGTCATTACTCTTTCCCCTTTCTTTTCTCCCTCCAATTTGATGAAATTATAGTTATACCAGCAGGGTCGTGCTTTTAACTGTTAGAATATGTTCTGGGTCTTGTTTCTTGTTTAGGAGCTTTACATTTTTGTATAACCCAATCTTCATGATCACTGGCCAACCTCATCATGTGATCTAAATTTGCATACTTGTTATTGTTACTCTTTTGATATATCTATTACCTCCACAAATTTTGTTTGTTGCTAACCAAGCTCTGAATCTTTTATTTCCTATTCCTTTTTCTTTTCAAAAATTTAATTTTCTATGGTTTGTGTAGAGAAGTTGCGTGAGTTGGCTTGGAGTGGCATACCACCATATATGCGACCTGATGTATGGAGACTTCTTTTGGTAAGCTCGATGCTTTGATACTTTTAAGCTTAACATTGAAAGTTTTAGAATTTTAGTCATTGGATAGTATTCAACCAAAGAATTTAGCTGTTATGTTATTTCCCATTGGACTGCTAGAAGGATTTCAAGTAGGGTGAGCATTACATGAAAATTATCCACTTTGTATGGCTTGCATATAGTATAATAGGCTTGCAAAGGCATGTCCCTGCAAAGCTCCACAAAAGTGATGAATCCCAAAAAAACCCATTGGTTTTGTGCAAACCTTGTGAGAGGGAGCATTATGGACATAGAAGGTGCAAGGTTCTCCTTATGGTCCACTAGGTTTTGTTTACTTTGTATTGCCTTCTGTAATTCTGTGGTTTTGTTCATTGCAACCATCCATGCCTGCAGCTAGGTCAGGGTTGTCAAGTGCACCCTGTGGGTATCCATTGTACCGCCCATGCTTTGAACTTGAGGTTTTATGCATCTGTTTTTTTTTTTTTTTCACTTTTTCTAGAAAGCTTTTATTTATTTATTTATTTTTTCTGTTTATTAAGCCATTTTAATAACCTGGGATGTTATTTTATCTGGTAAACGTTGTTGCTTGTTTGAAATTAAACATGAACTGACAACAGGGATATGCACCACCTAATTCAGATAGAAGGGGGGGAGTTCTGAAAAGGAAGCGCCTTGAGTATCTTGACTGTGTTTCCCAGTATTATGACATTCCAGATACTGAGCGTTCAGATGATGAGATAAACATGCTTCGCCAGGTATTTTACCCACAATGCCTACCTGCTTAGTGTAATTCGTGCTTCGTGATTTTGACAATTACTTTTTTTATCCTTTTTAGATTGCTGTCGATTGCCCAAGAACTGTGCCAGATGTATCTTTTTTTCAGCAAGCTCAAGTCCAGAAATCCTTGGAGCGCATCCTTTACACATGGTTAAATACTATACCTGTCCTTGTTTATTTTTTTGGGTGCCTTATGTGTTCATGTCAGGAAGAGAGAAATATTGCATTAATGTGGAATTTTTTTTTTGTTAACTTAACAGGGCTTGCCAACCCACACACACCCCTCCCCAACCCACCCCCCTGACCCAACAAAAAAAAAAAAAAAATCCTTGATAGTTCTCCAACAGATTTACCAGTTTTGATATGTTTGACCTTTGTCCTTTATGGTTTTGTCCAATTGTCTTAGTTGTTGTGTTCATCCAAAGGCCTTTGGTTCATTAAACACTTGGGTAATTATGTTGCAATGTATTCTCTACACTATTTTGTTGCGGCTTTGATTGTATTGACACTGTACGTTTAGAAAGCTGGGAAACATGGGGCCTGATTCTCAACATGTCAATTAACTGAACATATATATGCATACATCTGCACTACAATTGAATCTTATGATCAGGACGTTTTAAGGTTCTAGTTTTATTCCGTCGGTTTTGGATGGTAAGTCTTTTCCTTAGATGTGGACCATATGTTGATAGAGTGAGTTATAATGTTTACTTATCAATGTGACAAGATTATGCCAATACTTATTATGCTAGCATGACTGGTTGGGTGAGCAGTTTTCGGGTTCCAGTAATTTAGCTTTTAAAAATTTGATTGAGATATGGAGCATGGTTTCAAGATGCCACCATTTTGAGTTATTTGTTTCTCAAATTATGTAGTTCTTATGATTATAAGGATGTCTTTTCAAGTTGCTTTTCCTAATGTCTTTCAGGGCCATTAGACATCCTGCAAGTGGATATGTTCAGGGAATAAATGACCTTGTTACTCCCTTTCTAGTCGTTTTCTTATCAGAATACTTAGAAGGGAGTGTGGATAGTTGGTCAATCTCTGATCTGTCTCCTGATAAAATATCTAACATAGAGGCTGATTGCTATTGGTGCCTATCAAAGTTACTTGATGGTATGCAAGACCATTACACATTTGCCCAGCCGGGAATCCAGAGGCTTGTGTTTAAGCTAAAGGAAGTGGTCAGGCGGATTGATGGTAACCCCCATTTCTCTGTTTTTAGTTTTTCTTTCTTGCACCTTTTTTTCTGCATGAACTGTTACTTAAATTTTGTATGGACTTACAAGATGCATTTTCATTAATTTTGCTGAATATTTCTCTAAATTATTTGTAGAATTAAATATTTTCCTCTGTCGTAGTTTTCAATAAGGAAGTCTCATTGCTTTTCTTTATGCATATTAGGACTTACGAATAACCAGTGGCGAATGAGGGAGCCAAGGCAAAAGGCTCCAATTCCTGTAGGGTACTTTAGAAAGAGTTGGTTGTGTTGCTGGGGTGTAGGTTATGTTGTCAATAGAGAGTAATTAGAGGGTGGTAGAGTGGTCGAGAGATGGGTATGGCAGGCATGACTTCACATATGTAGGATTTAGCTGGCTAAAGAGTGGAGCATTCTGAACATATAGGAATTCAAGAAAGGAAATTCGGTACTTGTGTTAAATCCGCAAACATTATTATAAAATGTATGCTTCTATATTATTATTTATTTTGAAAACTGTACCTATTTTATAGCTGATAAACAATAGAATTATGGAATAGTGAACATAACAAACTTCACAGAAACAACAAAACAAAGTTACAAGAACTATGTATTGTTAAAACAGACCCAACCAAAATCTAAACATCTGATGCTTGCCATTTTAACCAAATATCTGTAAAAGATAAGCCCTTAATTTCTGTGGAAACAGATTACAAAGAGAGCTAATATCGAACCCTCCTTTGGGCCTATATGCCAGCGAAACGGCTAGAACCTCAAAAATCATTTTGCTCCTCTGCAGCCAAAATACCCAGAACACAGTGAGGACCATGCAACCCTACATAACTTTGGCTTTCTTTAACCTTTCTGCCACTTTATCCTTCTTGCAAAGAAGAGAAAGAATGCATATAGGAATAACCCAGCTTACTCATTTCCCTAAACAGTTTCAGCAAAAGACACAAAGCCTACAGGATACTGTAAGAAAATTGATCCACAGTCCTTTAAACACATTATTCACCATTGAGGGTAGGGGCATGCATCGGGCTAAATTTGGGGTTGGCTATTATATGTTATAAAGATATTGAGGTAGTTTTCTTTGCATTTACTGTTTTTCCAATTCTCCACCTGATGCAATAAAATTTTGGTACACATTTTTTTTTGTAGCAAGGAGGATTCTTTAATCGGTAAATGTGAATTCTTGAAAGTATATTTCTAGGGATATTTCTTATTTAGAAGAGAAACCTGTCAAAGTTTTACAATTATCTTTCATGTGTATACTTACGATTTATTCTTACTGTACTAGAACCGGTATCTACACACATGGAGGAGCAAGGGCTAGAATTTCTTCAATTTGCTTTCCGCTGGTTCAACTGTCTTTTAATACGTGAGGTGTGATCCTAAAGATCTTTTCTGCATACATTTCTGTAGATTTCCCTGTTTTAACGATATTCATATATTATGGACAATGTCACCCAACTTTTAAGGTTATTGGGTAGCTGAGAATGTTTCTAAGTGAAAATTGGTCACAACGTTGTGGTTGTCATTTATTGCAAAGCTAATGGCAATGTTTTCTTTATCCTGCTCAGATTCCTTTCCATCTTATTACCCGCCTATGGGATACTTATCTTGCTGAAGGAGATGCATTGCCAGACTTCCTTGTGTATATATTTGCCAGTTTTCTTTTAACGGTAAGATAGAAATTCTTGCCTTTGAAAGGATATAATTTTCTTAGTTACATGTTTGGATGTATTGGCTGTGGTAAGAAAATGCATCTGTTGATTTATTGTGCATTAACAATGTGTTTTCTTTGCCTTCAGTAAATTATGGGGGGGTCTAAGCTAATATATTTGACATACCTTTCTCAGCTTTGGTTATGGAAGAAATCTATTATGATGCTTTGACACCTTATAGATTGTTTTAAAGATTTTTCTGAATAGCATTCATGGCATCCAACTTGTTCAAAACTGAAGAAATATACTGCGCACTACTTTCCATTAACAGAAATAGTGGGTGCATTCTTGCTTATCATTGAAGTGACCATTTTGGTGCGCTTCTTTCTTTTTCTTTTTCATTTTTCAAGTTTCTGTCATATCTTAGAATCTGGGAATGGTTATGTATGGAACAAAAACGTCAGGCCCCCCAAATTACCAATTTCATGCATTACCATATTTTTAATGGTGACTGGGAGGCTCAGGGAAAGCTCGCCTTTTATTGGCTTTTCTGCTAATTTTCCTGGCCCATGTTTGCCTTCTCCCCAGATTGTTTCTGCACGTATATACTATGCTTATGCGGTGGGTGCAACAACTTATTTCTTTCTATACTACATTTGTTGTGCTTGGGTTAATTTGACTGCAGAGAATCCGAATGGCTAATTCTGTATTCTCTGGCTCTGTGTATTATGTATGAGGAATGACTGCCTTTCTGTTATTGCGTGGGCAGCTGAAATTGCTTGTTTTTTCTTTTTGGTTGCTCAATGAAGTGGATGTCAATAACTTAAAAGCACTATTATTTGATTCAGTGGTCAGATAAGCTTCAGAAGCTTGATTTCCAAGAGTTGGTTATGTTTCTTCAACACCTTCCAACTAATAACTGGACTCACCAAGAGCTAGAGATGGTGCTTTCAAGAGCTTTCATGTGGCACAGTATGTTCAATAGCTCTCCTAGCCATTTAGCCAACTAAAAGGAATTTGTAATATCTATTAGCGGCATTGTAATTTGTTTGTTTGCTTGTTTTTTTATTCTTCATTTAGTTGTCCGTTTTTCTGATCTTAATTTGGTTTTATTACAATGGTTTCTGTTATGGTGGAGGGCCTTGCCCATGTAGTATCAGGTGTCTGTAATATTTGTATTTTCAAGCATTTCGTTGTAGAATTCGGCTTCGATCAGTGGAGGAAAAAGAAAAATGATGTATTATTATGTACTCTTCTTTCTTTGGATGGAGCTGAGGGAATTTGTGATCCAATGCTTTCTATAAATGTTAATAAACTGCCTGCAAATCCTGATACAATCCCTTGTGCACTCTGGGCACTAGTGGCTGGGTTTGCTTTTTTCTCTGCATAGATCTATGAGACTCAAAATCTTAAGGGCTTATGGGCACTCCCTTCATAATTCCTTCTTGAAATCTTTAAAATACAATAACAAATCCATTAAAAAGAAAAAAAGAGAGAGGGAGAAGAAGAAAAAGGAATATAAAAAATAATAACATAAAAACCTCCTCTTGCCTATAACCTCAGACTCCATATAACAAACAAAACTTAATTTGCTGATTACCAGTTATGTTCAGTCAATTTGTCACTGAATGGGAGAAGGAGAGGGAGAGGAAGGAGAGGAAAGGCATGCAATATTGCCATATATCCAAATTGTCTTCGTTTGCTTTACTTGGATGACAAGCATGCAATATTTCCATATATCCGAATTTATTGCACAACCATATGTAATGAACAAGATATATAATCACAAAATTGTTCTGCTAGGAGGTTATAAATCAATTTTCCCTAATACGAACCCAATAGGCCGAAAAAGGCTTCTGAACATGCTGCTTTATGATAAATTACAAAAAACAATTTGTTAAACCATTTTCTCTAGTTCCTCACATGACCATTACTAAGGTCAGTCGTCCAAAATGCATCAACGACTAGGAATTCGTCCACACGCACACGAGCGAGTGACTGACCTACCATCTTTCTGTCTATCATCTTTTCGTACTGGTAATAACACTGTCAACAGACCCTATATTTGCAGTCCCAAGAGCGGGAAATTGTCAAACAAGATTGAGTGATCTCGTCCTCTGCGGTAATAAATTAATAATAAACGGAGCAGTCAGATACTGAAAATGTAAAATTCTAAATAGATGGATGAACTAAATTTCATAGGAAATGCATTTAAAGTGTCATATGCCCCTTAAATATTTCCACATTTTTCATACTAAAATGAACAATATGTAAGAAGCACAAATTTATCCAGTTAAAGCTAGATTCTATTGGGTCTCTATTTGAAGAATTTTTCCATGGCCATGGATTTACAGACTGATCAGAAGTACGTCTCCTATAATGAGAAAACATAAAACTACTTGTAACATTGATAGATACGTTTCTAATGATAGGCAGCCAAATATAAGATTAACAACTTCCAATGAAGTTTAAAAATTGCTCACATTCCACTTTGAAAAGGGCTAAGAGATGGCCTTACCCTACTTTTAACCAACATGACATCCACAACAACTGGTTTCCCTAACATACATCACATGAGTGAGGAAAGCAAGTACGCACCAATCCCTTTGTTTACTTTATCTCCTTTTATAACATGCTTGTACTAGGATTTCTTTAGAACCAAGGAATCAAAATTCTTTGCAAGGAACTAGAGTGACTTTATACATTGGATACATTGATACTAGAAGCCAGGAATATAATGTTATTGTGGTATATAGCCTACTTCATCTGTGATGTACTCAGCCTCTGTGCGTCCCAAAATTTACAGTTGAAATGGTAATAGAAAGTGATTAAAAAACAACATTTACTGCAGAACACTAAATATGAACTTGATTGGCCTCTGACCTGCATTTCCAGATGATGAAGGCATGTAGTTTTATTACTTAAGATGGAGATTACAAGAAAATAACTATCATAAATTCACTGCAGACACCCTTAACAACTGACAATTCTATCTCATTAACCCTAAAACAACATATTCATATATTATGGACAAGGTCAGAACATAAATATTTGAACACTTACATGTTTTCTTTCAACTTCTTCAAAGAATTTCTCAGGAGAATCTACATATTCAGCACAATCTTTCTTTACGTGAGCCGCCAATTCTTCTTCTCCAACCTTCTCAAGGTTTCTAATCAATATTGTAAACGTTAATTTATCTGGCGCACAACCTGATGCCTTCATCAACTCATACGTTTCCATTGCCTTTTCTGTCATACCCACTTGTATATAAGCTCCAATCATCTCAGTAAAAGCCCTTGTGTCATATTCTAATCCTTCTTCCTTTAATCCAGAGAAAAGCTCTTCAGCCATTTCAATCAGTTTGTTCTTTCCCAACAATAGGATCATGCTACAGTATAATGATAGATCTGGCTTATACCATACTTCCTCCCGCACAAATTTGAAGACCTAAAGCCTGATTCCAGTTCAGATAGCATATAACATCTCAAGTTGAAAATAAAAATATTCAACTATTATCAAAGAAAACATTATGATTAAAGTAGTTGACAGCTTAGAGCTTGCTTTGTGACCATTTCGTTTTTAGTTTGCATTTTTTGTTAGAGATGGAGGGAAAATATATAGGAGAACGGAGAGATGAAGAAGGATGGAGGAAGGATGGTGGGAGGATGGTGGGAGGATGTGAAAGAAATGCTTGTGAAATGGTGCATAAGATGAAAACTAAAAACTAAAAACTGAAATAAAAATAAAAATATATAAATTTAAGTTGTTTTCATTTTCTAGTTTTTGTTTCCTACATTCTCCTTTATTTTATCAATCGTCCCTCGCACCACCCTCCTTCATGTCTCATTGCTCCCATACATTTCCCCTCTATCACTAGCCAAAAAATGGAAACTAAAAACAAAATGATCACAAAACAAACCCTTAGTTTTACAGTTTCCATAACTGGAGTCAGAAATTCTGAAACTTACAAACTATCCATTACAGGATTGTTAATTGTATAGAACTACCATTTAATCACATCATGCATTGTTCAAACTAACTAAACATTCCAACCTGGTTGAATGAGCAGCCAGAATTGGCAGCAAAGGGCTTGTTTCTTATTCATGCCGCAAAAAAAAACTATGTGACTGTTATAAGTTACATTAAGAAAATCTGAAGCTGTGAAAGTCGCAAAAAGCTGGAGAGAAACCATTTTTCTCCTCATCTCAAATTAAGTGGTAAAATAAGGACTTTGAATTATAATCAGACCGTAATCAGAAAAGCATTGCATTATTCAAATTTGAAAAAGTAAGAAAATTTCATCTTCCTTTTCCTTTCAGAATCATTTAGAAAGCACTTATGGCTTAATAACTTCTGATATTCTTTAGAAGATCCTATGCAGAATGAAAAAGATGCATCCTTTGACAACAAAACTATCCATCACGTAATTCAAATCCTTAAGAACAGAATAATATATCCAAAGATATACTCACAACAATCAATATTCAGTTATTCATATCTGATCACAAAACCAAAGTTCATTGAACTTCAGAATAAAAAGTCACTTGTTGGTGTGAAGAAATCCATAAATTCCATATAATTGGACTTGTGGTCATAATTTTCTCAAATTTACTTTTAGTGCCGCTGAGAGCATACCCTCTCACTTATTTCCCAAACCCCAAAAGCCAAAAAGATTATCAAACCTGATCTTGATGATTTGGTATCCTGTTTAGTCGTTTATGCACAACAATAACAAACCAAATTGTAAAGGGTAATTTGGCCAAACGTTTTCTTTTATAAATTTTCTAAACATGGCGCAAAAAAACAGACAAAACACACAGAGAGATGATGACCAAAGGGAAGAACCCTAACCTTGAGCGCTAATTCCACTTCATTTTGTCTCTGCAACTCAGCCAAGGCGTCTAACAAGTCAGCTTTCAAGAGCCTGGAGAGCCTACCGCCCATAACCTGCTCGAGCTTTGATGGGTTTGATTTGGAAAGCTTTAGAGACTGAACTGCCTGAATGGCTTCAATTGAGAGCACCCTTGACCTCCATAAAGGCTTTCTTGGTCCCCCTCTGAGGCCACAGACGATGTGGCTTGGGGTTGAAGAAGAAGAAGGTAACGCCAAATGATAGCGTAGGTGGGGTTCTGGGTGGTTTTGCTTGAAACCCAGTTGAGGAATATGGAATTTGATAGAACCCATGAGAGCTTCCATGGAAGGTGTTGTATTCCTGTAGACTCTGGAGCGAGGTCGTTGAGGTTTAAGAAACCTTCCACCCAACTCCAAGAGAAAAACTTGGTTGCAACTTTGGTTTTTTTTTTGGGAGCTTTAGTTTTAATAGAAATTTAGTTATATACCCAATCTTAGACATAATCTTATAAAGAAACCCTATACTATTTAAAAACTATAAACACACCCAAAAAAACCCAAAAATTGACAGCTGTCAATTTTTTCAATTTAATAGCTGCTTTTTAGTTTATTTGTGTGTGTTAAATACCTATATTGCCCTTGAACAATGGATTTGAGAGAGAAAAATCAGATCTGCCCAGATCTGTCAAAAAACAAAAAAACCAAATCTGCCAAAAAACCAGATCTGCAAAAAAATCAAATCTGCCAAAAAACCAAATCAGATTTATTTTCTCCTTTCTCGCTGGTGCTTTCTCTGGTGTTGGAGCAAGTGGAGCTTCCATTGAAGCTCAATCTCAGGTCCAACTATATTCTTCATCTTTAATCTACAATTTTCAATATTTCACCTTCAATTTCTTGTTCTAAAATTGTGCTTCTATTGATATATATTTTTTATCGGGATTGTTCAAGACCTCGAACGAACCTAGATCAGATGCTCTTAGCTCTACTCCTCATCTTCGAGCTCTACTCCTCTTTCGCCACGTCGTCGTCGTCGTTGTTGTCATCATCATCATCATCATCTTCGTCGTCTTCGTTTGGTTTGGACTTAAGATTTTTGATCTCTTGCTTCAATTATGTGTTTCTCTTCAGATTTTAGTTGATTTTCGAAATGTATTTTAAGTTTTGATGATCGATTTATCTTTTGTTACTATTTCAGTTATGGATCTCATTTTCGTTTAACTATGTACTTCTATGACAGAGTATTAACAATGTACTTCTATAACAGAGTATTAACAATGTACTTCTATGACATAATAGTATTAAAAATCTGAGTTCAGCTTGTTTTGAGTTGGTCTGGTTTGTTCTTTCTTCATCTTTTCTTTGGTGGACATGTATTAGAAATAGTAACATGACAAGCATTAATCAACATGATAGTAAACTAGCAATGTTATTACCCTAGACTGGAACATTACAAGGGTAGATATGCATTAGAAATAGGATGTCATAGGAAACTAGCAGTGTTATTACCCTAGACTGGAACATTACATGGGTAGATATGCATTAGAAATAGGATGTCATAGGAAACTAGCAGTGTTATTACCCTATATTGGAACATTATAGGGGTAGACATGCATTAGAAATAGAATGTCATAGGAAGCTTGTATTGTTATTACCCTAGACTAGAACATTACATCCATTAATCAACATTACAGTAAACTAACAGTGTTATTACCCTAGACTGGAACATTACATGGGTAGACATGCATTAGAAATAGGATCTCATAGGAAACTAGTAGTGTTATTACCATATACTGGAACATTACAGGAGTAGACATGCATTAGAAATAGGATGTCATAAGAAACTAGCAGTGTTATTACCCTATACTGGAACATTACAGCCATTAATCAACATGACAGTAAACTAGCAGTGTTATTACCATAGACTGGAACATCACAGCCATTAATCATGTGTGGAACATTATAGTCATTAATCAACATGACACGTAAATGAAGCTATGGTTTTCAAGACGTTTTGTTTGTAATGAATTGTTTGAGTTTTTTTATAAAATTGGGCTGGGCTTGTTTTGGGTGCTATTTAAGTTTTTTGTGTTGGGTTTCTTTTTTAAGTTGATCAATGGCAGCCATGTAATTTATAGGAACTTAAACACCAATTTCTTATATAGTAAATGAGTTTTGGGTGTGTTTCTAAAGTGCATTTCATGTGGGGTTTTTTTAATAATTTCAACCCATATTTTGGGTATATTAGTGAAGCTCCCTAGTTTTAAACCATAATATAGTTTACTAATTTAGTTGAAAGAAATACAATTTAGTCTAATTAGCAAAAGGCCAAAAACCAAAATGTAACAAAAATACCATTACAAAATATGAAAATTACAACATATGCCATTTTCAATATTTAGTTTTAAACCAAAGCTGAAAAACGACATCAAACCAAAACTGCCACCACCACTGTCGGAATCCCGCCGCCGGAATCCTGCGGCCGGCCACCTGCCACCACCACTGTCGCTGGCCTACCACCTTCTGCAGGGGACCAACTCCGTTACTCTTTATTCACCTTTAAAAAAAAGATTTTTGTGTCATTGAATGGACTTGAACCTTGTCCCTCAAAGGAGGAAGGCTCACTCACAAACCACTACACCAAACTTGATTTTGTAATATTTATTCAGTCATACAATATTTATATAAACAATCAATGGTTAAAAAAAAAAAAAATATCATTTCAACACTTATTGACACAAAAATTGAAAATAAAAACAGAAACTGCAACAAAAATACAATGTAGATATCAATTTTGTTTTAAAAACAAAAACAAAAACAAAAATGAAAACAGCTACAAAAAAAAAATTGTAAGTAAATGAAAACAATTTTTAAGCAGTTGTAACATTGCCATACACTTCCAAATGCAGTTTCTGCGAAAAAACTGAAACAAATAGAGGCAGTTTATGACAAAACATATGCTCAAATTTGAATACAATCAAAAGAAAGCCATGTTCAAAGTACTAAAACTACTAAAACTAATATCAAAACACATTTAAGCAGTTGTAACATTGTCATACACTTCCAAATGTAGTTTATCAAACCAGAAATTGCATTGCAGTTTCTACGAAAAAACTGAAACAAACAGAGGCAGTTTATGACAAAACATATGCTCAAATTTGAATACAATCAAAAGAAAGTCATGTTCAAAGTACTAAAACTATTAAAACTAATATCAAAACACATTTAAGCAGTTGTAACATTGCCATACACTTCCAAATGTAGTTTCTGCGAAAAACTGAAACAAACAAAGGCAAATAAACCAAAAAAATAGGACTGCAAATAAACCAATAGGACTGCAAACAAACAGAGGCAAATAAACCAAAAAAATAGGACTGCAAATAAACCAATAGGACTGCAAACAAACAGAGGCAAATGAACCAAAATTTTTTTTAAAAAAAATGAAGAAGACAATGGAAACTTGATCGAAATCCGAAATGAAGGTAAATTGTAAAAATCCAAGTTTTGACCAAATTGTTTGAAAGCCCAAACTCCTATCCTAAGTAGAACACCGGATTTGGAACCACTTTTGTTCTTGGACTAGGGCCAAAAAGTGATTGGAAGTGGCCGAAATCGAAGTTTCAAAACCGGCCAAAACCTAACTCCGAAATTAACCAATTAAACCTCAAAATTTCTGAAATCTTACCCAACTAACATCTAGATCGTGGAAAATAGCTAGAAAACCATACCTCAATCGAAGGATTTGAGGGCCGGAGGAGAGAGATCGAGGGATTGGAAAACCGAGTAAAAATCCGATCAAAACCGGGGTTTTCCGGCAAAACAGTAGCAGCAGAGCTAGGAGGAAGGTCGGAGCTGGCTTGGGGTGCGACGCCGATCAAAACTTGACCGGTCCGGTGGCTAGATGGCCGACGTGATAGTGGCTGGGGGGTTTTGTCGGTGTTGGTCGAAACAAGGGGAGGAGAGAGAGAGAGAGAGAGAGAGAGAGAAACTAACGAATTTGGGTTAGGTTTTTAAATGAAAAGGGTATAATTGTCTTTTTAATGACTAATGTAAGGTGGGTCAACAAATCTGGTCTTCCTCTTTGGCCTAATCCAAAATAACAATTCTTTTCTAGGAATTAAAACCCAAACCAAAATATCAAATGTCTTAAATACTAATAAGTAAAGTTATCTATGTCTAAAACCTAGTTTTCCTTTTTTTTTTTTGGTTGCCACTTTGCTATCCAGGCTAATAATATGGCAGTGAAAATGTTATCACACGTGTCATAACTCAATTGGCTAGAATAGCAAAATGCAAGTGTTTCTCCAACTTCCAAAGGGCAAGACTAACAACCAAACCCAAGAAATTTGGTTTTTCGCCTCCATAAAAAAATAAAGAATAATGCTACTCTTACCATATTTTCATACCACAATTAAAAAGTGTCAATAAATTATAAGAGAAAAAAAAAGTTAAATTGATGAGTAATGCTACTCTTACCACATTCTCATATCATCTTATGTGATAGATGTGGTATACAAATATAATAAGAGTAGCCTTACTTTAAAAAAAAAAGTTAATTTCAATTTTCGTTTTCAGTGTTTGATATTCATTGCAATTTAAAAGATAAGTTCAAATTTCTTTCTAATTCCTTTATAATCATGTGATGAGATATGTAAACATTTATTATAGACATAATCTTGGATGGGAATTGAATTGCAATGGATATCGAACTTATAGAAGCTACAAGTCTTGTGGCTCAAATGGTTAACAACATTTACACATGCATTTGAAGTCTTGGATTTGATTCCCCCCTCCCCAATATCATTTGTATTAAAACAATGACAAATAAGAAAACAAAAAGTGACTCTTTCAAAGAAATTTTCTTTTATTATTATTATAATTCAGAAAAAAAAAATTAGCAAATAAATAAAGAAACTCATAAAATATTGAACTACAGAGTTTTAGACGTGAATTTAATGAGTGATTATAGTATATTAAGGTAGTACGGTCATATGTTACATCTTGTACATGTGTTATAATATAAGTAGATATTTATTAATATAATTTCTTTAAAAAAGGGAAAATAAACCATGTCGTTCACCCATATTATAACACGTATATAAGATATACCACGTAACCATACCATTGTAGTATTCTATAATTTCTTGAAATGAATTTGCAATAAATATCAAACTACATACGTCAAATCAATAACATATGAATCAAAGTGTAAAATCCCACAAAGAAGAGGGAAAAAATGTGGACCTTTTCCAAGAAATTCTTTTTTATTAATAAACACCTGAACTTTTTTTTTTCCAAAATAAATAAACACCTTAACTGAAAAATGCCGATTAACACACACAAAATATATATATATATATCAGCAAATAAATAAATAAACTCATAAAATACCGGCACACTATCCGTTGGGGCCTCAAAACGTGAAACCCAACGCTGCGCGCATAAAACCAGAGGAGAAGGAGAGATGGGAATCTCAAGCTCAAAGCGAGTGAAGTCGTCGCTCTCCAACTCGGCCGCGTTCGACTCAGCTTGCGACTCGGCCTTCACTCACTGCCTCTCGCTCACCGAGCACGCTTTCCAAGGCGTCTTCCCCTACCAGCTCCCCACAGCCTCCAACCACCTCCACGAAACGCTGCGCACCGTCCACCCCCACCCCCTCATCCTCAAATGGGTCCCATCTCCCCCGACTCGCTCCCGGGTCGACTCCGCCCTCGAGGCCGTGAATCACTCGATCCGGGCCCAGACGATCGGGCCGGCCGAGTTCAAGCAGTGGGCGGTGGAGCTCTTCGCCGGAGCTGTGGTGGAGAACGCCAGGAAGGCGGTAATGTGGCGCGTTCCGATTGGGGTGGCTGGGATTGCTGGGTTTGGGGCCGCGACGAGCACCGGGAAGGAGTTGATTGGGACGGCGATTGGAGTTTACGCGCTTGGCGTTGCGACTTCGATTTCTCTGAGTTTGTCTGGGTAGGGGGTGAGAATGGGAGACTGTAGCAGTGAGTGAAAAGTAAATTTAGAAAATTAGTGTAAAAATGAAGTTTCCAGTAACTTTTTGTAATGCAAATGGTTTATGCTAATTAGTATTTTAAGTATCATAGTTTCTTCTTATGATATCTAATTTCTTGTGCTTTGTTTGTACACTAATCTAATTCTTTTTTGTTATGCAACCATAAATCATAACACATGATATTCAAGTTATATTTAATGTTTTTGTACAAATGTACGATGGGGGATCGAACTTGAGTGCAATCGGCCGCGGTGAAGACGAGGCTAGGTTACTTCCATTTGGATGGTAGACTTACATAACTTACGACATCAACACTGCCATCCACCCATATAATATAATTGGTTCATACATTCCTAACTTTGGAATCCGAAGTAATTGTTTGATTGAATAGCTAAATCAAGTAATCAAAGATCAACATATATTTCTAATCTTTTTTCTGCATCATCATCAAGTAATGGCCGCAACCTTCATGACGTCTAAAAATGGCCGCAACCTTTAAGATCAACATATATTGTTGATGGTGGTGCTCTGCTGCAGACCGTTTTCACAAGTTATGGTGTGTTGACATATTTTGTGTTTTTTTAATTCATATTTCTTAAAATCCTCCCAGCAACGTTCTATTTCCCCCGTATTTCTCATAACTCTGTTTTCACATTCTCATCCTCAGAGCAACTTCAAATGAGGTGGGTATTATACTTCTAACAAAATGAACAGATTTTTCATATTTTTAACTGGGGTACAATTAGGAAACTAAACAAAATTTGTTTTCCATTTCTACTCAAAACAAACACGGGAAATGAATTACCATTTCCCATCCATTGGAAAATAACATGGGAAATGATTTCCCATCAAATTCGTTCCGTAAACCAAACGGGGCCTAAAAGAACGAATTCGCCTTTAAAGAGGCACGTTCCCCCATTCAAGGGAAATTTGTGCACTCTACAAGCTTTGATTGATAACGTTAGATGCAACAGAATACTATATATTGGAGGCATGCAGAACAGCAGTCCAATATAATTCAAACGGAAAGGAAACGTAGCAGCACACCTTCCATTTGTCATTTTTGAACAACAGAGAATCGGAATCAAGTGGAATATGAAATTGGCCAAGCTCCATGAGGGCAGCTGCAATAGCCTAAGCCAAGTTCTTGTCCTCATCAGCATTATAAAAACATTTGCGTTTCTTTGCGTCAAGAATTAGTTTCTTCCAAACAGAGTTAGTTCTAATCAAAGTCACTTCGTTCCCCAAAATCCAAAGACAGAGCCTACAAACACAAAGAAACAAATCAACTTCATCAGAAGCACCAAAAATTCAGACAGTACACCTAAGCTACTACATGTACAACTGCAATGTGACAACTGCGTTAGCATCACGTTTGCTCTTTGAAGATTGGAAATGAAACCTACATATCCTTTCTCATTCCATCTGACTGTGGAGATAATATTAATTATCACATCATCTTCACCATCTTGGAAACCATCAACAGATTGAACACTTACAGAGAATCCATCAGTGCCAGAAACTCCACTGTATTCTTTTACTCTCTCTTGAATTACATTAACTTGAGCTTTGTAAGGTGATATTACCAGAACGCTAACCTCCTTTTTTGTTCGAATAAATTCTGTGGTCCATAAAAAAAGTTACAGAAAAACCTTCCAAGCATCACAAGCATAACTGAAGCAGTTAAGAACATCTACACTAGAATACAGCAACAATTATCTCTGTAAAGGCTTGCAACAATTTCACAGACCACAGCAACCTCAACCATATTTTTCCGACTATGCCCGCGATCAAATTCCTCTTGTCCATTGGCTACATCTATAAAGGAGTAGCATCCGTACATTTTTCCTGAAAGAAAGCACTTCTCATAGCTTCCTTGCTTGACATTTGGACTGTCTAATATCCGGTTGTTGTAAAACTCCATTTTTGGGAATAAGCTGATTGATGGATGCATTCTATACTGGACATTGAGAAGGTGCCTCTCATGTCCCAACAGTAGAAGTCTTCCGAACAAACTTCTTCCAAAACCAGCCTTCTTGGAGATCTGAAAGTGCATTGTTCAAAATTCACATAAAACATAAAGCTTTACAAACTTTTTTTAACCATACAGCACAAAGGACAAAATGAAACCTTGCTTATAACCATAGCAGGGAGTTGCTCTAATCTCCTGTGAGAACAGCATGGCGAAGACCCGGGTGTTGCAAAGGAATTGCTGATTCACATTCTTTAAGCTGAGCAGCTTCATCAATCACTAACAAATCCAGGGGTGCCTTTTTCTCTGTCTGCAATTTAGCAGAGCTTGACACGGTGCAAAATATTAAGGAAGCATTTGCCAAGCAGAATTTCCTTATTTTCTCCAAAATTTTCAAATTAGGAACACAAAATTTATGAAGTGACCTCAGTTTACAAAGACAATCTTTTAGAACTAATTGTGACCTTTCATTAGCAAAACCAACCTCACGAAGTAAAGATTAAAGAGAATTGAGCAAATCCAAAGCTCCAATCATGTCTGCCACAACCTCTTGTGAAATGCAAGAAGTTGGTAAGTGAGTGTACAAATTTACCATGCAAAACTCCACATGTTCACCAATTGAATTAAGCTTTTCATTCACAAGCGAAGGAATGAAAGTTTTCATGTAACTTGTCAAGGTCGAAAATGTCTTAGGAATTTTTGTCACCTGTAGTAGTAGGTTACAAACATCAAAGCAATAAAATTGACAAGCATGCATAACTCATCACATTGTAGCTACTACAAGATGAGATACGAACACGGTTATATGTACGCATCCCTGCGGATTATATCCCGAAGGATATAAATACAGCATTTCATGTCATGTTCCGTAACTTGACCTAACCTTCTGATGAACTGCGGATTATATCCCCAAGGATAAACAACTCACTAAGCAAATTTAAGACAAAGTATGAGATGTGAATAGTATACTTAACATGAGTCAACATTTCTTGTCATTAAAACTGAGATTACTTTAAACACCATAAAAGAAACAACATTCAGAGTAGATTCCAAAGAAACAAAATTGCAGATACTGTCTTGCCATGATAAGAAGAAACCTCAGGCAGGTAATAAGTAAAAAACATAAGATAATTTGACTCATGAAAATTGAAAAAAAGCAATCAAGTTTCATCTTCTTCCCGTGATCCTCAACAAAGGAGAAATTATACCCTGTATCTCTTGCAATGATTGTTGTATTCGTATTTCCTCCTCAACAGACCTTTTAAGGTTTCTAATATGACCCTTCAAATCATCAGAAGCTCTAATGTCTTCTGCCCTCATCTCTAGAACCTTCTTTGTCAACCCCATCAACAACCCTGAGTAACTAGGGACGGTCGAGTGCTTCTGCAAAAACATCAGCAACAATCCGAGCTCCTCTGAATCCAAATTCGAAACACATTTCAGCAATTTCTTCCTTGCTACCAATTCCTCCATCACAGCCACAGCATTCTCCGGATTCTTACTACCCAACACAGACACTAGAGCTTCCTTGTGCCTAAATTTCTTCAACAGTTTGTCATGCTCACCTAATTTCACTTTCCTTGGTCTCATTACCAAATACTCCCCCTCGGATGGCTTCTCTCCTTGCCCTCTGTGGAAATACCGAAAATTAGTAGGCTTCAAAACCCGAACCTGTGGTTCCTCCACAGGTCCCAATCCCCCAGCATCCCCGGAGCTTAACGCCTTCAGCTTCTTTTGCCTCCTCTCATACTTGGAAAGCGGCCTCTCTAGCTCCTCATCAGAGCCACCCTCAAAATCTTCCTTGTTTTTCCTCCTCCCAGCGTATATTGTCCCATTCGAAGTCCCAATAACCCTGGTCAAACAATCCGGCGAAAACGCTACTGACATGAGGGGAGCAGGGAACCTCATGGAATGAGTAACTTTCATTTTGGCATAATCAAACACCTTCATATAACCATCCAATGCTACACTCAAAATCCTGTACTGCTGTGCTTCTTCCCCACCATCCTTCCCAAGTTTTCCAACACAAATCGAAGTCACAGTCTTGTTATGGCTCTCCATTGAATACACCATTTTTCCACCTCCCATCAAATCCCAAATCTTCACAGAATCGCCACCAGCTGTTGCAATTAACCCCCCGGATGGCAAGAAAATTACGTCCTCAACCGGCTTGCCATGATTCACTTCCATTACTGACCCAGAATCCTTAACTCTTACATCCCAAAGCTTCACTGTGTGATCATAAGACCCAGTTATGAACATGTCCGTACTAACCGGTGAGCAATCGCCGCACCTGACATAGTCCTTGTGGCCCAGCAAGTCGCAAATTGGGGTCTCGCCGGAGACGTCCCAGTACTTAACGATTGCGTCGTCGCCGCCGGAAACCAAATGGAGCTTATCGGCAACTGGGAATTTGACGAAACGGGCTGGGCGTGTGTGGGAACGAAGCTTGCGAAGTGGGGTTCGGGTTTTGACGTCGAATACTTGGACGAGGCCCGAGAGGTCTGAGGCGGCGATGAGGAGACCATCGCATCGGAACGAGGCAGAGGAAACGACGTCGCGGAAGGAGGAGATGGTGGCGGTGGGTGAAAATTTGTTTTGGGGATTGTAGAGGGTGAGAGAGGCCGAGTGCGCCGCAGCAAATGAGTGTGGGGTTGTGGGTGAGAAGGTTAGGGAGGTTATGGAGGAGATGAGGTCTGGGATTTGCTTGGTTTTGAAGGAGGACCAGTATTTGGATTCTGCGGTTTGTTTTGGGGTTCGGGGCTTAGGTTTGTGCTTGGGTTTCACAGGGTACGTCTTGGAGATTTGGGGTTCCGCCATTGAAGGAGCTCAAATTTGGTCTGTCTCCTGGTGGTTTTTGGCTTTAGGGTTTTGGTTCTGATGGAGTTAGGGTTTTGGGTTTTGAGGGAAGATACTGCAACGACGCCGTTATGTATTCTTCTAGTAGCGGAGACAAAATTTAACAAAAAATGCGTGCGAGAGGCTTTTCTTATCAGCGTTACTTCAATTTTTTTAAATTTTTTCGCAATTATATTTTTTTAGATGTTTGTCTCAGCATTATGGTCAATAACACAAAAAAAAAAATAAAATAAGGAGCTGTTTCACTTGTGCTTGCTTGCCTGAAAACCTTAATGACACACTTATTGCCTGAGAAGGCTTCTTCACATATTGACAAAAACTTCATATTTTGCTTTCCGTATAGTGCCAACAAGTTTGGACTAATGCTGCATCCGCTGAGATGATCTCTTCACATGGACTTCATGTATTTTTCGCTATGGCTTCATTATGCTTCCATGATGTTGTCTATATTGTGTAGCTCTTATTTACACCGTAATCAACTGAGCACATTCGGCGTTAGGCAACGAGCACATGCACTGATCGCCAAAGGAAAGACACTTAGGTGATTCCTAAAGAACATTGATGACATCATTATCTTCTTGACCTGCCGAAAGAATGCTTCCCTCTAAAGCGGTAGTTGCCTACTGAAGGCGACTGCTGATACCCTCAACTACAGAACCTAGAACCATGGACACGTGTCACCACCACAGCAATTTGCACAAAGTCCCACATCGAAACTTTGTGCAAACTCTCACTTTCACTTCTCTATAAAAGAGGAATAGTGCATAAGTGAAAGGGGTAACTACTTTTCACCTTTATTGTTACTATGCCAAAATTACCACACATCCCACACTTGCTGACTTAAGCATTGGAGAGCCTTCAGCAGGTATCACACTGGTACCCGAAGCTTGACAATTTCCTCTTCCCTATTTCTTCTACAAGATCACTCCTTACCGAGGGTCTGCAACCCTCTTGTCTAGCTGAAGACTCCACACTTCTTCCACCTAAGTTGACCCCCGATTTTGGGCATCAACAGTTTGGCGCCGTCTATTGGAAACGACTTCTGAATCTCACCCCTCTACCAATTCTGCTGGCTCCTTCCCCTATCCGACCCCGTCGTCTCTTCAACTCATCACCCTCCAAGATGCTAAGCGAAGATAGCCTTGGCACTCAGCATCACACCCCCCATGTGGAGTCTCCCCGAAGGTAACCATCGACTGACATGCATCTCCAGGCCGAAGTGGAGCGCCTTCATGCCGATGTCGCTAAGATGATAGAGAGCTATGACCACCTCCGTACCAAAAATGTGGAGCTGGAGTATGACTGCTGAACCTTGAAGTGCCACTAGGAGAATACTCACCACCAACTTGCCCAATATGACCTCACCCAAGGTATCAAGCGTACCCTGTCGAACCAACTGGCCACATCTCTTCATAGTGCCCCGACCCAGCCTAGGCCTAACAAGGACAAAGGCCACCTTTATCTTGGGGCAACCAAGTCTCGAACTTTCTACCCCATCAAAGGATTGGCCTCATGCCCAAACCAAGATTTACAAGGACTGTAGAGACCACATCTTGAAGCTTCAGCTAAAGCCCATCCCGATTCCTGTAGATCTCGACGACCCCGAGTCGCTCATCTTGGCCCTCTACCGAAGCCCACCCATCTCCCTACCCAGGAGGAAGTTGGTTATTCGGAAGATTGGGAACCTTATCACCCTAAGGACTAGGAGCCTTAGCATTCTGAAGCTTTCGAAGAATTTGGCACCCCACACCCTTCCTCATACCAATCATGCCATGCGACTTTTATTTGAGAAGGTTCACGGTCTTGAGGATGAGCAACAGCGCAGCCATCAGCCCTTTTGGACAAAGCCATTAGCCTTTTTGGACGAAGCCACGCCCTTCATCGAGCGTATCCTCAACTATCAACAGGAAAATGACATTCAGTCACTCCGCATCGCCTTCTACACAGATAAGGAAGACCCCCTAACCCACATCCACTCCTTTTAGTCTGCCCTAGGATGCAAGGGTCTTCATGATTATGGACTTATGAACACAAATACGTGACACAATGTGATTGGCCAATTATTCATTAGATGAATGGAATAGGTTTGATTTATTGGTTTGTAAATTAAATAGGGGTTTGTATGCCTCTCCTCTCTCTTAATCTCAAATGTAATTCCCTTAAAGTCCATTGGGCTTTAAGTTCTCTATCTCAAGTTCTCTATTCTCAAATAGTTATAGGGAAAAAGGAAAATCAAGAGAAGGAATATCAAGTCAAGATTACTTGTATTATTCATGGGTCCAACGCCCAATAACAACCATGAATGTTTTAAGTAGTTAAGACACGTAATAAAATCAACCTCCTTCCAAAGGCCTTGGATCCGACATCTTGGCTAAATGTTAGATCGAAATCAAGTCCATAATCATCCATAAGCCTATAGATGACTATTTATCTAAACTTAAGGAAATGCAAAGACTTTCTGTTAGTAGTAATGCATATTCCCAATCTCAAATAAAAGAGTTTTATGAAATTGATTTGATTTGCAAAACAAATAGTGGGAGCATTGTACAACTACTAATATGATTTAGAATAAAAGTTGTCCTAGGCCAAGTAGTTTAATTGGATTAAGCATGTTTATGATGAGACCTTAAAACCCTCAATTAACTAAATTAAGTAGAAAAACGATAGACTTTTTGAAAACCTAGTCGTGGCCTTCCACCATGGTGAATTCCGAATAGGCTTGACCCTTGTGAAGGCTTTGCCTCAGATATGGGGGGTTGACAACAAAATGTTCTTGCTTAGGAAGAATTTATTTATACATTGGATGTTGGAAGGATAGGCTCAAACATGGACCAACATTCTATTATGATGAGGTTCATGATTGTATCACTATACTTTGCAAGAATGGTGGGCTAATACTTAACTAGTACAATGGTGCCTCACGATAATATTCAGGGGTATACATTAGAGGCCAAATTATATGGGAACTCACATCATGTTGTGACTGAGTAGAAGGACTCTCTCTTTCTTATTTGTGTTATCCCTAGATCATATTATGGTGTGGTGATCCAAATAATAGGGAGCCTCCCATCCCGCCAAGAGACATTTGGCCCGCGGGCTCATGGGCCGACGGGGGCCCGCCCGGCCCATCGAAAAAAAGCCCGGCCCGGCCCGTTATGGGCTTTGAGATGGCCCGGCCCGTCTTGGGCCGGACTGGGCTTGGGCTTGAGTGTTTGAAGCCTGACCCGACCCATAGGCCCGGCCCGATTAGGCCCAAGAAAGCCCGGCCCGGCCCGCTCACAAAAGCCCGGCCCGTTAGGCCCGCATGCATATATAATTATGTATAAATAAGAGTTTAGGATTAGGATTATATCACTTAAATCACATATATAATTTGTTTCATTTCATTTACTTTTTTTTACTCATTCCTAGTTTTATAATTGGATGATTAGCACATTAATTTAATTTGTGTCAATTATTAATACAACAATTATATATATATAAATAAGATGAACAACATATTGTTGTTAATAATATGTTAACTCGCAATTGTACGGGGCAATTAGTAGTATAGCAAGACAAGTACGAGGTCGTACCCACGAAGACTGAGAAGTTCAAATTAGTTATGTACTTTAGATTACCAAATTCAAGAAGTTAGGAAGTTAAATCTAAAACAGAATTTAAAGCAAGAGTGAGTTTGAAAACAAATGCAGCAAGATTAAAATGAACTTTGAAGTGAGAATGCTTGTGATTATAGAAAGAAATAAACAAACTGAAATTGCAACGGAAAGCAAGTAAACAAAAGTAACAAAGGGTGGTTTTGAAAGTTAAAACACAGGTTTGGAGACTAGGGCATTCGATTCACCATAACAATTCAATTCTGGGTTATAAAGATTCAAGTAACAAGTCTAATTCAGATTCAAAGATTGATTCTAGCTAAAGTATGATTAGGCCATGGTGTTTGGTCCTAACCTTGTGTTCCTAATTCCCTAATTTGATCATTTGTTGTCTAACCTAAAATTAAGCATTAGGAACCCATTAAGCATAGAAGAACATTTTAAACAACCAAGTATGTATCTAATCCCTGTTGTCGAATGTCCATACATACTCTTCCTATTCATAGTTCAATTCGAATTAAAGCATGGTGTATACTCTTAATTCAAACCAAGATAGTTAACAAACAAGTTCTAATGGTGATCAATCATTCAAACAAGCATGTTAACTTATAAGCATAATGAATAAGAACATGAATCATGAATCAAACTTGAAACTCCAAACTTATAAACCCAGAATATTCATGTTAGGTTACATCGAAGCCCTAGTTATGGATTTAGCTACTCATAATGGAAAAGAGACTTGAACAGAAATGAGAAAACATAATGAATGCAATAAGAGTAGAAAAACCCTTTTTCTGAAGTTCTTGTGGTGTCCAAGGCTTCTCCAAGTGCTTCTCCACTTCTAATGCTTCTCCAAGAGCTTCCCCACTTCTAGAAAGATGTATGAAGGATATGGAGGTGATTTGGGATGAGTTTGAGTGAGTGGTGATGGCTAAGAAAGATGAAATTCGTAGGGAAATGGAAGAGAAGTTTGCTGGAGTTGTTTTGGTGATTGTTGGAGTGTTTGGGATTGTGAGAGTGTTTGAGGATGGTTGGAGTGAATTGTGGGGGTTGTGAATCTCAGGATTTGTTGTGTCTTGAATGTGGAATGGATGTGGTATTTATAGGGAGAGGGGAGTGATAAATCTGAATTCAATATGGCTAATGCATACAACACTTGCATTATAAAAGATGAATTGGTTGATGCACTTCACTAATGCATACAATACTTGCATTATAAAATCTGAATTGGTTGATGCACTTCAGCAATAAATCCCACCAGCAGCCCTAGCTCATCTTCATGTCACCATGACCAAGCTTCCAACCAGCTACAATAGCTCATGCCTAGCTCACCATGACCAAGCTTCCAACCAGCTCATCCTGAGGTCAGCATGACCAGCAACTTCAAGGGCTTACAACTTGGGCTAGGCTGAATCAAATGAAGACTTTAAGATGTCCATTGTGAAGTTCAGAATGTGTATGATCCAACCACACAAGTATTGGCCCAATCCAAGTTCGGAGGAGGAAGTTAAGGCCGAAACAAATTGCTAACTCAGTTTGCTCGCTGACAAAATCCATCCTGAGCATGGTTCTGTGTTTGCTAGGTGACGGACTCCAGATTTATCCAATGGGGCTGAATTTTGGATATGTTATAGTACACACCCATTGGAACAACTTTCATGAAGAATGTTGCCTCATCCGAGCTATGTAGGTTGCTGAAACAAAGCTTGCAATATGACCTACGGAACTGGACTGGCAGGGGGCTGTAGCCAAAATGAGTTTGTCTTTAAGCTCTTCTTCTCTTCATCCAAATTAGGCCTTAACATGCATGAATTGCATGAATTATGCTCTCTTGCTCTTTTGGCCTACAAAACACACAAAGGGAGGCAAATAACTCAAAATTATAAGAAACTAAGCAAAAGAAGTAAGTAAATTGGGCATGTATATGTATGAAATTATGAGCTTAACACATATCATATCACCAAATATAATCATATCACGAAACATAATCGTACCACCAAATATAATCATGCTTTTTGAACACATCACCAAACATTTGCATATTTATTCATACCATCCTTTAAAAAAAAAAAAAAAAATTTATACTTATTATTTTTAAAAATTATTTCTTAAAACGTATTACGGTCTAATTATGTAATAACCTCAAAAACAATACTTGGTTTTATTATTTTTGTAGAAAATCTTATTAAGTTGTGTGACTTTATTAGGTGTTTTATGAATTTGGTTTGATGTGAAAATATTGGAATTAAGTGAGTTTAATCTCAAATTTGGACTAAAATGCCCTTATGATTTTTTTCGATTGAAGTAGGCCCGTTTTGGCCCGGCCCTTTGGGCTTAGCCCGGCCCGGCCCGATGGGCTTTCTCAAGCCCGGCTCATGGGTCGGGCTTGGGCTTTGAATTTTCTAAAAAAACCCGGCCCGGCCCGGCCCGTTATTTTCTCTCTCCTCTTTAAAGCCCGACCCGGCCCGGCCCAAGCCCATTAAATTTGAGCCGGGCTAGCCCGGCCCGGCCCATTGATGAGCCCTAGTTGGAAGGATAGGCTCAAACATGGACCAACATTCTATTATGATGAGGTTCATGATTGTATCACTATACTTTGCAAGAATGGTGGGCTAATACTTAACTAGTACAATGGTGCCTCACGATAATATTCAGGGGTATACATTTGCTAGAGGCCAAATTATATGGGAACTCACATCATGTTGTGACTGAGTAGAAGGACTCTCTCTTTCTTATTTGTGTTATCCCTAGATCATATTATGGTGTGGTGATCCAAATAATAGGGAGCCTCCCATCCCGCTAAGAGACATCTTACATAAGTCTCTCGTATTCCATTTTGAGTGATTATGGAAATCGTTTAAAATAGTGGAAGAAGCTATAGAATTTAAAGACCCTAAATCTATGGCCTTAACAAAAAACAATCTAATTCATTTTTGTTATGTTTGTAGATACTTCTGTAGAACCCATTCATAACACGTTACACAAAGCAAGCCTCAAATAAACCATATAATGTCAAAAGGGATTAGCTTCCATAAGGATGCTAAAAGGAAAAAGAGATGTAATGTACATCTTTCATGCACAAGGAACAAAACTTATGAAGAAAGCAATTTTGTCCTTGAGTCAGTAATGGTAGTTGAAACTTCCACCCGGATAATGGATTCAGGAGTTAGCAGACACGTTTGCAATACATTGCAAGGTCTAGTAGATCATAGGAAGTTGTCAAAAGGGAAAATAGTGCTACATGTCGGTAATGGTACCCCAAATATCTGCAAAAGCAGTAGGCACTTTCCACCTTAAGCTACCACATGGGAAGACACTTGAACTTAAAGAATGTCTTTATCTTCCAAGTTGCGTAAAGAACCTAGTATCTGTTTCAGCATTGTTGAATGAAGATTACACTGTCACATTCAATAGAATGGGGTGCTCTTTACAACAAGGCAATCGAATCATATGTAAATGTACTATGATCGATGGTCTCTACCAAATTCAAATTGTGGAAAATAGCAACTGCTTGATTGAGATGCCAGGACCTAAGAGGCCCAGAGAAGAACTCAATCCGACTAAAGTTTGGCACCTAAAGTTAGGACGCATTGGCCAAGATAGGATCCAAAAGATGGTCAAACAGGGATACCTTGAATCTTTGGGATCAGTCCCTATACCCATATGTGAATCCTGTCTTCAAGGCAAAATGTCAAACTTGCCTTTTTTAGAAAAAGGGGTAAGAGTCACTGAGCTTCTTGAATTAACCCACACTGATGTATGTGGGCCATTGTCCACTACATCAAGGGGTGGCTTTTCTTACTTCATTACGTTCACCGATGATTACTCTCGGTTGGGCTATGTATACCTAACAAAGTACAAGTCCGACGCCTTTGAAAAGTTCAAAGAATTCAAGAATGAAGTTGAAAAGCAAACATGAAAGAGTATCAAGATTTTAAGATCAGATCGAGGAGGAGAATACTTGAGTACTGAGTTTCTTGAATATCTCAAGAAACATGGCATCCTATCTCAGTGGACTTCACCTTGAACTTCACAACTTAATGGTGTCTTTGAAAGGAGAAACCGAACATTGATGGACATGGTCCGATCAATGATGAGTTATACTAACTTGCCAGTATCGTTTTGGGAATATGCACTTCAAACTGCAGCATACCTGCTAAACAGAGAACCTTCCAAATCCCTGCCCTAAACACCATATGAAATGTAGTTTGGGAGGAAGTCAAGTCTTAATCATCTTAAGATATGGGGTTGTCCGGCTTATGTCAAGAAGCATGATATTGACAAGCTAGACGCTAGATCAGAAATGTGTAGATTCATTGGATATCCAAAGGAAACTTTAGGATACTACTTCTACCATCCAAACGAACCAAAGGTGTTTGATGCAAGATCTGCAAGATTTCTTGAAATTAATTTTGCATTGGATGACACGTATGTGCAAAAGGTTGAGCTCAAGGAAGAGTCTAGAGAGCCTCATGAACCTAAAGTAGAGTCTGATCCAGTTGACAATCCGGTCCCTTTTCCCATACTCACCCAACCTCCACGTATGTCTAAAAGGACCAGTAAAGCACCTGATAGATATCTGGGCTTACACCATGTTCTTATCATGGGAGATGACATGGAAGATCCTGAAACCTACACGAAGGCAATGTTGGACATTGACTCAAAGAAATGGTAGGAAGCCATGAAGTTTGAGATGGATTTTATGTATGCCAACCAAGTCTGGACTCTGGTTGACCCTCCCGAAGGTATTGTACTAATAGGAAACAAATGAGTCTTCAAGAGTAAGAAGGGCTCAGATGGCAAGGTGGAGACCTACAAAGCTAGATTAGTAGCTAAAGGCTACAAACAAAGAGAGAGGGAATTGACTATGAAGAAACTTTCTCTCCTGTAGCAATGATAAAATCCATCCGCATACTTCTCGCCATAGCAGCATATTATGACTATGAGATATGGTAAATGGATGTGAAAACGGCTTTTCTGAATGGCCATCTTCAGGAAGAAATCTACATGGATGAACCTGAAGGATTCATATCTAAACTTGAAGAGAAGAAAGTATGCAAACTTCAAAAGTCCATCTATGGACTGAAGCAGGCTTCAAGGAGTTGGAACATTCGTTTTAATGAAGCGGTTGAAGATTATGGTTTTAGCCAAAATGAAGATGAACCTTGTGTGTACAAGAAAAATAGTGGGAGCGCAGTCGTATTCCTCGTACTATATGTAGATGACATATTAATGTTTGGAAACAACATGGGTATGTTGACCTCTGTGAAACTATGGTTATCAAAGACCTTCTCAATGAAGGATCTGTAAAATGAATCTTACATACTAGGTATCAAGATCTATAGGGATAGATCGAGAAAACTAATTGGATTATCTCAATCCTTGTATGTGGACAAGGTGCTCAGAAGATTCCAAATGAAACATTCCAAGAAGGCTTTTCTGCCAGTCAGAGATGGTATTCACCTGTCTAAGAGCATGAGCCCTAAAACCCTAGAAGCAGTGATACAGATGAGCAGGATCTCATATGCCTCTGCAATTGGGAGCCTAATGTATGCCATGCTGTGTACGAAGCCTGATATCAGCTATGCTATAAGCATCACAAGCATATATCAATCAAACCCAGGATCAGAACACTGGAGTGCTGTAAAAAATGTGTTAAAGTACCTCAGAAGGACCAAGTATATGTTCCTAGTCTATGAAGGAAACCAAGAATTACTGGTGGAAGGATATACAGACTCAAATTTCGAATATGATGTTGATGATCAGAAATCCACTTCTGGATATGTGTTCACATTGAATGGAGGGGCAATTAGTTGGAGATGTTGCAAGTAGAGCACCACTGGGGACTCCACAACTGAAGCAGAGTACATAGCTACTTCGAAAGCAGCAAAGGAAGCGATCTAGAAGAAGAAGTTCATTACTGAAATTGGAGTCATTCCAAGCGTTGAGTCACCAGTCATTTTATACTGTGACAACAAAGGGGCTATAGTACAAGCCAAGGAACCAAGGTCTCATCAAAGATCCAAGCACATTCAGAGGCGCTATCACTTAATCAGGGAATATGTTGCTTATGGAGATATTAGCATGTTCAAGGTGGCTTCAGCAGACAACGTAGAAAATCCGCTCACAAAGCATATGAGTCAGCTTCAGCTGGACTGACACATGGAGAAGATGGGTATTAAATACATGTCAGATTGGCTTTAAAGTGCAAGTGGGAGATTGTTAGAAATATGCCCTTAAAGCCAACTAATTATGTAATAGTTAGAGTTAAGGACATCTTTGATAAAAGACATATTATGTTATCAATGGGCAAGAAAGGTTGTTTTATACATTAAATCATCTTATATTTTCTTTCAATATGTAGAACAACCATAGTCCAAGGAATACACGAGTGGATATGAGAACTATGTAATGAGATTGCATACATGAAGACTTCTCATCATCCCTAAATCCTAAATATGTTCCTAGTCATATGAATATTGATTGGGCGACAATATTCCGCAAAGACCAGTACACACAGTATCGTCTCTATATGTAGGGAATGGCAAGGTCTCAAGTCGTTAAGTGTGGAGACACATCGATATGTGTGTAGGTGCTTGTAGAAGAACAAGTACATTGAACGCGATCCAACACATGAGTTACAGCATGGAAGTTTTTACTCACATGTCAAGCTGGAACTCATAAATTGCAATGGAAATCTTTACTCATATGGAGAAGATGAGTAGTGGATAAGACTTGAAAGAAGAAGTCTTAAAATTTTACCAGAATAATCATATAAAAGGAATGATTCACATTAGGATATTGACAATCGGATTCCATGATCTAATAATGTAAATAAGGAGTATTAACATAAGAGAAGGATTCAATTGCACGATCATTCCAATTTGAATAGGTTCTTTCACAACACCTCATTTAGCTCGAATAACCGTGACTTGCTGTTAGGCGACAACCATGGTTTGTGGATGTCCTAAAAGGTTTCAATTAACCTTTATTAATAGGAAGAATTAAATTGTGGAATTTAATTCGTATATCATCTTTGAGGAGTTGAGTCAACTCACTTCCTTGCTAAAGGGAACCTACGGATCTGCACACCCAAAGAATGTGATTAGAGGTACTAATGAGGAGAAATGAAATGAGGAGACACAAGTCAATGGTTGATAATCAAATGTCAAAGTCAACGATGAAAAGTCAATATGTTGACCGGAGCAATTGACCAAAGTCAAATAGTTCGACCGGGTCAATTAAGTAAGACTATAATTATAATTTAATAGTTAAATTAAAATTAAAAGATTAATTATGGAATTAATATTGACATATAGAAATATTGGATTGGGCTTTTAAATATGATTTAAAAGGAAAAGGACAAAATAGCCCAAAAGGCTATTGGGCTCAAGGGATAAGTGGCATAAGATGACATGACCTGTGGACCAAATGGAGTCCCAAATACCCACCCAATTGCCTTTTGTGTTGTCCTATATAAGCTAAGTGTTGGAGAAAACCTAGCTAGGGTTATTGGTTTCCTACTTTGGTTGATGAGTGATCATCTTTGTATCTCATCTACCATAAACCAAAAATTGGTCCAATTAAGAAGTAGACTAGCATCCATACTTCTTGATTGCCTTATCTTCATCTCTAAGAGCATTTGGTGTGGTGAGGTAAAGGACTCCAATCTTGGAGCCTTAAGGTAAAGGAGTCAAAATCAAGAGAAAGAAAAAGTATTTCCAACAAAGGTGTTCATTCTTGAGAAATCAAGAAAAGGTCATCAAGAATAAAGATCTATTCACTTTTTCCCTTTTCTATTTATGTTCAAAGAGATTAGGCTAATATACTTAGTTTAAAATGAAAAAGGTTTAGCTCAACTAGTATAAACAAAATGAATCCACCATTTAGAATGTTTTTGTTGTATTGGTTGTGGCCAAAGTTCATTTCATAAGCATTAGATGCGTGTTTCCTTCAACCAGCTCCCCTCAGCCTTCGACCACATCCACAAAACGTTGTGCACCGTCCACCTACTTCCTCTCATCCTCAAGTGGGTACCATCTTTGCCGACTCGCTCTACCCGAGCCTAGACGATTAGGCCAGCCGAGTTCAAGTAGCGGGCGGTGGAGCTCTTTGTTGGAGCTGTGGTGGAGAACGCCAACAAGGCAGTGATGTGGCGTGTTCCGATTGGAGTGGCTGGGATTGTTGGGGTTGGGGCTGCGATGAGTTCTAAGAAGGAGTTGGATGGGATGACGATTGGGGTGTACGTGCTTGGCATTGCGACTTCGATTTTTCTGAGTATGTCTAGGTAGGATAGGGTATAGGGTGAGAGTGGGAGTGAAAAAGGGAATTGCGAAAAGGGAAATGCTAGCAACCTTCTCTCTAACCTTCTCTTTTGGACCTTCTCCTCATGACATGACAATCCTTGCACTTAAAACAATATCATTAATGGATCACACAAACTAGTTTTTTGTTTTCCAAGTTTACCTTCATTAAATCTATTATTATTTTTTAATAACAAGCTAGTTTTTTTTTTTTTACAACTTTCTTACCACCTTGTTAAAAAATGAAATAAGAAATAAAATTTGAATTTTTTTTTTCTAGAGAGAACATATGTTTTGTTAAACACAAAAGAAAGATGATATCAATTTCATGATAACAATATCATGAAACAAACTTTATTTTAAAATATATAAAAAAATTGACGTTTATTCTTATTTAATTTTTAACAATGTGCTAAGGAAGTTGTAACAAAATTTGAATAAAGTGAAGGAATATAAAATCCAATACATTTAATAAGATTTGGAAAAGAAAAACTAACTTGTGTGATGCATTAATGACATTGTTTTAAGTGAAGGGAAATTGACACTTGTCATGAGGAGAAGGGAGAAGCTCCAAAAGAGAATGTTAGAGAGAAGATAGCCAGCATTCCTCTTAGGAAAATTAAAATGCAATGGTGTATTTGTGCTACTAATTAGTATTTTTAATATCGTAGTTTCTTCTTATGATATCTAATTTCTTGTACCTTGCTTAGTACATATGAATGATATATAATTTCTTGTTTGTTTTGCAACCATAAATCCTAACACCAAAAAAAAAAAAAAAAAACACATGATATCCAAGTTTTTTTTTTGTTTTATTTATTTATTTTTATAATATATATAATTTTTTTTCACAAAGATAATGTTCTGAACTACTATACCGTATGGAGGGAGATCAAACTTTTGTAAAAGGGGAATTAAACTTGTGAATATTAGGATAGAGTTTTTAACCCGAAATTAATTGGCAACGAGTGAAGTGTCCTGTTCAAAGCTTAAAATTCTCCTCATGTGAGATTTTATATTATCAACAAAAATATAACTTATAACAAGGGTGTTTGTGCAAATAATCTCGCGGGAGAATATTCGCTTCTAGATCCTTCAACCTTCGATCTTCCTTCTCTCTCTTCCTCGATTCCTGTAAAAAAGATTGGAGTAAATAGACCACACCCGGGGGGGTGTTGGCCAAAGGCCCTCTGATGCCTAAGTTAGTTCGATTGTTTGTAGGAAAACAATAGCTAAGCAAAGGGTACGGAGTTTGTATGTATGGTGTGAACCGGGCGGCCGGAGCTGTGTGTGGTGGCCGGAGCCGTGTGGAGAAAATATGGAGAGTGGAGAGTGGAGAGGGAGAGAGAAGAGAGCTTCGGGTATTTTCTCGGGTATCAGGAGTAGGTTTAGATGTACCTTGAATGATGACTGAAGTCATCTATTTATAGGAGCCTCGGGGCTAGGGTTTCGTAGAGATCGAGTCGGGCTTGATAATATCTGAATTATCTTGTTAATTATAAGATAATATCCTATAATTAGGATATTATCCCTTTGATAAGATAATACCCGAATTATTGATATTATCTCATTAATTATAAGATAATATCCCTTTATTATGATAATATCCCAATTAATGATATTATCTTTATTAATTATGAGATAATACCATATAATTAAGATATTATCCAGATTAATTAATTATCCCAATAAATGGTTTAATTAATTAATTTAAGGGATAATCTTCTTTTCCACGTGGCGTGCTCTGACTGGAGACGAAAATATTTGCTCCCACAAAGGGGATGAGGACCAATGGGGAAGAATGCTATCAATCAAGTAATATAATTGGTTCATATATTCCAAAGTAATTGTTCGATTGAATTTAAATCAAGTCAATGGGGATTTTATGATTTGGAGGTCCTAAGCGAACAACCTAAATGGGGTCTTCTTTTTTATATGTATATTATGTGAACTCAAATTCACAATTGTAATAGAAAAGAAACAAACATATGTAATTTACACAACAACTTTATAAAATATATCTCACTTAAATATCACTCGTCTTGTATTTTTTTTTTATGCAAAAGTATCAATTAAACTTTACATATTCAAACTTTCTACCATGTCCTTTTCAATGGACAACATAGCCAAGCCATTCAATTTTTCTTATGATATAGTTGATCGAAATTCAATGGTCAACTAATGCTTTATATTCTTCCCTGAAAAAAAAATCAATACAAAATCTAAATAATGCTGAACAACAATGAAAGTACGTAATAGCATCACATTTACAACAACAATAATACTCACATATTTGAATTTTCAAAAATATAAGATTGACTGGCTATATTGTATCATTCAACTTGTATGCTATCGAAACCTCTTGTTTATATTCAATTTTCAACTTCTTGCTTTTTCGGTGGGTAGTCTAAATCTTTATTGTATGCTATTGTCACGCCCCGAATTTTCAACAACAATTAATCTGCAAAATTAAACAGAACAACCAACGATCCGGGACGCGAAGCTCGGAACCTTCAACAAAAGTACCTAGAAATTTAAACTTTTCTTTTTTGATACAACACCACTGTTCCGAACCACAATGTCAATAATGACTCAACTCTTCTGAGTCAAATATTACATTACAAACTCACAACATAAATGAACAATCATCATTTTACATAATATGCTCCTCAGAGCTTATTTCACACAGCGGAAGTCTAACACTCACCAACACTCTCACACCACACTTTACAGTCTGTGGAACCACCAATGAGCCTCCTGCTCCTCACCTTAATTCTCCTGCTCACCGTCTCTACCACCTGCAGGATTTTCCCCTACACCATTGAATAGTACACCGGGTTCACCACAGAACAACCCGGTAAGCTTTCTAAAGCTCGTATGAGTAAACCACGTCCACAGTATAATATGTCAATTTCACATAATATACAAACACATGCACTTTCATTAGCACACCACAATCCTTGTATAACCAAGGTAATCATAATCATCAATATCATCACAATCACAATTCTTTTGTTTTATTTAAAGAACTGTTACGATCACCACCTGTGACCACACCAAAACTCTTTATTTCAAAGTAGTTTTCACACGTCAATTGTTTGACAGATAGAAGAGAGAATACTATGAACCTCTAATCTATAACACTACAAAACACCATAGTAGTGTTCACTCATGATTACACACCAGTCATGAGTACTAGATGGCGCCAGACTAGAGCTCTAACTGTTCTTGGGTCTTGCTCCCTAGGGTAATTTATCCCTCATTATTTGCCACGAGAATGCCCACCTGACAAACTCAGAAGGGATTCAAGGTATTCTCACCTAAATCCATCAACACCAAAACACCAACACCAAAACAATATAAAATGCAGTTTCACATTAAACATTGTTTTATAGCCAAATACACCAATCACAGCAATATATATTTATTATATATATTTATGTGGTTATTCACGAATGAATTTCCACCATACATCCACAATATATGTTATATGGTTAAACACCAAAATCTCCAATAAAAAGTATTAATTCAAAACAAAATAGGTTTCACTTACCTCATGAACCGTTGATGAACAAGTTCATGTGTTTTAAATCAATTAAAACATTTTACAAAATCACAAACAGCATGTTAATTATAGCCATTAACATTCTCCAAGGTCACATTATAATAAATATAATAGTTCATGATTTTACTCACGATTTGGATGGTTTTACTCACCTCTCGTCCAAGCTGCGTCTTCAACAACTTAACGAATCAGCAATCTCAAACCTCAACGAGCAACTCAAACTCCAACAGTACCTAAGCAAAGTACATAGCTCAACTTAGCACAAAACTCCAAAAATCCAAGATTTCGCAACTAATGACGAAATTGCCCTTTGGACCAACCGGGGGTCCAAAGCGATCAAATCTCGTCCAACCAACTTCAAAACTGTGACATACGTGCTGTCGACGTCGAATCATGACCAATGACACCCATTGTCCAAAAGGTCACTATTTGGGTCCCGTGGTCCCATATGTCTAACCGACACTCCAAAAATCCGCCTTTGGCCCACAACCCGGATTCCAAATCCGATCTCACCAATGGACTCTAAATAGTCCCAACATCACCCTGCAACAATTTGGGCCCAATCCAACGGTCGGATAATTCTACATTACACGATCGAATGGCGATCGCTCGCCTTAACTTTGAAATTTAATAACTTAAGATCGGGACTTCCGATCATCAATCCGTCTGAACCCACAGACTCCTAACAACACCAGCTACAACATAATTAAAATTGGACACGATCCAACGGTCCGATCATCTTCAATCAATGGTCCACATTTGTGAGGCTCCGATCGTCGATTAAACGACGGAATCTCAACAATTTTAAACATACAAACATGTTCAGTTACTCCAGCACTACATTCTGTCTCTAAAGCCCTAACTCAGAATCGCCACCCAGCGCCGCCATGCGCCGCCACCGCCGGTGGTGGTTCGGGTACTATTCCGGCGACGGACCACCCTAAAATCGCCGGTCAAGACCTATGCCAAAATGTTCGTAATACTGAATAGAACAACTTTAATTCTTACCTCGAGGTCCAATTCGAAGTGTAAGTGGCTCAAACCGCCGGTTGAAGTTGCTGATTTCACTATTGACGAACCAACTTCGCGGCGTCGCCCTGCCTTCACCACACCTCCGATGGCTCCGATTCTTCTTGGGTTATGTTCAAAAGATAGCAGGCTTTCTATCTGGGTTGGTGGTGTTGATCACCTCCACTGTACGCCGCCGCAGCAGCCGCCGGAAATCGCCTCTCCGATGAGCTCTCAAACCTCCGGATTCAATTGCAATTTCTGAATCCTCAACAGTGTCCTTCGGAAATTTATAGGCAAAGTCTCTGTTTGCAGTTTAGTCCCTGAAACTTCAAACGAGTATAACTTCTTTGTTTCAACTCGGATTCACGAACCGTTTGCGCCTACGCGTTCGTGAGATCAACCTCGATTTTCCAAATCAAAAATCATAATTTTCTCGCTTCAATTTCTTGTACTTCCTTTGTAAAATCATAAACTTAATCATAAAGGTATTTTGTCCCAAATTGAGATTAAGTCACTTAATTCCAATATTTCCACACCAAACCAAAATCATACAACATCCAAAATAGTCACACGACTTAATAATATTTTCCACAAAAATAATAAAACCAAATATTATTTTTGAGGGTATTACATTCTACCCTCCTTAAAGGAATTTCGTCCCGAAATTCAACCCGCCTCGTCCTCAAAAAGATGAGGATACTTCTTCCTCATTTCAGACTCCAATTCCCAAGAGGCATCACCCTCGTCATGGTGACTCCACAACACTTTGACTAAATCCACCTGAGTTGTTCTAAGCTGTTTGGTCATCTTGTTCAAGATGCGTACAGGTGCCTCTACATAAGTTGCATCTCCATTGACTTCAACAGTACCGTAATCAATTACGTGTGAAGCATCCTTAATATACCTCCTCAACATTGACACATGAAACACGTTATGGACACTTGACATCATTGGAGGTAATGCCAACCGATATGCCAACTCACCGACCTTATCTAGAATCTCAAAAGGTCCAACAAATCGGGGAGATAACTTCCCTTTCTTTTTACCAAATCTTATTACTCCCTTCATTGGTGAAACCTTCAAAAACACATGGTCACCAACTTCAAATTCCACACTCCGCCGTTTCTTATCTGCATAACTCTTCTGACGGTTCTGTGCTGTGCGGATTCTATCTCTGATGATAGAAACCTTCTCTGTAGTCTCTTGAACTACCTCAGTATGCATTACTTTATTATCACCTACCTCAGCCCAACAAACAGGTGATCTACATGGCCTTCCATACAATGCTTCATACGGTGCCATACCAATACTAGAGTGATAACTGTTGTTATAGGCAAATTCTATCAGAGCCAAATATTCATCCCAACTTCCCTTGAAGTCCAAGACACATGCCCGAAGCATATCCTCCATCACTTGATTCACTCATTCAGTTTGACCATCAGTTTGAGGATGAAAAGCTGTACTCATATCCAATCTAGTTCCCATGGCCTTTTGGAAACTACTCCAAAACTTAGAAGTGAAACGAGCATCCCTATCCGAGACAATGGATATAGGAATCCCGTGTAGTTTCACCACCTCACGAATGTAGAGCTTACTCAGTGTGTCCACTGAATACTTCATAGATACAGGCAGAAAATGTGCTGATTTCGTTAGTCGGTCCACAATAACCCAAATTGCATCGTGACTCTGTTTAGTCTTAGGCAATCCCACAACGAAATCCATAGCAATATTTTCCCATTTCCAAACAGGAATAGATAAAGGTTTCAACAACCCTGATGGCCGTTGATGTTCTGCCTTCACCCGTTGACAAGTTAGACATTTAGTCACATACTGTCCCACCTCCCTTTTCATAGCAATCCACCAGAATTGTCTCTTAAGATCCTTGTACATCTTAGTACTTCCTGGATGAACCGTATACTTAGAACGATGAGCTTCATCCAAAATCTCTCTCTTAAGATTCTCAGATTCAGGCACGCACAACTTCCCTCTGTATCTCAAACCACCATCACTCCCAATTGTCCACTCAGAAGGACCTATAAAAGTTGGTTCAATTGTTAACTCAACCATTTTAGCTTGCATTCCCACATCTTGAGCTTGCTCTTGAATCACCTTACTAATCAAGCTAGGTTGAACTGTCATACTCCCCAGAAAAATATCTCCTCCAACTGTAGTTGGTACTAGGTCCACCTCTGTTGCCATTTCCAGCATTCTCCACTCCTGTGCCATTACAGATGCGACCACTCCTCTAGGCTTGCGACTCAATGCATCTGCAACAACATTAGCTTTCCCTGGATGATATTCCAACGTGAAATCATAATCCTTTATGAGTTCCATCCATCTCCTTTGCCTCATGTTCAGCTCCTTTTGAGAGAAGAGATACTTTAAACTCTTATGGTCTGAAAAGAGTTCAAACTTCTCACCATACAAATAATGCCTCCAAACTTTCAAGGCGAACACCACTGCAGCCAATTCTAAATCATGTGTAGGATAGTTTCTCTCATGGACCTTCAGCTGTCTAGATGCATAAGCAACCACTTTACCATTCTGCATCAACACACATCCCAAACCCTGAAGAGATGCATCACTATAAATCACCAATCCTCCTCCTCCTGAGGGAATTGTCAACACCGGAGCAGTAGTCAATTTCTTCTTCAGTTCCTTGAAGGCTTTCTCACAATCCTCATTCCAAATGAACAACACATCTTTCCTTGTCAACTTGGTCAAAGGTGCAGCAATACTTGAGAAATCCTCAATAAACCTCCGATAATAACCGGCCAAACCCAAGAAACTACGAATCTCAGTCACAGTAGCAGGCTGTTTCCACTCCATAACTGCTTCCACTTTAGAAGGATCCACTGATACCCCATCCTTAGAAACCACATGGCCGAGAAATTTTACTTTATCCTGCCAAAAATCACACTTTTCATACTTGGCATACAACTGATTCCTTCTTAGTGTTTCCAAAACAATTTCCAGATGTCTATCATGATCTTCATCATTCTTTGAGTAGATCAAGATATCATCCACAAACACCACAACAAAAACATCCAAGTAAGGACCGAATATTCTGTTCATCAAATCCATAAACACAGCAGGTGCATTAGTCAACCCAAAAGGCATGACAACAAACTCATAATGTCCATACCTGGTTCGAAATGCTGTTTTAGGAATATCTTCCTCCCTCACCCTAACTTGGTGATATCCTGACCTCAAATCAATCTTTGAGAACACAGTTGCCCCCTTCAACTGATCAAACAAATCTTCAATCCTTGGCAACGGATACTTATTTTTAATCGTCACCTTGTTTAACATTCTGTAATCCACACATAATCTCAGTGTGTGATCCTTTTTCATCACAAATAGGACAGGTGCACCCCAAGGTGATGTACTCGGTCTAATGAACCCTTGTGCCACTAAACCATCAATTTGAATCTTGAGTTCTTTCAACTCGGTAGGTGCCATTCTATATGGAGCCTTTGATATTGGTGACTGTTGTGTAGATACAGCTGCACCAAAATGGATTCAGCTGCATCCTCAACTTGTGATACTCGCAAGTGCACGAGCCGTTCGGTAGTATAGCGTATGTAAGTGCGAGGTCGATCCCACGAGGATTGGTGATTGAATGATTCAATTCATTTTCCCTACACAAAACAGAAATGAAAAAGAAGGGAAATAAATAAAACAAGGAAGAAATAACTCAAGCAAATAAGTTCCCAAGTTCAATTAGATTAACGGATTGATTCTAGCTAAAGTATGATTAAGCCATGGTGTTTGGTCATAACCTTGTGTTCCTAATTCCCTAATTTGATCATTTGTTGTCTAACCTAAAATTAAGCATTAGGAACCCATTAAGCATAGAAGAACAATTTAAACAACCAAGCATGTATCTAATCCCTGTTGTCGAATGTCCATACATACTCTTCCTATTCATAGTTCAATTCGAATTAAAGCATGGTGTCTACTCTTAATTCAAACCAAGATAGCTAACATGCAAGCCTAAATGGTGATCAATCATTCAAACTAGCATATTAACTTATAAGCATAATGAATAAGAACAAAAACCATAATTGAAACTTGGAAACTAATTCAACTTGAAAACTTAAGAAAAGAATTTACATTACAAAGAAAAATAAACTACAACTAAGAAGCAAAAGGAAAGCTAGAATTGAGAACTAGAAAGCAAAATTAAGAGAATTTGAGGGAGAGAAGGGAAGGGAGCTCTAGAGAAGTGTTTGAGAGCTCCCCCCCTTGGGGTGTGTTTACAAGCTTGGGAAACCTCACTATATATAGGCCTAAGGAAGCTGAAAATCTGAATTAAGTATGGCTAATGCATACAACACTTTGTTTTATAAAATCTGAAATGGTTGATGCACTTCACTAATGCATACAACACTTCCATTATAAAATCTGAAATGGTTGATGCACTTCACCAATAGATCCCACCAGCAGCCCTAGCTCATCTTCATGTCACCATGACCAAGCTTCCAACCAGAAATGATAGCTCATACCTAGCTCACCATGACCAAGCATCCAACCAGCACATGCTGAGGTCAGCATGACCAGCAACTTCAAGGGCTTACAACTTGGGCTTCCCTTAAGCAAATTAAGACTTTAAGCACTCAAACTTGAAGTTCAGAATGTCTTCTTTCCAGCCATATATCATTTGGGCCAATCCAAGGTCGGAGGAGGAAGTTAAGGCCAAAACAAATTGCTAACTCATTTTCCGCGCTGATAAGATCCATCCTGAGCATGGTTCTGTGTTTGCTAGGTAACAGCCTCCATATTTATCCAATGGGGCTGAATTTTGGATATGTTATAGTACACACCCATTGAAACAACTTTCAAGAAGAATGTGGCCTCATTCGAGCTATGTAGGTTGTTGAAACAAAGCTTGCAATATGACCTACGGAACTGGACTGGCAGGGGGCTGTAGCTAAAATGAGTTTGTCTTTAAGCTCTTCATCCATTCATCCAAATTAGGCCTTAACATGCTTGAATTGCATGAATTATGCTCTCTAAAGCCATCATTATTACCTAAAGCTCAATGAACTGAAAGATAAACACAAAAAGGATTAAAAGCACAAGTTTAACTCAAAAACATAACCAAATCATAAGCTAGAAGGGTACAAAATGATATACAATTATGAACCGATCAAATACCCCCAAACCTAGATTTTGCTAGTCCTCGAGCAAAACAACAAGAAAAACAAAGATAAAAACAAAACAAGAAGTTTAACTAGACCACTTTCGTAGGTAACTCGATTGCATTGAGCGTATGCAACAAGCCTTTAAACCTCTAGGCATCCCTAGTAGGAGGAGTTGTGTCTCCTGAGGGTTTAACAGATACGATACCCACAAACGTTTTTCTAACTCTACAAAACAAAATGGTTAGAAAACTTATTAGATTTGTTAGTCCTTAAGCAAAACCAAAAACAAAAACAAACATAAATACATTAACAAAAACAAAAAAATAAAACAAAAAGAAAAACAATTAAAAAAATGAAAAGAACTCAAAACAATCTTTCCGAACATTTTCTGAAGAGAAATGACTCATGCACATGACTCAAAAGTTTTTAACAATAAAAGCTCAATTTTGGACATTATTCACAAAGCGGCAAAGTTCAAAACATAATATGCTCAAAGTGTGGTAGTGTGATAGCCAAATGCAACAAATTCCCCAATCTTAGTTTTCACATAATTTCAAAAATCATACCAAACACAATGCAACTTCAAATCTCACCAAAGTTGTTCTCTCACAAATGAATCACTCAGAAGAGGGCTACAATGCAACACTCAGTTATAAACATGAGATTAGAGTTAAACCATAAAGGAGTTAACTCAAAATAGGAAGATGAAGAACTTGCATTAATATGATCTCAAGAAGGATGCCAAACACTTAAAAGTAGAAAAATGGATGCAATTCAACCACATGACATTTAAGATCAATTTAGGTCTTTAGTATAGGTTGTAATGGGGCCAAGGGTGTAAGGTGAGTAAGAAATGAAAGGTATGGATAATACAAAGTCCAAGGAACTCGCAATGTAAGAGCATAAAACAATTGTTTACAAGACTTCGAATCATCACGATTAGATTTTTTTTTTCTTTTACATGATCAAAACTCCTTATACCTTCATTTACATTGATTCAAACTCCTTTCCAAACACCAAATTATTTTGAAGGCCCAAAAATGAAACCCAAAAATGAAATTTCATTCAACCACCACTTAATTACAACTTTTCTCTTTTCTTTCACCAATTGTGTGATTTTTTTTTTTCTTTTTTGAAATGTAACACCCATTCCCAAACTTAGTATGAAAAACATATCCGAATTAGAGCTCATGAATTCCTTAGAAAGGTAAATATTTGTTTTTCAGGCTAAGGCGAGGAAATATAATTGGTAAAATGAAAGAAAAGGTTTACATGTAGGCTCAAAATGGTAAACAATGGAAAATCATGCTTAAGCATGCATAAGGTTAGCTTGAAAGGCACAAACGATCCAAAGAAGGCCTTAATATCACTTCTTAAAATGTCATGAAGTCAAATTGCATAAGAATGAATGACTTTTAAGTGATCAACCAAATCAATGAATAATGAGATCAAACAACAACTTTGATGACAAGAAAATAAGAGTATGTGTATAACACTCATGAAATGAAGCACAAGGCTCAAAAGCTCACATTATATGGTTATATAAGTCTAATTTATGCTTGATACAATTCTTTGGGTCATGCAAATCCTTTAATTGGAAAATTATGAAACAAATGGCAAGTGCAAAGAAGGTTTCGAACATGTCATGCTAGAACGATGCCAAATTAATTAATTAATTAATTTTTTTTTACAATAAAAATTTACAAGGAAAACAAAATAAATAATAAATAAAATTCAATTTTCATTTAAGTCATGCAAACATTTATCACAATCTCATCAAATGTGTTCGGAAAGTGAATAAAATCAAAATCAAAATCAAAATAAAAGCAAGACTTAACAAAATAAAATAAAAATAAAAACAAGCAAATAAATAAATATAAAAAAAAATTAAGGAAAAACCAAATTTACATGCTAAACTCCAATACCCCCAAACCTAGAAATGAACATTGTCCTCGATGTTTAAAAATTAGCCACAAACAATGTCATAACAACAAATGAAAGGTATTAAAGCAAATTATAAAAAAAAATCACAAAATCACAAAAGAAAACAAAAACAAAATAATTATAAAATAAAAATTACAACACAAACAAACAAACAAACAAAAAAAAAAAAAAAAAATTGAAACAGTAAACCCTAATCACACAATTCTGAAATCCAAAAAAAATTTTGAAGCCCAAAGCCCACAATTTCGAAACACAAACCACGGTGAATTTAACACACTTTGAAACCCAAACTAAAGTGAAACCCGACCCACAATTTGTTTTCATTTCCGGCTTTTTATTATTATTTAGTTTTGTAAAAACAAACTATCGAACCGTGATTAGCAACACAAAGAGCGGGATTTTAACATGGGTCATGATGTCTCGGTTCAGTGTAAGGGACCAACAGACAGGGCGAGACACGTGTCGACGCATAGAGGTGCCGCAGACTCCACAAGCAAAAATTACGGGCTAATGTTAAGGCGCGAAGACTTTACTGAAAGCGTTCGTTCAGAAAAGACACGTCGTGATAAATGAGTTGGGTATGGTTGGAAGGCGAGAAGGTTGTGGGACTCAAGGAATGCTGGAGATTCAGAAAATGCTCAGATGCTGCAATGGCTAGGGTTTGTCAAAGACTAAGTCTATAAGAAAGGGTGAAAAAAAACGCAAACTCAGAAACACACAAAAGAGAAAAGAAAGAAAGAAGAAAAGAGAGTGAGAAATCAAATGGCCTCTAACTACCCATTTTCGTTGGATCTCAACCTAGCTCCACCGACTCAGACACGAGGCCAAGCAACGGCACCAGTATGGATGCCCTACTTTGCTTCCGCACGGGGGCCTGTGACAGTAACTGACTCAATACTCCTGGACAACGATGTTGCCATTGGAGTGGCTAGAAATTTAGTGACTCCTAAAGATATACGTGTTCTGGGGACAAGGGATGACAACCGGGTCGTGAGCGATGCCCTGGCACTGAGCGTGCAGAGTACGGCAACAGTCGCAAGTTTGGGTCATCGCCTACTTGCGAAGTCCCATGAGGTAGAGGTGCTAAAGGGTCAGTTGGCGGCGGAGCGAAGTATGGTTGAAGAGTGTCAGACTGCTATAAAAAGCTTGAAAAGGGAGAGGTCAAGGATAGTGAAGGTGAATCGACACCAGCTAGAAGTATTGCGGGACGAGAATAAAAACCTATCAAAAATGGTAGAGTTGTACTCTCGCGACATGCGAAAACAGCTGGAGGACCTAGACCGACCGGGTAAACGCAAACAAGCAGATCGCGAGAGTAGTTACGCTCAAGCTAAGATTGCGATCTTTGGGAGCTCAAGTGATGAGCCCCAAGAAGCTGTGCGTGAAGCCCCGGAAGAGGACAGCCAGAGGGCCAAACTCAAAGCTCCAATGGTCGAGACACCAAGCAACAAGAAGAAATGATTTCCTACTGCATTATTGTTGTTTTTATTTTATTTTGTTTTTGTTTTTGTATTTTCCTTATTTTGTTTCGGAAATAAAAGAGTAAGGTTGCAGAAAGAAAAAGAAAAAGAAAAAGAAAACACACTTCCCAACTAAAATAAAACAAAGACGACAAACGGAAAAGAAAACACATTTCCCTAACTAAAATAAGACAAAGATGATAGCCGAAAGGGAAAGGCAAAAACACAAAGCACTAGAAAATGAAAGTAACGGGCAAAAACATTAAACACCAGAAAACACGGAGGAAGAAAAAAAGAAAAAAAAAAGAAAAGTAAAGTAAAGGTGCTCCCCCTTGAAGCGATTAGGTCGAGCATGCCCGGGAAATCCGAAATGGTGTTGGCTCTCTCTCATCAGCATATGTCTATTTAAACCACACCTCTGCAAGCGGATGATACCCAGCATTTCTTCCTTGATGATCTCAACCTTGAGCTCTCACTTGCACCACCGAATGCCCAGACAAGGGCTCCTCCAAACACTGTCTTTCCAAACTCTTCATATCATCACGGCACGGCCTCAAACTTTGCTGAGGCAATACCGAACTTTTCTGAGGCACTGTCGAACAGAGCAGTGCTGCTAGGAGGCATGATTAGCAGCAAGCTCACTCCGACAGATCATCTGCATGTGGCACAGAGGTCTGATAAGGCAGCGGTAGAGGAGTCCCACAATTTAACTGTGCTCCACGCGGTCTCCGCTACCAATTTGGGCATGCGATTACTGGCGAGGACAAGGGAGTGTGCCGCAATGAGCGAGGAAATAGCTTCCTTGAAGGCTATGGTGGCGGACTTGCAGAAGCGGCTCTACTGTGCCAATCAGCACGTGGAAGCACTGCAGAGAAAAAATGAGGACCATGTGGAGCTGCTGCAGATTCTACAAGTGCGAGAAAATAGAGTCAAGCCATGATGATGATGGAGATGAAGAAGATGAAGAAGATGATGAAGAAGATGATGATGTTGTTTTTTTTTATTTTTATTGTTTTTTTTATTGTTTTTTTTTTTATTGTTTTTATTGTTTTTATTTTTTTATGCAATGTTTGAAATAAAAAAAAGTGTTTTAACACTCAGAAATAAACTAACTAACCATACCACGTAAATAAATAAACTAACATAACAAAACAAAAACAGAAACAAAACAAAAACAAAGACTCAACAGAAAAGAAAACAAAGAAAATAAAGAAAACTTTAATTTAAAAACACACGAATATACAAGCAACTCACGGATGACCAGTTAAGGGCCTCAGAAAACACAGCCAGGGGATCCGGGAAGGTTGGAGGGGTCACAATGGTCCCGCTTAAAACCCAAACTTCTTAGACACCGAAGGTGTCGCCTAAAGAACTCCTAGACACTGTATTAACGGAAGTGCTCACTAGGGTTACCATAAGTCGGCTCATATGAAAAATCTTTTTTTTAAAAATTTTTTAAGATAAGAAACAAAAACAAATTAAGATAAAATGAAACAACAAACCACAAACAAAAATGAACTAAGTACTGTAAACAAATTCAAACAAACAACATAAATTGTTGTACTAAAAGAAACAAACCAAGAAACCAAAGAAAAAAAACAAACAGCACTTTCTATCACCCGTTTATCACCATTTGGACAGATTCGTTTCTATGTTTTTCAGCTTCGACCTCTGTTCAGTTTTTAGGCTATAACTTTCCAACCGTAAGTCCAAATTTTACGTTCTTTATATGGTTGGATTCAGCATAGAAAAACAAAGAACTCAACGCGGACCAAAAGGCAAAAACTATTACGAAAATAAACAGAATTCAAAGAAAAGAAAGGATTGAAATGCTCCCCCTTGAAGCGATTAGGTCGAGCATGGATGCACTTGGAGGTCGCGACTTCTCCCACTGCTCCACACTTCCCATTCTTATGATTGAGGTTGCCATCTCTCTCCATTTATTATTGAGCTATAATAAATTGCTAAAACAAACACAGAAAACTTGAAATAGAATTAAAAGGATGAGGAAATAAAAACTAAAATGAAAAGGAAAATCAACACACATCCAATTCCATGCTTCAAAGCAACAAGCACCAATGGGTTGTGTAAGCTGGGACTTAAACCCAGTTCTCTTGCTTGTTGGGCAATTGTCCTTTTCTGTTGGACTACAAACACAACTTGTCCATTAACGTCATTAACTTTAAAACTTGAAATTGTCCAGTTAAGAAAAAAAAATTAAAGTAGGAAAGCCAAATAGAATCAAACAATGTTACCGATCCCCGGCAACGGCGCCAAAAACTTGTTGTGTAGATACAGCTGCACCAAAATGGATTCAGCTGCATCCTCAACTTGTGATACTCGCAAGTGCACGAGCCGTTCGGTAGTATAGCGTATGTAAGTGCGAGGTCGATCCCACGAGGATTGGTGATTGAATGATTCAATTCATTTTCCCTACACAAAACAGAAATGAAAAAGAAGGGAAATAAATAAAACAAGGAAGAAATAACTCAAGCAAATAAGTTCCCAAGTTCAATTAGATTAACGGATTGATTCTAGCTAAAGTATGATTAAGCCATGGTGTTTGGTCATAACCTTGTGTTCCTAATTCCCTAATTTGATCATTTGTTGTCTAACCTAAAATTAAGCATTAGGAACCCATTAAGCATAGAAGAACAATTTAAACAACCAAGCATGTATCTAATCCCTGTTGTCGAATGTCCATACATACTCTTCCTATTCATAGTTCAATTCGAATTAAAGCATGGTGTCTACTCTTAATTCAAACCAAGATAGCTAACATGCAAGCCTAAATGGTGATCAATCATTCAAACTAGCATATTAACTTATAAGCATAATGAATAAGAACAAAAACCATAATTGAAACTTGGAAACTAATTCAACTTGAAAACTTAAGAAAAGAATTTACATTACAAAGAAAAATAAACTACAACTAAGAAGCAAAAGGAAAGCTAGAATTGAGAACTAGAAAGCAAAATTAAGAGAATTTGAGGGAGAGAAGGGAAGGGAGCTCTAGAGAAGTGTTTGAGAGCTCCCCCCCTTGGGGTGTGTTTACAAGCTTGGGAAACCTCACTATATATAGGCCTAAGGAAGCTGAAAATCTGAATTAAGTATGGCTAATGCATACAACACTTTGTTTTATAAAATCTGAAATGGTTGATGCACTTCACTAATGCATACAACACTTCCATTATAAAATCTGAAATGGTTGATGCACTTCACCAATAGATCCCACCAGCAGCCCTAGCTCATCTTCATGTCACCATGACCAAGCTTCCAACCAGAAATGATAGCTCATACCTAGCTCACCATGACCAAGCATCCAACCAGCACATGCTGAGGTCAGCATGACCAGCAACTTCAAGGGCTTACAACTTGGGCTTCCCTTAAGCAAATTAAGACTTTAAGCACTCAAACTTGAAGTTCAGAATGTCTTCTTTCCAGCCATATATCATTTGGGCCAATCCAAGGTCGGAGGAGGAAGTTAAGGCCAAAACAAATTGCTAACTCATTTTCCGCGCTGATAAGATCCATCCTGAGCATGGTTCTGTGTTTGCTAGGTAACAGCCTCCATATTTATCCAATGGGGCTGAATTTTGGATATGTTATAGTACACACCCATTGAAACAACTTTCAAGAAGAATGTGGCCTCATTCGAGCTATGTAGGTTGTTGAAACAAAGCTTGCAATATGACCTACGGAACTGGACTGGCAGGGGGCTGTAGCTAAAATGAGTTTGTCTTTAAGCTCTTCATCCATTCATCCAAATTAGGCCTTAACATGCTTGAATTGCATGAATTATGCTCTCTAAAGCCATCATTATTACCTAAAGCTCAATGAACTGAAAGATAAACACAAAAAGGATTAAAAGCACAAGTTTAACTCAAAAACATAACCAAATCATAAGCTAGAAGGGTACAAAATGATATACAATTATGAACCGATCAGTGACGTTCCCGGAATCAATTCAATAGTAAACTCTACTACCCTCCTTGGAGGCAAACCCACAATATCTTGGAAAACATCCTGATACAAAGATACTTTAGGAACATCTTCCAATGCAAGAACTCGTTCTACTCTTTCCACAAGAGCTAGAAACCCAAACTTCATAGTTGCATCAGTTTTAATGCACCTATGCCGAACCACCGCTTGTCCAGGAGTATGAAATGACACTAACATTCCATGACAATCAATTACAGCATGATTACACCGTAACCAGTCCACACCAAGTATCATATCATACGAGTTATTATCCAGAACAATTAAATCAGCAAGGAACTCCTTGTTACCAATCAACAATGGGCAAGACTCACACACCAAAATTAATTTCACAGAATTACCCAAAGGTGACTCAACAGTTAAAGGCACACCAAGCAATTTAGGAGTTAATCCCAACGCATTCACAACAGATCGAGAGATAAAAGAATGTGATGCACCAGTATCAAACAAAACCCTCACAAGATTATGAAAGAGAGTTATTGTACCTTCCACACCAGTGTTCCCCTGCCTTTGACCCACGGCAAAGACTCTAGCATTTCCTTGTCTTTGTTGTCTCCCCGGTTTGTTTTCACTCTTGCAATTCTTAGCAATATGTCCTGGCTGACCACAAGTAAAGCATGTATACACCTTAGGCTTGGTACAGTTTATTGACAGATGACCCACCTCATTGCAGTTATAACATCTAATGGGCCCAGCTTGCTTAGCATGTGCCTCATTTTTTGTCGCAGTCAGGTACCCCGTCCTCTGCTTCTTGCCAACACCTCCCTGATTCCCAGTGGTGCTACTTTGTGCTGGCGCCTTTCCTTTCCCCTTGACATCTCTCTTGACATCCAGACTCTTCTTGAACTCACTATTATTTGCTTCGATAGAAGCTGCACACTCCACCAAATCCACCAATTTCGTATGGCGGAAACCAGTCACCATCTTTTTAACATAAACATTCAAACCCCTTTGAAACTTCTGGGTTTGTTGCAACTCACTCAGAGGGTCTGCAAAACGAGACAACTCAGCAAACCGTGCCTCATACTCCCTCACAGTCATGGTCCCTTGCGTCAAGTTTATGAACTCCATTTGTAATTCCTCTCTTACGGTATCAGAAAAGTACTTCTTGTAAAATAGTGCCAAAAACTCTTCCCAATCCATCTGGTCCACATTCTGTGCTCTTTACACCGTATCCCACCACACTCGTGCCTCATCCTGTAAGTAAAAGGAAGCTGCACTCGTCTTCTCAACACCAGTCATACGCAACATCTTGAAGTAGTTCTCAAGATTCCGTATCCACCTATCCGCCTTCATGTGATCCACTTTACCCTCAAAGGGTTTAACTCCCAGTTTCTTGAGTTCATAAACCAATTGGGACATTCTGAAAGGATCTGCGGGTGGCACTGGTGGTGGTGGAGGAACACCATGCTCCCGTGCCCGCAAGAACTCTGCAAATAGATCAGCTGTACGATCATCCATTGGCACATTGCGCATATTTTGCGCACCAGCAGGAGCTTCTTCTTCAATCTCCTCCTCAGACTCCTCATGAATTTCAAAATTAGTCTCAACAGCTCCTTGCTCTTCGCCCTCACCCCTAGCTCTGCCTTGGCCTCGGCCTCGGCCTCTGCCTCGACCTCTGCCTCGACCTCTGCCTCGACCTCTGCCTCGACCTCTGCCTTGAACCATTATCCTTCTGGCAAAAGACCAACAAACTGTTAATTCCATACTTGAGTATTATCTCAAAATAAACAAGCTTGAAATTAACATACAACCACAACAATAACAGAGGATCCATTCCTCTAATACCTAAACCCTTCTTAGAGTTAAACACCATACAGGTCTCCCGAACTTACCCAAAGTTCCGACAAGGCAAAACAATTGAGCAGTTAGCAAACTGTCAGAGCTGACCATAAGCTCTAACACTCCATCAGAGCAGAACCACATGCTCTGATACCAAACTGTCACGCCCCGAATTTTCAACAACAATTAATCTGCAAAATTAAACAGAACAACCAACGATCCGGGACGCGAAGCTCGGAACCTTCAACAAAAGTACCTAGAAATTTAAACTTTTCTTTTTTGATACAACACCACTGTTCCGAACCACAATGTCAATAATGACTCAACTCTTCTGAGTCAAATATTACATTACAAACTCACAACATAAATGAACAATCATCATTTTACATAATATGCTCCTCAGAGCTTATTTCACACAGCGGAAGTCTAACACTCACCAACACTCTCACACCACACTTTACAGTCTGTGGAACCACCAATGAGCCTCCTGCTCCTCACCTTAATTCTCCTGCTCACCGTCTCTACCACCTGCAGGATTTTCCCCTACACCATTGAATAGTGCACCGGGTTCACCACAGAACAACCCGGTAAGCTTTCTAAAGCTCGTATGAGTAAACCACGTCCACAGTATAATATGTCAATTTCACATAATATACAAACACATGCACTTTCATTAGCACACCACAATCCTTGTATAACCAAGGTAATCATAATCATCAATATCATCACAATCACAATTCTTTTGTTTTATTTAAAGAACTGTTACGATCACCACCTGTGACCACACCAAAACTCTTTATTTCAAAGTAGTTTTCACACGTCAATTGTTTGACAGATAGAAGAGAGAATACTATGAACCTCTAATCTATAACACTACAAAACACCATAGTAGTGTTCACTCATGATTACACACCAGTCATGAGTACTAGATGGCGCCAGACTAGAGCTCTAACTGTTCTTGGGTCTTGCTCCCTAGGGTAATTTATCCCTCATTATTTGCCACGAGAATGCCCACCTGACAAACTCAGAAGGGATTCAAGGTATTCTCACCTAAATCCATCAACACCAAAACACCAACACCAAAACAATATAAAATGCAGTTTCACATTAAACATTGTTTTATAGCCAAATACACCAATCACAGCAATATATATTTATTATATATATTTATGTGGTTATTCACGAATGAATTTCCACCATACATCCACAATATATGTTATATGGTTAAACACCAAAATCTCCAATAAAAAGTATTAATTCAAAACAAAATAGGTTTCACTTACCTCATGAACCGTTGATGAACAAGTTCATGTGTTTTAAATCAATTAAAACATTTTACAAAATCACAAACAGCATGTTAATTATAGCCATTAACATTCTCCAAGGTCACATTATAATAAATATAATAGTTCATGATTTTACTCACGATTTGGATGATTTTACTCACCTCTCGTCCAAGCTGCGTCTTCAACAACTTAACGAATCAGCAATCTCAAACCTCAACGAGCAACTCAAACTCCAACAGTACCTAAGCAAAGTACATAGCTCAACTTAGCACAAAACTCCAAAAATCCAAGATTTCGCAACTAATGACGAAATTGCCCTTTGGACCAACCGGGGGTCCAAAGCGATCAAATCTCGTCCAACCAACTTCAAAACTGTGACATACGTGCTGTCGACGTCGAATCATGACCAATGACACCCATTGTCCAAAAGGTCACTATTTGGGTCCCGTGGGTCCCACATGTCTAACCGACACTCCAAAAATCCGCCTTTGGCCCACAACCTCGGATTCCAAATCCGATCTCACCAATGGACTCTAAATAGTCCCAACATCACCCTGCAACAATTTGGGCCCAATCCAACGGTCGGATAATTCTACATTACACGATCGAATGACGATCGCTCGCCTTAACTTTGAAATTTAATAACTTAAGATCGGGACTTCCGATCATCAATCCGTCTGAACCCACAGACTCCTAACAACACCAGCTACAACATAATTAAAATTGGACACGATCCAACGGTCCGATCATCTTCAATCAATGGTCCACATTTGTGAGGCTCCGATCGTCGATTAAACGACGGAATCTCAACAATTTTAAACATACAAACATGTTCAGTTACTCCAGCACTACATTCTGTCTCTAAATCCCTAACTCAGAATCGCCACCCAGCCCCGCCACGCGCCGCCACCGCCGGTGGTGGTTCGGGTACTATTCCGGCGACGGACTACCCTAAAATCGCCGGTCAAGACCTATGCCAAAATGTTCGTAATACTGAATAGAACAACTTTAATTCTTACCTCGAGGTCCAATTCGAAGTGTAAGTGGCTCAAACCGCCGGTTGAAGTTGCTGATTTCACTATTGACGAACCAACTTCGCGGCGTCGCCCTGCCTTCACCACACCTCCGATGGCTCCGATTCTTCTTGGGTTATGTTCAAAAGATAGCAGGCTTTCTATCTGGGTTGGTGGTGTTGATCACCTCCACCGTACGCCGCCGCAGAAGCCGCCGCAGAAGCCGCCGGAAATCGCCTCTCCGATGAGCTCTCAAACCTCCGGATTCAATTGAAATTTCTGAATCCTCAACAGTGTCCTTCTGAAATTTATAGGCAAAGTCTCTGTTTGCAGTTTAGTCCCTGAAACTTCAAACGAGTATAACTTCTTTGTTTCAACTCGGATTCACGAACCGTTTGCGCCTACGCGTTCGTGAGATCAACCTCGATTTTCCAAATCAAAAATCATAATTTTCTCGCTTCAATTTCTTGTACTTCCTTTGTAAAATCATAAACTTAATCATAAAGGTATTTTGTCCCAAATTGAGATTAAGTCACTTAATTCCAATATTTCCACACCAAACCAAAATCATACAACATCCAAAATAGTCACACGACTTAATAATATTTTCCACAAAAATAATAAAACCAAATATTATTTTTGAGGGTATTACAGCTATGTTGTAGGGTTTTGGCGTTGATGATAAATATATGTATTTGATTGCCTAATTGATTCAACTAGATTAATTGATTTATGCTATAAGTGGGCCTTTATTGAGTTTTCTATTTTTAATTTCGAATTGAAAGATTCAGTAAGTTTTTTTTTATTTTTTATTTTACAATAATAAGTTTTTTTTATTTTTTATTTTACAATAATTAGTTTGAATATAACATAATATTTATGTTATATATATATATTTAAATGTATGTAATATAGGGATTTATACAAATTGGGCGCCCTCCCAATTTTAGGGCCCTAGGCGACCACCTTGCCTGTTTGTGCCTAGGACCTCCCCTAAACCAAGTAATCAAAGATCAACATATATTTCTCCTTTTTTCCCCCTACATCATCTGGTATTGGCCTCCACCTTCAGGACGTATAATGTAATAATGGCTGCAACCTTCAAGATCGACGTATATTATTGATGGTGCTCTCCTGCACACCATTTTAAGAAGTTAAGGTGTGTTCAAATATACCAAAGTTTATTTACGAAAACATTAATTTTATTTGTACTACATTTATTGACTTTGTTGACTACTCTAATAGGGTGGGGCCTTATCAATGTATGTGGGGCCCATTTGCATTAGAAATGTGGTTAACAATGTGTTCAGTAATTGGGATACACATCGCACCACTCTTACGAAAAAGATGAATTTAAAGGAGAGAAACATTTGCAATGTTTAATTTTAAAATTTACCTCATTTGGTAAGTAGGAAGAAGATAGGAAATTATAAATAGTTATTTCATCAGTCATCAACTAAGCAAAGCTTAATTAAATTACCTCTAGAACTTGGTGGCCTTCTTTCTCTGCCTTCTGGGCATATTATTTTTAGTCTTTCTGAAAGTTTTTAATATGAAGGAATTAGAAATTAAATTATAACATCACATATCTTGTATTTAGAAAGAGAAAAAGCTCTAAAAATACATGTGGTTTAGTCAGTCAGATATATGGAAGAAGATGAACAAAGTAAAAAAAAAATCACCTATGACTTTGTGGCTCACTGCTTGATGTTTGGGGCTCATCTTTTAGACTGAGTGAAGATAATGGTTTTGAAAGAACCTCCACAGGATCAGCCTCAGCCTCATGGGAGCTGCTCGAATCCACCGGCATTCTAACCGGGACAACTGCGTCTCTGTCGCAATTGAGAAACAATGGATGATTTAAGCCATGCTAGCACAAATGTACTGTTCTATTAAACTTGAACGTTTGTCAAATCCCTATATACATACCCATCAACACATCTGAGCAGGCAAAGGTTCATCTCAGCGGTTGTATAGCTATGAAACATGATCTCAAGCCGCTTATCAAGTTCGGGAGTATCAGAAACCGGAAGAACATCCCAAATCTTCAAAACCTGGACATAATCTGAATTCTCCTGGAGAACATCTACAGACCAAATGAGATTCAGCAGCCCTTTAACTTTGTACTTCTCTAAAACTTGAGCACAAGTCCCATGGGCTGTAGTTCTTTTATTCTTGCGAGATTGGCGCCAACCATTGGAGAGCTTTGTTAATAAGGAAACCACTTCCCGACGGATCTCAATGTCTTTAATCTTTTGTATGGAATTCTGAAATTCATTGGTGAAGCAAACCTATACAGGAAGAAGATTGATTTAATGCTACAAAACATAAAATCTGAACTCAAATATCCTAAGCACCAAGCCACTAAAAGAACGAATTCGCCTTTAAAGAGGCATGCTGCCCCATTCAAAGGAAATTTGTGCGTTCTATAAGCTTTGATTGATAATGTTAGGTGCAACAGAACACTATATATTGGAGGCATGCAGAACAGCAGTCCAATATAATTCGAACGAAAAGGAAACGTAGCAGTGCACCTTCCATTTGGCATTTTTGAACAGCAAAGAATCAGAATTAAGTGGAATATGAAGTTGGCCAAGCTCCATGAGGGCAACTGCAATGGCCTGAGCCAAGTTCTTTTCCTCAGCAGCATTATAAAAGCATTTGCGTTTCTTTGCGTCAAGAATTAGCTTCTTCCAAATAGAGTTACTTCTAATCAAAGTTGCTTCATTCCCCAAAATCCAAAGACAGTGCCTACAGACACAAAGAGACAAATCAACTTCCTCAGAAGCACCAAAAATTTCAGACAGTATAAGCTACTACATGTACAACCGCAATGTGACAGAAGCACCTTGCACGTGTTAGCATCACGTTTGCTCTTTGAAGATTGGAAATGAATCCAACATATCCTTTCTCGTTACATCTGACTGTGGAGATAATTATCACATCATCTTCACCACCTTGGAATCCATCAACAGATTGCACACTTACAGAGAATCCATCAGTGTCAGAAACTTCACTGTATTCCCTGACTCTCTCTTGAATTGCATTAACTTGAGCTAAGTAAGGTGATATTACCCCAACACTAACCTTCTTTTTTGTTCGAATAAATTCTGCAGTGCATAAAAAAAGTTACAGAAAAACCTTCCAAGCATCACAATCATAAATGAAGCAGTTAAGAACATCTACAGCAGCTTACAGCAAAAATTACCTCTGTAAAGGCTTGCAACAATCTCACAGACCACAGCAACCTCAACCATATTTTTCTGACTATGCCCGCAATCAAATTCTTCTTGTCCATTGGCTACATCTATAAAGGAGTAGCATCTGTACATTTTTCCTGAAAGAAAGCACTTCTCATAGCTTCCTTGCTTGACATTTGGACCGTCTAATATCCGGTTGTTGTAAAACTCCCTTTTTGGGAATAAGCTGATTGATGGATGCATTCTATACTGGACATTGAGAAGGTGCCTTTCATGTCCCAACAGTAGAAGTCTTTCGAACAAACTTCTTCCAAAACCAGCCTTCTCGGTGATCTGAAAGTGCATTGTTCAAAATTCACATAAAACATAAAAGCTTTACAAACTTTTTAAACTATACAGCACAAAGGACAAAATGAAACCTTGCTTTTAACCATAGCAGGGAGTTGCCTCTCATCTCCTATGAGAACAGCATGGCGAAGACCAGGTAGTTGAAAAGGAATTGCTGATTCACATTCTTTAAGCTGAGCAGCTTCATCAATCACTAACAAATCCAGGGGTGCCTTTTTCTCCGTCTGCAATTTAGCAGAGCTTGACACGGTGCAAAATATTAAGGAAGCATTTGCCAAGCAGAATTTCCTTATTTTCTCCAAATTTTTTAAATTAGGAACAGAAAATTTACGAAGTGACCTCAGTTTATGAAGACAATCTTTTAGAACTAATTGTGACCTTTCATTAGCAAAACCAACCTCACGCAGTAAAGATTTAAGAGAATTGAGCAAATCCAGAGCTTCAATCATGTCCGTCACAACCTTTAGTGAAATGCAAGAAGTTGGTAAGTGAGTGTACAAATTTACCATGCAAAACTCCACATGCTCACCAATTGAATTAAGTTCTTCCTTCACAAACTCCTCAAAGGTCTGAAAATCATTCTCATCATCCCTTGTTGAGTACTTTTCCTGTGGATCCTCAAGCAAACCTATCGTTGACTCCAACCAATGTTTCCATCCAGTCCAAGGGTTAAAACACTCGGCCAGAATTTCAATACGATAATCAAGAAATACCTCAACAAGGTCATCAAAATTATCAATCTTCATTCGCTCCCCATTCCCAAATAGAATTATATCTCCAAGTCCATACTTTCCATAATCAAGAGACTGATTAATCAATCCCAGGAGTCTCGCTGTCACTTCTAACACGGCGACATTCGTTGGAGCACATGTTAGTGTTCTGCACTTCAACTTCAAGAGGGCAAAGAGCGACATAGCAACTGTCTTGGTTTTTCCAGTCCCCGGAGGACCCCATATTAGTTTGATGGTATTTTGGTGAGTGCATTTACTCAAACTGATGCAGTTCCAAACCGCAGCTTCTTGAGAATCATTTAGATCAGAGCACATTGAGGGCCATTTAATAGAAAGGGCAGGGGAGCATTTTTCTTTAGAAAAGCAAATTGAACAAGAATTCCCACCCTGTAAGAAAGAAACATAAATGCGTTGTTCGGAGCTTTGGAAATCAATTAGCAAGTAAACATGGCAAACAATGCACTAAGAGTTGATCATCCTTATTCTGAAAACATAGAACAAGGCCTAATTAATGTGCAGGCATGATGTTATAGAAAAGAAAGAGTCTAGAAAAAAAATTACCTGTGATGAATTGGGTTGCACTTGCAGCACATTCTTAATTATATTTGTGTTTGCCTTTTCTGAGATCAAAGCTTTCCATATGCGAACATTTGTTGTCATGTTGATCAGATAGACAGCAAAAAGTTTTCCTCCTCCTTCTCCTCCTCCTCTACTTATAGGCTTTGATGAGCGTATAAAGACCCTATCATCTCCGCCTGGAATAACATACGCAATGAGATATGAATCTCTCGGGCTGTTCAAATGATCACTGCATTTTGGTCTAATATCGGTCAAGGCAATAAGATCTCCAGCCTGCGGCTCATAATTTTCGGCTTCTCCACTGCCCCTTATTGTAATAAAATAAAAAAAGTCCTTGGCATTTTTATGACCCTTAGGTTTAACAGCCAGAATTTCACAAGTAGGTGCCTGTGGCAGAGTCTCCATGCTTGAGAGTAAATCGGCATGTGTTTCCTCAACAAGCAAAGGAATGAACGTTTTCATGTAACTCGTCACGGTTGAAAATGTATCAGGAATTTTCGTCACCTGTGGTAATTACAATTTACAAACATCAAAGCAAAATTGACAAGCATGCATAACTCATCACATTGTAATTACTACATGACGAGATACGAAGAAGAGCAGACAAACCTGGTTTTTGTATAGATTTCTGTTGAGAACATCCTCCATAGACCAAGAGAAGACCAAATCGATTAAGCCTCTGCCAGCAACTCCCTCCTTTTCCACACTAGTCTCTTGATGTTCCATAGCTGCTTACTGATCTTCTGATATTCGCAATGAATTCTTTGTAAATGGAAGCTCAAGTCAATTATAAGTCAATTAGTAAATTGCTTAGCACCGAAGCCGTGAGAGAGACGCCACCAAATTGATACCCAAGTACTTCTGCAATGAATAAAGGGCTAAGCTAAGTATAAAGTAACAACTTGTAATAATTATACATTCATGTTAAAATAGAAAAAATGGAAGGAAAATAAGAGTAGTCTCGGGTTCGACCTCATAACACCTTAGTAGTGTGTATATGAGAATCTCTCCTTTTTGTAGTTTAGACAAGTGCTTGAATTAAAAAAAAAAAAAAAAAAGAATTAAAGATTATAAACATTTCTTTTATATGAAGAAAACAAACGAGTACAAGAACATTGGAAGTGCCTCTTCTTTTTATAAAGTGACAGCTTTTTCTTTTCTTTTTTCTCTTTTTGGTTGAGGGACGATTCAATAAAACCCCACGGCAGAGGCCCAAAGGGGACCCAAAACCCACCAACAAAACAGACAAGCCAACATGGAACCAGAAAAACTAAAACAAGAGGGGAAAAAAATTTAAAAATTCCCAAGACATAGACAAGCCAAATAAAAAGACCATAATCCAACAAGGACAATGGAGCAAGGAACAGACCAAAGCAAGTCTAAGAACAAAGATGGGGGTCAAGGCCAAGGAATAAGTGATAACTCAAAATTCACTCCAGAAAAGTAAGAAAACGAAGATGAAGAATATAAGCCAAAGGATGTTTCAATTCATACACAAGCCAGAGTCCATTGTCCTACCTTTATTCAATACAAATTTGTATCTAATGCTAACAAAATTCAATGGATTGTAATTAATCTATAATTCAGAAGAGTCGGCGATCTAACAGCTACAACCGTGTTTGTATAATTGCAAATTCACATTCTAAACTATTTCTATGTAAGGAAAAATAAGGACATCCTTACTATAGAAAGTCTAAATGTAAGCATCCCTGTCAATTCCTTCTATTTGTTAGGGGTAATTATAAAGAAGAATGTTTGACTTAGTTCATAAATAAAATGCTGGAATAAGGCTCAAATTCAAGATATTGAATTAGTGTGGTTAATTTTCCATTGTTGCCATTATTTGTCATCCTTCTGATGTCATTTTTTTTTTGTTCTTCTTATCCATGGTATGAGGGGTTGAAGTTGGGATCTCTTTCAACATTCGGAAGAGAATTATTTTCATTGTAATGGTTTTGAAATCAATAGTGATGAATATAGATCTATTTACTAATCTCAACAAGTGAATTTAAAAGTGCAAAAAGTGAAGTTTCATGCAATGTGTTAGTACGAAAATTTGTATTGGCATTTCCTAGACTTTAGCATAGGTTGAAAATTAGTTTGAGAGGAATTGTCACTGGACGTTTTGGCACAACTCGCTCAACCACATACTTCCGAGGCATGACTTGACCATATGAGAAACTTGACAAACAGGTAAATCATGACATAATCATGCATTCAAAATAGGGTTTATAATTACAACTATTTTTGATGCCATTGTGATTTAAGTTACCTTGCTTATCTCCTAGTTACCTTGATTTAGGAGAAAATTATTTCTTAATAATAGTGGCTGTTCGGTGTTGTCATGATGAGTCCTTGTTGAATCAGGTTTCATATTCATAATGGGGTAGTTGGCTTGTCCTGCTGGACGTCTCATGAAGAGACCCTTGTGCATCAGGTTTAGGTGTTCTAGTTTGAATAAGTTTTAGAGTTGTAGTTGCATAGCACTTGTGAACACATGGGTTTCTCTCTAGGGAGAGAAACCTGTTTTGAATATAAGCACGGTTGTTTCTCTTTATTCAATGGCTTTTGACGTTTTAATCTTTAGAGCATATTGGATCTGTTTGTGCAAAAGCTGTTGTGTTTATTTTCTTCAGTAAATCATCAAGTGCTCTTTTGTTGCTTGGTGATTTATTGAATCCTTTCATCATTCATAATTGCATACATATGCATGTCGGTGACTCATATTAAGGGCACCAAAATCGTTGTGGCGTTTATCCTCCGGTGAGCTTGAAGCAATCGCGACCAGTATTGCGTTCAACGTAAGGAGTGTTGAAGATCATCTCGTGACAGATGTTGAATTACACAGAAGTCGGTAAACTTTATCTAGATTGAGTCTGGAATAAGTGTGTGAGTACCGCTTGTAATTTCAATTCTATAGTGGATTTGTTCTGGACTAAGGAGTCCCGTGGATTTTCCCTAGAGGTGGGGTTTTACCACGTAAAATAAATATCTGCATGTTCTTTTACTTTCAGCTTTGCACATCTCAGGATTGATAACCCATATCAATCCTGCTTCGAAAGTTGATCGGTGCATATTTACATATCATTTTGTACCCTTCTAGCTTATGATTTGGTTATGTTTTTGAGTTAAACTTGTGCTTTTAATCCTTTTTGTGTTTATCTTTCAGTTCATTGAGCTTTAGGTAATAATGAGGGCTTTGGATAGTAAATGATGCAATCCATGCATGTTAGGGCCTAATTTGAATGAATGGATGAAGAGCTTAAAGACAAACTCAATTTTGGCTACAGTCCCCTGCCAGCTCAGTTTCGTAGGTCATATTGCAAGCTTTGTTTCAGCAACCTACACAGCTCGGATGAGGCCACATTCTTCATGAAAGTTGTTCCAATGGGTGTGTAATATAACATATCCAAACTTTAGCCCCATTGGATAAATATGGAGTCTGTTACCTAGCAAACACAGAGCCATGCTCAGGATGGATTTTATCAGCGCGCAAAATGAGTTAGCAATTTGTTTTGGCCTTAACTTCCTCCTCCGACCTTGGATTGGCCCAAATGATATATGGCTGGAAAGAAGACATTCTGAACTTCAAGTTTGAGTGCTTAAAGTCTTAATTTGCTTAAGGGAAGCCCAATTCGTAAGCCCTTGAAGTTGCTGGTCATGCTGACCTCAGGATGAGCTATTATTTCTGGTTGGAAGCTTGGTCATGGTGACATGAAGATGAGCTAGGGCTGCTGGTGGGATTTATTAGTGAAGTGCATCAACCATTTCAGATTTTATAATGGAAGTGTTGTATGCATTAGTGAAGTGCATCAACCATTTCAGATTTTATAAAACAAGTGTTGTATGCATTAGCCATACTTAATTCAGATTTTCAGCTTCCTTAGGCCTATATATAGTGAGGTTTCCCAAGCTTGTAAACACACCCCAAGGGGGGGAGCTCTCAAACACTTCTCTAGAGCTCCCTTCCCTTCTCTCCCTCAAATTCTCTTAGTTTTGCTTTCTAGCTCTCAATTCTAGCTTTCTTTAATGTTTTCTTAGTTGTAATTTATTTTTCTTGTAATGTACATTCTTTCTTAAGTATTCAAGTTTAATTAGTTTCCAAGTTTCAATTATGGTTTTTGTTCTTATTCATTATGCTTATAAGTTAATATGCTAGTTTGAATGATTGATCACCATTTAGGCTTGCATGTTAGCTATCTTGGTTTGAATTAAGAGTATACACCATGCTTTAATTCGAATTGAACTATGAATAGGAAGAGTATGTATGGACATTCGACAACAGGGATTAGATACATGCTTGGTTGTTTAAATTGTTCTTCTATGCTTAATGGGTTCCTAATGCTTAATTTTAGGTTAGACAACAAATGATCAAATTAGGGAATTAGGAACACAAGGTTATGACCACACACCATGGCTTAATCATACTTTAGCTAGAATCAATTCATTAATCTAAATTGAACTTGGGAACTTATTTGCTTGAGTTACTTATTTCTTTCTTCCTTGTTTTATGTTCTTTGTTTTTGTTTCTATTTTGTGTAGGGAAACTAAATTGGATCATTCAATCACCAATCCTCGTGGGATCGACCTCGCACTTACATATGCTATACTACCAAACGGCTCGTGCACTTGCGAGTATCACAAGTTGAGGATGCAACTGAATCCATTTTGGTGCAGCTGTATCTACGCAACAAGTTTTTGGCGCCGTTGCCGGGGATCGGTAACATTGTTTGATTCTATTTGGCTTTCCTATTTTATTTTATTTTCTTAACTGATCAATTTCAAGTTTTAAAGTTAATGACGTTAATGGACAAGTTGTGTTTGTAGTCCAACAGAAAAGGACAATTGCCCAACAAGCAAGAGAACTGGGTTTAAGTCCCAGCTTACACAACCCATTGGTGCTTGTTGCTTTGAAACATGGAATTGGATGTGTGTTGATTTTCCTTTTCATTTTAGTTTTTATTTCCTAATCCTTTTAATTCTATTTCAAGTTTTTGTATGTGTTTGTTTTAGCAATGTAAATAGCTCAATAAAAATGGAGAGAGATGGCAACTTCAAAGATAGGAAGTGTGGAGTAGTGGGAGAAGTCGCGACCTCCAAGTGCATCCATGCTCGACCTAATCGCTTCAAGGGGGAGCATTTCAATCCTTTCTCTTCTTTGAATTCTGTTTATTTCCGTAGTTTTTTTTGCCTTTTGGTCCGCGTTGAGTTCTTTGTTTTTCTATGCTGAATCCAACCATATAAAGAACGTAAAATTTGAACTTACGGTTGGAAAGTTATAGCCTAAAAACTGAACAGAGGTCGAAGCTGAAAAACATAGAAACGAATCTGTCCAAATGGTGATAAATAGGTGATAGAAAGTGCTGTTTGTTTTTTTTCTTTGGTTTCTTGGTTTGTTTCTTTTAGTACAACAATTTATGTTGTTTGTTTGAATTTGTTTACAGTACTTCGTTCATTTTTGTTTATGGTTTGTTGTTTCATTTTATCTTAATTTGTTTTTATTTCTTATCTTAAAAATTTTAAAATTAAAAAAAAAAAAAAAGATTTTTCATATGAGCCGACTTATGGTAACCCCAGTGAGCACTTCCGTTAATACAGTGTCTAGGAGTTCTTTAGGCGACACCTTCGGTGTCTAAGAAGTTTGGGTTTTAAGCGGGACCATTGTGACCCCTCCAACCTTCCCGGATCCCCTGGCTGTGTTTTCTGAGGCCCTTAACTGGTCATCCGTGAGTTGCTTGTATATTCGTGTGTTTTTAAATTAAGTTTTCTTTATTTTCTTTGTTTTCTTTTCTGTTGAGTCTTTGTTTTTGTTTTGTTATGTTAGTTTATTTATTTATTTACGTGGTATGGTTAGTTAGTTTATTTCTGAGTGTTAAAACACTTTTTTTTTTTTTATTTCAAACATTGCATAAAAAAAAACAAAAAACAAAAAAAAACAAAAAACAAAAAAAAACAATAAAAAAAAACAATAAAAAAAAAAAAAACAACATCATCATCATCTTCTTCATCTTCTTCATCTCCATCATCATCATGGCTTGCCTCTATTTTCTCGCACTTGTAGAATCTGCAGCAGCTCCACATGGTCCTCATTTTTTCTCTGCAGTGCTTCCACGTGCTGATTGGCACAGTAGAGCCGCTTCTGCAAGTCCGCCACCATAGCCTTCAAGGAAGCTATTTCCTCGCTCATCGCAGCACACTCCCTTGTCCTCGCCAGTAATCGCATGCCCAAATTGGTAGCGGAGACCGCGTGGAGCACAGTTAAATTGTGGGACTCCTCTACCGCTGCCTTATCAGACCTCTGTGCCACATGCAGATGATCTGTCGGAGTGAGCTTGCTGCTAATCATGCCTCCTAGCAGCACTGCTCTGTTCGACAGTGCCTCAGAAAAGTTCGGTATTGCCTCAGCAAAGTTTGAGGCCGTGCCGTGATGATATGTGGAGTTTGGGAAGACAGGAGTTGGAGGAGCCCTTGTCTGGGCATTCGGTGGTGCAAGTGAGAGCTCAAGGTTGAGATCATCAAGGTGAGTGCATGAGGATGCCATTTTTTTTTCTGTTTCTGGATTTTTTGATGTTTTTCCTTGAGTTGCAGGAAGAAATGCTGGGTATCATCCGCTTGCAGAGGTGTTGTTTAAATAAACATATGCTGATGAGAGAGAGCCAACACCATTTCGGATTTCCCGGGCATGCTCGACCTAATCGCTTCAAGGGGGAGCACCTTTACTTTACTTTACTTTTTTTTTTCCTCCGTGTTTTCTGGGGTTTAATGTTTTTGCCCGTTACTTTCATTTTCTAGAGCTTTGTGTTTTTGCTTTTCCCTTTCGGCTATCATCTTTATCTTATTTTAGTTAGGGAAATGTGTTTTCTTTTCCGTTTGTCGTCTTTGTTTTCTTTTTCTTTTTCTTTTTCTTTATGCAACCTTACTCTTTTATTTCCGAAACAAAATAACGAAAATACAAAAACAACAAAATAAAATAAAAACAACAATAATGCAGTAGGAAATCATTTCTTCTCGGTGCTTGGTGTCTCGACCATTGGAGCTTTGAGTTTGGCCCTCTGGCTGTCCTCTTCCGGGGCTTCACGCACAGCTTCTTGGGGCTCATCACTTGAGCTCCCAAAGATCGCAATCTTAGCTTGAGCGTAACTACTCTCGCGATCTGCTTGTTTGCGTTTACCCGGTCGGTCTAGGTCCTCCAGCTGTTTTCGCATGTCGCGAGAGTACAACTCTACCATTTTTGATAGGTTTTTATTCTCGTCCCGCAATACTTCTAGCTGGTGTCGATTCACCTCCACTATCCTTGACCTCTCCCTTTTCAAGCTTTTTATAGCAGTCTGACACTCCTCAACCATACTTCGCTCCGCCGCCAACTTACCTTTCAGCACCTCTACCTCATGGGACTTCGCAAGTAGGCGATGACCCAAACTTGCGACTGTTGCCGTACTCTGCACGCTCAGTGCCAGGGCATCGCTCACGACCCGGTTGTCATCCCTTGTCCCCAGAACACGTATATCTTTAGGAGTCACTAAATTTCTAGCCACTCCAATGGCAACATCGTTGTCCAGGAGTATTGAGTCAGTTACTGTCACAGGCCCCCGTGCGGAAGCAAAGTAGGGCATCCATACTGGTGCCGCTGCTTGGCCTCGTGTCTGAGTCGGTGGAGCTAGGTTGAGATCCAACGAAAATGGGTAGTTAGAGGCCATTTGATTTCTCACTCTCTTTTCTTCTTTCTTTCTTTTCTCTTTTGTGTGTTTCTGAGTTTGTGTTTTTTTTTTTTACCCTTTCTTTTTACCTTTTATAGACTTAGTCTGCTAAACCCTAGCCGATGCGGTTCTGAGTTTTGTGCGGCCCTTACGGCTTATCTCTATATGTCGCCGCACCCGTTTCCCAACCCCCCTTAATTGCATTTTCACCTTTCACCACCTTCTAGTGAAAAAGTCGTCCCGCTTCACCCAAGAAGCCAATAATTCTGGCTTGGGGGATGTGACAGCTGCTTCTGCGCGGCGACACGTCTCTCAACCCTTTCACCCGTGACTTCCCAGGAACCAAGGCATCAGGGACCACGCTCTTCCCTTTCAGAAATCACACTCTTTGCGCTCCCATTGCACGTTTTTTTTTTAAAAAAAAATTAATAAAAAAAATAAACATAAAAATAATAACAAACGTGTGGGCTTCAGTTTTCATTGTGGGTCGGGTTTCACTTTAGTTTGGGTTTCAAAGTGGGTTAAATTCACCGTGGTTTGTGTTTCGAAATTGTGGGCTTTGGGCTTCAAAATTTTTTTTGGATTTCAGAATTGTGTGATTAGGGTTTACTGTTTCATTTTTTTTTTTTTTTGTTTGTTTGTTTGTGTTGTAATTTTTATTTTATAATTATTTTGTTTTTGTTTTCTTTTGTGATTTTGTGATTTTTTTTTTTTTAATTTGCTTTAATACCTTTCATTTGTTGTTATGACATTGTTTGTGGCTAATTTTTAAACATCGAGGACAATGTTCATTTCTAGGTTTGGGGGTATTGGAGTTTAGCATGTAAATTTGGTTTTTCCTTAATTATTTATTTATTTATTTATTTGCTTGTTTTTATTTTTATTTTATTTTGTTAAGTCTTGCTTTTATTTTGATTTTGATTTTGATTTTGATTTTGATTTTGATTTTGATTTTATTCACTTTCCGAACACATTTGATGAGATTGTGATAAATGTTTGCATGACTTAAATGAAAATTGAATTTTATTTATTATTTATTTTGTTTTCCTTGTAAATTTTTATTGTAAAAAAAAATTAATTAATTAATTAATTTGGCATCGTTCTAGCATGACATGTTCGAAACCTTCTTTGCACTTGCCATTTGTTTCATAATTTTCCAACTAAAGGATTTGCATGACCCAAAGAATTGTATCAAGCATAAATTAGACTTATATAACCATAAATGTGAGCTTTTGAGCCTTGTGCTTCATTTCATGAGTGTTATACACATACTCTTATTTTCTTAAAAGTTGTTGTTTGATCTCATTATTCATTGATTTGGTTGAATACTTAAAAGTCATTCATTCTTTTGCAATTCGATTTCATGACATTTAAGAAATGATATTAAGGCCCTCTTTGGATCGTTTGTACCTTTCAAGCTAACCTTATGCATGCTTCAGCATGATTTTCCATTGTTAACCATTTTGAGCCTACATGTAAACCTTTTTCTTTCATTTACCAATTATATTTCCTCTCCTTAGCCTGAAAAACAAATATTTACCTTTCTAAGGAACTCATGAGCTTTAATTGGGATGTGTTTTTCATACTTACTAAGTTTGGGAATTTCGAAGAAAAAAAAAATCACACAATTGGTGAAAGAAAAGAGAAAAATTGTGATTAAGTGGTGGTTGAATGAAATTTCATTTTTGGGTTTCATTTTTGGGCCTTCAAAATAATTTGGTGTTTGGAAAGGAGTTTGAATCAATGTAAATGAAGGTATAAGGAGTTTTGATCATGTAAAAGAAAAAAATCTAATCGTGATGATTCGAAGTCTTGTAAACAATTATTTTATGCTCTTACATTTTGAGTTCCTTGGACTTTGTATTATCCATACCTTTCATTTCTCACTCACCTTACACCCTTGGCCCCATTACAACCTATAATAAAGACCTAAATTGATCTTAAATGTCATGTGGTTGAATTGCATTCATTTTTCTACTTTTAAGTGTTTGGCATCCTTCTTGAGATCATATTAATGCAAGTTCTTCATCTTTCTATTTCGAGTTAAGTCTTTATGGTTTAACTCTAATCTCATGTTTATAACTGAGTGTTGCATTATAGCCCTCTTCCGAGTGATTCATTTGTGAGAGGACAACTTTGGTGAGATTTGAAGTTGAACTTGTGCTTTGTATGATTTTTGAAATTGTGTGAAAACTAAGATTGGGGAATTTGTTGCATTTGGCTATCACACTACCACACTTTGAGCATATTATGTTTTGAACTTTGCCGCTTTGTGAATAATGTTTAAAATTGAGCTTTTATTGTTAAAACTTTTGAGTCATGTGCATGAGTCATTTCTCTTCAGAAAATGTTCGGAAAGATTGTTTTGAGTTCTTTTTATTTTTGTAATTTTTTTTGTTTTGTTTTGTTTTGTTTTTATTAATGTAATTATTTTTTTTGTTTTTGTTTTTTTATTTTGCTTAAGGACTAACAATCTTTTAAGTTTTCTAATTAACTTGTTTTACAGAGTCAGTAAAACGTTTGTGGGTATCGTATCTGTTAAACCCTCAGGAGACATAACTCCTCCTACTAGGGATGCCTAGAGGTTTAAAGGCTTGTTGCATATGCTCAATGCAATCGAGTTACCTACGAAAGTGGTCTAGTTAACTTCTTGTTTGTTTTTATCTTTGTTTTCCTTTTGTTTTGCTCGAGGACTAGCAAAATCTAGGTTTGGGGGTATTTGATCGGTGCATATTTACATATCATTTTGTACCCTTCTAGCTTATGATTTGGTTATGTTTTTGAGTTAAACTTGTGCTTTTAATCCTTTTTGTGTTTATCTTTCAGTTCATTGAGCTTTAGGTAATAATGAGGGCTTTGGATAGTAAATGATGCAATCCATGCATGTTAGGGCCTAATTTGAATGAATGGATGAAGAGCTTAAAGACAAACTCAATTTTGGCTACAGTCCCCTGCCAGCTCAGTTTCGTAGGTCATATTGCAAGCTTTGTTTCAGCAACCTACACAGCTCGGATGAGGCCACATTCTTCATGAAAGTTGTTCCAATGGGTGTGTAATATAACATATCCAAACTTTAGCCCCATTGGATAAATATGGAGTCTGTTACCTAGCAAACACAGAGCCATGCTCAGGATGGATTTTATCAGCGCGCAAAATGAGTTAGCAATTTGTTTTGGCCTTAACTTCCTCCTCCGACCTTGGATTGGCCCAAATGATATATGGCTGGAAAGAAGACATTCTGAACTTCAAGTTTGAGTGCTTAAAGTCTTAATTTGCTTAAGGGAAGCCCAATTCGTAAGCCCTTGAAGTTGCTGGTCATGCTGACCTCAGGATGAGCTATTATTTCTGGTTGGAAGCTTGGTCATGGTGACATGAAGATGAGCTAGGGCTGCTGGTGGGATTTATTAGTGAAGTGCATCAACCATTTCAGATTTTATAATGGAAGTGTTGTATGCATTAGTGAAGTGCATCAACCATTTCAGATTTTATAAAACAAGTGTTGTATGCATTAGCCATACTTAATTCAGATTTTCAGCTTCCTTAGGCCTATATATAGTGAGGTTTCCCAAGCTTGTAAACACACCCCAAGGGGGGGAGCTCTCAAACACTTCTCTAGAGCTCCCTTCCCTTCTCTCCCTCAAATTCTCTTAGTTTTGCTTTCTAGCTCTCAATTCTAGCTTTCTTTAATGTTTTCTTAGTTGTAATTTATTTTTCTTGTAATGTACATTCTTTCTTAAGTATTCAAGTTTAATTAGTTTCCAAGTTTCAATTATGGTTTTTGTTCTTATTCATTATGCTTATAAGTTAATATGCTAGTTTGAATGATTGATCACCATTTAGGCTTGCATGTTAGCTATCTTGGTTTGAATTAAGAGTATACACCATGCTTTAATTCGAATTGAACTATGAATAGGAAGAGTATGTATGGACATTCGACAACAGGGATTAGATACATGCTTGGTTGTTTAAATTGTTCTTCTATGCTTAATGGGTTCCTAATGCTTAATTTTAGGTTAGACAACAAATGATCAAATTAGGGAATTAGGAACACAAGGTTATGACCACACACCATGGCTTAATCATACTTTAGCTAGAATCAATTCATTAATCTAAATTGAACTTGGGAACTTATTTGCTTGAGTTACTTATTTCTTTCTTCCTTGTTTTATGTTCTTTGTTTTTGTTTCTATTTTGTGTAGGGAAACTAAATTGGATCATTCAATCACCAATCCTCGTGGGATCGACCTCGCACTTACATATGCTATACTACCAAACGGCTCGTGCACTTGCGAGTATCACAAGTTGAGGATGCAACTGAATCCATTTTGGTGCAGCTGTATCTACGCAACAAAAGTCTATTGTTATTTATTGCTAATAAACTCGAATTAGCCTATTCACCCCCCTCTAGGCATTTTTAGTCATCCTACAGGTATTTTCAATTGGCATCAGAGTAGGCTGTTGGACATACTCATGCCGCGCGTTCTGTTGCACATCCCCCATACTTCGATGGCCACAATTACGGTGCTTAGAAGGCTAAGATGAAGTCGTTTCTTTGGTCCTTTGATGAACGTGTATGGTATATAGTAGTTCATGAATTTTCTGAACCCATAAAGAAGATCGGAAAAGGAGATGAAGAAACCACAATTCTCAAAACTAGAGAGGAGTGGACCACTGCAGAAGCCACACACAGTACTAATAATCAAAAGGGGTTAAATGCTATATTTACTGCTGTTTCTTTCGATCAATTTGAATACATTTCTAGTTGTGATACTTCTAAGGAAGCTTGGGATATTTTGCAGGTCACTCATGAAGGAACAGATACTGTCATGGGAGCCAAGCTTCAAATGCACACTTTACATTTTGAGACAATCATGATGGATGAGAATGAATCCTTTTCTGAATTTTATGCTACACTTTGTGTTATTGTGAATGCATGTTCAAATTTAGGTGAAAAAATTCCAGAAGATAGGGTGGTGAAAAAGATTTTAAGGTCCTTGCCTCAACGTTTTTCACCAAAGATCATAGCCATTGAAGAGATTCGTGACCTGAACACTCTGAAAGTTCGTGAACTCATAGGGTCGCTTCAAACCTACGAGATGAAGCATTTAGCTACTAAAAAGAATAAAAGAGTTGCTCTTAAAGTAGTTGATAAAGAAGATGGTGAACACCAATCTGAAGAATTCAATGGGGAGGAATTTGCTTATCTGTCACGACAATTCAAGAAGTTTTTCAAATATCAAAATTCCAGAAGTCACGACTCAAGAAATCACTCAGGTATAAATTCAAAAATTAAGCATGGTGATTATACTGATGGTAATTTTAAATCTTGCAGGTTTACTGAGAAGAAAACCACTAAAGAGAGAGTCAAGTGCTATGAATGTGAAGGATACGGGCATATTTCCTCAGAATGTGCCAACACACAAAAGAAGCAAAATGGAAAAGCCAAAGCACTAAATGTAACCTGGAGTGACAGTGATTCAGAATCAGAAAGTGAAGAAAATACCATTGCATTAATCACCATTGTCAGTTTGGATAAGGCACAGGAAAACAATGGGAATGATGAACCAAACATTGATTATGTGCTGGAAAAGTATGACGATCTTTTGGCTACTTCTCATAAACTCAACAAACGCAACAGAGAGCTTGCCAAAAGAGTTGCTGTGCTGGAACTTGAAAACAGCAGGACTGCCAGGACATTGCAATCCTCTGTTGCTGAACCAGAAACAATGGGTGAAGGTATGTACGAAAAATTGGAAATATTATAGAAAAAATGCATTGATCAAAATAAACTAATTGATTCTTTCACCTCTGACAATCAAGCCCTTGAAATTGACCTTAAAAGTTCAAAGGAAAGGATTATTGCTTTGACAATTGGTGCAGAAAAAATTGACAGAATGATTAGCATTGGTCGAAGAGATGGAGACAAACATGGCTTAGGTTTTGATTCAATCAACAAGTCTTCCGCTGTATCCGTCACGAAGTTTGTCAAACCATCACTTTCTACTAGTATTCCAACTTCTCAAACAACTCGGAGATTCATATCCACGTGTCACTATTGTGGAGCTCTTGGACACATCCGACCAAAATGCAAAATGCTCCAACAAATCTCAGTAAGTGAAAAATCCACCAAGGAGGGACATGTAAGAATTCAACACAAGATTGCATATCTTGTAAAAGAGGTAAGTAGGTTGTCAAAACTCTCCCATTCCTTATCTTTACCAAATTCAACTCTAGTGTGGAGGAGAAAGGACAAACAAAATTGCTTGCTGGCGCTTTCAAGTGATACACATCAAACTAATGCTCCTGAATCTTACATGTGAAATGTTTTGTTGCTCTTACTGCGCTTTCTGACTCTAAATCTAAATCTTGGTATTTTGACAGTGGGTGTTCGAGACACATGACCGGTGACAAATCATGCTTTTCAGAAATCTCTACAGAATGTGTGAGTGGAATGGTCACTTTTGGAGATGGAAGAAAATCCAAGATTTTGGGAAAAGGAAAATTTATGGCAATTGGTACACGTAGTCTAAACAATGTCTTACTAGTTGAAGATCTTCAAGCAAATCTCATCAGTGTAAGTCAACTTTGTGATGAAATAGGTGAGGTAAGTTTTACTAAAACCCAATGCATTGTCAATAATAAAGATGGATCAAATGTGATGATTGGAAAAAGATCACCTGACAATTGCTATTGTTTTTTCACTAATGAAGTTTCTCAAGTGTGTTTTAGGACAAGTGAGGATCATCTTGATTTATGGCATCAACGTTTGGGACATTTGAACTATCAAGACTTAATCAAATTGTCCAAATGTGAATTTGTAAGAGGATTGCCTAATCTTTCAGGTAGACGTGAGGGTGTTTGTGAAGGGTGCCAACTGAGGAAGCAAACCAAAAACCCTCACAAAGCTACAAACTCAATCTCTACTTCTAAAACTTTGGAACTGATGCATATGGATTTAGTTGGTCGAATTCAAGTTGCTAGCTTGGGAGGAAAGAAATACATTCTTGTCTTAGTGGATGATTTCTCACGTTTTACTTGGGTCATATTTTTGCATGATAAGACAGAAGCCTTTAATTCCTTTCATGTCTTGTACAAACTGATCATGAATGAAAAACATGAGACTAATTCTTGCATCATAAGACTTAGGACAGATCATGGAATGGAATTTGAAAATCAAGCTTTCTCTGATTTTTGTTCTGAAAAAGGAATAAAACATGAATTTTCTGCTCCAATCACTCCCCAACAAAATGGGGTAGCTGAAAGGAAAAATAGAGTCCTTGACATGGCTTGTGTCTTGTCGAAAAGTGCCAAATTGGCATATCATTTTAGGGCTGAAGCCATCAGTACTGCATGCTATACATCTAACCGTGTGTTTTTCAGGCCGCATACAAAGAGTACTCCGTATGAAATTTGGAAAGGGAAGAAACCAAATGTCAAGCACTTAAGGACTTTTGGTAGCAAATGCTACATCTACAAAGACAGGGAGTATCTTGGAAAATTTGATGTAAGAAGTGATGTTGGAATTTTTCTTGGTTACTCTATGAATATTCGAGCATATAGGAGTTTAATAATCGTACTAAAACAATAATGGAATCAGCTAATGTGGTTGTAAATGACGCCTCTATATTGCAGGTTGAAACAAGCCATGAAGATACAAATCTGGAAACACACGAACCTGTTGATATTAGTGAAACTGATTTCGAAGATTGTAACTGGCCCTTCAATCCTGTGATACGCAGACCTGGTGCTAAACAAGTTCAGAAAGATCACTCACCCTCTGATATTATTGGGAATGTTAATGACAAATTGAGAACTCGACAGCAAGTTTGTGATGAGGTAACCAATTTATGTTATGTATCCTTGGTTGAACCTAAACGTGTGACAGATGCTCTTGCAGATTGTTGAGGCCCAAAAAAGTCACGAGAAGCCCAAAGACATTTAAGGCCCGATATAACATATAATTTTGGTCATGCGTTAATCCAAGCTATATTTTGGGAATTAATTCATTAAATAAATAATAGTGTTCATGCCATGCAAAGCCAATAATACATTTTTCATATGTCAATCACCTATCAAGCTTACATGAACCCAAGTCATGTGGTTACGGGGCTTGCATGAGGGATTGTGGTGTGGAAGGTTACGGAGGTCCACAAGGCCCACAGAAGCTCTTGGATAATGGAGACTTTGGGCTAGCTACTTGGGAGCACCAAAGTCCAAGCCCATTACTTAGAGTTCTCCAATGTGGGTAAGCAAATGAGATATTTTCCAAGCATTTCCTTTTATCCATAGGAAATAGTCATTCTCCAAATACATAGCTTTACCCATTGGAAACAAGCCTTTTCCAGCACTCCCTATTACCCGTTGGAAACAAGCCTTTTCTAGCACTCCCTATTACCCGCTGGAAACAAGCCATTTCCAGCGCTTCCTTTTACCCATTGGAAATAGGCTGGTTCCAGCACCTCTCTTTGCCTATTGGAAATAAAGGAAAACCCCCACCCTCTATAAATTGAGAGGCATTTGCTGGGCATAATCAGTTTTCTCTTGGTGGTTGCATGCTTCTCAACAACCATGAGAACTCATCTTCTTTTATCTTTTTAGCTGCTGCAAGCATTCCAGCAGCCATCCCAGTTATCAACCTCCATATTTTGACTGCTGCAAGCATTCCAGCAGCTGTCAACCAACATCTCTTGGTTGCTTAAGCCCCCAGCAACCATCGAACCACTTTCCTTTCTCCCTTTGGCTGCTGCAAGCATTCCAGCAGTCATCCCAGCTATTCCTCAACCATTACAACCAAGATTTTCCTTCCTCCTCATACCTTTCCAAGCTATAAATACCATAGCCTTCAAGCCTCAAGCTTTTCCTCCCATCCTCCTCTTGAAACTTTTAAATCCCCATAGCCATAGCCACAAATAACAAATCATCAACACCCCAAACTCAAGCATATCCAACACCAAGCCGAGCACATGCATTCTCATTTGCTAAACTTGTGAATCTTTAGCTCCCACACTCCAAGCTCTCATGCCAAGCTAATATAATCTCATATCTACATCAGCAAGTCATCTTCACTTTTTCGTCAAGCTGCCGGAAACGTCAACATCAAACACGCAGCCGCTGGAAGAAGAACAGAGTACCCCCTGGGACATGCTTTTCCCTCGGGATGCTTTGGGCCTAGTCCTCGCTAACTCAGAAAAGGGGCAACAAACCACTCTATGGCGGTTCGAGAATCAACAAGCCCGGACGAGCCTTTCGACGGAAAAAGACCCCAGTGTCGCCTTGAAGAACTTTCCTAGACACTGTAATATCGGAGTTTACTTACTGGGGTTACCAAAAGTTGACTTATTTTGCAGCATGACATAGGAGATAAGGCTTGGTTGAATTTTAACCCAAAATAAGTTAGCTTGCATGATTGATGTGCTTGAGTGACTAGTGATGCTTGATTTGGCATGGTTGTGGTTTGCAAGAGTTGCTTAGTTTTGTATGCTTGATATTGGCTTGCATGCTTGGTTTTGATGTGTATATTTGGTATTGGCATGTATGCTTGATGTTGGCATGTATGCTTGATATTTGGCTTGGATGCTTGGCATTTGCATGTATGCTTGATATTTGGCTTGGATGCTTTGGCATTTGCATGTACGCTTGTATGCTTGGCATTGGCGTGTGCGCTTGGCATTGGCGTGTATGCTTGATTTTGGCTTGATGCTTGGCCTTGGCGTGTATGCATGATTTTGGCTTGTATGCTTGGATGCTTGGCATTGGCGTGTATTGAGTTTACAGCACCAGCCCTAGAACACTTGAATTGAATTTGGTAGACAAAACCTTAGTGAAGGTTATAGCGTGCACATGATGGCTAGATATTGGAAGAATGCTTGAAATATGGCATGTGCTGATAGATATTTTGTTTGACATGGGATAGGTGCTGGAAGAACGTGACTTGACTTGGCATGATTAGCTTGGATTTGCTACGAGGATGTGGATATTCTAATGGTTGAGTTGAATCAAGGTACAACTTGATATGGCATAAGGGTTCGCTCTTCCGGCAGCATGAATATAGAGCTTGTGTTATTTTCCAGGAGCATCTCGTACAGTGCATCATTATCTTCCATGTTTTGCTTGGCTTGAATCTTGGTTATTGGGGTTTTGTAATTGCCGGTGGTAGTGATTGCAATGAATTCCTTCCTCAGCCCCCAAGTGCACCATAATCATCATAAAAGATTTGATTAGCATGAGCTGCAAAAACTCTTGCAGCGTGGCCTTCTGAGTATTTGTTTGAGACATTGCATGGCGTGATGAACTTAGGATATCCCTTTGTTGGTGAAAATTTGACATGATAGCATGGCTTCTTCCCTGGGCTTCCAGCAGCTAGAACTGCCACGTTCTAACATTGTCATTTTTATGATGACTATATTGCTTGAAAAGCTTGATATTGTGATATCTGGTTTGGCTTGCTTGAAATGTTTGTACCAAGTGAAATGCTTGAGTTGCATGGCTTGTGTGGATTGATTCACAAATGCTTGCATTGATGCATGGTGGGTTGAAGTAGAGATGCGGGCTTGAGAGAGCATGAGGGAGCTGGGCGCATTATCTCCTTGACTGGCTTGGCCTTCACGTGGGCAAAATTGTGTTGCCCCTTACTTTTGAATTTTTTTTATTTGCAAGTGGCTGCCCTCCTTTCCTTTCATTTGACATGGCATGCTTTATTTTCTGATTTTCTCTCTCTTCTTTCTTCTTCTTCTTTATCTCAACACCCGTGCCCCCCATAGCCATTAGTCTTGTAGTGGCTCCTGAAAAATCACAAGCTTTAAAGTCAGTATTCATGCAACTGCACTACAAGAAAATTTGAAGATAAGAGCATTCTCTTTGATTTTGCTTTGTTAAGTTGTTCTGAAAAAATAAAAAAAGATGCAAAAGCATTTCTAATATTTTCTCTTATGTTGTAGACATACCTTCTCAGACAAAACATCTTGCGAAAGGCCTATCGGGGCTTAGGCAAATCCATCACAGCAAACTACACATGCAAACTCCAAATGACTTGAGGACTTCATGCCAAGCAAAGGAGAGAGACAAGAATCCAGAAGCTGCTGTAAATTTCAGTTTTCCTCCTCATCTGGAGAAAAACAAGCTGTATGCATCTCTTCCAGCAACTTGCTTCGCCTATTCCTTCTCATCTTCAGTTTGCTTCTTCTAAAGATCTTCTTTGAAGCAAGCTGCAGGAGAGAAAAAAAATACAAGCAGGCCTCTACTTTGTTTCTCGACCCTGAGTAAGCCAAAGAAAACATAACCCAACTCTGCAACGAATTGCTGACCCCAACAAGCTGACTTGGGGGCTTCATGCCAAGCAAATTCAAAGAAAGACACCATGCCATCCAAACAAGCAAACCCATCCACCTTTTTTGCCATACAATATAAATCATCTCTTTAATTACAACAAGCCATCTACCTCTGAGTTTCCACCAGTAATCAGCATCTAGCCTTTGTCAAAATCAATTTTGCAATTCACTCCCAAACATTATGCCTTTTCGAGACCTCAACCTCTTGGGGGCTTGCCCAATTTCAAAACATCTTGCCAGTTTCAAATCCTCCAGAAGCCTTCATATCGCAAGACAAGGTGCAAGCAAAACTCACCTTCATGCTGTCAAATTCCTAGCAAGTTAGTAAGAAGATGACACTTCTCATGCTTTGGAGCCTCTCAATCAAATCTGAAAACGATACATTAGCCAAGAATCAGCCGCCGGAAAGGGATGCTTATTTTATGAAGATGAATGCTTTATCAACCAAGCATTTGACAAATTCACATGGCATAAAACCAATCCACAGGACAAGAAATTTCATTTCATTCAAGCATTTCAAGCAATTCAAGCATTTCAAGCAAATTGAAGAACTCATGCTCTTGCGACAAAACCATACAACATCATGCTCTCACAAAAATATTGCTCAAGATCATCCTCTACCAATGCCCATATCAGCACTCAATTCCAAGAGAAAGGACATGCTAAATTCTCAAACAAAAGCAACATGCCAAGCAAAACTTATACACAAGCTTTCCAACCATTATAGCTAGAACATCCCACCTTTGAAAAATCACTAGAAATCAAGCTTACAACCAACAAGTCCCAAACTTTCCAGATTAGAACTAGGCATATCAAGCTTCATTTTTCCAAAATTTCGTTGCATTTCAAGCTAGGGAAGCATGTCAAACAGATTCCTAAAACAGCCTTGCAGATAATGACTGGATATTAGCTATGCAAGATGAGTTAAACCAATTCAAAACAAATGATGTGTGGTATCTTGTTCCACGTCCCAAAGACTCAAATGTAATTGGTACCAAGTGGATCTTTCGAAATAAGACAGATGAGAAAGGGAAAATCATGCGCAACAAAGCTAGACTTGTTGCCCAAGGTTATACTCAAGTTGAAGGTTTGGATTTTGATGAGACTTTTGCTCCAGTTGCAGGTTTAGAATCTGTTCGATTGTTGCTGTCCATTGCATGCCATCTTCGGTTCAAGCTACATCAAATGGTTGTCAAGAGTGCGTTTCTAGATGGTGTCTTACAAAAGGAAGTCTATGTGGAACAACCTAAAGGTTTTCAAGATCCTATCCATCCCAATCATGTATATCGTCTGAAAAAGGCCCTCTATGGACTCAAACAAGCCCCGAGAGCATGGTATGATCGACTGTCTACTCATCTTCTTTAAAAAGGGTACACGCGTGGTAGCATTGATAAAACCCTCTTTGTCAAGAGAACCAAACAGGATTTAATGGTTGCTCAAGTATATGTGGATGATATTGTCTTTGGATCTACGTCTGACATCTTTGTCAAAGAATTCCTTGAGGTAATGCAAACCGAATTTGAGATGAGCATGTTTGGTGAACTAAATTTTTTTCTTGGTTTGCAGGTCCAACAATTCAATGGTGGAATGTTCATCTCTCAAACAAAGTATGCCAAAAATCTGGTGTCCACATTTGGTCTAGAATCTGCCAAGCCCATTCGCAATCCTATGAGCACAAGCACTAAACTTTCCAAGGACTCACATGGCAAAAGTGTAGACCAAAAATTATACAGAAGCATGATTGGCAGTTTGCTATATTTGATTGCTAGCAGACTAGACATCTCCTTCAGTGTTGGACTTTGTGCTCGCTTCCAATCTGATCCCAAAGAATCACATCTACTTGCTGTGAAAAGAATTCTCCGCTATGTAAGTGGCACTACAAACTTTGGTGTATACTACTCATTTGACTCAAATGTTGAACTTGCAGGTTATTCTGATGCGGATTGGGCAGGCAATATTGATGATAGGAAGAGCACAACCGGCGGATGCTTTTACATAGGCAACAACCTTGTCTCCTGGTTTAGCAAGAAGTACAATTGCGTCTCTCTCTCTCCACTGCTGAGGCCGAGTACATAGCTGCTGGAAGCTGCTGTACACAGTTGTTATGGATGAAACAAATGCTCAATGACTATGGCATACGGCAAGGTAAACTGGTATCGTTTTGTGATAATATGAGTGCTATTAATATCTCTGAAAATCCAGTTCAACATTCTCGCACAAAACACATTGATATTCGTCACCGTTTTATTTGTGAATTAGTGGAAGAGAATGTGCTCTCGCTTGAATTTATCTCTACTGAAAAACAATTAGCTGATATCTTTACCAAGCCTCTAGACAATCTACGGTTTGAAACCCTTAGACAGTCTTTAGGTATCTGTGCTCTAGATTAATTCAAAGCCCACTGCATGCCAAAGTGTCTTCTATGCTGCATAATATTTAAATTACTTTTTGTTTTTATAAATCTGTCTAGCTTGTGCAAGGATTGTTAGGTCGTATTAATCCTATAGCTGTTTGAACGTATATGATGATCTTAGATTGGGCTCTAGCATTGCATTATCTTGAGAAAACACACTCTCAGCTTCACACAAAAGTTTCCTTTGTCTTGGTGCGTGATAACATTCATTAAATGATCTATCCATCTAGGTACAATTGCACACGCACGCTCTTTTCTTTGAAGTCCCTTGAATATCTCCTCTCATGCTCTTGTCTTTCCTTGGGATTTTCATAACACTGTTGGGCGTAAGCTCTTGATCTGTTTTCAAATTTAAAATTAATATATACCCAAAAAAAAAAAAAGGTGGTGACTTCTCATTACTCAGTAACCGGGCCTCTTGTCTAACCAACGTCAAGGTTCGAGTCAACAGGCTATGATGGTTGCTATCCTTGCTTATCTTTGGAGCCTTCATGATTCGGATTAGTATTTCCCCAGGGGTGCCTCATCACCCAATTGCTTATGGTCATTTGACTTGAGCACATTGATTGACCATCCGCTACATGGATCATGTCGAAAGCTAAATAAAGTGAGCCACAAAATCCGTAAAGAAAAATAAAAATCACATAAATTGATCATCATATACTTACTATGCACTCAATGTATGTGTTATCTTCGATGGGATTAGACTTGGGTGGACATATTCTTTGTGCTTAATTGAATAGAGTTCACTTCACACCTTTGCTTCTTGATGGTAGACTCATTTGGTGCTTTTTATCTTTCCCCATGACTGTGGTATGCCTCCTTTTCCTCTGTGATTTTGTGCGTCTCGTGTGGTGTTTTGCTTTTGTCCCTGCCATGCTTTGCTTCACATGCGTTTCAGACAGCGATGGGTTTGCTGCTACTTTCTCTTCTTGCTCACATGCTTGGCTTGTTTATGAATGGAAATTAATTATATCTTGAAAAGAGCTTTAGGTCTGCATCTACAGTGTGTTTTCTGTCTTGTTTGTTTTGAGTTTTATGGCTTGCCTGTGTTGTTTTGGTTTTGTACTTTTTGTCTTGATTGACTCTATGTTTTGATGCTTCAAAACTTCTCATTCTTTATGTTTCAGACTCCTATTTTCTTTTCGTTCTGTTTTTAAATTTTTTTTATAAAAAAAAAAAATCAATTCAAAAACCAAAAGCCACACGGTGCGTTTCATGCTGCGTGTTTAAGCTGTGCAGATTAGGTCTTCTTCCTCAATCCTATTCGCGCACCAGCCCCCATTGCCGTCACCCAAAGGTCTCTACTCTATGTGTCTTGCTCCGCCGCATCACCATGGTCACCACACGGAGCCGTCGTCCTTCCTCCTCCGTTGCCACTGATCACAGTCCATCACTTTCCGTGCGCCGCCGATCTGCAGCTTCTCCTTCTTTGGTAGTCATGCTTGCTGAACCCCCATCTCGATCTTCCTCCTCCTCGGGCTCGCAGCATCTAAGGTTCATCTGTTCTCTTTTGCAGTGCTCTCTGTGTTCCTTTGGATTTCCTAAACAAAAAGGGGGAGAGTATTTTGTGTTACATATGAGATTTAGGGGGAGTAACTATTGAGAGTAGAAACTTGAAATTTAGGGGGAGATATCCTTTTTTTTGTCTATGGGATCAGAACTTGTAGTACTCTGCTTAATCTCCCGACATATGAAATATTGCTATTTAACTGTATCAAGTTCTGGTTATTATTATTTCAATTCTATTATGCCTCACTGGTAGTCTGTTTGTTGGTGTGCAGACGTTACAAGAACTAAATATCTGTTTGACAAAGTAAACTAGGTTTGTGTAGGTTTTCTTGTAAACGTGGTTGATATGTAATCTAGTGTTTTGTCCAGGAAATGCCAAAGGGGGAGATTGTTAGTACGAAAATTTGTATTGGCATTTCCTAGACTTTAGCATAGGTTGAAAATTAGTTTGAGAGGAATTGTCACTGGACGTTTTGGCACAACTCGCTCAACCACATATTTCCGAGGCATGACTTGACCATATGAGGAACTTGACAAACAGGTAAATCATGACATAATCAGGCATTCAAAATAGGGTTTATAATTACAACTATTTTTTATGCCATTGTGATTTAAGTTACGTTGCTTATCTCCTAGTTACCTTGATTTAGGAGAAAATTATTTCTTAATAATAGTGGTTGTTTGGTGTTGTCATGATGAGTCCTTGTTGAATCAAGTTTCATATTCATAATGGGGTAGTTGGCTTGTCCTGCTGGATGTCTCATGAAGAGACCCTTGTGCATCAGGTTTAGGTGTCTAGTTTGAATAAGTTTTAGAGTTGTAGTTGCATAGCACTTGTGAACACATGGGTTTCTCTCTAGGGAGAGAAACCTGTTTTGAATATAAGCACGGTTGTTTCTCTTTATCCAATGGCTTTTGACGTTTTAATCTTTAGAGCATATTGGATCTGTTTGTGCAAAAGCTGCTGTGTTTATTTTCTTCAGTAAATCATCAAGTGCTCTTTTGTTGCTTGGTGATTTATTGAATCCTTTCATAATTCATAATTGCATACATATGCATGTCGGTGACTCATATGGTTGAGGGCACCAAAATCATTGTGGCGTTTATCCTCCCGTGAGCTTGAAGCAATCGCGACCAATATTGCGTTCAACGTAAGGAGTGTTGAAGATCATCCCGTGACAGAAGTTGAATTACACAGAAGTCGGTAAACTTTATCTAGATTGAGTCTAGAATAAGTGTCTAAGTACCTCTTGTAATTTCAATTTCATAGTGTATTTGTTCTTGACTAAGGAGTCCCGTGGATTTTCCCTAGAGGTGGGGTTTTACCACGTAAAATAAATATCTGCATGTTCTTTTACTTTCAGCTCTGCACATATCAGGATTGATAACCTATATCAATCCTGCTTCGAAAGTCTATTGTTATTTATTGCTAATAAACTCAAATTAGCCTATTCATCCCCTTCTAGGCATTTTTAGTCATCCTACAGGTATTTTCACAATGCAATGGTTCATGCTAAGTATTTTAAATATGAGATAGTTTCGTATGATATCTAATTTCTTGGGATTAACCTGATTCTTGTTTTTGTTTTGTTTTTTGTTTTGGAGTTTTTGATTGAAACGGTCCCCCAATTATTGCTCGAGTTTCATTTTGGTCTAACGAGCTAAATTTTTCATTTCAATAGTCCATTAACTCTCCATTTAGTATCAAAACGGTCATATTGTTAAAGTCTGTTAATATTATCGCTAAATTGAGGGGTAAAACTGTCCATATAAATTAAAATATAAATTAATTAATTAAAATTAAAGGAAACTATTTTTAAAATTAGAAAATTAAATTAAAAATTAAAAATTTGAATCTCACCAGAAACACCTACTGTCGTTGGAGGACCAGGAACAAGGAAGAGATGTGATTCACCACCACCACCACCACCACCACCACTCTGTCTGTCTGTCTGTCTGTCTCTCTTTCTCTTTCCCCCCACGAGCCTCCTCTCCCACCAAAAACTTCTCAAGACATCCACTACCTCCTCTCCCAGCTAGATAGATCCCATCACAAAAGCAGAATTAGCAATGAAGAGGAAGGAAATTGGAGAACAAGAAAGGAAGATGGAGTCGACCATGAAATCAGTTGGCTGGAAGTAGATGAAAGGTAATACCTGATCACAAGCCCAATTGAAGTTCCAACCCCAAAATCGAACTCAGAATACCCATCTCTAATCTGCCCTTAAAATTTCTGTTTCTAGTAGCTGTCCACCAAAGGGTTTTAGAATTTTTCTTCTTTAGTTCCTAAGATAGTATTTGATTCATTGAGCTGATGCTGCTACATGGGCAGGGACACCTGAGATATTTCGTCAGAATGCCCCACCTATGAATTTCTTTCCATTTCTGGAAAATTCAAGGAATGTGCCAACAACTCTTAGGGACTTTAAATCCATGGATTTGTTCCCTCAACAAGCTGGTTTTGGCTCCTCTGTTCCCATAGAAGAGGTTCCGTAGATCCAATTTCTGTAAATTTAAAGGCATTGTTGCAGCAAATGATTTTGTTCAGTTTATTGCACATGGGCAAGTAAGAAGTTATATATAGCTAGGTCTGTTATAACTTATATGTGAAGTATTTTCTTGGGCTCATTATGGCTTGTTCATCATGTGTCAGTGTGAAGAAATCTTCCCCAGGAGAGCCTCAAAAGGCACAAATGACCGTATTCTATGGCGGACAAGTAAATAGTGTTCAACAGAATAATTGACAGAGAGAGGAATCGGGTGAGTTGCAGGGATGGACAGACTTTTAAGGTAGGACCATTTTGATACTAAATAGAGGGTTGAAGGACTTTTGAAATGAAAAATTTAGTTTGTGGACCAAAATGAAACTCGAGCAATGGTTGGGGGACCATTTCAATCAAAAACCCTTTTTTTTTTTATAGCCTGATTCTTGTTTCTAACGTAATACATGCACCTGAAGTTAAGTGGTTTGATTAGAAGCAGTTATCTATGTTCTAATCCTCTCTTCTCCCATATGGCTTGTAAAAAAGATCATAATACATGCCAATGTTATTATTTATTATTTAGGATTTTATTATTGTTATGATAATTTTATTTTATGTATTGATTTTTACTTTACTCGAAATGACAAATTTAACCTTATCACTAACGGAAAATTGGATGAAATTCGAGAAACGTAAAGGGCAAGGGTTAAATTGGTTGTTTTAATGAGTTTGAGTGCTGAAGTGGCTGATTTTTAAGTTTGAGGGGTTGAGTTCGATTAGCATGATAATTCATGGGATAAAACTTTACTCCCAATTTTATTAGGTTATATTTGGGTTTTCCTGTTTATAATTTAGTTAAATATTATGGATGCTGGATATTTATTTTGCAGTATGCGAACGGGAATGGGAATGTAAGTAGCAGAAAAGAATGCTCAGTTGGCAGGGCCCCTTGTGAATGTGAAGCATGAGGATGGTGATGACTGATGAACAATTGCAAGTAGGCGTTACTTTTCCTTTCTATTATAATTATTTGCTTCTATAATTTTATAAATGCTCTCTGCTTAGATGTGTTTGTGGGTGAGAAATACCCATTGTTCTTCATGTTCAGCCACTCAAAAGGAGTGAGGCTTGGGATCTATTTTGCATGAAAGCTTTCTCTAGCTGTTCAAATAGATTTTACCCACCACCAGAGCTTTGAACTCAAAGCCAGGGATCTTGCTGGAAAACTCTAGGCATTGTAGCTTTGGGTGCTCTCATGTCAACCAAAAATTGGCTAAGCTTCAATGATTTACCCTACCATCTTAAGCTTGGTTGCATTTTTCCGGAAGATTATTTGATTCGGTGTAAAAGCGCTTATTCGACTTTGGATAGCAGAGGGGTTTGTGGAACAAGTTAGAGGGGCTAAGGGAGTGTCTTTGGAGCTGTTACATGAGCAAGGACTTCCCTCTTCTTTTACATATTGTTCCCCTTGATTCAGGAACGGAGAGTTTTTGCTGACGAAAATCAAAACTTTGGCACCTGTTGGATTGAATTAGGCTTGTGGGTTTTGAATTGGACAGTGTTGAGTATCTAACGCAAAATAAATTGGCAACGAGTGGTCGTCCAAGGTTGTCCAAGGCTTAAAATTCACTATGTGAGATTTTATATTCTTGACAACGATTGGTAGATATTGTTCTGGCTCCGGTGCCAGTTCTCTTGGGTTTTGAACCCAAGTTGATAGAAACTAGAGCCTTAAACACCTTATAACAAGGGGAAGGACCCATGGATGCATGCTATAAAGTAATATAATTGATTCTTCATTCATATATTTCAAAAATTGTTTGATCAAGTAATCAAAGATGAACATATTTCTACTTTCTCTATATCAGGTAATGGCTAAAACTTTCATATATATGACATCTCACGGAGGTACAACACCTTCAAATTCTTCCGTTGTTGCTGCTGCTGCTATGCTGCACACCGTTTTCAAAAGTTGTGTTAAAATATACCAAAGTTTATTTATGAAAAGATGGCTTAAATGGAGAAGCATTTCAATGTTATCTGGTAAGTAGGAAGAGAAGATAGGAAATTAGAAATTGTGTGCCTCGACTAAGCAAAGCTTGATTACCTCCTCAACCCGGTGTCCTTCTTTCTTCACCTTGTGGACATGATACTCTTTCTGATAATTATTTATATGAAAGAATCAGTACTTAATTGCAACAATCAATGAGCCCAAATTAGAGAATTGTGTTCATTTACATATCTTGTATTTAGAAAAAGAGTGAAAATCTTGAGCCTAACATACCACCTAGTTTTTAACAAAACATGTAGTCATATGGAAGATGTACAGAGTGAACACTCACCCACTACTTGATGTTTGGCTCATCTGTTAGACTGAGTGAAGATAACGGTTTTGAAAGAATCTCCACAGGATCAGCCGCACGGGAACTGCTCGAATCTACCAGGGATCTCATTGGAACAACTTTGTCTCTATACCAATTGAGAAACAATGGATGGATGATTCAAGCCATGTCTATAGAAACCTTTTAATCAGCACAAATGTACTGTTCTATTCTGTACAACTTTAACTTTTGCTAAATTTCTATATGTACACAATGAATAAATTCACAAGAAAAATTAAAAGTGAGTGCATACGTACCCCTCAACACATCTGAGCAGGCAGAGGTTCATCTTATCAGCTGTATAACTACGAAAAATGATCTGAAGCCGCTCCGCAAATTCGGTAGTATCAGAAACTGGAAGAACATCCCAAATCTTCAGAACCTGGACGTAATCTGAGTTCTCCTCGAGAACATCTACAGACCAAATGAGATTCAGCTGCCCTTTCACTTTATACTTCTCTAACAGCTGACCACAAGTACCCCGATGAACTATAACTCCTTTATCCTTGCAAGATTGGCGCCAACCGTCAGAGAGCTTTGTTAATAAGGAAACCACTTCTTGACGGATGTCAGTGTCTTTAATCTTCTCCATGGAATTCTGAAATTTTTTGGTGAAATAAACCTATACAGGAAGAAGATTGATTAATGCTAATACTAATATATGAAGAATAAATGCTGCAAAACACAGAATCTAAATGCAGAACGAATTCGCCTTTAAAAAGGCATGTTCCCCTATTCAGCTCTCCCTGGATAATTTATACATGTTACAAAGGAGATTTGTGAAGTCTATAAAGCCTTGATAATTTAGGAGCCATGTAGAACTCGAATGAAAGGGAAATGTAGCAGCATACCTTCCATTTGGCGTTTTTGAACAGCAGAGAATCAGCATTAAGTAGAATATGTAGTTGGCCAAGCTCCATGAGGGCTGCTGCAATGGCCTGAGCCAAGTCCTTGTCCTCATGAGCATTATAAAAACATTTGCGTTTCTTTGCATCAAGAATTAGCTTCTTCCAAATAGAGTTACTGCTAATCAAAGTCGCTTCGTTCCCCAAAATCCAAAGACAGTACCTAACAGACATAAAACAATTGATGAAGTTCGTCAAAAACCATCAAAAATTCAGACACTAGATAGAAGCTGCTGCAAGTAAAACCCCTAATATGACAAAAGTACCTTGCACGCGTTAGCATCACGTTTGCTCTTTGAAGGTTGGAGACGAAACCTACAGATCCTTTCTCATTACATCTGACAGTGGAGATAATTATCACATCATCTTCACCACCTTGAAAGCCGTCAACAGATCGCACACTTACGGAGAAGTCAGTGCCAGAAACTTCACTGTATTCTCCGACTCTCTCTTGAATTGCATTAACTTGAGCTTTGTAAGGTGATATTACCCCAACACTAACCTTCTTCTTTGTTCGAGTAAATTCTGTGGTCCATTAAAAAGAAATAGTTACAAAAAAGCTAAGAACATATACACTAGCTTACAGCAAAACGTACCTCTGTAAAGGCTTGCCACAATCTCACAGACCACAGCAACCTCAACCATATTTTTTGGACTATGCCAGCGATCCAATTCTTCTTTTCCATTGACTATATCTATAAAGGAGTAGGATCCGTACATTTTTCCTGAAAGAAAAGACCTCTCATAGCTTCTTTGCTTGACATTTGGACCATCTAATATCCGGTTCTTGTAAAATTCCCCTTTTGGGAATATGCTGATTGATGGATGCATTCTGTACTGGACATTGAGAAGGTGCTTCTTATGTCCCAACTGTACAAGCCTTCCGAACAAACTTCTTCCAAAACCAGCCTTCTCAGAAATCTGAAAGTTGCATTGTTCAAAATTCACATAAACATAAAAGCTTATCAAAATTTGAAAACTAAACAGCACAAGGGACAAAATGAAACCTTGCTTTTAACCATAGCAGGGAGTTGCTTCTCATCTCCTATGAGAATAGCATGGCGAAGACCAGGCAGTTGCAAAGGAATTGCTGATTCACATTCTTTAAGCTGAGCAGCTTCATCAATCACTAGCAATTCTAGAGGTCTCATTCTCTCTGTGTGCAATTTAGCAGAGCTTGATGCGGTGCAAAATATTAAACAAGCATTTGCCAAGCACAATGTCCTTATTTTCTTCAAATCATTCAAATCAGGAACAGAAAATTCACGAAGTGACATCAGTGTACGAACACAATCTTTTAGAACTAACTGGGACCTTTCATTAGCAAAACCAACATCCTGCAGTAAAGCTTTAAGAGAACTGAGCAAATCCGAAGCTCTAATCATGGCCTTCACAACCTCCAGTGAAATGCAAGAAGTTGGTAAGTGGGTGTACAAATTTTCCATGCAAATCTTCAGATCTTTACCAATTGAACAAAGTTTTTCCTTCACAAACTCCTCTAAGGTCAGAAAATCATCCTCATCATCCTTTGTTGAGTTGCTATCATTGACCACTCTCTTCATCGTTGTCAAAAGATTATTGCTATCTTTGCCATCCTCATCGCATCTTCTTTCCCTTATTTCTTTCGAATACAACAAGTACTTTTCCTGTGGATCCTCAAGCAAACCTATCATTGATTCCAACCAATGTTTCCATCCAGTCCAAGGGTTAAAACACTCGGCCAGAATTTCAATACGATAATCAAGAAATACCTCAACAAGGTCATCATAATTATCGATCTTCATCCGCTCCCCATTCCCAAATAGAATTATATCTCCAAGTCCATACTTTCCACAACCAAGAGACTGATTAACCAATCCCGGCAGTCGCGCTGCCACTTCTAACACGGCGATATTCGTTGGAGCACATGTTAGTGTTCGGCACTTCAACTTGAAGAGGGAAAAGAGTGACATAGCAACTGTCTTGGTTTTTCCAGTCCCAGGAGGACCCCATATTAGTTTGATGGTATTTTGGTGAGTACATTTACTCAAACTGATACTGTTCAAAACTGCAGCTTCTTGGGAATCATTTAGATCAGAGCCCATTGAGGGCCATCTATTTGAAAGGGCAGCAGAGCATTTTTCTTTGGAAAAGCAAATTGAACAAGAATTCCCACCCTGTAAGAAAGAAACATAAACCTGTTGTTTGGGGCTTTGGGAATCAATTAGCAACTAAGCATGGCCAACAATGCAATCAGAGTAGATCATCCTTGTTTTGAAAACATGAAGAAGGCCTAATGAATGTGCATGCATGATGTTAAAGTAAAGATAGAGTCAAGAAGAAAAAAATTACATGTGATGAATTGGGTTGCACTTGCAGCACATTCTTTGTTAAATTTGTGTTGGCCCCTTCTGAGTTCAAAGCTCTCCATACGCGAACATTTGTCGTCATGTTGATTAGATAGACAGCAAGAAGTTTTTTTCCTCCTTCTTTATTGATAGGCTTTGATGAGAGTATTGAGAGGTTATTATCTCTGCCTCGAAGAACATACGCAATGAGATATGAATCTCTGGGCTTGTTCACATCATTGGTGCATTTTGGTCTGACATCAGTCAAGGCAATAAGATCTCCAGCCTGCGGCTCATATGATCCTGCAGCTTCTCCCCTGCCCTTAATTATAATATCATAAAACAAGTCCTTGGGAGGTTTATGAACCTTAGAAGTTTTAACAGACAGAATTTCACAGATAGGTGCCTGTGACAGAGTCATCATGCTTGAGAGTAAATCAACATGTGTTTCCTCAACAAGTGAAGGAATGAACGATTTCATGTAACTCGTCACAGTCGAAAATGTCTCAGGAATTTTCGTCACCTGTAAGTTGACACAACCAAAGTGAAATCGACATGCATAACTCATCCCATTGTAGCTAGTTTTCTAATTAAGCATTGCTCAGAAAACATGATGACATGACAGAAATTAAGCATTGCTCAGAAAACAAACCTGTTTTTTGTAAAGATTTTTTTTGAGAACATCCTTCATAGACCAAGAGAAGACCAAATCGATTAAGCTTCTACCGGCAACGCCCTCCTTTTTCACATTACTCTCTTGATGATCCATAGCTGCTTACTGATCTTTTGCTATCTGCAATGACTACTTTGTAAGTTGTGGAATTTCAAGTCAAGCGCAAGTCAATTACTTAGTCTAAGATCATTTTCTTTTAAAGTATATATATAGTAAATTACTTAGCACGGAAGCAGAGCATGGCTTGCCATTTGGTCAAAACAAGTCTGCAGGGTACAGTGAAAGAGACCTTCCCAGCAGCTGCATATTTCCTTTTTCTTTGCATCAACAACTTGATAGCCAAGTACTTCTGCAATAAGTCAAGGACTAAACTAAGAGGAAAGTGACAACTTGTAATGATTTATGTTTTTAAAAAAAATGGAAGGAAAATAAGGATTAAAGATTATGCAAATTTATTTTTATAGGAAGAAAACAAACGGGTACAAGAATTTTGGAATATTGAATATAATATACAGAAGACCAAGAAGGCGACAGCTTCAAGTGCTTTTTCTTTTTCTGACCGAAAAAAAAAGAGTGCTTTTTTCTTTTATTAAAGTCACACTTCTGTTACGTGGGAAGTGAGAAATGAAAATTCACTCCAGAAAAGTAAAAAGAAAAAAATGAAGACGAAAAATATAAAAAGCAGTTTAGTTAAGCCTAAAGGCCATCAGAGATGTTTCAATGCATTACAAATTTGTATCTAATGGGAACAGAATTCAATAAATTGTGATTAATGGGCGATCTAACAGCTACAATCGTGTTAGTTCATCCCCTACCAATTCCTCCTATTTGTTTCGGTAACTATACAGAAGAAGGTTCGAATTAGTTCTGAAACAAAATGCTGGAAAAAGAATTATGGTCTGTGTAATACAATATTTTTGATTCATATTCTATGTATGACCTTTTAGACTAACTCAATTTTGCGGCCATAAATTCCAACATAATTTCAAATAAATTTCAATGTTTTCTTTCTGTATGAACCTTGTCTGCAATATATTCTTCTGGGTGGCTGAATTTCCATGGAACTGGCAAAATTTAGATCGAAAAGGACCATCAACTAAACAAAATTTCTACCACGAAATAAATCCGCTAGTCTCAGATAACTAGTACACGAAGTAATCGGTACCAAAATAGCAAACTTAACTAAGGAAAAATGGTGATGTTGAGCACTCTTAGAAGATTCTGCGGTCTAAAATCAGAACAAAAAAAAAATAACATTAATCTTAAGCCTTGTCAGCCTTGGAAGCAGTGGCAGCAGCTTGCCCTCTAAGTCTTCCTGTTCTCCTTGCAGCAATGAGACCGACCTTCTGGCCAGGAGGAGCATCACGCCTGACTGTGCTTGCATGTCCAATGTGCTGGTGGTTACCTCCTCCGTGAGGATGCTCAACTGGGTTCATAGCCACACCACGAACCTTAGGCCAGCAGTTCCTCTTCACTCTGAATTTGTGGTATGCATTACCAGCCTTGAGCATTGGCTTTTCAGTCCTACCGCCGCCAGCAACCTGCCCAATCATTGCCCTGCAACCACTTGGCACAATCTTCTTCGCACCAGAAGGAAGCTTAATCCTGTTGAGAACATGTAAACAGACACAATGACTTAGTCCCTAACCAACGCAGCAAGCATGTCACACCAACACGATCCATTATTTGTAAAAACACAACTGGCATAAAACCTTACTATAATCAATGCATAACATTTCAAGTAAAAGACCTTGACCAAGAAAACAGAGAAGCTAATGACAAGCTAAACTGAGAAGTACATTCAGTAATAGATGTCAAAAACCGAAAGATCAAATCGGATTAGTACAAACCAGAGCCTGCACAGGTAGAAAGTGAAGACAAGAATATAAAGCAATTATAATCTCAAGAAAAATCACATAACACACACTTGAAATAAAATGAAACGTTGGTTGAGACCCAATCCTACTAAAATTCAAATATAATCCAACCCAAGTCAAAAGTCTTACTACTAATTATATTGGTTCATAGCCACACCACTAATTCAACAAAATCCAAGAAACAAAACACTAGCTACTTTTACCCAAGTGGGAATTTTCAATAAAAATGTCATATTTCATGCTTCATTATTGAAAGCAAACTACATTTCATCAAATAAGATATAATTACTAATTAATGTTCTTAGGATATAATTATCAAACGGAAACAGAAGGATGAGAGAGAGAGAGAGAGAGAGAGACCTGGAGGTATCGTTATCAGGGTTGTGGCTGATAACAACAGCGTAATCGCCAGAAGCCCTGGCAAGGACTCCACGGTCACCAACATGGTGCTCGACGTTGCAGACGACAGCTCCCTCCGGGATCGATCTGAGAGGCAACACATTGCCGACGACCAGATTGGCCTTCTTCCCACAGTAGATGAACTGGCCAGTGTAGATTCCCTCAGCGGCGACGAAGAGCTCGTTCTGCTTCTTGTATCGGAAAGGATGGCGGAAGCTGACTCGGGCGAGCGGGGCTCCGCGACCCGGGTCGTGGATGATCTCGGTGACGACGCCCTTGAGGTAGCCGTTGCGCTCGCCGAAGTCGAGGCTGCGGAATCGGGCGGGACCCTTGCGGTGGTGGGTGTGGGACTTGAAGACCGACCCTGCACCCTTACGCTGAGCTCTGATGACTCTTCCCATGGCGGCTTCCCGCTGAAATGTCTCTCTTCTCTGCTAGCGGTAGCGGCCCCCAAATGTTGCTTCGCAAGTAAACCCTAGAACTCACAAATTTATAGCATTTGGATACGGCCCAAAATGTGTTAGAGTTGGGCCTAATTTTTATAATTCGAAACGGATTTAATTTTTTTTTTTTTGGTCAATGAGAGGATTTAAATTTAGTCCTAGTGTTATCTGCCGTTTTGCCCCTTATATTGTACTATACCTTAATTATCAATTTACTCTTCATACATTTTTTTAGGTACATTTAAGGACTTAAACTGTAGTTAGTGGGGTATAGCTCAGTTGGTTGAACTCTTTCACCTTCATCCATGTGGACAGATATTCGAAACCCCCAAGCACCCAATGAATATTCGTGTAAATCCCCCTCTCGTAATCGCTTGTAATAAAAAATAAAATAAAAAACTTAAACTATATAAAATAGGCCATGATTCCAATTTTTGCTTGATATTGATTGATGCATGCTGCACATCTTTGAGATATGGGTTTGTTTTGTCAATGGATTCAGGTATTGGGTTTTTAGATTGCAGGAGCTTTGGTAGTAGAATTGTTTGAAATAGGTTTCTTTATGTTGGGCAACTTTAAAAATTGGGATCAGCTGCATGCTGGATTTACATTTTTAATGAACCAAAATTTAGGGATTGGATATGCACTAACTTTTGAGCTTGTTTATAATTGCTTAAAGTTCTTCAAAAAGAAAGGGTTTAGGGTTTCACAAGAAGAAAAATAGGACTTCACAAGAATAAAAGAGGATCCATGAATGAAGAACAGCCACAATCAAGAATAGAAGGAACTTTCAACCAAAAAAAAAACACCAGCTATCAAGTAATAAAATATGGTTCATATATTTCGATAATTGTTTCACTGAATTGCTGCATCAAGAAATTAAAGACCACCAGAAACATGCTTCTTCTACATCAGGTAAGTTGCTCTGCTCCTGCTGCTGCACACACTGTTTGGTTAAGCTCTAGACGTGCTGCTGCAATAGCCTGAGCCAAGTTCTTGTCATCATCAGCATTATAGAAACAATCACGTTTCTTCGCATCAAGAATTAGCTTCTTCCAAATTGAGTTACTGTTTCTCAATGTGGCTTCGTTCCCCAATATCCAAAGGCAATACCTACACCAACACAACCACAAAAAATTAACTTCATCAAAACTACCAATAATTCAGACAAAACATGTAATCTACAACATGAGCAAGCTACAATGTAACAGTAATACCTCGCACGAGTTAGCACCACATTTGCTCGTTGACAATCGGAGAGGAAACCTACAGATCCATTCCAGTTACATCTGACAGTGGAGATAATTATAACATCCTCTTCACCACCTTGGAATCCATCAACAGATCGCACACGTACAGAGAAATCTGTGCCAGAAACTTCACTGTAGTTTCTGACTCTCAATTGAATTGCATTAACTTGAGCATTGTAAGGCGATATTACCCCAACACTAACCTTCTTTTTTGTTCGAGTAAATTCTGTGGCGAACAATGAAAAGTTACGAAAATTAAAAATTTAGCTAAAACCTTCTCAAGCGGAGCAGCATATTCTTACAACAACTAGCTTAGGACAGTAATTACCTTCGTAAAGGCTTGAAACAATCTCATATACCACAGCAACCTCAACCATGTTTTTCAGACTATGCCGGTGATCAAATTCTTCTTTTCCATTGGCTACATTTATAAAGGAGTACGGCCCGTACATTCTGCCCTCAATGAAGGACTTCTCATAGCTTACTTCACTGACATTTGGACCATCTAATATCTGATTGTTGTAGAACTCCTGTTTCGGAAACATGCTGATCGATGGATGCATCCTATACTGGACATTGAGAAGGAGCTTCTTGTGGCCTAACAGTACAAGTCTTTCGAACAAACTTCTTCCAAATTCAGCGTTCTCAGAGATCTAACAAGTTCATTTGCTATGACGTTAAGATAATATTATATATATTGTGTGTGTGTGTGTGGGGATAAGCTTGTCATTATTTGGAAAACTATAGAACACAAAGGATGACAAGAAAACCTTGCTTTTAACCATAGCAGGGAGTTGCCTCTCATCTCCTATGAGAATAGCATGGCGAAGACCAGGTAGTTGTAAAGGAATTGCTGATTCACATTCTTTCAGCTGAGCCGCGTCATCAATCACTAACATTTCCAGAGGTGCCATTCCTTCAGTGTGCAATTTTGCAGAGCTTGACGCAGTACTAAATATTAAACAAGCATTTGCCAAGCACAAATTTCTTATTGTTTGTCGGTCATTCGAATTTGGAACAGAAAATGCACGGAGGGACTTAAGAATTTGAGTGCAATATTCTTCAAGAAGTAATCGTAACCTATGATTCGCAACACCAGCCCGATACATTATAGATTTAATCAACGTAAGCAAATCCAAAACTGTAATCATGTCCTTCACAACCTCAAGTGAAATGCAAGATGTTGGCAAGTGGGTGTACATGTTTACCATACAAGTTTCCAGCTGCTCACTAAAGTAAACAAATTTTTTCTTCACAAACTCATCAAACGACAAAAGATGATTCTCATCATCACTTGTTGAGCTGCTATCATCTTGGTCATCACCCTTATTGTGTTTTTCCCTCTTTTGCTTTACATACAACATGTAGTGTAGCTGTGGATCCTCAAGTAGACCTATCAGGGATTCTAACCAGTGTTTCCAACCAGACAAAGGGGCAAGACACTTAGAGAGAATATTAAGACGAGTATCAAGAAATACCTCAAAAAGGTCGTTATACTTATCGATCTTCATTTGCTCCACATTCCCAAATAGAATTATATCTCCTAGTCCATACTTTCCATAATTAAGAGACTGATTAACCAACCTCAGGAGTCTCGCCGTAACTTCTAACACGGCAGTATTGGTTGGAGCACATGTTAGTGTTCTGCACTTCAACTTAAAGAGGGTAAAGAGTGACATACCAACTGTCTTGGTTTTTCCAGTTCCCGGAGGTCCCCATATTAGTTTTATGGCATTATGGTGATGACACTTGCTCAAACTGATACAGTTTAAAACTGCTGCCTTTTGGGAATCATTTAGATCAGAGCACATTTTGGACCATTTTCTAGAAAGGGCAGGGGAGTATATTTGTTTGGAAAAACAAATTGTGCAAGAATTCTCATCCTGTAAGAAACAAACATAAAATGGATTAGTGAGGTATGTGAAAATAGTCACATAATAGCTTGGCAGGTAAAACCAACATAACTGGATATCGAGGGAGAGACTATTTGGTTTAAGAGTTAATTGACAATTAAACATGGTTGGCAATCCAATCAAATAAGATTTTTATTCAAAAACATGAAGAAGGTTCAGCGTGCATGATTTTGAGTTGAAGATAAGAGTAGAGAAAAATACATCTGATGAATTGGGTTGCACTTTCAGCACATTCTTAATTATATTTGTGTTCGCCTCTTCTGAGTTCAACGCGTTCCATACACGAACATTTGTGATCGTGTTCATCAAATAGACAGCAAACAGTGTTTCTCTCTTGCTCTCTATTTGCTTGAATCTATTTGGACCAAAATTGACATGGGTCAATTCGTTGTTTATTTGGGGCAGTTTAATTTCCGGGCCCCAACAGTATCCTTCTCCACTGATAGGCTTTGATGAGAGTATTGGGAGCTTGCCTGAGCTGTCATCTTTCGATCGGAGAACATATGCAACAAGATAGAAATTTCCAGGCCTGTTCAAATCATCAATGCATTTTGGTCTAATATTAGTCAAGGCAAAGATATCTCCAACCTTTGGCTCATATTTTCCTGCATTACTTTCGGTTTGTCTCGTCTTCCTAACTGTAATTTCATAGAACAAGTCTTTGAGAGCCTTATGATGCTTAGAAGTTTCAACAGTCAGAATCTCACAAATAGGTGCCTGCGAAAGAGCCATCATGCTTGAGAGTAAATCAGAATGAGTCTCCTCAATAAGTGAAGGAATGAATGACTTCATGTAACTCGCCACTGTCGAAAATGTCTTTGGAATTTTGGTCACCTGCAAGTGAATTTTGGTACACACATATATAATTATGAGCTAATTTACCAGTAATTTAGATATTATGCAAAGAAAAAGATTGAAAGAAGCAAATAAAAGCTAAAGGCAGTTATTTTATATATATAAACTCATACAAATTTTTTTTTGGTCTGATAAACTCATGCATATATAAACTGAAAACTCATGCATTTACTAATATAAATTATTTATAAAATGAGATGAAAGGAAAGTTGACAACACACTAGCTAGATATGCATGATGAGATAAATAACTGGAAAGAAAACCTGGTGTTTATAAAGATCTCTGTCGAGAACATTCCTCAGAGACCAAGAGAAGACCAAGTCTATTAAGCTTCTACCTGCAACTTCAAAAGGCTTCTTCACCTCATTCTCCTCATCCATAATTATTACTTAGTCAACTGAATTCCCCAACTTCTGATATATATATATATGCACAATGGCTTCTGATTTCTTCCACTTTGCTTAGTACAGACGCGAGAGTACAAAAAACAAGTTTACAATAACACCCTCAACTATCATGACTGTAGAGTTTAACACTTGAATTATTTTTTCAGCCAATTTACCCTTCAGACTATTTTAAAGGGTCAATTTAGCACATGCTGTCAAATTTTTACGCTTTCATCCAATTTTCTAGGGGTGAGCATGGGTTGGGTTCGGTCAGTTTTAGTCTTAACCCGTAGTCCAATCCGATATATATCGGTTTATGATTTCTTGAGCTCAAGACTCGCTCATTATTAGGTTAACCCAACCCAACTCAAATTTTTTGTGATCAAATTGGGCGGTTCGGTCAGGTTAACTCAAAATTAAGCTTATGGATTTTTAGGTTTAATGGTCCCTGAACTTTGACCTGATTCGCATTTTAGTCCCCAAATTTTCAAAATCATTCCTATGGTCCTTCAACTTCAGTTTCGTTAGGACAAATGGTCCTGCAGTCAATTTTGTTAACTTATCCTGATTTTTAGGTTCAATGGTCTCTAAACTTCGATTCGATTCGCATTTTGGTCCTTCATTTTCCAAAATCGTTCATGTGGTCCTTCAACTTCCAATTTGTTAGGACCAATGGTCCTACCTTCAGTTCTGTCAATTTTTTTTGTCAAAAATGACCATGTGCGTACATGGGGATTAGTTAAGGGACAAAAACGTAAATTACTTGGCTCGTGATATATGTGGAGCAATTCCTTTTTCCCCTGACCAACCACAACCCAGCTCAGCCACCCCAACCACCATCTTCCCCGACTAACCACAACCCCCACCCCAGCCCTTGCAATTACTCAACACACCTATTGAACTAGCCAACCAACACCCCAGGGGCGGCCCTGAGGGTGTGCAAGTGGTGCCACCGCACAGGGCCCCCGAATTTTTTTATTTGTATAATATATATATATATTTAGCGAGCAAATTTTTGACACGAAGACATTTCTAGTTGTATTGGTTTGCAGGGCCTCAACTTCCATTCAGGACACAACTTCAAAACCCGCTTGTGTAGATCAATCATAGTTTTAGTTCTTTTTTGGTTTTTTTGGTAACAACAATTAATAATCATAATAATTAAAAAGGCAAACACGTTATTTTCTGTAAGTAATAATCATCACCAATATCTCTCCTTGGCTCTCTTTTTTAATCCTTTGACAATTTTTTTTATAAAAATTATAGTTGAAAATTTATTATGTACAAGACCAGTAAAATTTCTTTAAAGAACAGAGTCATATGCAAATGTGACCTAGCTAGCAGCAAAATCACCATAATGACAATTAAGGTCAAATTAAAATTTTGGTTTGTTTTTTTGAAACTTATTGTTTTCGTTGAAAGATAAAAACTGCTCTGCTGTCTCTCAATCACATAATGTTGCAACCACTGTTTATAGCAGCTTGTCCAATGTCAACACCAACATTCAATATCCCAGCTACTTTCACAACCACATACTGAAATAATAAATTCCCGATCACAAGGAATTAGTCAGTAATTATGTAGGCAAAGGTCATGCTCCTTATTCTTTAGTTAAAATTTAGCTAAAAACACACAAAAGTTATTTGGGAACTCTATAAAATTTGAACTCCAATCATACTCCCTAAATTAGGAAGTCATAAATACTATAGTTATTTTTTAATTCAATATGATTGGTTATCATCTCTATAAAAAAAAATAGTTTGTATTAATTAAAAGTTTAAACTATGCATAAAACGAAACATCATTAAATTATAAGGAGCTACTAGGAGTTCTTTCTCTCTCTCCTCATATTTAGGAGTTCCTAAAGGTCTCTCTATTTTAGGAGGTGAATAGGGAGCATGGTTGGAGTTGTATTTTTCCAATTCCTCCCTAAAATTTGTCTAAGAAAAGTGGTTTAGGGACCCCATTGTGGATGTTTTAAGTGTGAGTAATTATAGTGTACGTAGTATGAAAGTATGTCACATGGTATAACTCATTTGTTAGAATATATAAGTGGATATTTATTGATATTATATTATAAAAGTGGGAAATATTAACCATATCGCCCATCCATATTATAACACGTGGACGAGTTACAGCAGCCTTGCTACGTAGTAAAGCGTACGTACATGTTGGTTTTTGGCAAGTCATTAGACACAAACAAGTTTAAACACTTAAATCAATCTCAACCACATGATTTCATTGAAATAGATCCAACGACTAAGCACCTCATTCCTCAAATGATGACACTGAATCTCTCAACTGCATGCATGGCACTATATATATATATATTCTTCAGTAAGAATATTCTAATTGCCCCAATAATATCTATATTCCTATGTGCAGACATTGCTTGTCATGTGCATACGTCCCCATCATTGACTTGACGCTAGCTCTTCAATTACTCAAGTAGATTTTTTATTTTCAAGTGCCCATAGAGATAAGACTTCCATAAATAGGGCTCACCTCAATTAAAAATGTGGTTAGTAAAGTGGTACATGATTTTTTTATATATGCTCAGATATTTAATTTTGCAAAAATAATGCATCCAACTAACTCAACCAAAAAAGTTGCATCCAATTAATGATGTTCTTGGAATATTGATACAAAATAAATTAGGTGTTAAAAACATATTTAATTTTGCAAAAATAATGCATCCAACTAACTCAACCAAAAAAGTCGCATCCAATTAATGATGTTGTTGGAATATTGATACAAAATAAATTAGGTGTTAAAAAATATTTAATATATGAATATGATCTATTACGACAAAGACTTATCGTCACAATCATGGTGATTATTCAAAAGGTGTAACATCCCTGATCCAATTTAATTGATTTAATCAAATTTAATTCTTTTGTGAAATTTCAATTTTGCCTTTGAAAGTAGGGGTACTTTGGTCACTTTAAGGAAAAAAAATATTTATTGTATGACATTACGTAATAGTGTAAGTTTGTGTTAGCTTATGTGAGGCCCCAGTTTAAGGTTCGCACAGGGCCTTCAAAATCTCAAGACCGGCCCTGCAACACCCCATGCACTATCTTCCCCAACCAACCACAACCCACCCTAGCCCCTTCAATTATCCAACACCCCAACCGTGCAATTATCCAACAACCCCAACCCCTATCTCTCTCTCTCTCTCTCTCTCTCTCTCTCTCTCTCTCAACCCACACCCCCCATCCTTATGTTTGCATGTGCCTCTCACATAGAGCAGCTTAGGGAGACTTCCTCTCTGCACGTCTCAATTATGTTGTGGTTTAGGTACTGGGAATGAGGGTTTTGTAAGGATATATTAAAAAAGCAAGTAGGGCAAAAATAGGTTGCTTGAATTGAATGTATGGACCAGCAACAAGGCTTACCCCTAAATTTAACGAAAATTTTGACAGAAGAGACGTCAGGACTATTCGTGCTTACAAAACTAAAGTTTAAGGACCACAAGAAATTTTTTGGAAATTGAGGGACCAAAATGAGAATCGGGCCAAAGTTCAAGGACCATTGGACCTAAAAACCCTAATTTTTCCTTTAAATGCAAGGGCAAAATGGTAGCTTTGTATTATTTTTAATTTCTACTATCTGAATATTCCCTTCACCCAAAAAATAAAAATAAAAACTAAAAACTAAAAACCTTCTTAAATTGACCAAACTTCCAAAATTGACAATTGAAACATTTACTCAACCGCCAAGCTTCCAAAATTGACGATTTCAACATTTACTCAACCAATTTGAGAAGCACCATCTTATAAAGAGGAAGAAGACTTCAATTTAGGGTTCTTTATGGCTCTTTTAGCGAGAGGCTGCAACAGAGGGAAGGTGAGTTTCACAATGGAGGGAAATAAAACCAACCTGAAAAGTCCCATTTACCCCTAAATTTAACGAAAAATTTGACAAATTTGACGACAGGACCATTTGTCCTAACGAAACTGACATTGAAGGACCACATGAAGGATTTTGGAAATTGAAGGACCAAAATACAAATAAGGTCAAAGTTTAGAGACCATTATACCTAAAAACCCTAAACTTATTTTTAAGTTTTGATTCCAATTCATAACTCAACCCGTTCATAGAGGTTTATAATTTTTTGAACCTAAGATCCAATCATTTATAGGTCAACCCACCCACTATGATCGGGTTAGGCAGTTCGGTCGGGTTCACCTGAAATTGTGCCCACCTTATAATTTTCCGTTAATTATAAGGGTAAATTTTTCATTTTACAATGTACAATACTAAAAACAATAAAGAAAATGTAAATAAATGAAAAAAAATACTTTTCAAAACAGAAAAACAAAAAAGAGCTCCGACGAACCAAGAAAGAAGAAGAAGCAAGAGAACCGTCCAATTTGATGGAAGTGAAACGAAGCCAAAGTATAGCCAGACGAGACTAAACAAATTGCAGCTTCCATTTTCACCAATCCAACATTGTCTACAAGTCCACTCATTTGAAACCAATAAACAAACCCCATTTTCCCGAGAAAAACTTCCCTGGCACGGGATGCCAGCGTCAGCCATCCACGTCAGTATCCCCTGCCAATTAACTCTTGACAGCTGTCAAATACTTTTGAGACTTCTAAATTTTTCTTTCACGCCTGCACCATCGTCCCTGTTCCCCTCTGCAACTCAAAGCCCTCTTTTCTCTCTCATCTATCCCTTTCATCTCTCCCTATCTTCCCCTGAAACTCAAATCCCCTTCTTTCTCTCTGTTCTTAGCGAGTCTCCCTTTCATCTCTTCCTCTCTTCCCCTGGAACTCAAATCTCTTTTCTTTTCATCTCTTTCTCTATTCCTCTGGAACTCAAATCCCATTTCTCTCTCTCATCTCACTGACGCTCTCTCTTTCTCTTTTCGCGTCGTCAATATTGGAGCCACACCTCAAATATTTATTTCGCTACATGTGTAATACTGTTTTCTTTGAAGAGGGTTAAAAAATTTCTTTCACTTCATTCTTAGAATTGCATTATGGGTTTCTGATAATTGGTTAAATTATTCTTTGAATTTCTTCTGTGATATATGGGTAAGTGATATCTTTCTCGAAAATTTGGTTATGGTTGTATATATCGGTGGTTTGCATTATTCTTGATAAAAATTGATATATTTTTTAATTTGTATTGGAAATCAAAGGAGAGATTCGACCAAGAAAAAAAGATAGGGAGTGATACTGATAAAGAGAGTTGGGAAAGATAAAGAAAAGAGAGATATGAAGGTGAGATATGATCATATGAGAGAAAAGCAGGGGGTTTAAGTTCAAAAGGGAATACGGATGGAGCGCAGGCGTGAAAAAAAAAAAACATTTTGAGTGAGAGAGAGAGAGAGAGGTAATTTTAGTTGTAGGGAAGAGAGGTTGAGATGAAAGGGAAACTCGGTTAGAAGAGAGAGAGGGAGAGATGAGAGAGAAGAAGAGGACTTTGAGTTGCAGAGGGGAACAAGAACGATGGAGTAGGCGTGAAAAAAAAAAATTAGAAGTGTAAAAAGTGTTTGACAGCTGTCATGAGTTAATTGGCCGGGGATACTGACGTGGATGGCTAACCTGGCATCCCGTGCCAGGGAAGTTTTTCTCCATTTTCCCACCTGTCAAGCATTTTGACTTCTCATTTTCTCTTCCCTTTCGTTCTATCCCTTAAAATGCTCCTTCTTCTTTTTCTTTGCTTTTCGGTCTGAACCTTGAATCTTCCCAACTCGCCATGATTGACCTCCCTTTAATCCTCCATTGCAATCCACATTTTCTTTTTACTTTTTTCTGGTCTGAACCTTCAGTCTTCCGCTCCCTTTTTAATTTCAATTCACAAGTCTCACTTCCAAATTACAAGGCTCAAATAATTGAGAATGTGGAGACAGCCACGAAAATGAAACTAAGCCAAACTTGAATCATTAGAGCAACTCCACCCATTTGCCCTTAGCCATGGCAAGGGGGGAGCTAGGGCAGCCACTATTCACGTGAATAGTGGTTGCCATTGCAAATAGTATTTTGTGTTTTCACCCGTTGCCATGGCTAAGGGCAGTTACTATTCATTTTTTTTTATTTTTTTCACAAATTTTTTTACCTCAATAATTAATTTGGACAAAATTTTTTAAAAAGATTTTTGGTGTGGGAAGTGAAAAATATGACTAAGTATTTATTTAAAAAAAAATCTTGCTGACGTTAGCAACCCTCGTTTTGGATCTCGGGCTAAACTGGCCTTCGGGCCAGCCCGACTTGCTGGGACCCACTCCCTGCCCGAGCTTGGGCTGACCGCTGGAACTTCATTTTTCTTCTTTCTCTCTCCCCCCCCCCCCACCCCCTGGCCCAGCTTACCGCTGGAGTCACTCTTACAAATTGAAACAAAAAATAACTTTAAAAAATATATATATATATATATATATATATCATTACAAAAGGAAGACAGCTATGGTTTTGGGCCTAATTTGGTTATGGCCCAAAATGTGATTAATTGAGTCCAGAATAAATTGGGCCTAATTTTTATATAATTTGAATCCCAAATGCTCAAGTGGTAAAATGAGGGGAGAATTAGAATTTAAATTTGTCCAAGTGTTACCTGCCGTTTTGGCTCATGTACTATACAGTAATTATCAATTTACTCCATAGATCTTTTTTTCACTTAAATTAAGGACTTAAACTATTTAAAATAGGTCAATTTGGGACTTCCATCAAGTTTTTAAATGTCCATCTAAATTTGAGTCAATATTAAGAGCAAATTCGTAATTTCAAAGGAAAAAAACAACACATTATTAATCGACTATTGAGAGAGCTTTAGAGAGAGATGCTCCTCATTCTCTCTAAAATTTCTCTCTTCTCCACTGCCCTTGTCTGAGCAGTTGGTGGCTCTCTCGTTGACCTTCGAGGCGGCTTCTCCAGCACCTCTGGTATGACTTCTCCCCCGAAATTTCTAATATTGGCCAAAACCTCCTCCACTTTTCCCTCTACATCTCATGCCCTTCTCCTTTTCAGCCATTAGATCTCCCCCATCCTTTTTTCCCCTCATCCCACCACACCTTCATGCATCTGTCCTTATCCTTATCTCTTCTCCTCCCACCAAATCTCAAGTCGACTACTGGTTTGCTGCAACTGCTTCACTTCTACAACCCATTATCATATCTAAGACTTTAATCTGCATCTTTGGGCTATGTGGGCTCTGTAACTCAATGGTAAATTTTGACCACTACTTGATGGATCGTTTGAGTATGATGCATATTGATGTTAGACCCCATTCAACCTTGACCCAAATGTACATAAAGAACATGCTATTTTTTATTACTCAAAACACAATGCAATTGTCAAGACTCACATTTTTGGACCTTAGAAGGGAAAAAATCTCCTCTTTTCTCTCTAACCCTAGCCCCTCTTTTGAAACCTGTTGCAGCGCCGCTTTGGGGAGGAGGCCTTAGTTCCTCCTCCCCTCTCCTTAGTTCCTGTCTTCTCTCTCCTCTGTGAGAGTTTTTGTTTACTTCTTTGTTTGGGTTTACCTCTTCTCCTCTCCAACCCCTTTCCCTATGTCTGATTTTCTCTACTTTTTTCTCTTCACCCTCACCTTAAATTTCCCTAAATTATGCCCAAATTTGGAAAACCCAAATCTGTACTTCCATTCTCCTCTTTCTTCCCCACCCATAAATGCTGTTCTTCAATCTACTCTTCTCACCTCTACATTCCTTGCCCCTTCTCTGTTACGGTGTCCTCCACATATTCCCTCCGGCTGTGTCCCAACCCGAGATCTCAACCACCAGCCACTGCTCCTTGGCTCCATGGATGAGGATGCTTCAAAAGTGCTCTTTGCACTAGCTTCTAGGATTATGGTAGCGCTCTTTGCGTGGGTGGTTTGTCCACCACCATTCTCCGTTCTAAGCAATGGTTTGTTTGGTTACTGGTTACCCATCTCTGGCGGTTGTGGTTTTGCGACGGCGGCGCGGCAAGGCGACAGTGGAGGCTGTAGCTTCTCAGATCTAGGCTTCTTCCTTTGATTTGGTTTTGGGCTAGATGTTTGTTTTAGGGTTTTTTATTTCTGTTGGGCTAAGGCCTTGTACCTATCAGTGTTGGGCTGGTTTTTCTTTTTCTTTTTCTGACTGTGTAATCCCTTTCTTTTTATGGAATGAATTACCTTGACCAAAAAAAAAAAAACACAATACAATTCAACTTCATTAGAATACTAACTAAACTTCTATTATAGTTAGTTAATTGCTAATTCAAAAGACCAAAACACCCTTAGCATCCTATCATTACCCTCCCCACAAAAACAATCTTTGTCCTCAAGGATGGAAATGAGAAAATCATGTGGAAGAGCAGCTGCTGCAACATGGTTGGCCAAAGACACTTGCTGATGCTTGTTGTGGTGCATGTGGCCTTGAGATAGGAAGAGGCAAAAATCACAATGACCGCCAAAATCAAAACCTCAAAAAATGGTAGGCGAGGGACACTTGTTGTTGCTGGTTGTGGTTCATGTGGAGGAAGATTGGACTGATGCAAAGCCACAAGTAATCCGCAAAGTATGAAAATGTATCAGCAATGGACCAAAATCCTCAACCAATGGACACCTACTACCAAATCACACGCCCCCAGAGAAATAACATTGAAGGGTATCACAAATTCAGAAATACACCCAATGCAGCTACATCCAAGTAGACTTCTTTTGAAATAGTAGTGGGATTGTCCTCCTTCGAACCAAGACATTTCCTTCGTAATCTTAGTATCATACGACACAAAGGCAGATTCTTCATCCACAGTAGGCAATATATATGTTGTACCCCTTATGGAACCTCCACTATAAGAAGGTGGAGTAATCTTGTATCTGAATCCTTCACATATCATCTCTGCCCTTGAAACTGCAATATTTGAGCATGAAAATGTCGAGGACCATTTGGGAAACATGCTGAGGACATAACCATCAAGCTCATCGGCAACTTCAAAAACTGTGTGGCCTCCACGTTTGTCACAAATTTCCATGTGGTAGCCCAACGCCCAACGCAAGAGCAACAATACTGCCACCATTGCATAGCCCAGGTGAGCTGTGCATTAGATCAAACAGGTGGAATGCATGTCTGCTACTGAAATCTTGTGTCACATACGGAGCAAGAACACCAACAATTGGTTCAACTTCCTTCAATGAGAGCATCTTGGTGTCGGCTAATAAGCTGCGAAATGCCACTTGGTCTCCAAGAAAAATCCTTTTAGGTACCATATCAGAACCAACCTGCTGTGACTCAACATTCAAGGGCATTGAAGTCTCACTTGTCACGGTATCATCATCAGAAACAATAAATCCAGAAACCAACTCATAAGATTGGGTCTTTCTTGAAAGAGAAACCAAATTGCAAATTTTGCTAACAGGTGGATCTTCCTTTGTTGCATCAGAAAAGAGATCCACTTCAGGAATGGACTCCAGCGGTGTTGTTGCAACAGAAAAAAGGCCCATGGCATGAACGGGCATCGGCTCTTGCAGTTACGGTTGAATCCCAACAAGACCCACTTCACAGAACTCAGTGGGGTCACCATTCTTGTGGACGGAATTTGAAACAACCTTCTCCGTCGCAACAAATTGGGCCTTGGAAGTCGCAGTGTGCACTAAATCATCTTCGGAAACATGAGACGCAGAAACCAAATCGCAAGCTTGGAACATGGGACCGTCAGAAATTTTGGCGGCGTCCATGCTCGGCAACATCGCATCACATGGAGCAAGAACTGCTGGTAACGTCGAATGTTGCGTGAGATCCAAAGAAATCTTAAAATCCAAGGCCTTGACAAGCTAATGCAAAAGACCAAAACACCCTTAGCATCCTATCAATTGGTCGCTTGTTCCCCCAAACCCATGCTCTACAGATCTCCTTTCTTGATTCCTCTGGACCTTGGTCTTCTTGTGGGCGCAGCGACATACGGAGGCGGCAGCGGCTGCTTCGTTTGTGTAGGGTTTTTGTAATTTGTGCGCTTTTTGTTGTTTTGGGCCTGAGCTGTTGGGCTTTTCTTTTGTTATGACTCATGCCTTGGTTTTCTATTTTTGACTTATGTATTTGGGCTCTTTTGTAACTTTATTTGGTAATGAATTATTCATTTCTTTCAACCCAAAAAAAACAAAAAAAACTACACCTTATCAAATAGGGTAAAAAACAATTTTGATCACTAGGTTAGGGTTTAGGGACGATTTTGGTCATTGTGATTCTAATTATCTTAATTTCGTCACCACAATAAAGTCCAATTCCTCAATCCCGTCAGTTTCACTAATTAAAAAAGATTAAAGATTAAAGATTAAATTAAAAATAATTAATTTAAATGCAAAATTTAATATTTAAAATAAACTTTTAAATAGGACTTCACAAGAATAAAAGAGGACCCATGAATCATGAACAGCCACAATCAAGAAAAAAAAATTTACTTTCAAGTTTCAACCAAACAAAAAAATAATAATAACAACGCCAGTAGAAGCTATCAAGTAATAAAAATGGTTCATATATTTCGATAATTGTTTCACTGAATTGCCGCATCAAGAAATTAAAGACCAACAAAAATGACATGCTTCTTCTACATCACAGGTAAATTGGCAATGGCTACAACTTTCCAACATACAGCTGAAAGACCTTGCCTCCTGCTACTGCTGCTGCTGCTGCACACACTGTCTTTTAAAGTTCAAAATTGTTAGCATTTACCGAAGTCTGTTTTATGAAAAGATTGCTCAAATGTAATGTTGTAAGTAACAAGAACATATAGGAAATTGTACCATTAAATAAGCAACATTAACTACCATCTTGGCCTCGATCCGGTGCCCTTGGTTCCACTCATTCTGGACATAAAATTATTTCTGATAATAATAATTAATACGAAATAATTAGTACTTAAATTAAAGCAATCCATGAACACAAATTAGAGAAATGGTGATCATCAATACATATTTTGTGTTGTAGAAGAGAGGAAGTGAAAGCTGGATATCCCAACAGACTTAAATATTTTCGACCACATGCATGCAACATACCTAAAAGATGAACTTGATGATGGCCTATCTCTCAGACTGAGTGAAGAAAATGGTTTTGAAAGGAACTCCATTGGATCAGCTTCGCCGCAGCTGCTCGAATCTGCTGGCCATCTATTTGGAACAACAGTGACCCTGATCACCAATGAAGCAATAATGAGTTATTTAAGGTAAATCCACTGAAGTTAGAGGTATTATGAAACTGAGTTTTTTGCCAACCTGTGAGGAATAAAAGTTGAAAAAAAGAAGTTCCAAGGACAATTTACATACCCATCAAAACTTCTGTGTTTGCAACGGTTCATCTTATCGACAGTATAATTCCCAAAGATGATGTCAAGGCGCTCTGTAAGTTTAGGAATATCAGAGAGTGGGACAATGTCCCAAATCTTCATAACCTGGACAAAATCTGAGTCCTGCTTGTGAATTTCTACGCTCCAAATGAGATAAAGCAGCTCATTGACTTCATACGTCTCTAGCAATTCAGCAGAAGTCCCACCACGGCCTATAATCACTTTATCATTCTGAGATTGGCGCCAACCATTAGAAAGCTTTTTTATTAAAGAAATTACGCCCTGTCGAATCTCGGTGTCTTTAATTTCTGCTATTGAATTCCTAAATTCCTTGGCGAACCAAACCTATATCGGAAAAAGACTGATTATTGCTAATGAACAAATAAGCAAATACTTTGATGATTACAAAAAAGCAAAACCAGAAGTAGCAGCATACCTTCCATTTTGCATTTTTGAACAGCAGAGAATCAGCATCAAGCAGAGTATGTAGTTGGTTATGCTCTAGAAGGGCTGCTGCAATAGCCTGAGCTAAGTTATTGTCCTCATCAGCATTATAGAAACAATCACGTTTCTTCCCATCAAGAATTAGATTCTTCCAAATAGAGTTACTGTTAGTCAATGTCGCTTCGTTCCCCAATATCCAAAGGCAATGCCTACACCAAACAACCACAAAAAATTAACTTAATAAAAAATACCAATAATTCTGACAAAACATCTAATCTACAACATGAGCAAGCTACAATGTAACATGCAGTAATACCTGGCACGAGTTAGAACCACATTTGCTCGCTGACGATTGGAGAGGAAACCTACAGAGCCATTCCCATTACATCTGACAGTGGAGATAATTATCACATCCTCTTCACCACCTTGGAATCCATCAACAGATCGCACACTTACAGAGAAATCTGTGCCAGAAACTTCACTGTAGTTTCTGACTCTCAATTGAATTGCATTAACTTGAGCTTTGTAAGGTGATATTACCCCCACACTAACCTTCTTTTTTGTTCGAGTAAATTCTGTGGCGAAGAAGGAAAAGTTAAGAAAACTAAAGAGTAGTAGGTATCATGTACCTAGCTAAAACCTTCTCAAGCAGCATATTCTTACAACAACTAAGAACATCGACTAGCTTAGGACAGTAATTACCTTTGTAAAGGCTTGAAACTATCTCATATACAACAGCAACCTCAGCCATGTTTTTCAGACTATGCCCTCGATCAAATTCTTCTTTTCCATTGGCTACATTTATAAAGGAGTACGGCCCGTACATTCTGCCCTCAATGAAGGACTTCTCATAGCTTACTTCACTGACATTTGGACCATCTAATATCTGATTGTTGTAGAACTCCAGTTTCGGAAACCTGCTGATCGATGGATGCATCCTATACTGGACATTAAGAAGGAGCTTCTCGTGGCCTAAAAGTACAAGTCTTTCGAACAAACTTCTTCCAAATTCAGCATTCTCGGAGAGCTAACAAGTTCATTTGCTAAGATGTTAATATATTTATGTGTGCGTGTGTGTATAAGCTTCTCATTATTTAAAAAACTAAAGAAAACAAAAGGTAAAAAAAAAACCTTGCTTTTAACCATAGCAGGGAGTTGCCTCTCATCTCCTATGAGAATAGCATGGCGAAGCCCAGGTAGTTGTAAAGGAATTGCTGATTCACATTCTTTCAGCTGAGCTGCTTCATCAATCACTAACATTTCCAGAGGTGCCATTCCTTCAGTGTGCAATTTTGCAGAGCTTGACGCAGTACAAAATATTAAACAAGCATTTGCCAAGCACAAATTTCTCATTGTTTGTCCGTCATTTGAATTTGGAACAGAAAATTCACGAAGCGACTTAAGAATTTCTGTGCAATCTTTTTGAAGTGATTGTAACCTTTCATTAGCAACACTAGCCCGATGCAATATAGATTTAATCAACTTAAGCAAATCCGAAACTCTAATCATATTCTTCACCACCTCAAGTGAAATGCAAGATGTTGGCAAGTGGGTGTACAAGTTTACCATACAAGTTTTCAGATTCTCACTAAAGTAATCAAATTTTTTCTTCACAAACTCTTCAAACGTCAAAAGATCACTCTCATGATCACTTGTTGAGCTGCTATTATCAGTTTCTTCATCGTGCTCATCATTCTTTTTGTGCTGTTCCCTCTTTTCCTTTAAATACAAGGAATAGAGTTGCTCTGGATCCTCAAGTAAACCTATCATGGATTCTAACCAATGTTTCCAACCAGACAAAGGGGCAAGACACTTGGACAGAATACTAATACGACTATCAAGAAATACCTCAAAAAGGTCATTATAATTATCGATGTTCATCCGCTCCAGATTCCCAAATAGAATTACATCTCCTAGTCCATACTTTCCATATTCAAGAGTCTGATTAACCAACCTCAAGAGTCGTGCCGTAACTTCTAACACGGCAATATTGGTTGGAGCACATGTTAGTGTTCTGCACTTCAACTTAAAGAGGACAAAGAGTGTCGTACCGACTGTCTTGGTCTTTCCAGTTCCAGGAGGACCCCATATTAGTTTTACAGAATTATGGTGATGACACTTACTCAAACTGATACAGTTCAAAACTGCAGCCTTTTGGGAATCATTTAGATCAGAGCACATTGTGGGCCATTTTGTAGAAAGGTCAGGGAAGCACATGTGTTTGGAAAAACAGGTTGTGCAAGAATTCTCCCCCTGTAAGAAACAAACATGAAATGGATTAGTGAGGAATAGACCCTTTGCTTTGAGTTTAAGGATAAGAGTACAGAAAAATACATCAGATGAACTGGGTTGCACTTGCAGCACATTCTTAATGATATTGGTGTTTGTCTTTTCTGAGTTCAGCGCTTTCCATACACGAACATTTGTGGTCATGTTCATCAAATAGACAGCAAACAGTGTTTCTCTCTTGCTCTTTATTTGCTTGTATCCTTCCCCATTGATAGGCTTTGATGAGAGTATCTGGAGATTGTCTGAGCTTCCATCTTTCGATCCGAGAACATATGCAATAAGGTAGAAATTTGTAGGCCTGTTCAAATCATCAATGCATTTTGGTCTAATATTTGTCAAGGCAAAGATATCTCCAACCGCTGGCTCATATTTTCCTGCATTGCTTTCTGTCGCAATCATCTTCCTGACTGTAATTTCATAAAACAAGTCTTTGGGAGGCCTATGATGTTTAGAAGTTTCAACAGTCAGAATCTCACAAATAGGTGCCTGCGAAATTGCCGTAACGTTTGAGAGTAAATCAGCATGTGTTTCCTCAATAAGTGAAGGAATGAATGACTTCATGTAACCCGCCACGGTCGAAAATGTCTCTGGAATTTTCGTCACCTGCAAGTGAATAATGTGAAATTTATATCTCAAAACAAAAAAAAAATTAAAAAACGAGAGCTGAAAGGAAAGTTGACAACACTAGCTAGCTAGATATGCATAATGAGGAGATAAGTAACTGGAAACAAAACCTGGTGTTTGTAAAGATCTCTGAAGAGAACATTCCTAAGAGACCAAGAGAAGACCAAGTCGATTAAGCTTCTACCTGCAATTTCAAAAGGCTTCTTCACCTCATTGTCCTCATGATCCATAATTATTACTACTTACTCAACTGAAAATTCCCCAACTTCTGATGTATAAAATGCAGTGGCTTCTGTGGATATATATCACTCTCTCTTTTATATTCAACTCCACTTGCTTAGCAATGAAGCAAGAGGAGGATTCAAAACAAGTTTACAATCAACAGTAAAAGATGGTGGCCAGCAGTATGTACATAAAGTGAGTTTATCAGCAGTAAAAGGACTTGGAAAGAGAGAAAATAAAGGCAGCTACCTCTAGGCGAAGTTAATAATTACTTGGCACTGAAACAACTTATTTTTTTGTTGCTAAACACGCAATAGGATTGAATGGCATGGCACCTTATAATAATTACTTAGCTCTTCGATTTCCTGTCCAAGTTGTAGAAATGAAAAATTAATGCATGTAAAGACATCCAAAGGGACGTTTTCTATTTTCGAAAATAAGTAATCGTATATTATTGATAAACAAACAAAAGTACAAAGTAACTATATGTGCCAAATATGGGTAAATCTTCCCAAGTGATCAAATACAACCACATGTTTAATTGATCTTGAGAGAATCACGCACAACTCAAATAATGACTAAATCCCCAATCTAATAACCAGAAACACAACCCAAAATGGGAACTTTTTTTTAAATAGGAAGATTATACGTCTTTTTCTTTGAAAATCAAACATACCTCAGGAAAAGTAGTAGGAAGAAAATGAATGTGAAAGATTATAATAAAGACGTGTTGAGTTAATAATTATTACAAGACTTGAAAGACCAAAAGACACGCACAAGATATAAAACGAGACAGACAGCTTCATATTCATGTCGCTGCCTGCATTGGTAAGACCAACAGACGTCTTTGACCTTAATTTCACTAAAATAATAAGTAAATAAATAAGAAGGTAGTTAAATTGGAAAATGATCTGCTGCGACGGGCCATTTTAGGTTTTGTTCATGTCAAATTTTCCTAGCTGGTGCGTATCAAAAGATGATTTTCGAATATCTGTACGAGTTATATCACATGGCCATATTATTGTACCTACAATAATTTTTCGATCCATTGAGTTGAGGATTGAGCTATATATTTGTTTAAAGTAAAAATATTGAAGAAAAAAAATTAAATCCTTGTGATATGTACATACAGTATTAAGTTTCTTTTTTGGTAATTAATAGTACAGAGTTAAGTTAACTTTCAATTATTCAGTTGCATTAATTAAAGAGTGATGCTATTTACCCACTTACATTTGATTGGTAATTGGAATTGACGACGACATTTGAATCCTTTTACGAAAAGAGTGCTGCTATTTCCACCATTTTATCCTATTTTGCCACTCACCTTATTTTCAAAATTTTAAAAACAAATTTATCCCTTTATAAAATGACTTCTAAGGACTTAGGAAAAAAATATTTAATATTTAATATGAAGTTAAAAATAATGAACTTAAATGTAATATTTAAATATTTAAATATTTTAAAAAAAAACTTTAACAAAGGGAAAAGCTTTAAAATTAAAAATTCATCTCCAGCTTTTCATAAAAATAAAAAATCATCCCCAAACCTCACCTTCTTCCCTAATCTGTCTCCTTCTTTCTCTCTCTTCGAATGAATCCACTCATCCCTAACAACCCTCTCCAAACCCTAGCACCCCACCATCTCCTCACAGCCACCCACCCCCACCCTACCCCCTAGTGTCACCGCTGCCCACCCTCCCACCCCAATCCTCTTCTTACTGACCCGACCTCAGCCTCTCTCTCTCTCTCTCTCTCTCTCTCTCTCTGCGCAAGTTCTTGTTACCCGCTATTGGATTTTTTGTTTTGATCAAAGTGGTCTTTCATTAATGAAGAGGACAAACAAATCGTACAATGCTAAACTTCTAGAAAGGAAAACCACGAGAGCACTAACACCCACAAAAAAATAAGTAAAACTAAAGTACAAAGAAACTGAAATACAAGGAAACAAATTTGTTACCCGCCATTGGATTTGTGATGCAATGTTTATGGTTTTCAACTCTTCCCAAATTTGAAGTTAGTTTCAATTCCTCAGTTTCTATCTACATAGACATAATTAGTAAGGTTTACATCATTAGCAAGAATATCAAATATCCACTCAGGCCATAATTCATCCCAAATATGGATACTACCAACTTTTGACACAAAAGCCGCAATTTTATGCGCTGTTGATAAGACCCGCCCCGAATTCCTCGAAATCCGAGACGAATCCTGTAATTGCTCCGACATCAAACCGATGTCGGGCCCACTTACTAAAGACACGAGACTTTCTGTCGAAATTTCAGTAGTCTCCCCTGAAAATTGGACATTCCCAAAAATTCTCAACCTGTTAAAATCACATTTAATAACTCCAACTGGCAGCATGCATAAGATAACTTATACAGTTTACATAGATGGCCTCCGGCCTCATCATCAAACCTTAGTATGGGCGATAACAGATCAATCTAAGAGTTTCGGTTTACAAACGATAATAAAGTTTAACAGGACAGAAATGAAACAAAGCTTATCCTACTGAAGCTCGAGATTCGGAAGCTCAGGGCTCAGCTCTGCTGCTCAGCTCAATCAACTACTGTCTGGGGGGTGCAAAACAGAAAATATGTGAGTGGACAAAAACAAAGTTTGATTTAGTTTACAAAACAACATACTAACCCCACCGTTTGAAAAATAATGCCAAAAACATGCAATTAATACCATATGTACGAAATCATAGTGAAATCCAAATGTTCTCACTTTCCCGAGAACATATGATTATATCCAAACAAAACCTTTGACTCCAATCCAACCTATCCAAAAGGTAGACTTATAAACAACATATGTGAGAATGACTTTAAAATATTCCATTTATAATAGCATATATATATATATGCTATTATAAACAGTTATGTATTCCATATACTACGATACCACATACTATATAGGTATATACCTCAAATACCTTAAGTATATGAGGTATACGATATACATATTATATATACATATATACATATATAAAAGAGTATCACACCAATTCGAGTACCGAGGAAAACAATCCAACATGGGGATTGTTTGACTAGTCTGCAGGGTTTCAACTTTCTACCCTGCATCTAGGGATGAGCGGTCCAACCGGGGGACGAACACTCTACATCACACATGCTAGAAATTCTAACACCACGTGTGGCCAAAAGCAAACTCTAAGTCCTACGCGCGTAGACAACTTTATCACACTATGGATAATCCAACACCAAGTGTGATAAGCTAATAACATAACCATACATTCCCACACGCTGGATAATCCAACGCCGCGTGTGGATACAATAACCAAGGGAGGGTACTTAGCATGGTGTAATCCCATATTCATATAACCAAACAATAAAGTACCCCAACTCATATTTATCTCTTGCCTAATCATAGAATCACAAGATGAATAATAATTTCTCAACTTATATAATCCATAATCTGGACAAATCATAACTTCAAATATCAATATAGTAGAAACATTCAAACTTTCCATATGGGGTCAACTGGGCCATCAAGGCCCACGACCTTCGATTTCTGATCTGAAAGTTCATATGGGTTCAACAAGGTTTAGAATACATGTCCTGTAAGTTGAGTCCGAATCAAACAGTCGGATCGCTCGCTATCATTAAACACAAACTTTAAGTCATTGAATCAGAACATCCGGGGCTCCGATTCACGATCCTAGGGATGCCTAGATCAACATATATGAAATTGGAGTCGATCCAACGGTCTGAACATATCGAACCTGGATAACGCCTAATATATTATATTCGATCGATAGTCAAACGATAACCAAATTCAAATCCGAGCATACCGTTGTGTTCGGGATGACATGGGGATTATTTTAGGACCTAATCACCAACCAAAAAGTGGCCCACGCGCTGCAGCGCGTGGGTGACCAAAGCGATTCCGCTGATCGAAAAATCTCCAAACCATCGATCAAGACTTATACCTACATGATCAGGACATTGATTGGAGCAATTTTTGTTCTTGGACCAACCCCAAAAAGTGAGCGGAGATTGCTGGAATCACGGGCTGAAATCGGCCAAAACTTTAATCGCTAAATTGACATCCAAAACGCAAAAATCAATCCTAAATAACCCAACCAGTAGCTAGAACACATTGAGATGATGAAAAAACATACCTAGATCGCAAAATTTGGTGGTTGGAAACGTCTGAATGAGCGATGGAAAAAGTGGGTTAAAACTGGCCTTGTTTTTTCAGTTTCGGGTAAATGCTGGCGGTTCCAGCGGCAGGGAAAGGGCGAGATGGTTTTTCAGATTTTTATTAAACCCTTTTCGAATTATTTACGGTTTTACCACTACATTTCTTTCGATCGTAACTTCTTCGTTACAACTCCGATTTGAGCCCACTACGTGTCTACAGACTCATCTCGGCATGAGTTATGTAATAGTACCAGTCACTTCCCCAAAATCTTTCCAGATTACAAAGTTATCAAAATACCCCTACCCCGAGGGCAAAATTGTAATTTCATACTTTATTAAATTAATTAAATTAACCAATAATTATATTTTGGGCCGGGACGTTATAGCTGCCTTGTTACAAATCAGTAATGGCTAGTATATATATTAACTAGATTGTTTTTTTTTATAACAGTGAAATAAATAGATAAATAGCTAGTTGCTTTGGAAAAAAAAAAAAAAAAGTAACAGCTAATTTACACTAATTGAATGTAATATAAAAAGTAAAAAGTAATGCTATCCGTGTAAGAGAGAGGCTTTAGAGTTATTATGGTGGACCCGCTTATTGAAATGAATTTCATTTCAGAGTTCATTTTATTGACATTAGAAATGAACTATTGATCCTTGAAATCAAATATTGATCTCTAAAATGAATTGAACTTTACCACTGCAAGTCAAAAATTCAATTTATTGAAATAAAATTGAGTGCAAATGCTCTAAGGATAGAGTCTTATAGACGAGGGGCTTCTAGCTCAAGTTGTAAGATCATTTAATCTTGCACTCAAGGTTTTACATTTGATTCCTCCAACCCTAATATCACTCATATAAAATAAAATAAAAACTTGCACTCAAGGTTTTACATTTGATTCCTCCAACCCTAATATCACTCGTATAAAAAAAAAACACGGATAGAGTCTTGTAGACTTCTGAGTCAACATGTTGGTTCCTTTACTTCCTTCTTCATTATTGGCAGTCTATTTAATATTGGCGGATTGTGTTTAATGTAGACATCTTACTGCGAACTGCCCATATTATGCAGAAGTCATCGGTTTCACACGATGGTTTGACATCAGATACTCTAAGTCACTAGATGCGGTCCTATTTCATTAATTTTCGTTTCCAATTTCTAACTCTTTTCATTTTTTCTTCTTAGGTTGAATCCAATACATGTGTAACAAATGAACTGAAACTTCCACAAAGTTAATTAATTTGTTTCTGGGCAGATCCGATAATCCGAATTGAATACTTGTACAGCACAGGGACCAATCCAAGGCCAAATCTTTCATATTCTTCTATATGCGTACAATAATATATTACACACCTCATTTTGCCACACCTTTTCAACACATCAATCATTTTCAAAGAGGCCTTGTCTTGGAACCCTTTCAACCCGCTCACTGTCCTCCTGGCTTGGCTTTCATATCAAATGAGAAGCTTGTATACAAAATGGATCAGTGAGGTGTGTGAAAAATTGTCACATAATAGCTTGACAGGTAAAACAAACATAACTGGATTATTGAGGGATAGATTATTATCCAATCAAAGAATATTTTTATTAAAAATATGAGACTTTTTAGTCATCGTCGATAAATTATTCAAATATATATATTTAGTTTAGTCAGTTTCCAATTTTTATTTCGTTGTTTTCACCTTTCTTATTATTGCACTATTGAGTGCAAAAACACCTCATTGTTACCACATAACTGTTAGGGCTTGTTTAATTGGAAGGACTAGATTAGCAAATTCCTATTTTTTATGTGCATTTAAGGCATAATATGGATATGTTGCCTAAGTTGGAGGAAGAATGGAGACTATCTATAAGAGGTTTGATAACTAAAACGTATCCCCCCTAATTCCCTTGAAATGGTGAAATTATGAGGGATAAGTTTTAGTCATAACCTCTTATAAATAGTCCACCTTCATCCTCCAAGTTAGACAACAATATCCAGTGGCGGAGCCAGGATTTTATGTGCGGAGGGGCCAATATATTAGGGTTTAAAGTTGATTTCTTTCCTAGTGTTAAGCTTGTAAATAAATAAATAACCGATTATCTTTAATTTCCTATTTTCTTAAATATACTTGTGAAAGAAAGATTTGATTGGGTGTTTCTTTTAATTTTAATTAATTATGTTGGTAGGATCTAGGAGTAACTTTGCCATATTGCTAAGGAAAGAGTCTTTTAGTTGGAGGGGGAAATGTAAATCCCTCATTCTCTTTATTGTGGGGGGGGGGGGGGGGGGGGCACAAGCATTAATTTAATATCCAAGGCCCTTGCAGCCCTAAGCACACCTCCGCCTCTGACAATATCCATATTATATCTTGATTGCAAATGAAATGTAGGTCTATCATTGATATGCCACGCCATGCAGGCCCACGCAAATACATGGAAAAGAACTATTTATATAGACAAGTCCATTCCTAAGTTCACCCAAAAATTATTCGTGCTTAGTTATATATTCGCAGTCCCCTTTATTTGCTTCAACAACCATCACCTTTTGGTCCTCATACATCTCTCTATAGCCATAAACAAGCCCTAACCTCAGTGTGCATCCACCCATCTGTGAAAAACACAAGCCAAATGACCATAATCTCCCATAAGATCCAACACTAACGCGTAACCAAGGAGCGCAACAATTCACCCATAATAAATAGAGAGGGAGAGAGAGTGTTTAATGAGATCAAAAAAATTGAGAGAAAGGAGGGGGTGTTGGGGGGTGGTATTGGATACTACCGTGTAACTTGAAATGTTGTCAAGCACCTATTAGTTATTGCCTTTGTAACTTAAAATGCTGTCAAGATACAATAGTACATAGGAAGAGAGGATTATTATTGTTTTGAATTGAAATTTGGCGGGTGGAAAAATAGTGGAAGTAGCAACGCTATAATTAAAAAGAACATTATTTGCCATCAGAATTCAGAACACACGCAAAGAGACAGATAAAACATTCTATGGCAAATCCAAAACCACAACCGTAACATTCGCAGAATAACAACGTTATGAGAAACGGTGCTTAAATCCGTCTTTCGGTACTCAAACATCAAAGAGTCACCATCACTTCATACAATAAGAGTTGGCTGCCAGCCATAGGCATTAATATAAGGAACAAATCGTGTTGCAAAGGATACTTGGATTCACTCAAATATCAACAAGTTTCACTCCTTCAGTGCTCAACCAGTTCTCATGATGATATGAACTCCACTATCTGTATCCACAATGTCGCTTATCTCCCCAACCTTGAGAGCAAATGTTGCTTCTTCAAACGGCTTCTGCATCTGGCCCTTGCCAAAAGGACCTGCAGCAATAGTTTGACATGAATCTCAGCAATAATTTAAATCTTATTTGAGGAATAAGATCATGGTAATATAGGCCTTATGTAGGGCCTATTCTCTTTCCAGCAAGATAATTTACATGACTAGCAATGATAGATGAGAAGGAAAATATCACAAGTAAAACTCATTAACATGTTACTTAACAGTAGTTAGACAATACGTACGTAATATACAAAGAAATTTTCACTTTTAATCCATAACTAATCAAATGGAAGTCATTCTTTTGCAAAGTTGGGTAATTCCAACGACTTGCACAGATTTTTTGTGTGAAAGTCACAAGGCTTTTGGCGGAGGGAAAAAGGCAGGGGTGTTGCGGAACTGGGAGGTGATGGCCGCTTTTGGGGTGTTGTACTTGGAAGAATTAAAAGAAATTTGAAGACCGTAAAGGAGAGAGAATTTTTTTACGGGATAAACTGGTAAACTTTGGGCATTGGCCTATTTGGAGCTTTGGTTGATCTTTGGCTATCTTGGGGTTTGGAAAGCTGTTCTTACCAACATTTTTCACTGTTGATAGCTAAAGGTTTATTGCATTAGCTGTTTGGTTTGTAGTGGACACCTTGTCCTCAAGAATTGTAATTATTTTGGTCCCCCAAACTATGTTTCCTCTCAAATAATAAAATCAAAAGCTCATATTTCAGATACCATACTGCAGTCTGTAACAGCTTTGTGCACGTTTTCTGTTTGGATTTCCCACATTTTAATGCCTTTATTGGGATAATTTATAATGACAAAACACAACTGTAAACCTAAACCATAATTTTGAACTTTGTGAAAGTTAGGTGCTAACCAAGATCACCGCCGCGTTTGGCAGAGCTACAATCAGAGTAGCGAGAGGCGAGGTCATCAAACTTGGCCTTGCCAGAAATGATGTCATCATGGAGGGCCTTCAGTTGAGAGACTGCAGAGTCTCGGGTGGTGTTCTTGATGATGGCACCTTCTGGATCCTTCCATGAGGCCTTTCTTCTGGAGCCTTGGTGCTTGATCAGTATGTGGGATGCCCTCACCTGATTCCCCACCGACGAGGACATTTTCGTCTTTTTGCTCTTGTTGGTGGCTTGACTTTTCTCTTTGTCCTTGTTCGTGCGATCTGCCGCCCAGATAGAAGAAGCTGCTTTCTTACGTTTACGATCGGATGAATCTATCTTTGCAGCTCAGACACAGGGCTTCGATAATGCTTGCTTGTCTGTATTCTGCAGAATGACATTTTAGCAGGAAGTATTAGTTTCTTATAATATTTCAAATAAACTTTCATTTTCTCATGGATATTAAACTATATTGAAAGCATACATTATACATAGAAGGGTTTAATATAGCCATTTCCCCACAAAAATTCAAATTGGTAGCTATCAGAGCTCAGATACTAGTGCTAAAATTATGTTTAATTCTCTGTAGTGTACAAAAACATTTCACCTGTAATGATTTTCACTTGGCCCCCATAAAAACTGAAAGTGATAGATATCAAGAAAACGAAAAACAATGTTGCAATCTATCCTTAACCCTCCCCTTTAATTTAACAGCGTCCCATGAATACGAACACAAAATGAAAAGATACATTGAGAGGCTCAATAAAATTCAATTTCCACCAAAACTATTAAAGTTGATAGTTGTCAGAGCTCAGACACCAAATTAAAGTTAATGTTCTCTTCTCTGTAGTGTACAAAGACACTTTGCTTGGTATAATTTTCATCTTCCAACCAATTGATATCAAGAAAACAGAAACAATGTTGTAATTAAAACACTGATCAGCAACTTCACCAATTGATATAAAAAAAATTTAACAACGAAAAAAAAAAGTTTAAACTAAAACACTGATCAGCGACTTCACCAATTTTAGGACGTTTCCATTCATAATTCAAAATTACTATAAAAAAAAAAGCTTCGAAATCTATTGGACTACAACAAAAATCTCCTAATATGGGCAACAAAAATACCAACATACGATTAATTTATAAATAGTAAAGCTATTATGCTTTATAGCCAGCCACCAAATCACCAGTAATTGCACACAGTAAGGAAATTTCATGAATTGGAAAACTAGAAGAACAAAAAGTCATGAAATCTGAAGCTTGCCTGCAGACCTGCAACAAAGCAATCTAACGGCGGCTGAAGAGTGGAAGATCGGAGAGATGAGTGAAGGATCGGGCTATCAGGTAGGTAGTGGATGACGACTCGAAGAGATCGAGCTTCGATAGAAACCTTCAATGGCGGAGGATGAGGATGAGATGAGAGACTGAAAAGAATGGGAGTGCGCAAGTGCGACTTTGTGCGAGGCTCAAGGGTTTACATTTTTTATTTTTTATTTATTTTCTCGTGCTGACTCGCCGACTTGGGTGTTTTTGGGTTTTGGCTGTTGTTTGTCCACATATCTTCTGACACGTGTGCCCTACCTTACCTTTCGATTTACCCAAATTACCATGACAAATTCTACTTCACTTGGGAAAATGCTTACCTCCCTACCTCGAGTTTAATACATATGTAACATACAATTTTATTTTATTTTTATGAATTTTTATTTTTTGCATATGTGTCAAGCTATATCAAGAAAGTGGAATGTGTTCTTTTATAAGTGCACTTATGATCATGTGTTTAATAACACTTATGAAAAATTAAAAACTAATGATTTTAAAAAAATAAAAAAAAATATATATATATATATATATATATATATATATATATATATACAGAAATTCTCTTATGCGGACATCCGGACATTATTATCGTGCGGACGCTGTGTATTTTGTACTATCCATCTCTGTTTTCCTGGCTGTTTACAATAGGATCCGCACGATAATAACGTGCGAACATCCGAATAAGAGAATAACTATATATATACAAAGAACTTCCTTGCTTAGCCTTAGCCAACCCCGAAGCCTTTAAAATAGTAGAAACAGATGCTTCAGAAATCGGGTATGGAGGAATCCTAAAACAGAGGCGATCTTTTTCGGTGCTTCGCAAAGGAAGAGAAGCCCTTCATTTAAAGCCTCATGGCTGTTGACGTGTCAATTAGAGGCAGAAGATCACAAAGCAGCCTACAGTAGAGCGGCATCTTCACTTTAATGATTCTGTCCGAACGTTCACGCAAACGGCCAAAAAAGGAAAAAGGCAGACTCTTACAAAAGGCAAATAAAAACAGAGTAAAAGCAGGAACGTCTTGCTTTTACCAGAAAAAACGAAAAAGTAAAAAGCTTTATAAAAAATTACAGTAAACACAAATTGTCTTCTTATCAGACATAATATTACTTGGTCCCACCATAAAGATCCGAATGGAGATCCGGATGAAAGTGGTCAAGCATGTCTTCATTAGCAAAAGGGTCCACCTCATCTTCAGGTTGAGTGGCGGAAGCTGATGCCATCGACTCGTCATCTAAATCCAGGATCTCGAGGACTTTCTTTTTCAAATCTTCTTTTGATGAAGAAGAGCCTGGCTGATCTATCAGCATCTGTAGCCTTTGCGAAACACTTAGACTGGCAGAAGAAGTGACCAAAGGCTGAGCAGCAGCAGGATCAAAGGAGGGAATAATTGCTGGGGTAATCTTGACAGGAACTAAGTGGTCTCTTGTGAATTTGTCCCACCAGCGAATTAAGATGCTTCGGACTAAGTTAGGAATATAGGTCCATTCTTCATCAATGTCTTCCGAGATAACATATTCCCATTTTAATATCCAAGGTAGCTCATACATTATCATGAACCACATGAACAAAGTCCTCTGATCAGGATGATTCTTATTCCATTTACAAAATTTCATTTGAAAAGACTCCTTAATTTCAGGAGGAAGGTATTCCATAGTAGGACCCCAGATAAGGAAAAAGCTCTTGAACCAATTTGGGAGTTCTTTCAGAGCCCGAAGCTTAAATTGGATGAACCAAGTATGAGAATAGTTTTGATTTTGAAAACATAAGACATATTCCCATGCTTTTTTATAATCCCAGAAATTATATGAATATGGCCTAATTTCAGGATGGATAAATCTTTTAGCCCTTTCAGGGCTAGGACCCCATTCTTCCAAGGAAATAACATTTAGAATTTGGATTTTGGAAAAGGCTATTGTGTTGGTATTTTCACCTCTATGACGATGAACTATATTAACAGATTTAGTTTCAATTAGGAGAGTTTCATAGAATAGACGGGGCTTATTTAAGGGAGGAAGGTTATCCCTTAAATATTTTTCAGCTAGAAAATTCGAATGTTTGTCCAGATCATTCATTTCAATAATTGCTACAGACATATTCATATACTCACGGAATGGATTTTCAGCAATCTGCTTCTCCTTACCCTTATTATATGGAGAAGAAGTCATCAAGGGCTTTGGATCAGTCGGGGAAGACCTAGCAAGAGCTCCTGAAGAGCTCCTACTTGGAGTCATTTGTCCGGAACTCCTGGTTCGCACCCTGCAAGAATTCTCGAGTTAAGAAATCAGGGAGCGCATTAGTTTCACCTTTAATAAATTCAATATCAAAATCGAAAGCAGATAGTATTCCTTGCCATCTTGCGAAAATTTGTTTTGATGCTAAATTTTTTACATCTTTAAACAGAATGTCTTTTGCAGCCTTGCAATCCACTCTTATCAGGAATTTTTTATTTAAAAGATCACTCTCGAATTTAGAAACAGCATGGACTATGGCTAGCATTTCTTTCTTAACAGTAGAATAATTCTTTTGAGCCGGTTTCCAAACTCCAGAAGTGAATCTAACCAGTTGTTCTGAATTATTGACCTTCTGTTTTAGGATTCCTCCATACCCGATTTCTGAAGCATCTGTTTCTACTATTTTAAAGGCTTCGAGGTTGGCTAAGGCTAAGCAAGGAAGTTCTTTGACTTTAATTTTCAACCTTCTTACCGCTTTAGTGTGTTCTTCTGACCAGGGAGTTGGGTTCTTTTTCAACCTTTGGTATAACAATTTTGAATCTTGAGCCAAATCTTTATAAAAATCTTTTATATAATTAAGACTTCCTAAGAACCTTTGTAACTGTTGCTTGTCCCTTATCTCATCAGGGAATTTTTCAGCAAAGGATATTGCTCGATCAATAGGAACTATCAGTCCCTTATTAATATTGTGTCCCAAAAAACGAATCTTTGAAGAAAATAATTTCATTTTCTTTGCCGAAACCACTAATCCTGCATGCTTCACAACTCTCAAAAAGATATTCGGATGTTTAAAGTGTTGTTCTAAAGAATTAGAATAAACCAAAACATCATCAATATAAACAATGGTGAAAGCTGTGTAAGGATTAAATATATCATTCATAATATTTTGAAATTCAGAGGGAGCATTTTTTAGACCAAACGGTAAAACATTCCATTCGTAATGTCCGAAGGGGACATTAAAGGCTGTTTTGTACCTGTCTTTTTCCGCAATCTGAATTTGCCAATATCCCGATTTCATATCAAATTTAGAAAAAATTACTGCCTTATTCAATCTATCCAGAAGGTCCTTTTTATTAGGAATTGGATATCTAACCCATTTTAAGGCTTTATTAAGAGGTTTGTAGTTTATCACCAATCTAGGTACCCCTCTTTCTAATTCTGCTGCGTTTTCTACATAGAAGGCAGAACAGCTCCAGGGAGATGAGCTTTTCCTAATTAACTTTTTCCCTAATAAATCTTGAATTTCAAATTTACAAATTTCCATTAGCCTAGCATTCATTTGAATTGGCCTAGCTTTGGTTGGGATTTTCTTTTCATCAAAATCAGGCTCATACGGCAATTCCACTATGTGTTTTTTCCTATTCCAAAAAGCATTGGGTATTTCGGCACAAACTTTATTTTCAAACATCTTTTGGACTTCTTCTACCTTTTCTTTTACCCTATTGTCTTGCAGTTGTTCCTCTATTCTTTTGTACTGCAATTCTTCTTTCAGGTGATATAGATAACTTTCTTTCTTCTTTATCTTTTCTTGAATTTCATTAATATACTTATGCTTGGGTGGTTGGGAGAACCTAAAGACTATAGGTTGACCCTCTACCTCAGCTCTTATTCCCTCTTCAGAAACAGAGAAAGGATAAAGCATATTAATGAAAGGGGTTCCTAATATCAGGGATTGGTTTAATCCTTTCACCAAGACAAAAGGGGTTTCAAAGCAAATTCCCTGATTAAGTACAGCAGCGTTAGATAATTTAAACTGAATCCCCATCCTTTGACTATTGACTGCTGTGTGTAGGACTTGGGTAGTTTTCTGAAAATACCTCGTTGGTACAACACCTTCATTTATACAATTAAGATCGGCTCCAGTGTCTATCAGCCCTTCAACAGTAAACTTGTAGGTTTTATTAATAACAATAGTTATCATTGCATACCATTTTTGTGATATCACCTTATCTATGCTATTAATGAATCTCATAGTATTAACTTGTTCTTCCTGTAGGGTTTCTCTTGTTACAGGTTCTATTTTCTCTTGAAATTCTTCCATTAGGTTTTCGAATTCTAATTGCTCAGATTTTTCTTCTGTATCTTTTTTTGAAAAAGGACGATAGAGTTCTAAAACTCTAACCCTATTTTTTAACTCTCTAAGTTCTTCTTTCACATCATGGACTTCGCACTGAAGGTCGTTGAGCGTAGGTTCCTTTTTATGAATTTTATCATTCATTCTGTTTACTATAGTCTTAAAACTATAGTTTTCAACTGGTTGTCTTACATTAGCTATGGCCGGTTGGGGATTATTTGGTCCGGTTCTAGCTAGCGAGATATAACTTTCCAAAGCTTCTCTCTTCTTTTCTGGATCTTCTATTTTATCAATTAAGTCTACTATTAGACTTTCTTCTTTTGTTAAGACACATATTCTCAGATCTTTAAATTGACAGGCGCACTCTTCCTCGCTACCTGAGCTAGTCTCAGTATCTGATTCAAACAATTCTTCATTCTCTAGTTGGGCTAGTTCGTCATCACTATCTTGTTCAGAACCAGATGAATTAAGCATTATTTGGCAGAGCTGTTGCTTAAGGTCTTCACTAATGCTTAGGTTACTGATTTTATCTTTCATTTTGCACTCAGATTTATAATGTCCTACTTTTCCACACTTATAGCAAGTAGGGACAGCTCCTTTCTTTCCTTTACTAGCCTTTTTGCTAGTATCTCCTGTGTATTTCCTTTTTCTGAAAGTTCTATATGGCTTCTTAGGTTCAGACTTATATTTCTCGTATTTTTTAGTCTTACGCCCCCCAAATTTCTTTCCCTTCTTGTATGTTTTATGTGAATATGATTTTATTGGTTCAAAACCAAATTGTTCACAAAAGTCACCTAATTCCTTTTTTCCTAGGGCCTTTTGCTTATCAAGCTGTTTTCTTAATTTCATATCTGTGCAAAGAGCTAATCCTTCTGCGCAGATTTCAGAGGACAATTCCCCATAGGTGTAAGACCCATAAGGAATGACACCACCATTTTTCTCTTTAATTCTATTCCTAACCTTTTCAGCGAATAGAAGTGGCAATCCTGAAAGAAATTTCTCTTTCCAAAAGTCAGCATTACAGTCTTGCCTAGTGAATACCTTGGAGTAAAACACGTCCTTATACCACCTAAAATGGGACAAGGTAGGACACTTAAGGTTCATTAAGAGTTCTCTAGACCTGTCGTGCTGTAATTCTGTAGTTCCTACAAAATGTAGAGTAATTGTGTAAATTAGTGAATTTACCGCATCTTCCTAGTAAATGTTTTCACTTTTGATTAATCCAGTTACTGGGTCTTGTACATTCTGCTGACCAATAGCCACCTGGGCGTTCAAGATTTGGGCTCTTGCTGAGTCGCTTAGGTGGAAATCCCACCATCCCTTTAATTGACCTACAAAGCCTGCGATGATAGCTTCAGCCACCCTCTTATCTCCATTTCCTTTTATCTTAGAGGCTGTAGCGTACATCATCATATGTTTCATTGCATTAATGATCTGATATTCCGTTAGACCATCAATATTTCATTCTACTATGGAGCTTCCATCATACTGAGCGGAATTCCACATTTCATCTTCCTCAAACTGTAAATCTACTGGAGTGGGTCTGGGGTAGTAATTTCTTGTTTTAGCAGTTTGAGTGAATTTCTTTTCATTTGTTAACCTATTAATTTCAGGTCGTTCTTCCTTAAACATCGTTTCAAGGTCTTCTATTTCTCCTTCAGTGAGAACCGACACTTGAGGACCTTTTCCTTTATCTGACAATTTTACTTCTGATAATTTCTTGGCTAGGATGTCAACAAAATTTTCATCTTCTGACAATGTTCTTCCCATCTTAAAGTTTTTATTATCTAAAGGGGGAGGTGGTTTGAAGAACACCTGACTACTCATTTCCTTGATCCTTTTAGTTTCTGAGGGACCGGGGTCGGATTTCTGCTCCTTTGCAGAAACAGACGTTTCAATCCTAGTGACTTGCTTTCCTAGAGACTGCAGAAACGGGTTGGTGTAATTATTCTGCTGAATAACTGCGCCTATATCCTCTTTACTAGCTGTGCGAAAATTATTGGCGCTATCATCAAGGAAAGTGGTTTCTTTGTAGGGAGCCGCTATCATATCTTTCTGTTTAATTACCATCTCGGGTGGATGTACGGCTTTTACTGATTTCCCATCTTTGGAAGTGTAAGTCGAGAATGGGCTTCCTATCATCTCTACATGGCTCCTATATTCAGGAATGTCATATTTCTGAGCACACCAATCTAACCACGTAAAAAAGAAACAATTGAATTTCTTTTCTTTCATAAAGGCGGTATGGGCTTTCCAGAGATGATTTTGCCTATGCTCCTGAAAGGCTGTTTCAAACCAGATTCTTTTATTAATATTTTCAATACTCAGATAATCCTTTTTATCTTTTCGTGTTCTATTTCAAAGGATTTTAACATATTTATTTCAAATTCTACATCCGAGAAGGAAGGCTCGGGTTGAGGTGGATTTATCCTAATTTCTGGGTTTGGAAGGGTTTGTTCAAACCTGTAGGCTGGCCTTTGTGTCTGTTCCTGGGTTCTCCTAAGACCTGCCAAGATCATTCTGTCATGGTCTAGATCGTAAGCTATATCAGAGGAGGTGCTCGACCTATGGGGTTCTAGGTTGGATCTAGAGGGTGCTAGATCAATCCTAGAGGTACTCGACCTATGTGGTTCTAGGTTAGATCCAAAGGGTGCTAGATCAATCCTAGTTTTTCTAGCGTTGGAGAATTGTATTTCTACCTATCCATCAGCGAATTGGGAGATCCGAGTAGGTTCTTGATTTTCAAGGGGCTTCTTTGGGACTATTTCATCCAAAATCCACTTTTCTGGTAGGGTTATATCACTCCACTTTATCATTTTTGGGACTGCTACGTTTGATTTTTCAAGGTTGGTTTGGAACAAGGTAGTTTCACCTTTGCTGTCTAAATCTTTAGCTTCGGGACAGACAGTGTTCATAACCTTATATGAAACCCTATAAATGATCGCTAGATTTTGGGATCCTGGGTCCATATCATAACCCTGAGTTTGAATATTCAATGTTAAAGCTTTTAAGACATTTACGTCGGAAAGTGCAACAGAAAAGTTTGGGAAACAGTTAAAGTATATCGGACCTTCCCCTAAGGTTGACTCAACTATTCCTAACAAGGAATCCGTGAACTTTCTATGTCTTCCATCTCTTACACAAAGCAAGATTGAACTGGGCAATCCTGTTCTGGTAAGTGGTTTCACCGCTACCTGCACCAATCCTATGTGCAAATAGTTATAATTTCTCTCCAGATGCTGGTCGATTTGACTCTGGGTGAATAGCTGAAAACTATCTTTTTTATCAATGACAGATATCGTTTTTTCAACAGTTTTTATTGCGTAATCAGATCTGAACTTAAAAGATCCTTTATAGTATATATCAGTGATGGGTACTTTGGGTATATCCCAGTTGCACAACTCCTTTTCTACGTCCCGCATGATTATTTCTTGAGAATTTTTAACTCGTAGGGTTCTATGGCTAGGACTGTTACTAGAGCTTGCTTCTCCAGAAGAACGAATAGACAAGATCCTACTAAGGCTTGCCATTTTAAAATTCTGGATTTTATGCTTTCCTTCTGTTCTCCTCCTAATTCAAGGTTGCTAGTCCCTGCCTAGGTCTCTCGACGCCTTAGCTTAACGGGCAACGGCTAATGAACCTATCTGACAGCTAGACAACTCGATGACTAGTGAGTAAAGGAAACTTGACAGAAAAACCAGAAGATTAAACCAACAACTTAGTTTGGACCTTAAACTTAACAACTCTTCTAGGGACTTTAGGCTCTGATACCAGGTACTGGCCCAGACTTGGGTGGTTGGGAGAACCTAAAGACTATAGGTTGACCCTCTACCTCAGTTCTTATTCCCTCTTCAGAAACAGAGAAAGCATAAAGCATATTAATGAAATTCAAGAAAAGATAAAGAAGAAAGAAAGTTATCTATATCACCTGAAAGAAGAATTGCAGTACAAAAGAATAGAGGAACAACTGCAAGACAATAGGGTAAAAGAAAAGGTAGAAGAAGTCCAAAAGATGTTTGAAAATAAAGTTTGTGCCGAAATACCCAATGCTTTTTGGAATAGGAAAAAACACATAGTGGAATTGCCGTATGAGCCTGATTTTGATGAAAAGAAAATCCCAACCAAAGCTAGGCCAATTCAAATGAATGCTAGGCTAATGGAAATTTGTAAATTTGAAATTCAAGATTTATTAGGGAAAAAGTTAATTAGGAAAAGCTCATCTCCCTGGAGCTGTTCTGCCTTCTATGTAGAAAACGCAGCAGAATTAGAAAGAGGGGTACCTAGATTGGTGATAAACTACAAACCTCTTAATAAAGCCTTAAAATGGGTTAGATATCCAATTCCTAATAAAAAGGACCTTCTGGATAGATTGAATAAGGCAGTAATTTTTTCTAAATTTGATATGAAATCGGGATATTGGCAAATTCAGATTGCGGAAAAAGACAGGTACAAAACAGCCTTTAATGTCCCCTTCGGACATTACGAATGGAATGTTTTACCGTTTGGTCTAAAAAATGCTCCCTCTGAATTTCAAAATATTATGAATGATATATTTAATCCTTACACAGCTTTCACCATTGTTTATATTGATGATGTTTTGGTTTATTCTAATTCTTTAGAACAACACTTTAAACATCCGAATATCTTTTTGAGAGTTGTGAAGCATGCAGGATTAGTGGTTTCGGCAAAGAAAATGAAATTATTTTCTTCAAAGATTCGTTTTTTGGGACACAATATTAATAAGGGACTGATAGTTCCTATTGATCGAGCAATATCCTTTGCTGAAAAATTCCCTGATGAGATAAGGGACAAGCAACAGTTACAAAGGTTCTTAGGAAGTCTTAATTATATAAAAGATTTTTATAAAGATTTGGCTCAAGATTCAAAATTGTTATACCAAAGGTTGAAAAAGAACCCAACTCCCTGGTCAGAAGAACACACTAAAGCGGTAAGAAGGTTGAAAATTAAAGTCAAAGAACTTCCTTGCTTAGCCTTAGCCAACCTCGAAGCCTTTAAAATAGTAGAAACAGATGCTTCAGAAATCGGGTATGGAGGAATCCTAAAACAGAAGGTCAATAATTCAGAACAACTGGTTAGATTCACTTCTGGAGTTTGGAAACCGGCTCAAAAGAATTATTCTACTGTTAAGAAAGAAATGCTAGCCATAGTCCATGCTGTTTCTAAATTCGAGAGTGATCTTTTAAATAAAAAATTCCTGATAAGAGTGGATTGCAAGGCTGCAAAAGACATTCTGTTTAAAGATGTAAAAAATTTAGCATCAAAACAAATTTTCGCAAGATGGCAAGGAATACTATCTGCTTTCGATTTTGATATTGAATTTATTAAAGGTGAAACTAATGCGCTCCCTGATTTCTTAACTCGAGAATTCTTGCAGGGTGCGAACCAGGAGTTCCGGACAAATGACTCCAAGTAGGAGCTCTTCAGGAGCTCTTGCTAGGTCTTCCCCGACTGATCCAAAGCCCTTGATGACTTCTTCTCCATATAATAAGGGTAAGGAGAAGCAGATTGCTGAAAATCCATTCCGTGAGTATATGAATATGTCTGTAGCAATTATTGAAATGAATGATCTGGACAAACATCCGAATTTTCTAGCTGAAAAATATTTAAGGGATAACCTTCCTCCCTTAAATAAGCCCCGTCTATTCTATGAAACTCTCCTAATTGAAACTAAATCTGTTAATATAGTTCATCGTCATAGAGGTGAAAATACCAACACAATAGCCTTTTCCAAAATCCAAATTCTAAATGTTATTTCCTTGGAAGAATGGGGTCCTAGCCCTGAAAGGGCTAAAAGATTTATCCATCCTGAAATTAGGCCATATTCATATAATTTCTGGGATTATAAAAAAGCATGGGAATATGTCTTATGTTTTCAAAATCAAAACTATTCTCATACTTGGTTCATCCAATTTAAGCTTCGGGCTCTGAAAGAACTCCCAAATTGGTTCAAGAGCTTTTTCCTTATCTGGGGTCCTACTATGGAATACCTTCCTCCTGAAATTAAGGAGTCTTTTCAAATGAAATTTTGTAAATGGAATAAGAATCATCCTGATCAGAGGACTTTGTTCATGTGGTTCATGATAATGTATGAGCTACCTTGGATATTAAAATGGGAATATGTTATCTCGGAAGACATTGATGAAGAATGGACCTATATTCCTAACTTAGTCCGAAGCATCTTAATTCGCTGGTGGGACAAATTCACAAGAGACCACTTAGTTCCTGTCAAGATTACCCCAGCAATTATTCCCTCCTTTGATCCTGCTGCTGCTCAGCCTTTGGTCACTTCTTCTGCCAGTCTAAGTGTTTCGCAAAGGCTACAGATGCTGATAGATCAGCCAGGCTCTTCTTCATCAAAAGAAGATTTGAAAAAGAAAGTCCTCGAGATCCTGGATTTAGATGACGAGTCGATGGCATCAGCTTCCGCCACTCAACCTGAAGATGAGGTGGACCCTTTTGCTAATGAAGACATGCTTGACCACTTTCATCCGGATCTCCATTCGGATCTTTATGGTGGGACCAAGTAATATTATGTCTGATAAGAAGACAATTTGTGTTTACTGTAATTTTTTATAAAGCTTTTTACTTTTTCGTTTTTTCTGGTAAAAGCAAGACGTTCCTGCTTTTACTCTGTTTTTATTTGCCTTTTGTAAGAGTCTGCCTTTTTCCTTTTTTGGCCGTTTGCGTGAACGTTCGGACAGAATCATTAAAGTGAAGATGCCGCTCTACTGTAGGCTGCTTTGTGATCTTCTGCCTCTAATTGACACGTCAACAGCCAGGAGGCTTTAAATGAAGGGCTTCTCTTCCTTTGCGAAGCACCGAAAAAGATCGCCTCTCAAGCAGAAAATAAACTTTGTGTTTTGAGTGTTTTGGAGTGTTTTGAGTGTTTTCAAGTGCTTCTTCTGCGAAGCTTCTGTTAAGCACTACTGCTTTCCCTGCTTCTATGTAAGTTTGTTGAATATTAATGATACTACGTTTGATATCGTATTTAATTTCTCTATATTATTATCCTTGGTTTTGGCTTTGTATGTTTGAATTCCTCATAATAATTATGTTTATTCTCTACGTCTCTACACTACCTTCCGCTCGAAAGCTTAAAATTGATTGAGAAAAAATTTTGCTCTTAAGAGTCTGGGCCAGTACCTGGTTATATATATAATAGGCTTATTTTTTGATATACCACCTGAAACTCATTTTGTCTCACTTCATCCCATTTTTCACATATATTTATCTCACTTTACCCCATTTTCACAAAAGATTAATTGAAAATAAAAAAATTCAATTTTAAAACTTAAAATCCAATTAAAAATTGTAAATAAAATTATTATTTTTATAAAAAAAAAAAAATTTTAAAATTGCATCCCTATACCCCGCCCCTCTCTCTCCATTTCCTCCTCTACCACATCCTCCTCTTCTCTCTCTCTCTCTCTCTCTCTCTTCCCCGTGACCCAAACCTCCACCCCTCCCCAACCCGCTCTCAGCCCCTCTCTCTCTCCTTCATCTCTCTCTCTCTCTCTCTCTCTCTCTCTCTCTCTCTCTCTCTCTCTCTCTCTCTATATATATATATATATATATATATATATATATATATTGTTGTAAAGAGCGCGGTGGAGCCCACATAAAGAAAGGAAGAAAAGAATGAAGCAATTTGTTTGTCATCTTCCCTTGTAACCAACCGAACATCACAGGTGCTTCAACCTATTTAAAGGCTTCATCTCTTCATTGCTAGATAGAGAGAAGAAAGGAGAAGTGATAACACACTCAGTTGAGAGAAGAAAAGAGAGTGATAAATCTGAGAGTTAGTGAGTTCTATCTGAGAGGAAATTCTGTCAATGTAAAAACCACAAGAGCAAATACAATCATACTTCCAATATTCAGTGGTACTTTTCATACTTTGATTATATTTATAACACGTTATCAGCATGATTGTCTCTCCTCTTTATCTTTAAATTTTCCTAGCTCAATGTTCGGTTCATTTTTACACATGATTTTTCATGTTATTCACCCACTATTTTGAGTTAGTTCTTGACATTTTATAGCTTTTTACTTCCTTTTTGTGTTTTCTTAGATTTTACCTTGGTTAGAATGAAAATGAGCTAAAAGTGCATTATTGGTTATAAATTCTATTTTTGTTCATTTTCGTAGGTCAACTTCTTGGCCTGGGATCAACATGCTCTGGTACTCGGATGAGGTGAAGATCTTCATGAAACTTGTTCCAATGGATGTTAACTACAACATATCCAAATTTGAGCTTCATTGGACAAGTATTGCCTATCCAACCAATCCAGCATGTTACCACAGCTCTGGAAATCCGAAGTGCTCCAGCTTTTACCTCCATATTGTTATCTTGATTCTTCTTGTTACCATAACACTTGGTAACAAGAAATTACCTTGGTTAAGAGATATTTTCAGAGGCAAAGAGCATATTTTCAATGACAAAGCTTCATCATGGCAAGGGGACAAAGTTTGAAGCTTTAACAAAAGGTGGAGTTTTATATATTAAAAGTGAGCTGGAAATCATGGGCTAAAGGAAGAAGAATGTGCAATCTGCAAAGCTGATGACAATTCCTTCATTCTACAATATAGAACGTGGGGGATTTGATTCATCTATTATTCTACACATTGAGAGCAGATTTTGGAGAGTTTTGGAGCTAGGAGAAAGCCAAGGTGCAGCCAAGCAAAGTGGAGAAGAAAGCTTCCACCATTGATGACCTTGAAGCTTTCACAATTTTCTCAAAATCTGTAAACTCTTTCTAATTTTATTTTGAGTTTGTATTTGGAATAAGTATGAGCAACTAAACTCCATAGCTAGGGCTTAGGTTGAAGCCCTAAACATGATTACCTTATTGTTTTGATGCTTGAGTGTATGAATTTCTAGATATTGTTGATGAATTCCAATTCACCAAATTAATCTATCCTTGATGTATGTTCTTCTTTGATTGATCACCTTTGAAAGCATGCTTCTTGAGATTGTTGGGATTATGTGTATCTTCATGTTGTCCTAAGCAATAAATGGATGAAGTAAGAATCATCCATGTGAATTGGTTTCTTGAATACCTAATGTAAACACCATGCTATTAGGATTCTTGTGATGTTCATATTCTCTTTGAACTTAATGGGTTTTCCTTATAATTGAATCGAAGTACGAACCATACCTAGGTTCGGTTATGGGGAGGGCACAAGTATTGTAGCACGAACCATGCACTTTACGTATATTAGAGAGAATCAATGCGTCTTGAGCCACGACCCATGGTCTTGATTGCGAACATCTTCATCAATACGTTTAGAGTTCATGACTTGAGTATCCATGAGCATGGGTAGAATTGTTTAGGGTGGATTCCGAAACCCTAGTGTTTGTTACTTGGTACTTTCACATTTTGATAATTCATCTCTGCCATTCTCATTTAAATTCAAAGTCCATTTACTTTCATGCATTAGAATTAGGTCACTTGAACCAAACCAAACCCCCCCCCCCCCCCCCCAAAATTGTGTTGTGTGTGTGTTTGAAATGTTGTGTGTTTTCTTTATTAAATTCTGTTTATTTTCGTAACTGTTTTGGACTTTTGGTCCGCGATGTGTTCTTCCATTTTCTGTGCTGAATCCAACCGTATAAAGAACGTAAATTTTGGACGTACGGTTGGAAAGTTATAGGTCAAAAACTGAACAGAGGTCGAAACTGAAAAACAGAGAAACGAATCTGCCCAAAAACGACCGGTCATCACTGTTCACGACTGGTAGTCACTGTCCGCGATGTGTTCTTCCATTTTCTGTGCTGAATCCAACCGTATAAAGAACGTAAATTTTGGACGTACGGTTGGAAAGTTATAGGTCAAAAACTGAACAGAGGTCGAAACTGAAAAACAGAGAAACGAATCTGCCCAAAAACGACCGGTCGTTACTGTTCAGGCGACCGGTCGCACATGAATCTGTCCAAAAACGACCGGTCGTCACTGTTCACGACTGGTAGTCACTGTTCATTTTCACTGTTCATGGCACTGTTCATATACATCTCAACACTATGTGATTATTTCTCTGTCTCCTCTCTGTCATATGTCTACTCTCATTTTACTACTACAACGACATGCTAACTTTCTTTTTTGTGTTCTCACAATTTTTATGTTGTTTCATCCATGTTTATTTAATTTATTTTTTCATACTATAATTTGGAATGGCGCAGTTTTATACCTCATTCTATTATTTTATGGTGGTGTAATTTCATTGCCCATCACATTGTAACACATATTGTCATAATAAAAATGATGGTGTGATTTTAAAACCCATCTTATTTTATGTTGAATAGTGGTGCAGTTATATTGCCCACAATATATGATATGTTATATACTTCATATATATTAGTTGATGGTTTTATCTCCACATTTACTTTGTTAAAGGTATGGAGTAGAATTAGTGCCCATAACAACACATTTACTTTATCGCACATTTACTTTTATTCAAAGTATGGTGCGGAATTAACGTCCATACAGCAAGCAATTTACTTTATGAATTTACTTTATCGCACATTTACTTTTATTTAAAGTTTGGTGCGAAATTAATGTCCATATAGCGAGCAATTTACTCTATGAATTTATTTTATTGTACACTTACTTTTATTTAAAGTATGGTGCGGGTTTATCATCCATACCAGAAATTTATTTATAGTACTTTGGTTTTTATGAAAGAAATCATCATTTAATATACATGAAAGATGAGGGCCTGAAGTTCCTCAAACAATTAAAGAACCTAAATTCATGTTAAGAAATGACTTAATGTCCCAGATCCCGAACCTAAAATTTCGAGTAAAATATACAAGATATTTTTGGCCTAAAGTTCAAAAATATATTAAGAACCTAAAGTTTTAACAAAGTGCAAACAAATTATTGCAAATTCTTATACATCTCATTTTCTTTTGAAGATGGCAAATTTAGCAAAGTTGGAATTTGCTGCCTTGGACATATTTGGGAACAACTATCTATCATGGGTCCTAGATACCAAGATTCATTTGCGTGCCAATAGCCTTGGAAAAACCATTGTAGATGGAAGTGATGCATCCTAGAAGAAAATGCGAAGGCCATGATTTTTCTTCACCGTCACATTCATGAAGATCTGAAAAGCGAATATGTGGCGGTCGATGACCCATTGGTTCTGTGGAAAGCCTTATGCAAAAGGTACAATCATCAAAAGACGGTAATCCTCCCGATAGCCAGATATGAGTGGATACACTTGAGATTCCAAAATTTCAAGTCAGTGTCTGAGTACAACTTGGCAATGCACAAAATCACCTTCTAATGAAGTTATGTGGTGAAAATATCTCTGAGGAGGATATGCTTGAAAAAACTCTCAGTACCTTTCATGCCTCAAATGTGCTCCTACAGCAACAATATAGGCATAGTGGTTTTACGAAATATTTAGAACTGATATCATGTCTTTTATTGGCCGAGCAGAACAATGAGCTTTTATTGAAAAATCTCCAATCTTACCCAAGCTAAGCACCATTATTTGAAGTGAATGCTGCATCTCAAGAAGTGAATGCCACCTCCTCTCGTGGCAATACCCACAGACGTGGGTGAGGAGGCAGGCATGGGCGCTAGCAAGGGAATAGAAAAGATTGTGATGCCCATTCATATGGCTTAGGTCCAAGGACCAATCCATCCACGAGCGGCAAAAATGCATCTTTGAATAAGGGGAAAACTCAGACAGCCATGTGCCTAGAAAATGTTGAAGGCGCTTGTCACATATGTGGCATAAGGGGACATTAGGCGTGTACATGTCGTACACCGAAGCATTTGGCGGATGTTTTTGAATCTTCACTTAAGGATAAGAAAGTGGGGACAAATTATATTGATCATATTGATCCAATGGATATACCAGATCCACCAGCCACACATGGCCCATTGGAAATATCGCGTCAGTTAGACATTATTATGTTAATTATTAAAATATCTAAATCAATAAAACACATAAATGCAAGGTTTAGTTGATATGACATGAATACATCAGTTGTTACATAATACGGTTAATTCAGTGTGTCCAAATAGCATTACTATTATTCAAACTTCTGATGTGTGTGTTTGACCAATGATATTCGATTTGTCTATGTATTGAATTGTTATTTGTTGGGGTTGAGTTGAGACACAAAAAAGAAAAGGCCAAGAAAAATAAAAAGAAAGGGTCTCGAATTAATATTTCAATTGGGCTCAAAATGTTTGTTTGTCCACAAACGAAACAAGCTTGAAGTAACCTAACCCAAACCCAAGACAATATACATTTTGGAGCATTCTCCAATAAGTATTTAAGTTAAGGATTAGTTACATACTTCTAATCTCAGCCGTTGGATTACATCTAATAGACTACCAACACATTTAATCAATACAATCCAACGGCTAAAATTAAAAGTATATAATCAATCCTTAACATAAAATACTTATTGGAAAATCTCTCATATATTTTAGTCCAAATTTTGTGAGAGGGATCTTGAAAAATCTACTGCAACTGGTACCAATTTGAAAGGTATGTCATGAAGAACCTCCACAACTTGTGGGATTGCTCTATAAAACCCGTCATTCACAACTTGTTTCTCAATTGTGCGTGTTTGCATTTTGTTCCAAGTATTTCTCCTCTCTCCAATTCCTTTTCTTGTTGGTTTTGTTTTCAACGTTCATCTTATTTGACTTGTTTCTCAATTGTGCGTGTTTGCATTTTGTTCCAAGTCCTCTCTCCAATTCCTTTTATTGTTGGTTTTTGTTTTCACCATTCGTCTCATTTGTGCAATGGCTTATAGTTGCGATTTGTGTAATGAGACTTTCTTTGAACACAGTGAAATGATTGACCACAAAAACAGGGGAAGTCTTGAAGAAACACTTCCGCGTTCATAAAAATACACAATGTGTGGAGAGAAAATGTGCAAAAATCCTATATACCCCAAACATGAGTCACATGTGAGTAGGGGTAGACTTTGCGATTCAAATCTCTGAACCAAACAAAAAGAAAAAGTATGAATAATGCTCCAAATACTGACTATAAACACACCTAAGTTGGACGAGACATGTTCAAACTCATCAATCTTGAACTGAAATAATTGCACTCAATATTCCTAATCCTCACCTCAAAAGAACACTGTCAATCCTTCTCAGAACAAAAAGAAAAACTGTCAATCAGATTGAGATATGGGATCATGAATTCAGACAAGAACAAACTAAAGTATTGAAGAATATTCTCTTGCAGAACTGTAAATTTGGACAATTGGTCATGATACTTATGTTTACAGACCGTAAAGTTGGACCACCGATCAAGTTGGCTCTTGCCTAAATGCGTGAAAGTGTGGTCAAAATTCACAGTTGACAACATAAGATTTCGAATGAATGATCAGAGGATACTATACACCATAGGAGCTCAACAAACCTGCAAAAACCAGATATAACCCTAACATGATGACAGGGCATACAACACTGGTGGGTTACTCAATAATGAACTCAATTGGATTCTCTATCCTACAGATTGGGATTGAACAGGCAGATAAAATGGTGCACATGTGCGAGAACTTGATAGAGCATGCTGCATGTTTGTCTAAAGTTCTAATTTATGGGCCACCTACAAGTCTCTCAAAATAGGCCATCCTTTTTTAATAATTTCATTGATCTTTGCATCAATCTGCCTCTGAATTTTTGGAGGACAAAGCTCTGCAGCATAGCCATTCAGTTTTGCAGCCAATCTTGACCTCTCAAGTTCCTCTTCAGGCAAGTTTCCAATTAATTGGAGAAGAAATGGCCTACGCTTCAGCTCAAACTTCTGCATTTCAAAAAATTTAGGATATAGTTCAAAAGATCTGTTTTTTTTGTTTTTTCACATCTCCAAAGAGCTACAGTTCAAAACATGCTCTAAAATTTAGAGAGAAATATAGGAGACTCCCTTAAGCAAGTTGACAAACGAGGAAAGTTTTACAATACAAAGATCTGAAACAACATCCCCTCTTAAAGAGTTTTGGGAGAAGAGAAAAAGGATATTGAGTAGTACCTGATGTTCAGGCTCAGCAGAATAAAATTTTCCAAGTGGTAGGATTTGAGTAGTTACACTGCTACTCTTCGACTTAGTTTGTTCTCTCTCTTTGCTCGCAACAGCCAATCTGAACTCTTCAGTTCCGTTCGTGAAAATGATAGATCTGTTTATATATGAAAAAAATCTCACTAAGGACTCTTAAGTTATGAGTTCATGTTATGCAAGAAATTGCTGTGTGCTGTCATAACTTTTACCTGTATTGGTTACCCACATCAGGACCTTGCCCAAACACTTGCCTATAATCATGACTTGACCAGAAAATCTCCAAAAGTTGCCTAAAACTAATCAGCCTGTGATCGTATATAACCTGCTCAGGATTTACAGAATTACACATGCGACTGAAACATTCAAAAAGAGAGTAAAATGTATGTAAAAATAAATTATAAGAAGCCCACAAAGTAAAAAACTGCAAGGATTCAACTGCTCTTAAACTTTACAAAAAACAAAAAGACACCACTTGGAGATAGTTTCATTATATTCGAGCCAAAAAGAAAGGTAAAAAACCCATTCATGAAAATCTAAAAGCAACGGGAAAATGGAAGAGAGACCTGGACAGACTCAGCATGATCACCCAAGCTTCTGTACTCAGGGTTGATTTTGGATCCGCCAGCGTAACCGACAGTGGTCTGTACAACCCCATTCAAGCACCCAAAGACAGCTTCAGATCTCCAAAAGCTTCCCAGAGCGAAAACTGCTGTTTTCAAGGACTGGTTGTTGGGTACGTCTCCTGCGGTTTCAATGATCCGTTCCGGAATCCTGATGCAGACACGCCTCTCAGCCGCTAGAATAATCAGGAGCATGAGAGTTGCTAGTAGACGGCTAAGGGAAACGCTGCTGCGAAGAAAAGCCATTGGCTTTGTCTGAAAGAGGAAGGCATGAGACTTTCTGCGTTTGGTTAAAATTTCCAAGATGTTATAAAATGAAAATAAAAAATAAAAAGTCAAGAGAACTAGAATGGAAGATAGGAAACTGATGTCATATAGAAAATGCTCCTTTTTCGAAGCTACAATGTTTTTACAAAGTTGATAACCAAGTTTGAGCACACATCAACTCCTCCAATGTGTTTGGATTCGCTCACCCCCCTACGAATTTCGATCTGGATCGAGCGTACCCAATCGCGGTACGGTATCGATCTGGATCTGGAACGAAAGATTTAACGACTCAGTTCCAGAGGAGAGGACAGTACCTGATAGACGACGTCGCTGCTACGGAACAGAACCTGACCGCCGACAGCAGACGAGCAATCGAGGGCGCATGAGGGAGAGTGCTATAGCTGATGAGCCCACGTTTGATTCTTGGTCTCTTGGCATAAGGGGAAGGAAGATAATGGGTTCGGAGAGGATTATTTTGGACGAATGGATTCCAAGAGAGGACAGCCCAGCCCAGGCAAAGGGCCCCCGGTCTCCCAAAATCAGCTCCAGCGGTGACATCAAACCCGGGCAAGAGGTGGGGTCCATCAAGCCCGAGTAAGGCCCAAGGCAGGATAGCCCAAGCTGCTCTCTCATAACGTTGAAATCAATAAAGAAAAAAAAAATTCTGAAAAATTACCAATACCTAATTTTTATTTATTAATCTCATACATATAAATAAAATTAATTCCATGTGAATAGTAATTACTTTTGGATTGCCGTGGCAATGAGTGGAAAAGTACAAAAAAATTTGATATGGTAGGTACTATTCACATGAACAGTGACCACCTTTAGAGCACTTCCACTCATTTGTCATGGCAAAAGACAAGGGGAGGCAAGAGTTGTTACTATTCACGTGAATACTGCCTACCCTTACAATTTTTTAGTTGGCTTTCCATCCATTGTCATGGCAACCTAAGGGCAACCACTACTCACGTGAGATATGATGAAAGTAATTTGTATAGAGTTTTGGTGCGGGAAGTGAAGAATATGGCTAGGTATTTATTAAAAAAATCTTTTGAAATTTTTGGTTTTTTTTTCATTTTTTTTTCAATTTTTTGTTATTTAAATTGGCTGTTGACGTCAGCATTAGGTCAGCTTGCCCAAGCAGCAGCCTAAGCAAGTCTTGCCTTTAGGCTTGCCTAAGCTAATGAAGCTCAATCCTTACCCGAGCTGGACTTCGTTTTTGGGGGCTAAGGTCCTTCTGCCGGTGCTAGCTTGCACGGGTGGATGTGCTCTTACTTGCTTGCCAAAGAGCAAAGGGAGGTAAGGGCTGTTACTATTCACATGAATAGTAGTTGTGTTTCCACCCATTGCCATAGCAAAGAGCAATTACTATTCACTTAAATTTTTATTTTTATTTTTTATACTTAAACGATTAATTTGGATAAGATTTTTGGTTTCCACGTGTCAATATTTATTATAAAATTAACATCTCATATTTCGAATAAAATTTTCAAATAAGATTTTCGGATAAGATTTTTGGTTGCCACGTGTCCATATTTATTATAAAATTCACATCTCAAATTTCAGATAAGATTTTCAGTTGCCACGTGTTCATATTTATTATAAAATTCACATATAAGATTTCGGATAAGATTTTCAATTGCTACAATTGCGTCACGTGTCATCTTTATCTTCTAAATCCCTCTATAAAACCACAGCCTTAACTCAGACCTCTCACATAATGTCCTCTCTATCCTTTCAATTCTTAGATTTTAGAAAACACATTCTACTCTCAATGTCTTACACAAGGAGGTTGTTGGAGAGGGCCGAGCAAGAAAATGAAGAAAGGATGCTCAAACGTGATGAAGAAGAAATGGAGTAGGAAGAAGATGATGATCAAGTTGCCATGGTAGTGGGTATGCTCCATCAATCAAGCCAACACCATCGTGGTTCATAACCAGAGAGTAGCCCAAACGTGGATAGACGTATGCACTCTCAGGGTAAGAATTTCTTGGAAGATTACTTTATCCCAAATTCGTTGTACTCCAGTTTTGATTTTTGAGGATGATATAGAATGCATCCTCATTTGTTCAATAAAATCATGCATGATGTTTGGAATTACAATAATTCGTTCAAAAGTACGATGCTACTGGGGTTTTGGGTCTTTTTTTGGAACAAAAATTTACAACTTCTTTACGGATGTTGGCGTTGGGCGCATCTACAGACTAGGTGAATGAAATTGCTAGAATGGGGAAATCCATTATTCTGGAGAGTTTGGTCAGATTCTGTGATGCAATCGAAACTCTATACACGAGGGATTATCTTGCAAACCTACGATTAGGGACCTCCAAAGGCTTCTACAAAAAGCCAAGGCTTGAGGTTTCCCAGGCATTATTGGAAGCATCGACTGTATGCACTGGCAGTGGAAGAATTGCCCAACTGCCTAGCAAGGAGATTATGGGAATAGGAAGGGCTAACAAAGTATCATTCTGGAAGCCATTGCATCATTTGATACCTGGGTTTGGCATGCCTTTTTCGGAGTTGCGGGATATCAAAATGACCTTAACGTGCTTGGTCAATCTTTGGTGTTCAACGATGTGTTGAAAGGTCAAGCCCCTCAGATCACATATGAAATCAACAATACCATATACTTGAGTGGGTATTACCTAGCAGACAGAATTTACCCGATGTGGATGACATTTGTCAAAACAATTCCGCATCCCCAATCTGACAAGGAAAAATACTTTGCTGCCTATTAAGGGAGTTATAGGTAAGGTGTTTTAGTAACCTCCAAGTTCGGTGGGCAATCATTAGGGGGCTGCTCGTATGTTTGATGAAGAGGTGCTTCGGAGCATTATGATGACGTGCATCATCCTCCATAACATGATTGTGGAGGATGAGTATGATTATGATGAACCAAAGATGTTCAAATCCAATCCCATGAACACGACATTGACAAGAATTTATGAATGGCCCGTGGGAGCAAATGGACAACCACTGGAGCACGAACTGTTGATTAGGGGCTGTCATTACAACAACTGTATGATTGACCATTATACTGAAATGCAATCTTCTTATGTTCATGAAAGATGTCAAGTTGACTTAATGAAGCACTTATGAGCACTGAGTGAAAATCACGGTCAATGAAGTCAAGTTTAATGTTTAGTTTTGAATTATGCTTTGTTTGTGTTTTGTTTTGAATTATGCTTTGTTTGTGTTTTATTTTGAATTATGCTTTGTTTGTGTTTTATTTTGAATTATGCTTTGTTTGTGTTTTATTTTGAATTATGCTTTGTTTGTGTTTTGTAATGAATTATGTTTTTTGTGTGTTTTGTAATGAATTATGCTTTGTTTTGATGTATGCAATGTTTTAAACAAATAGTTATATTATTGAATGCTTTCTTTATTCAATAAAAGACAAGCAATACAAATAATTAAGAAATGCAACTAATTCAATAAAAGACAAGCAATACAACTAATTAATAAATGACAACTCTATCAATACAAACTAAGGGTTTTCATCATTTAACCAATCTATGTTGCTAGGTCCATCGTCATGGAAAAGCCTTCTTCTCATAACATCCCTTCGTTCTAGCTTCTAAAATGAATTTGTTTTAGGGGACATGTGGCTCGTATCCATGGCCATAGTTTCCCGATCCTTCTTGTCCATGTCTTGTTTGTGTGCATACTCCCTTTCAATTGCAAATGCTTCATCTCTTGCCTTGTCAGCCCCATCTCTTTTTATGTCTCTCTCAATTCTCAATGTGCCGTTAATACCTATTTGCTCCAAAAATTTTGAACAATCCTTGTTCGAAGTGCTCCCTCTCTTGGCCTTTGCTACCTTTCTCCCAATAGGCCTCAGCTCTTTTTGGATTGGTGAGTCTTGATTCATCAGGGAGTCCAACACTGGTGAATTGTGGAGCGGTGTCTCATTCAATACAACAGTCAGACCTATGGAAATAATTTGAATCTTGAACAATTCTTCACAACCTCCTAATACTAGTGATTGTTGAAACATCTTCCATGGTTGTCCAAGACCCTCTACCTTAAATGGAATAGGCTATTTGTATTTTTACACAAACGAAATTTAGGGGTAGAAATTTTGGTGTGGAAAGTGAATAATATTGGAGGAGAACAATTTGTATGAAGATTTGGTGTGGAAAGTGAATAATATTAGTAGGTATTTATAGAAAGAAAAAAAAATCCGAATTTTTCGGTATTTTTTTCAAATCTTTTGGAATTTTTTTACATAAAAAATTGAAAACAGTTGGATTGGAGCATAAAGATTGGATCGGACCCCCCCAAGAAGTGCCACGTGCCTTCTATCCTTTGGGGGAAAAGCAAGGCTGACACGAGGCTGGTGTTAGTGCACGAAATTTTTGAACTTGTTTTACTGTTGGCGCATTAAAAAAAATTCAAAATCATGCGCTAAAGCCAGCTTGGGGTCAACGCTGATGTCACCAGCCTTCAGGCAAGAGAACGAGCTGAATTTTCCTTGGGCCTTGCCTGAGTTGGCTTCCACCATGTCTTGCCTAGGCTGTTGGAGGGTACTGGAAACATCTTCCTAGGCCTAGCCAGCCCTGCACAGTGGAAATGCTCTAAAGGGGAACGTACTAGAGGTTGGGTGGATGGGTGTGTCAATATAATAAAAGTACTCCTTCTGGTTTCAAGAATTCAGTCCCGTTCTCCTAGGCCTTATGGTCCAAGGAAGTTGTGGTTACCTACCCTTGGATCTAATCTAAGGGTTGAGAAAAAACTGGGTTAAATATCAATATGTCATCTTTTATTTTACTTCTACTGCAATAAAATACTAATTTGGTTATTAAAACTAATTTTTTTTTAAAAAAAAGAAGAGCTTAATATTAGAGATGAAAAACATGAACAAAAAACTCATCTGCATCTAAGACCATTGTCTTCGACGCCAGTCATCTTTCTCCTTCATGCATAGTAAATAAGAAAACATGAACCTTTCATGAAAATACAATATAGTTGCAGAAACCCAAGTTTTGGTTCATGAACTAAAAAAAATAAAAAATCCCAAAATTTGTTTATAAAAAATTGAAAGCGACTTGGTTGTAGATCCTTGAAATTCAATCACATTAGAGTGTGAAGGGATGGCTTGATGGCTCCGGATTTGGGTCAATAAATTTTCTTTTGTTTCTAAAAAAATTGAATATTTGAATCTAAATTAAGAGATGAAATAGATAACCAATAAGAATTAGAGTGAATCTTAAATGACACGTGTTCTTGATTTTTGTTTGCAATGCCAAATTTGAAGGTAGTTGTGAACAACAATGGAGAAAGAACATGTTCTTGGTTATCTAAGAGAGAGCGTGTTTTGGATGGAGTGATTTTTTCTTTTTTAAAGTTTTTATTTTTGTTTAAGTCAAATTAATATTTTGTACAGTAAAAGTAATAAAATAATGACATATTGATATTTAAATTAGTTTTTTCTCAACTCTTAGATTATATCTAAGGGCGAGTGATCAAAACTTCCTTGAATCCTAGAGTAAAGAAGAACGGGACTGTTCAAGAATTGTTAAGGAAGAAGGAAAGTCACGGTTCTTTCAATACATCGAACAAATAAAATACATAACTTATTGAATAAATAAAAAACCACTTATTCATAAAATAAATAAGTTCATGATTAAAATTTGCATGCATAAACCAAAATTAAAGTTTATTGTTGAAACTTCAAAACAAACAAAACTGGTCGTTTCCCCTTCGTTTTTGCACTAATCCTTGTGCTTGAGCTCCCTCCAAGAGCAAAGTGATTGAGAATAGAGGACAGTGAGGATGATGCTTGGGCGTGAACACTTGCGTAATCCCCCTCCAACCCTTTCCATCTCATTTCCTCCAATTTTTGACCAAAAGCTAATTTTGCTTGATGTAATTGTTTGTGCCTAATAAATCTCGGCCGATAAGGCCGACCGAAGGAGCTTCTTCTCGGCCATGGCGCCTGCCCAAAAGCCGAACATGGCAAGTTGTTATTCATTTTTTCTCGTAAGACAAAGGTGAGCTGTGAAGGCGAAACCATTACGGCCTCGGTAAGCTTGAACGACGGAAATGATAACCCCTCAAATACACGGCCAAAATAGAAAAGTCAAGTGGCGTTGCCACGTGGCATCGAAGTCCCACACTTCATTTAATGAAGTAATGCCCCTGACTACAGCAGAGGGCCCACGATCCACGTAAGAGCATTTAATGTGAAAGGGAGTGATTGGAGACAGTGTAGTCAGTATATGGTGACTAAAATCAGGATGATTAGGCGCGAAATCTTCTGACCTGAAAGATTAAGTTACCAACCATCAGACCAGAGCATTAAATGCTCCTTCAAGGCCCAAGACGCAGAACCCACGGTCAAGGCGGCGACCGGAATTTATGGGGGTCACACCACCATACTTCACGTTCTCAAATGTTGCCTCGATTACCCACTATCTTTGATCAACTTCATCATGCAGATTTTCAGCCTTATTTTCCTCTCAAGACCTCTCCTATAAATAACAGGCTTCAACTACGTTTGAAAGGGTTCAAGACCAAACATAAGCCTCCAACGGAGCAGATTATATTTTCCTGTCATTTACCTTCTGCCATTTATCTTCCTGTAATGCACTTTCAATACCTTTACTTGCTTTCTTAGGAGTAATGACAACTTGTAGGAAAATCCATTCATCAATATATCATACGACCCTTGGCTTTCAAAGTGCCAGAGCACCATCCTTGTCATTTCCGTCCATCCTACGTGTCATACGACCATTGCAATCCAGCAACGCGCCAGAGCACCACCTAAAAATCCACCAGCACTGCCATCATCAACGGCCTTGTAGCTCAGGCCGTGAACCTGACGGCCGAGATCAGTTCCTCTCTCGGCCACAATCGCTCTGATTAGAAGTTACTCAAACAAGCGCACAACTCACCTATCCATCCACTCTCATCACCCTCGAATGCACGGTAGACCGTGCTGGCACGCCGGCGCACAACCGCACCGCACCAAAGAAGGACGACCCGTGTTGAAGGAGATCCCCTCGGCCCGGAGCACCAGGCCGTGAGATTTGCGGAGATCAACAGTAATTCATATAACTTGTTTATTATGATATATCATGTGTCCGCCAGTATCTTAATTAATTGGATACACCTCTAAGTCTTTCTAGCTTATACACCTGGACATGTTTTGAAGTGCTTTTTTAGGAAGCACTTCTGCTCATACCCGCTTAGCAAAAGTGCTTTTATCATAAAGATGTCGAAATTTCCATAAGACACTACTAGAAAATTGTGGTAAAAAGACGAATTCCATTTGTACTCTTTATGTCAAAGAACAAAAATAATTGTGCTATATGAAAATACCCACGGTGCAGCTACTATGAAGTTGTCGGTCTCCTGTATAGGAGTTTCCATTGCTTAGAGCATCTCCAACCGATATGTCAAATTGCCACATGGACATGAAATGACAAAAATTGAAGGTTAAAATTGCTCCAACCGATTAGTCAAATCCTACATGGATTTGAACACTGGAAAAGATATGTCAAAAATAACATATCAAAAAGGTTGATGTCAAATATTATTTTAATATTTTTTAGTCATGAACCCTACTATCATTTACTCTCTTTTAAAACCTTATGCATATGGACCCCATTTGCTTTTAAAAATATAATAAAATAATATGATATTTGGCATTTTGAGTGGAGTTAATTTTTTTTCAAAGTGTCAAATTGCCACATAAGCCATCAAATTCAAATTTAACATTTTGCATTTGGCATCTCCCTTGGAGATGCTCTTGTAGAGCACAAAATCGTCAATTCGTGTGAAACAATTAAAAGCACAAATGAAACATTTGTGCTTATATTTTGACAAATGACTGAGATGGTAACTGGGCCCACCTATACTCCACCTCTTTATCAGCAACTCTTGGAGAATATTACAATAATGTATTTTATTCAACATGGATACAAATAACTGTGGCTTAAAATGCAAACTTTTATAATAAATAAAAATTTAAATTTAAAAGAACTCAAATACCAAAAACAAATATATTTTGTTACAATAATTCTTTGTACAACTATGAGTATCTACGTATTTTACAGATTTACAATAGAACCCACTGACAATACCCGACCCAAATTCCACTTCGAAATTTGCGCTGAACCGTGTGCGCGTCCGACACCTGGCAGGTGCCGGGCACACTTGACCAAATTGACCTTCTAACTAAGATTCAACAATTCTTTTAAGGTTTGATTTCTGCCAAAAAATCGGCAGAGTCTCTCCTATAAAACGGATATTTCCTAAAAACTTTCCACCTGTAAATATACAATTAATATTGAAAACCAAATCTCAATCGTTCAGCATGCATCAAACAAATAACTTTGAATGGCCTCAAGCCTCTTAATACCAAATAAATCATTCTGGCATCGGAATCTGGTCTCAACTCTTAGAGCAACATGAATACATTATCAAGTTTTAATATAACTTAATTGAACAGATTTTCAGCACTTGATCTTGTGGATGCACCTAGCAACTCTAGGTTGCCTACGTACCCTTACTAAGGGATCAAGCCATATGTAATTCTTTCTACATAAATTGTAAGTAAACAAAGGTAACTTAATCAAATAAAATCAAGAAACCTTCATAAATAATTCAGATCAATCCACTGAAACTCAATCAAGGGCTATTGATGTTAGAACAATCTTCTACTCATCACTCATGTGCATAAATATATATATATATATATAATTAACTTATTACTTATAAGTAGGAAAACGAGCAAATTATTAAAATAGCATTGACCACGTGAAACCTTAATGTCAATATCAATAATTTAAATAAAATATGTTTCCCTCTTTCACATGTAAAAACAAATTCATCACTTAAGAAAATAACCGTGAATTATATAAAATCCTTAAAACTTAGAAAACTCTTAATCCTTGTCTCATAAGTTGGAAAACATATATTAAAACCTTCACCAATAAGTACCAAAATAAAATCATCAATTTTAGTTTAAAACATTTCAAAACTCAAATACTCTCCACCTAGGCATACCCCCCCATCCGTCAATTCCACTAATATTCCGTCAATTCTAATAATATTCTGTCAAGTCCAATAATATTCCATTAATTCCAAGTGCCACATAACTGACACATCCTCGCAAGCCTTAGAAAGACAAAGTCAACCCGAGCCGCATTCCTCGCAAAACTCGGGGGACACGAGTCAGCTTGAAAATGCACATTCTCGTAGAAATTAATTAAGATAAACACAGATTCTCATCTCAACACCCAAGAAGAAGATAAACAAAAAACTACAAAGAAAATTTACTTTAGAGAAATTGTGGTGGTGTTTTGTTACTTGAGAGGGTCTGGGTTGGTATAGGAAGGAAAAAAAGGAGAAGAAAAAGAAAAGGGAGAGAGATAGAGAGATAGAGAGAAGAAGAAGAAGAAGAAGAAAAGGCACAGATTGAGACAGACAGAGAGAGGAAGAACAAGAAGGAAAAAGAAAAGAAGAAAAAAAACAGTGAGGGAGAGACAGAGAAAATAAAAAGAAAAAAGAATGGAAAAAAGAAAGATGAAAAGACAAGAGAGAGGCATGCGTTTTTTTAAATGAAAGAGGCGTGGACCTGGCAATATTGTATATGACCCGTTAACACGACACGAATTCGCACGAAAATTTCAATATTCGGGTTTGAGTTATCGTGTCGTGTTGATATTGTGTTGACCCATTAGCCACACGTTAAGCTAACGTGTTGTGTCGTGTAAATTCTCAAATACCCGTTAAGCTCAGGGGCATTTTTGTAAATTTATATATTTCTTCTTCTTTTCTTTTCTTTTTTTTCCTTTTTTCTCCTTCTCTTCCTCCCCTATTCCCTCGATTCTCCCACTGTCTCTCTCTATAAGTTTCTTCTCTTTTCATTATTTTTCTCAGAAACCAAACATAGCTTTCTTTTCTATTCTTCTCTCTGTCCCTCTCTCTCACTGTGCCACCCTCTCACTCCTCTTCCTTCAGCAAACCCTCTATCTCACTGGCTGTGTCATTAACGGGGGTTTATGGATTGGGGAAGGAGAAGAGAAAGAGAAAGAGGAAGAGAGGGGTTGCGGAATGGTTTTGTACATGGATTTTTTTTTAAATTTTATTTTTCAGTTTTCATTTTTTTGTATAATTTTTTTAATTCTTAATGGGTAAAATGGGTCGTGTCGTGTGATTCGCGAATTGTAACAGGTCGTGTTCGTGATTGACATTCTCCACCAGTTTTTTTATCGTGTCGTGTCGTGTCAACCCGTTAAGAAAAGCGGGTTGACAAGATAGGCGTCTTTTTGACATTATTTTATTTATATTTTTTATGAAGATTTTTGAAATTACTCTACACACGATTTAAAGTATTCGTGCTCTATAGGTCACTTAAAGGGACACAATTTCAATATTCGTGCTCTATAGGCCATCATCATAGTCTAAAATATCGATAATATCGACAAAATATCGAGGATATTATTGTTTTTTCGGGTCACGAATATTTTGGAACGTATCCATACACATATCGTATAAATATTGATAATATCAGAAAATAACGATGTCGATAATTTTGCTTACACTTCAGCAGTACTTTGTCAAAATATCGCCATAATATAAAAAATATTGATGTAATAGAAAAAAAAAAAAAAACACAAGCACACACGCTAAAGGAATTCAAACCCCTGCCATTTCACTCCTCCAACGCCTTAAATACCATGTTGCTTATGTTTTTGTGATAATATACTAAAATATGTATATTCATATTGTTTTGTTTTGAATTGTTTTTGCAAGAATTAGATTTTCACATGAGAATGTGAGTCTTTGACCTTTCCTTTTGGGATGGAATTGAGCGGCTCATGGAAAGAATCCGAGACCCAATCTTCAAATGATTTTGCTTATGGACAACGTCAACCAATCTCGGATCCATATGAGTGGCATGTTAACAATTACATGGAAAACTATTTTGGGGATTTATCATTTGATGACTACTCACAATACACTTGACACATAGAGATGATGAAGATATTAAAAATTTTGAACCTCATAGTCACTCATGTATCTTACCATGCAATGTATAAAGTGTAAAATATTGTAGTAAATCATTATATATAAATAATTATGGTGTGTTTAATCTTCTTTCATTAATTACTACATAATTTCTACACTCACAGTGTTTGTCAGCTCGCTATATAATCAACTTAAATCAGTTATGTTTGTACCATATCTGACCCGCCCTCACGTCATAACACGTGGAAAGAGTATGACACTAGGGAATACCTTATGGCCCACACGGGCAAACCAAGTTGTATGGATCGGTAGGTACCTTTGGTGCCCACGACCGATTCTACGCCCAACATAGCCCTAAAACCCATGCTGGCGAGCCTAGTCCTACAAACGACAGGCGCTTCCGGCTCTATCCTCTGATTGTTCATCAACCATGCATCCGGCACGTCTTGCCGATTCTACGCCCTAAAGGACATCTTGCGGGACATCCTCGAATTCCCCGTTGGGATGTTTGCTGGGACCCATGTCGACCTCAAAAGGCACTTCCACAAGTCCCACATCAAAACCAAGTACCAAGGGAATACCCAACGCCCTCTATAAATAGGGTCTCTTGCCCCAGATACAGGGTAAGACTTTCGACTTGACTCATATGCTCCTGCATTAAAACTAACTTTAGCATCGGAGGGTCTTCGGCTGGTACCACACCAGTGCCTTAGGCCTCATATGCTGTTTTCTCTCATTGACTTAGATCCAGCATCGCCTTCCAAGGAAGAACGTGCTTACCGAAGGCACATCCGGTCCCTAGACCGCCCGCGTCACTTATAAGTTGCTCTTTTCTCTATCTGTAGATTTAGTGTTAATAAGTTAAACTCATCATGCAATGAATTTCCTTCCAATTTTTTGTGATAAACTAATAGATAATTGACTAAATAAACATCCGCCAAAGTTTCACTAAAAATTTCCATGTTTTTCTTACAATTTCCGTGGTTTTTATTTAATTTTTATCGATATCGATAATATTCCGATATTTCCATCGAAATTTCCGTATTTTTGGACTACCGATCTTTCTGATACCATCGATATTTTAGACCTTGGCCATTAGATTTTGAAATGTGTGCAGACTTAACCACAAAAATTAATATTTGTGCCCAATATTATGCCATAATGCTTAAAATAATGTGCGTTTAAGTTTCTTGTTTTTTTATTGGTAAGTAAAAGACAAATAATATTTTGTTGGTATAATTGTTTATTAATATAATTTGTAAGCAAAAGGACACAAAAGTACATTTTTCGCAGTTAAAAAAGCTTCAACTATTCTCGTAGTGAAGTGACAATTCTATGATGATATGATAATTGGACACCAAATTTGTGCCTAAACTATTTAGGGACTCACAGGACCCGCCCCGGACTCCTCGGAACTCGTGGCGAATTCCGTCGTAATTTCCGACATCTTACCGATGTCCGGGCCACTTACTAAGAACCGAGACGTTCTACCAAAATTTCGGAAGAGTCTCCCCTGTAAAAAGAACATATCCCAAATTTCCAACCTGTTAAAACAACACAATTTATAACCCAACTGCGCGCATGCAATTAGACAAACAAAGTGTTTACAAACAACGGCCTCCGGCCTCATAAATGAAACCCTACACGGGCGATAACAGAGCAATCTATGAATTCAAGTTTACAACGGAAACGAAGTTTAACATAAATGAAACCAACTTATCCTATAGAAGCTAGAGATTCAGCACTCAGGGCTCGGCTCGGCTGCTCAGCACAGTCAACTACTGTCTGGGGTGCAAAACATAAAATTGTGAGTGGACAAAACAAAGTTTAGTTCCAATTAAACCAAAGTAATATAATCTCACCATTTAGAAAAGCATGCATAAAACCAATGCATTCAAAACTGTCATATCCATAATTATATAAAGTTTGCTCAAAACCAGAGCTAAATCCGAAATCCATAATGAAACTTACAAATCAACCCATCCAAACCTTTCCTTAGAAATCTCAAATTTAACTCTCGAAATGCGTGCCCGATGGCACAATGAGCGAGGAAGTATCCTCACTGAGAAACAAGAACAAATGAATAGCTATATATATATAATTTTTTTTTTACATGTAGTTATGTAACTATGTATATATACTATAAGAGATATAATATATATGTATATGACACACCTAGTTGTACCGGGGAAACAATCCAACTGGGGATTGTTTGACTAGTCCACATGAAAGATTCCTCAATTGACCATGTGGCTAGGGAACGAGCCGTCCAACCGAGTGACTAACTCTCAGCTAGCACGTACGGACGAATCCTCAAGACCCGTACGCCTGTAACAGCCCTACGCATGCGGACTACCCAATTAAGGGTCTACAGCGACACCCCGTTAAGGATGCCCCGGGTTCCGACATTTCTGAGTATCTCACGTTTCCATGATCAAGTTCCAATCCAGGGGAGGTACACAGGGTAGTGCTTATAGCACATCAAACTGACCTTCTAATCTCACATCTTTCCACATCTCACCACAACACCCCAAGTACCCCACACATACTCAACAAAGATAGTACTTTCCCAAATATTATATATGTATACTCAAGATACCCGAATATGTCAAAACCCACGCGTATCACAAATACTTTATAAAGATAATAAATTCAACTATAAAATATAAGGTGAATTTCAATAAACCCTTAAATTCTTATGCATAAAAATTCCATCATAAAATCATGCTAATAATGTCCACTCACAAGTAGTCCCACGCTGCTTAACCCTGAGAGGGTCCCGCCTGCTAAGTACGCGTGGTCGGAGTACCTATTTCAGAATACGAGCACGACATTAAAATCAAACGCTTCAAATAAGGACTTTAAATTAAAATCCTAATTTCCCAGGTTTCAAGTAAGCATGAGGAACGAGACGTTCCTAAGGTCCAACTAAAGGTTTTGACTGATGGGATAGCCTCAGAAGACGCTCGGTCAACCGGGCGGGTCAAACTTTTCAAATTAGGTCAACCGGGCCTACGGGACCCATGACCTCAGTTTTGCGATCCGGAAGTTCCTAGGAGTTCCACAGGGTCTAGGATATACGTCTTGCAAGTTTGGTCTAGTTCGGATGGTCGGATTGCTCACGATCGCACGATCGGACGGTTATCGTAAAACACAAACTTTAAGTTGTTGAATCGGAACATCTGGGGCTCTGATTCACGATCCGCGAAATTCTACACAATCCTAGGAAAGTCTAGATCAACCCATATTAAATTGGGAACGATCCAACGTTTCAAACCTATCGAACTCGGAAAACGAACGATATGCAAAATCCGTTCGAGGTTCAAATGATATCCAAATTGAGATCCGAGCACACGTACGCGCTTGTGACAACACAAGAATCATTTTAGGACAAAATGTGACCCCACCCTACTGCCCACGCGCCACCCCAAGTGCTGGCAGCGCGTGGGTGGCTTGATAAAAAACTGGCGGTCAAAAAAACTTCAAAATCAAAAGCCAAGACTCCTACCCTAGGTAAAAGACACCATTTGGAGCCACTTTTGTTCTTGGACATACCCCAAAAAGTTGACGGAAGTGGCCAAAATTTCAATTTGAAAACGGGCCAAACTTAGGGTTCAAAATCAAGCTATCTACGCTAGGAATCGTTCCAATCCTACCCAAACATCAGCTAGGGCTCGAAGAGTAGATGAAAATCCATACCTTACTCATCGGGATCGGCGGTCGTACGGCGGAGATCGGAGCCGTGAAATTCGAAAGGAAAACCGGCGGGTTTTCGTGGTTTTCTAGCGAGATCCGTCAGTTCCAAGGGCGGGGTGGGGCTGGCCAGGAAAGGAAGAGGGAGAGGTGGCGCGTCGAACCGGTTCGGTCTCGTGGCCGGTGGTCAATGGTGGCGGCGGTTATGGCGGTTGGAAGGTGCGGCTGGGAGGTGCTGTCGAAGGGGAAGGGGAAAAATCGCGGGGAGAGAGAGAGAGAGAGAGAGAGAGAGAGAGAGAGAAGTGAGGGGTTTTCTGATTTTTATTAAAATCCAGATTTCAAAAATATTACGATTGTGCCACTGAGAGTTTTTTAGATCATATCTCCCTCGTTACAACTTTGATTCAAGCCTACCGCATGTCTACGGACTCATCTCAGTACGACCTACGTAAAAATACCATTTGTTGTCCCAACCTCTCTCCGAAACAAAGAGTGACCATTTTACCCCTACTCTCTCGAGGGTAAAATTGTAACTTCACATTTAATTAAATTAAAATAATTAATGAATAATCTTATTTTGGGTCGGGATGTTACAGGGACAATTATTTCCTTCTTCTTGGCATTAGACACAAAACAATTGTGTTTTCCCTGTGTATCGCACAAATACTACATATATGTGTCAAAGTGTTTCAAAAGGACATGAATATCATTTTTGTGCTCTTTGGATCCTGCTTTTAGCCCAATTTTTCAGTAGTGAGAAATCAAAGGTGCTTCCTGGAAACCCACTTGGAGTACTTATTGAAAAAGCACATGTTAGGTGCTTCTCCACAAAGAGCATATAAACTTTTATGTCAAATGTTGTCAAGATCGCTTTTGGTTATCAGAAAACGCTTTTTTCCCTTCCAGAAACACTGCCAAACAAGCTCGTAGTCTTTTATAATTTGACCAACTCCACCAAAATCACTTGTATAAATAAATAAATAAAAAGGTTACTTTCAAAGTTCCACATTTTTATTTTTGAGTGCAAGTGAGATAGTCTAAATTATAGGAGAGGGAGTTTCTCACACACACGCACATAATTAAGATATCATGGGGTTCTAACCTAAGACCTTTGGTATGCAAGTCAAGGCCCCTTTCCACTGAGCTAGACATCATTGACTCAAAATTCAACATTAAAAGATGACCAACAAGGTAACTTCAACAGTTCGACTTAAACAAAGACTTACAAGGTAACAATCAAATTCTAAAAAGAAATTAAGAGGTCACTCCATTATACATGGCTGGCGATGCCTGTGGCCAATCACTACTAAATTTCACTGTTTGCGCGACGAAGACAAATTTGTTGCGCAAAGTACAAAGTAGTCGCTCAAATAACAGCGCGACGAAATCACCGTCGCGCAAACTCAGTCGCGCGAAGTCCGTAAAGAAAGCCATTGCGCGACAGAACATTGCGCATTTCGTCGCGCAACAAGCTCGTTGCACCAACAGTTCAGGGACGGCTACATTGCGTCGCGCAAAATTTTTGCGCGACGATTATGTGTTCATCGCGCAAAACTGTGCGACGATTTGCCGTCGTTGCACAGACATTTGAGAGGCGGCATAAGAATCGTCGCGCACCTTTATGCGCGACGAAAGAATAATTGTCGCACAAAGCTGGTGCGACGATTTGCCATCGTCGCACAGACATTTGAGAGGCAGCATAAGAATCGTCGCTCAGCTTTATGCGCGTCGAAAAATAATTGTCGCATAAACCTGGTGCGACGATGGACTTTCGTCGCTCAGTTTTATGCGCGACGAAAAAATAATTGTCGCACGAACCATGTGCGACGATGTCCATTTGTCGCGCAAATATAGAGCGACAAAATTCTCGTCGTCGCGTTGCCTTTAGGGGACGACATTTTTCGTCGCGCAAACGTAAATATATTGTTTCTCCATTTAAATTATAAGGGTTTGTATTTTCCTGTGGATAATTTTGCGCGACGACATCACGGCATATGTTCGTCGCGCAAAATAGTAATTAAATTATAATTATTTTTTTTTGGGGAAATTTTTGTTTGGTTTATTTATTTTTATAATTAAATGAAATGACAATAAAAAAATGTAATTAAGAGAAAGTTTTTGTTATAACATAATATAGAGTCAAATACAAGAAAAATGTTTCAAATGTCATAAAGAAAATAGAAAACTAATCAAACATTGTTTGATAATCTACTTGGTCACCGATCTGGACATTGTGGACAGGGGCAGAGGTTTGATGGCCATGCTCGGGTTGGATGGGCTCAGAGGTGGATGGAGGAACAAAAGACGGTACGGGAATGCTGGACTGGGCGAGGGAGTGTAAGAACGAATCCATCTGGGACATCCGGGCTTCAAGCTCGCCCATCTGGGCCACCTTTGCTTCAAGCTCTCCCATCTGGGCCACCTTGGCTTCAAGCTGGTCCATATGGGCCACCCGGGCTTGAAGCTGGTCCATCTGGGACATCCGGGCTTCAAATTGGGCCATCATTGCTGTCATAGCACTGTTTGACTGGGACGATGAACGGGATCTAGGTTCCCGCCGCCGGGCATTCCCCATCCCTCGACAATATGTCCCTGGCCGCCTCCCGAGAGTCTGATCCAAAGCTTCCGTCAAGATCTGAAACCCCGCATCTGGTGGAGGAGCCACGGACTCGAGTGGCGTATCGGGAGGAAGCTGAGAGGCGAACTCCTGAAGAACCAATTGGCTCTTCTCAATCATGGTCATCTATTTAACATAACATAAAATATTAATTAAAACATTCATATAATAAAGTTGAAACTTGAACGTGTAAGAGAATAATTATAATTAAAGACTACTTACATGAATGGACTCTGCCAACTCATTCCCAGGTCGAACATAAACGTCGCCAAAGACGTCAATCTCTGGGAATTTGGACCCCTCCTAATTGAACAAGAGAAAAAAAAATGTTAGTACAAAAAAAACAAATTAATATTAAATACATTAAAAAGTAAATAAAAATTATATAATTATTACCTGCCGCCGCGCCTCCATCCTATAGGAGAAGGGCCTGGCACCTAAATGGTGGAGAAGAGTCTTCTTCGCCCTATTGCCCTTATTTGCTTTGGCCATCTTCTGTTATACAAAAAATAAAATATTTTAGTTGAAAATGAAATGAAAACAGAATTTTGAACTTAGTATAAAAAAAATACCACATAATCTGCCCCCTGAAAATGACCACAGAGCCACTCCCAACTATCCTCCCGCCCCTCAAGCTCCTTCGGGCAACCCTCCAGAAGAGCGACCTGCGGATCATCATATGCCTGAAAATGGTGGTGCAGGTCGCTCTTCCACTGCTTGTACCTATCCGCAAACAGTCTATCGATGTACCCGAACAAATCGTCGTTGAGATTCTCTAAATTGTAGTTGATCTGCAATAAATTAATTACATGCATTAAGTACTAGAAATATATAAAATTGGAAGGGAAAACAATTAAAAGGTAGGGTACATACCGACAGCTGTCCACGCACCTCCATCTGCACCTCGTTAGGCATGGCCTTCCAAGACTTCCATTTCATCGGACAATGGGTCCGAATGACTGAACCAACATCGTGGGCCAATGAGCTATGTTGGTCTGTGGTAGGTGCAGCCCGATGACGCTCATCGTATCTGATGTTGATACGAGTGTTGGTCACCCGAGTGAGCTTCGCCGTACTCAACTGGCGACAAGGTCCCCGGGTGTTCTTCTTGGCTGCAAAGATATATAAAATTAACGTTAATTAACAAATTATAAAAAAAATAATGGTACAGTTTATCTGTAGGTAAAGGAAATCTTTACCTGGTTGAGAACCCGACGCACCAGCAGCAGAGGTCGAAGCGGTGTCGATCAAGTGGGGAGGGCGATGACGCCGCCTGGCGCTAACAGGCTGCGCAACTGAGGCTCTAATGACGCTTGTGCATGGGAGACGTTCGGAACAGATGGGATCTCGTTCAACTGTGCTGGAGCAGTGACAGCTGACGTCGCAATCGGGGGAGGCAAACTATGAGTACTCGTCACCGTCTTACGACGTCTGATAAGGTTCGACATCTGCACAACTGATAAGGTCTTAAAATTAAAACATCCTTGCCTAAAATGTTTGTTTATTTTTAAAAAAACAACCTCAACAACTAATCAACAACAAATTCAATATTTAGCATACAAATACACAGAAACATGTATTCTTATAAAAAATAATAATAATAAACAGATGCACATTGTTTTAAAGCAAACAAAACAAAAACAGATATATATTAAAAATAACATATGCACATTGTTTGCAAACAAAACTGTTTGTACCATATCTGACCCTCCACTCGTACAACGACACGTGGATCTTATAAACTCGCCCAAGTACCCAAGGCCTCGGACAATCGGCATCGGCCACCGATGGCATTGTCTCAAAGCTGCGAACAGCCATTACGAGCCCAACTCGTCTACAATCGGCATCCCCTACCGATTGTAGAGAATCAGCCTCGAAGTATCCGCCCAAAATATCTAAGGACTCGTGTCAACCTCATAGGGCCCTCCCACGAGTCCCACATCGAAAATGAGTACTAAGAGCACACAAGATGCCCTCTATAAATGAGCCCCTTCACTACAATACAGGGGTAAGACTTTTCAGCTTGACTTTTATACTTCTATATGGTCAACAGTAAGAGCTCTTAAAACAACAAACTTACTTCGGCATCGGAGGGTCTTAGGCTGGTTCCACACCGGTTCCATAGACCTTACGAGTCTCGACTTCTTTCTATTCAGGATCGGCATCCAAGGACAGGAAGAATCGGCATCCAACATTCAATCGATCTCTCGATCGTCCATCTCGCTTGTAAGTTGCACTCATCTCCATCTGTCCAGTTTTTAGTGCCAACAGATTGGCGCCGTCTGTGGGAAACGACACAAAATGCTATGTCGTTCTCCTTCACGAGTGCTCTCGGCACCGTTTTGAGCCATGCCCTCGGCACCTCCTACAATCGGCCTTCGGCCTTCGGCACCCTTGCATCATTCGGCGCGTGCGATGTCTTCACATCCCCCCAATGATTCGGCATCTGCCATCGGCCTTCGGCACCCATCATCATTTGGCGCGTGCGATGTCTTCACATCCCCCCAATGATTCGGCATCTGCCTTTGGCCTTCGGCACCCATCATCATTCGGCGCGTGCGATGTCTTCACATCCCCCCAATGATTCGGCATCTGCCTTTGGCCTTCGGCACCCATCATCATTCGGCGCGTGCGATGTCTTCACATCACCCCAATGATTCGGCATCATGCTTCGGCCATCAGCATCAGCTTCAGCCATGCCGAACGACCCCTTCTAGGAGACACTTCTCCAGTCCAGCGCCTTTTCTCAAAGCCATCAGCTTCAGCCTTCGGCCATCAGCTTCAGCCTTCGGCCATCAGCTTCGACCATTAGCTTCAGCCATGCCGAACGGCACCTTCTTGGAGACACTTCTCCAGCGCCTTTTCTCAAAGCCATCAGCCTTCGGCCATCAGCTTCGGCCAACAGCCTTCGGCCATCAGCTTCAGCCTTCGGCCATCAGCTTCGGCCATTAGCTTCAGCCATGCCGAACGGCACCTTCTAGGAGACACTTCTCCAGCGCCTTTTCTCAAAGCCATCAGCTTCGGCCATCAGCCTTCGTCCATCAGCTTCAGCCTTCGGCCATCAGCCTTCGGCCATCAGCTTCAGCCTTCGGCCATCAGCCTTCGGCCATTAGCTTCAGCCATGCCGAACGGCACCTTCTAGGAGACACTTCTCCAGCGCCTTTTCTCAAAGCCATCAGCTTCGGCCATCAGCCTTCTGCCATCAGCCTTCGGCCATCAGCTTCAGCCTTCGGCCATCAGCCTTCGGCCATTAGCTTCAGCCATGCCGAACGGCACCTTCTAGGATACACTTCTCCAGCGCCTTTTCTCAAAGCCATCAGCTTCGGCCATCAGCCTTCGGCCATCAGCTTCGGCCATCAGCTTCAGCCTTCGGCCATCAGCCTTCGGCCATCAGCTTCAGCCTTCGGCCATCAGCCTTCGGCCATCAGCTTCGGCCATCAGCTTCAGCCTTCGGCCATCAGCTTCGGCCATCAGCCTTCGGCCATCAGCTTCGGCCATCAGCTTCAGCCTTCGGCCATCAGCCTTCGGCCATCAGCTTCAGCCTTCGGCCATCGGCACATCATGCCGTCTCTTATCCAAGCTCACTCCCTTGGGCACTTGGGGGACTACATACCACCATCGGCAACTATGGGACCATTGTGTCCGGGTCAGAATGCCGAATACACATTCAAGTCCCCAACCGAGAAGCTTCTCAATCGGCAACTTGGGGGACTACTGTTTGTACCATATCTGACCCTCCACTCGTACAACGACACGTGGATCTTATAAACTCGCCCAAGTACCCAAGGCCTCGGACAATCGGCATCGGCCACCGATGGCATTGTCTCAAAGCTGCGAACAGCCATTACGAGCCCAACTCGTCTACAATCGGCATCCCCTACCGATTGTAGAGAATCAGCCTCGAAGTATCCGCCCAAAATATCTAAGGACTCGTGTCAACCTCATAGGGCCCTCCCACGAGTCCCACATCGAAAATGAGTACTAAGAGCACACAAGATGCCCTCTATAAATGAGCCCCTTCACTACAATACAGGGGTAAGACTTTTCAGCTTGACTTTTATACTTCTATATGGTCAACAGTAAGAGCTCTTAAAACAACAAACTTACTTCGGCATCGGAGGGTCTTAGGCTGGTTCCACACCGGTTCCATAGACCTTACGAGTCTCGACTTCTTTCTATTCAGGATCGGCATCCAAGGACAGGAAGAATCGGCATCCAACATTCAATCGATCTCTCGATCGTCCATCTCGCTTGTAAGTTGCACTCATCTCCATCTGTCCAGTTTTTAGTGCCAACAAAAACAAAAACATATATATATAAATAAATAAAAAACAGAAACATGTATTCTTTTATAATTAAAAAAAAACCAAAAGCACATATTCCTGAATATATCAAATTGCTGGCCAAATTATGAAAGAGTCGGTATGTGATTACAAAAAAGAGTTGAATAGATAAAACTCGTAATGAAAATCATAAAACAGAAGTAAACTATAGCATGGTTTATTAAACAAGCTACCAAAGTTGTCGGCATATACACTATGTAGATAACGAGCACAATACACGGACCACAACAATCAAATATTCATCTCAACAAAGTGAACATCTAATTTGGTTAGTTGCACATATCTTAAATCTGAAAAGCAATCCAAATACAAAAACCAGAAAATTACGAAAAGCAATCAAAATACAAAAAACATAAAACATAAAATTGTGCTCCAATCAAATTTAAAATCTGAAACCAAACCAAATACAAAATCACAAATCCAACACTATTTCAATATTTCCAATAAAATCTGAAATCACAAATGCAAATCCAATACAAAAAGGAAATTGAAACGGAGCAATCCTAACCAACCACCAGACTAAGTAATGTAAACACTTACAAAATAAATATACAAATTCAAACAGCAGATTTCAGAAATTTAATCCTAACATATATTTTAATCCACAAATTTCAGAAAAAAAAAATCCAAAAACTTGTAATTATAAATCAGGGCTAGAGTCGGGACTTTTACCTTGTGGGTTTCGACGGTGGAGAGCGAGAGAGAGAACGAAGGGCCGTCGTCTGATGGAGGAGCGAGTGACTGAGAGCGGACGGAGGAGACAGGGACAGAGAGGGATGAGTGGAGACGGAGGAGAGAGGGATGAGTGGGGACGGAGGAGAGAGCGGCTGAGAAGGATGAGGGGCGGGGCTGAGAGCTTGCGATAGAGACTGGGTGAGAGATTTGGGGGTGCGAAGGAGAGAGACCGGGTGAGAGATCAATGGGTTCGAAGGAGAGAGAGATAGAGGGGCTGAGAGGTTGAACACGAGAGAGAGAGTGGCTGAGAGATTTGAGGGTTCGACGGATTTTAGGGTTCAAGGAGAGAGAGACAGAGGGGCTGAGAGAGGTTGAAGACGAACAGAAATGCGCGTTTTTTTTAATAAAAGCTTCACCGACTTGCGCGACGAAACATATATAAAATGTCGCGCAAATATAAATATCGCACTTTGCACGACGGACAATATAACCTGTCGTGCAAAGAATTTTTAATACGGGGGATAAACTCCGCCAAAAATTTGGGCGACTTGCGCGACGAATTTTTTAAATACGTCGCGCAAAGATAAACCCTAAACCCTAAACCCTAAACCCTAAACCCTGAAACCTGGTCCAGAAACCCTTACTTACATTGCGCGACGGAAATAACTTCTTACGTCGCGCTTAGAACTATTGCGCGACGGGAAACATCTTATTCGTCGCGCAAGAAAAGCATGGAAATGTTAGTGAGTATATTGTTTTAATGGGGCTACGCATTCTACAATACTAGTTTCACCGATCCAACCGTCAAACTTGTTTGTTTATACTTAGAGATCGTACACGCCAAAAATTGAAAAAAATACACATTCATAGATGATGTTACCAGACCAAAATTTTCAACGGTTATAAACAAAAAATCACGATTTAACGGTTATTTTAACTCCGATTTTGATGATATTTTACGGATGCACTCCTTTACCGTATATAAATACAATTACTGAATTTGATCTTCATTGAAAAATATTTACACTAGTGGATACCACAACATCTTATGTTATATTTAACAAAAGTACATCAACAACTCTTAATGTTTGTGAATATATAGTTTTGATGACATACGCATTCTACAAAACTATTTTCAACGATCCAACCGTCAAACTTGTTTCTTTAAACGTAGAGATCGTACTTAAAGAAAATTGGAAAAAATATACAGTCCTAGATGACATAATGGGACCACAATTTTCGATGGATATATATGAAAAATAACGATTGAACGGGTATTTTAACTCCGATGTTCAAGATTTTCTATGGGTGCACCCCTTTAATGTATATGAATACAATTACTGAAGTTGATCTTCATTTAAAATTATTTACACTAATGGATAGTTCGTTTAATTTCTTAACTATCATGCCATACAAAATAAATAAAATTAAAAAACTTGGTTTGGGCGACGAATAAGCCCCTTATTCGTCTCTGAAGGTTTGCGCGACGTATATTCATGTTCGTCGAGCAAAGATGATTTATCTATTTCGTAAATTTTTGTAATATTGGGAACAATGCGCGACCGATAAATCTCACTCGTCGCGCAAAGATGATTTTTTTAACATTATTATCACATATTTGTTTTTGCGCGACAAAGATGTTCGTCCCGCACAGCATGATTGTGCGACACAAAAAATAATTATCCGTCGTGCAAATATAAAGACCGGTCCTCCAGCGTAGACGACCGGTCGTTTTTTCACATATTGTAATTGCTCTTTTTCACTTCCAACCTATTTTGCGCGACGAGCAAATCCGTCCCTCCAAGCATGATTGTGCGACGCCAACTATTTGATTTCGTCGCGCCAATTTAACGACCGGTCGTTTAGTGTCGACGACCGGTCGTTTTTCCACATATTCTAATTTTTTTTTAACTTCCAACCTTATTATGCGCGACGACTATATCCGTCCCTCAAAGTATTATCGCGCGACGCTCACAAATTTCTTTCGTCGCGCAAATTTAACGACCGGTCGTTTAGTGTCGACGACCGGTCGTTTTTCCACAGATTCTAATTTTTTTTAACTTCCAACCTTATTATGCGCGACCAAATGTCCGTCCCGCAAAGTATGATTGTGCGACGCCGACACATTGTTTTCGTCGCGCAAAGTTAACGACCGGTCGTGTTGTGTAGACGACCGGTCGTTGTTTAACAGATTACTGATTACCACTTACAACATCTGTTCAGTTTTGAATCCATAACTTCTTAACCATATGTCCAAATTTCATGTTATTTATACGGTTGGATTCAGCACAGAAAAACAAAGAACGTAGCACGGACCAAAAGTCAAAAACAGTTACGAAAATGAACAGAATTCAATAAAAGAAACGAAGAATGTTGCAAACACGTTACAAAGTTCCCCACATATATTGAAGGTTTGGATATACATTCCACAAATATTCGAACAATATTCAAACAAATATTTAAGGTTTGGATAATCATTTAATATGTTTTACATGGCAAGTCGCAAATAAATTACATTATTCATCATCTGAACTATAATAATCTTCGTTTTCGTCGCTATGATCACTGTCGGTCTCCCAATCATCCTCCTCCTCTTCCTCTCCCAATCATCCTCCTCCTCTTCCTCCTCCTCCTCCTCCTCCTCCTCAAGTACATCATCATCGTTGTTCGGGCCCACGGTTGGATCGTATCGCGGAAGATAACCGAGGTCAATTGTAATTGACTGAATCGGTATTTCTCTTGGAGACACTCCTTCAAGCTGAAAAGGTTCCTGTATGACAATTGTATCTCGAAGTGTTTGTGCATCATGTTCCATGGAAGATTCGAAACGTTGGTCAGCAACGTCGACGTCGTTGTCAGATGGGTCTAGTTCTGGTATAGCATACACATTCCTCTGACCCATCTGCTGAACAACTTTCCACCCGCTCCCTGCTTTAGGGTCATCTAGATAGACAATCTGTTTTGCCATGGTTGCCAAAATGTAAGGGTCGTCATCATACCAAGTTCTGCTCATGTTCACAGATAATAACCCATGATCGATTTTAATACTTCCCTGCCTATTTTGGTTCGTATCAAACCATCGACACTTAAACATGATCACTTGGTATCGGTCTTTGTAAAGCAATTGCACGACAGTGGTGAGTTTGCCATAGAAATCAATGTCTGTACTTTCGCCTCCACCTGGAACATGGACACCGCTGTTTTGCGTACACAACTTGTCATCTCGTGCACTCACCAAAAACTTGACGCCGTTAACATGGCAACCCGAGAACAATTCAGCCCGAAGTGGGCTGAATGCTAAGTTATATAACTCTTCACTGTAAGTGGGGGAATTCTCTGATTTCAACTTGGTCACCTAATATTATTAAAAAAAAATTCAATAGCATGGAAATGTTAGTTTGACAATTTTAAATACTACAATATATATGTCAATTACAAAATACTTATAACTTACATATTGCAAGAACCATTTTGGAAATAATTCACGGTGTTTCTTGGAATACAAATGTGATGGATGTTCTCGCTTCATCATCTCTTCATGCTCATCTAAGTATGCCATTATCTCATCACAATTGTTCAATACGAACCAATGAGCTACCTCCATATCTTTCCTGGAAAATGACTCCCCTTGTACAAGATCTCCAAAGGGTCGTGCGCTTTGAGAAAAAACAGAAAGTTGCTCATTTCTCACACCTCCGTCATTATTGCGCTGAGGTCGATTGAAAGCCGTGTCCACATCTTTTAAATACATTCCACAAAAAGTCAGCGCCTCATATTGAACCCAAGCCTCTATAATTGATCCTTCGGGCTTCGCTCTGTTGCGTACGCTTCTTTTCAGCTCTCCGAGAAGCCTGCCAAAATATAATGAAAAGATGAAAATCAGGAAGTAGCAAGAATACGAACCAATGATGCATACAGAAATGATGCCAAGTTATATACCTTTCTATAGGATACATCCGGCGATAGTTGACTGGACCAGCAAGTAATGCCTCTTCTGGCAAGTGAACCATCACGTGGATCATACTTGTGAAGAAAGCCGGAGGGAATATCATCTCAAACTTGCATAGGACTTGGACAATGTCATCGCGCAACTGATGAATGTCTGTCTTTTGCAATGTCTTTGCCGTCAGTTGGGAAAAAAATCTGGACAACAATATGATTGGCTTGACTACATCTTCCGGCAACAGGTGTCGAATCCCAACAGGAAGTAGGCGTTGCATAAACACATGGCAGTCATGACTCTTGAGTCCAGTAAATTTACCCCCGTCAACATTCACGCAACGTGCGATATTAGAAGCATACCCATCAGGAAACTTTACAGACGACACAAACTGTAGAAACTCTTTTTGTCATTCGGTTTCATGGAGAAAAACGCAAGATCCCTTATAGCTTTATCATTGCCCCTTTTCAGCCATAAACCCCTTCGTATGCCCATTCTTTCTAAATCAAGACGAGCTTTTATCGTGTCCTTTGTCTTGTCCTTGATATCTAGAATCGTTCAACATGCATAACGTCGAGATTGTGCCTCAATTTTAGTTTCGACCAATATGGGAGCTCAAAAAACATAGACTTGTGCGTCCAGTTCATATGTGTAGCAGGTCTGGTTCGACTAACAGTTTTCCCGAACGGAGCAAAATCCAAATGGTTAAGCTGTTCCAAGATCTGATCACCGGACGATTCTCTAGGTCTTGCACGATGCTCTTTGTTCCCGTCGAACTCTTTATCCTTTTCCCGCCACTCGTGATCCCATGGCAACCATCTTCGATACCCAAGGTAACACACTTTTTCAGCGTGCCAACCAGAAGTTACATCTTCCTTGCATACAGGGCATGCCATATAACCCTTTGTGCTCCACCCCGACACCATTGCATATGCGGGAAAATCATTACAGTCCACATAACTGCCGCTCTCAAAGTGAACATCTTCCCAGTGGATTTATCGTACGTGCGCACACCGTTTGTCCATAAATCCTTGAGCTCATCAACCAACGGCCTTAAGTACACATCGATTGACCTGCCAGGATCCTCATTTATCAAAACAGTCATCATCATGTACTCTTTTTTCATGTATTTCCAAGGCGGCAAATTATATGGGAATACGAAAATCGGCCAAGTACTGTGATGTTGGTTTAGAACCCCGTACGGATTGAATCCGTCAGTGGCAAGTCCCAGCCTAACATTTCGGGGATCAGCAGCAAACTCGGGGAACATTCGATCGAACTCTTTCCATGCCTCCCCATCTGCAGGATGCCGCATCACATCGTCGTCTACCCGTTTTTCCTTATGCCATCTCATGTCTGTGGCAGTATGCGTCGACATATACAATCGCTGCAATCTTGGTTTCAGGGGCAGATAACGCATGACTTTTTGTGGAACCTTAGTCATTCTATTCTGAGACTTCTGTTTGAACCTCGACTCATTGCATATAGGGCATGTATCCAATGATTCATACTTGATGGGTATATTTTATATTATATTTTTAACCCCATTCTTGGTACATTTTTGTTCATATTTTGGAAGAATTTTGATACTTTGAATTGTTTTCTCAATATAGGACTTTCGACTTTCTCTGGAGCAAAACATAATCAAATGGACGAATTTTGGAGTAATTCCAGTTGGAGGATGTTCGTGAGTCACTTGGCTTGATCGTATCAAAATTTCAGACTTTTCTACCAAGCGGTTATTTTCTGGCGATAAAATAAAGGAGCAGTGTGCAGTGCTGGAAAGTGACGTGTTGGGCTTTTATGGCGTTTTTGGAGCCCGAGATGACCTCTGATGGATTCGTGGCCTTCTGGAGAAGTGTTCAGAACGTTTTTATCTTTAAAATGAGCTGTATTGGGCCGGATTTGGATCAGATTTGAGGCCAAGACGTGGCTGGGCAGATTGGGGGCAGATTCTCCTAGTCCAATTTGGATTTTATGTCATGTCATTATTTTATTTTATTTAGTTTCCTTGTGGGGATAGAAAAGCAGGTTCTGGGCAGCTAGGTTTTAGGGAGTATTTAAGTTCTATTTCACCGAATTTTGGGACTTCTCTTTTGGCTTTTGAACACGACTTTGCTAGGATTTGTGAAGAATTTCTACTTCAAGGTGTTTTCGATCTTTATTATTTGAATGAAGAACTTGATTATTTTTATTATGAACATGCGTAACTAATTCTCTTTTGCTAGGGTGAGGCCACGAGCCTTAGCAAGAATATGTAATTTCTATCCAATTTTCTTATGATTATATGCATGCAGGTTTTCGAATTATTCATCACTGGGTTAAACTATCTAAGTGTCTTGATGCTTGATCACCATTAGGATGTTTAGAAAAGTAATTTGATGCAGTTTTGGTCGGAGGTCGGTCCCTGAAATTGACGAAGGCTTCTTGTGATTAATATGTGCAAGTTCACTTAGGATGAATACCACGTCTTAAGGGTTGCATGGTTTTTCAAAAGGTTTCACAGAACTTAATGAGTCATGTATGTTTAGATTTGATCTGAATACCACAGACGGATTGCATGTGTGATATACGCTCTATGTTGGGGGTCCAAGTAGGCATATATTAGGAATACCTAACCTTCGAAATATGCATGTATAGATCATAAGTAATTGGGAGAACTATATAGAATTGTTAAGGTGACGGCGGATCCCTAGTGCTTTCTTAATTTGATTTCTAAAAACACAACTATTTCTCTTGCCCTTAGCTTTAAGTTTGCATATTGCCTTATTTTTTATTAGTTAAATTCGTTTTAAGTTAAGGTCTTAAAATCAAACATCTCAACTTTCTCTTTTACAATAATTAATTAGAATTTGGTTGCTACGAGTTATTTAATAATCCCTGCGGAGAACGACCTTGCGAGAATCATTTATACTACAATAACCTTGTCATTCTTGCAAGTTTTGTAGGAGTTTTAACCCTGTTTGCGCAGGTACTGAAAAGCCTATCAAGAAATTGGCGCCGTTGCCGGGGATTATTTCAAATAATTCGTTCTAATCAGATTCTGCATTAATTATTGCTGTACATAAAAATTTAAAAATAAAAAATAAATAAATAAACTAATTTTCGTTTTTATTTTATTTTTACAGATCACAGCAAGGCAGTGCAGATTACAATCTGTGCATGGTCAGCACACGTTCAACAGTTCAGCAATTGTTTCCGTTTGATCCAGAACCTGAGCAATCTTTAAGGAGGAGAAGCAAGGAGCAAAATTTGCTGTGGGTTCCTTCACTCCAAGGAACTTTTCTACAGTCTTTATATTCTGAGGACCTGCACAGTAAAGAAACAATGGCTTTTGTTATTCCAGAGGCTGGTGATCCTTTGGGTAATTCTTTAACAGCTCATGCAACTAACATACCAGGTTGCATTACATATCCAGCAGTGGAGGAAGGGTCTACATTCGAAATCAAGCATCACATGTTGAGTATTCTACCTACATTTCATGGGTTATCAACCGATGATCCTAACATGCACATTGCAGAATTTTTAATGGGATGCAAGAATATTTTGGTGAAAGGATTTTCAGCTGAATCTATTAAGCTTCGTTTATTTCCATACACATTGAAAGATCAAGCAAGGAGATGGCTCCTCACACTTCCATCTGGAAGCATTAGCACTTGGAACCAACTCAGTGAGAAATTTTTAAACAAGTATTATCCAGCTTCAAAGACTCTTGACATGAGAACTCAAATTTTATCTTTTGCCCAAAAACCAAATGAAGAGTTTCATGAGGCGTGGGAACGGTTTAAAGAGTTGAATAGAAAATGTCCACATTCTGGTATTAGCAGTACGGATCAAGTGCATATATTTTTCAGAGGGTTAAATATGACAACAAAAACTCTTGTCAACGCTTCATGCGGAGGTTCGTACAAGGATAAAAATGCACAAGAGGCTTGTTTATTATTTGAAAAAATGGCAGCAGATACACAGCAATGGGCAGTTGAGCAGCCACAATCTAGGTCTGTTTTTGAGATATCTAATGGTTCTCCATATATGTCGGCACAAATTGAAAAAATGGAGAAAAAGCTTGAAAGATTTGATGCAAAATTTGACATGTTATTACAAAGAATTCCAGGTTCACAGGTTGCTGTACAGCAACCTTTACCAGCTGCCTGTAGCATTTGCAATGTGACAACCCATGATTTTTTGAGCTGTCCGCATAAAGATGCTTATCCGGAATTTGCAGCAGAACAAGTTAATGCATTTAATAATTTTCAACGTCCAAGATATGACCCATATTCAAATGTTTACAACCCGGGTTGGAGAGATCATCCTAATTTTAAGTGGGACAGAGATCAGCCTGCAAGGCCACAATTTCAACAACCGGTACAGCAAACTGCTGCACCTAAGGCTGCTTGGGAGGTTGCAATTGAAAAATTAGCAAATGCCACCAGTCAAGAATTCCAAAATCTGCAGGCAACAGTGAAAAACATAGAAAAACAAATGGGGCAGATTGCATTCCAAGTTTCAGAAAGAGCACCAGGTACATTTCCTAGCCAAACTGAACAGAATCCAAGGGGAGGCGCAGATTGTAAGGCAGTTCGAGTTCTACGTTCGGGTAAAAGTTATGACAATAGAGGGGAAATTTGTGCTGGAAATTCGCAGGCAGCATCACAGCCACAAACAGATTCAGGAAAATTTGCAGATTCTGAAATTTTTGCAGATTCTACAGCATCTATGGGCAGATCCGAAAACAGTGAAAAAATTGCTGCCGAAACTGTAGAACGTGTTTATGTGCCTCCAATGCCTTATCCCGAAAGGTTGAAGCCCAAAGTTAAAGATCAACAGTTGACAGATTTTATGAAGACATTGGCCAAAGTTCAGATCAATCTCCCATTGATTGATGCAATTAAGAACATTCCATCTTATGCCAAGTTTTTAAAGGATGTATGCACAAAGAAAAAGAAGCTCGTGGATTTTGAAAAAGTTATTCTTACAGAACAATGCAGCGCAGTTTTATTACACAAACTGCCTCCCAAGAAACAAGACCCAGGGAGTTTTACAATTTCATGCACAATTGGAAATTCTAATTTTAAACGTGCTTTAATTGATTTGGGTGCCAGTATTAATTTAATGCCTTTTTCTGTTTTTCAGAGACTAGGACAAGGAGAAATCAAGCCTACATCAGTTATTCTACAACTAGCGGATCGTTCAGTTGCTTACCCTAGGGGAATTATTGAAGATCTCATTATTAAAGTGGATAATCTCTATCTTCCTGCAGATTTTGTGGTCTTGGATATGGATGAAGATATGCAAACACCGATTATTTTGGGGCGTCCGTTCATGGCTACTGCTCGAACCTTAATTGATGTTGAGGCTGGGACAGTTACACTTAGAGTGCAAGATCAGTCCGTTATTTTCAGTTTATTTGAAGTAACCAAAAGGCCAGCTGATGTGCAAGATTGTATGCGTGTTGACATGTTAGACAGCTTAATGCATGCTGAAATTATGCCCCGTTTGACATCAGATCCATTGTTAAAGGTGTTGCATGGGTTGGAGAATAAAAACACTGCAGATGAAGAGGTTTTTGAGTATGTTTCAGCTTTGGAAAGTGCTCCTTTTCTACACCCCCGTTGGAGGCACGTTTTTGAGAGTTTAGGGGAACTGAAAAAACAGTTGCAGCCCTCTAGAGTACAACCACCTAAACTAGATTTAAAAGTACTGCCAGGACACTTGAAATATGCTTATCTGGGTGCAAATTCTTCGCTGCCAGTTATTATTGCTGCTGACTTATCACCAACAGAAGAAGAAAAATTGCTGCGTATTTTAAGAAATTATCAAGATGCAATTGGTTGGACTATAGCAGACATTAAAGGGATCAGCCCTACAATTTGCATGCACCGAATTCTGATGGAAGATGGAGTAAAACCCACCATTGATGCTCAACGTCGTTTGAATCCAATTATGAAAGAAGTTGTTCGTACTGAAGTTATGAAGCTTCTAGATGCTGGGATGATCTACCCAATTTCAGATAGTAAGTGGGTTAGTGCAACTCAAGTGGTGCCCAAGCGTTCTGGAATTACAGTTGTGAAGAATGATAATAATGAACTTGTGTCTACACGTTTGACTACTGGGTGGCGTATGTGTGTTGACTACAGAAAGATCAATGCTGGTACTAGAAAGGATCATTTTCCATTGCCTTTCACTGATCAAATGTTGGAAAGGTTGGCTGGTCGTGCTTTCTATTGTTTCTTGGATGGGTATTCAGGGTACAACCAGATTCCAGTTGCACCTGAAGATCAAGAGAAGACAACATTTACATGTCCTTTTGGGACTTTTGCATATCGAAGAATGCCCTTTGGTTTGTGCAATGCTCCTGCAACGTTTCAACGATGCATGATGAGCATATTTTCCGGATTGGTTGAACAGGTAGTTGAAGTGTTTATGGATGACTTTTCTGTTTTTGGGGATTCTTTTGATGAATGTTTGAACAATTTATCCCTAGTTCTTGACAGATGCATTAAGACAAACCTTGTTTTAAATTGGGAAAAGTGTCATTTCATGGTTAAGCAGGGGATTGTCCTGGGCCACTTGATTTCTAACAAGGGTATTGAGGTTGATAAGGCCAAAATTGATGTAATTGCAAAGCTGCCACCACCGACAACTGTTAAAAGTGTTCGTTCTTTTCTTGGTCATGCTGGGTTTTACAGACGGTTTATCAAGGATTTCTCCAAGATTAGCCGACCATTGTGTAATTTATTGGCTAAGGATGCTCCTTTTGTTTTTGATGATGCTTGTTTGGAGGCTTTCAACAAGTTAAAGACGCTCCTCACTACAGCACCCATTATTGCAGCACCTAATTGGAGTTTACCTTTCGAATTGATGTGTGATGCTTCAGATTACGCAGTAGGAGCGGTTCTTGGACAGGGGAAAGATAAGCTTCCCCAAGTCATTCATTATGCTAGTCGGACTCTCAATGATGCACAGCTGAACTATGCGACCACAGAGAAGGAATTGTTGGCAGTTGTTTTTGCATTAGAAAAATTTCGGTCTTACTTAGTTGGGGCTAAGGTGATTGTTTACACAGATCATGCAGCTTTGAAGTATTTGTTGTCGAAGAAAGACGCTAAGCCTCGATTAATTCGTTGGATTCTTTTACTGCAAGAGTTTGACTTAGAAATCAGGGATAAGAAGGGTTGTGAAAATGTTGTGGCTGATCATTTGTCCAGGTTGATTGTGCCAATTTCTGCAGAAGATGACTTGCTGCCTTTAAATGAAAATTTTCCAGATGAACAACTGTTTGCTGCCCATATCATTTCACCATGGTTTGCTGATTTAGTTAATTATTTGGCTAGAGGGGTACTTCATCCAGATTTTACTTTCCAGCAGAAAAAGAAATTTTTGGCAGATGCAAAGTATTATTTTTGGGATGAACCATATTTGTACAAATATTGTTCAGACCAAGTTATTCGCAGGTGTATTCCAGAAGAAGAGCATGAAAGTGTTTTAAAGTTTGCACATCAGTATGCTTGTGGGGGACATTTTGGCCCTAAAAGAACAGCAGCTAAAATCTTGCAAAGTGGATTGTTTTGGCCTACTCTCTTCAAGGATGCTAATAGTTGGTGTAGATCTTGTGATCGTTGTCAAAGGGTGGGTAATCAGTCCAAAAGAAATGAAATGCCACAGCAAAGTATATTAGTCATTGAATTGTTTGATGTTTGGGGTATTGATTTCATGGGACCATTTCCAATGTCCCATGGCAATCAGTATATTTTGGTGGCTGTTGAATATGTTTCTAAATGGGTCGAGGCAATTGCAGCATCAACCAATCAAGGATCAGTTGTTCTGAAATTCCTCCAAGGGGTAATTTTTCCACGATTTGGAACACCGCGTGTCATTCTCAGTGATGGGGGTAAGCACTTTGTTAATAGATCGTTTGCTACGTTGCTAGCTAAGTATGGGATCACCCATCGTGTTGCTACTCCTTATCATCCACAAACATCAGGACAGGTTGAAGTTTCAAATAGAGAAATCAAGCGAATTCTTGAAAAAACAGTTAGCTCTACTCGAAGAGACTGGAGTTTGAAATTGAGTGATGCTCTCTGGGCATACAGAACTGCATTTAAAGGCCCAATTGGGATGTCCCCATTTCGGCTGGTTTATGGTAAGGCTTGTCACTTACCTATGGAGCTAGAGCATAAGGCGTTTTGGGCTATTAAAGAGTTGAATTTTTCCTATGATTCTGCTGGAGAAAAACGTAAATTGCAGATTAATGAGCTTGAGGAAATTCGTAATGATGCTTATGAGAGTTCGCGCATTTACAAAGAAAAAACCAAGGCATTTCATGACAATCAAATTCTCAGAAAGAATTTTCATCCAGGGCAAAAAGTTTTGTTATTTAGTTCAAGGTTGAAGTTATTTCCATGGAAGTTAAAGTCTCGTTGGAATGGTCCCTATTTGGTTACTAAGGTTTATCCTCATGGGGCGGTTGATATTACAAGTGAAATTAATGGCAACACATTCAAAGTGAACGGTCACAGGCTGAAACCATATTTGGAGTCGCCCTTCGATATTGCACGCGAGTCACTGACTCTGAAGGAACCAGTGATCTGACCACTAGGCTTCTGCGACGTCTAGCTACAGACTTAAAATAAAGCGCTTCTTGGGAGGCAACCCAATTTTTTTTTTTTTTTTTTTTCTAAACTTGTTTCTGTTTTTCCTTTTCTAGTTGTTTTTATTTTCTTTCCACCCCTAACACATATTTGATTCAATGCAGGACAACCATCAGCAGCAGCAAACATACTAGCAGATAATCCTACACTGGAATCATGCACCCAGTAGCAAGTCTACATGAACATCAAAGGCAGCTATTCCTATGCTGGAATCAGGCACCCAGCAGCCAGTTTACGGAATTCAAAATTATACCTGCCAGATGCCAGATCTGGGATCCTCGAAATTTTTTTTTTTGGTGCTGCGTTGTCCTCTGAGTTTGTGTGTTCCCTGCCTTGCCCTTGCACCTCTCCTGGATATACCTTTTTCCTACACAATGCACATCCATATCAGTACTTGCAGAGACAAAGAACAAACCTCCATACAGATCACAACCCACCACAAACTTGGTTGGTTATCTTACTTTCATATGGATATCAGAGCTGTTCATAGCTGCTACCTTTGCACCGAGGCCACATTGGGGTTCCTACACATGCCACAACAGACTATTACTCAGAATATGTTTTTCATGAACCAGATTATGCCTCATGCCCAATATTCAAAGTGCGAAGCACAAGGACAAGTGTTTATACCTTCCGGATTCCTCTCTCGCACATTGGGAGATGTCTCTTTCATTTTCCTAACAGATTTGCTCCTTGCGCAACTTTTCTCCCCAGATCTCTCAGATGGCCGCAATCTGCGACCAATATGGGTTAGGTCTCTGAACCAAAAGGACACCACCAATGACCAGATCGGATTTGGAGACTCACGGACTGAAGTTTCAAAGAAAGGCTGTTTATGGTTTGAGCGACGATCTGCTGGTGTGTTGAGTTTCGCTAAGGGAAGAGAGCGTTCTGTGTTTTGACAAAAGAGAGAGACCCAAATCGATCTTGGGCGCAGGTGATTGAGCTGACAGAGAGAGGGAAGGGTTTGGGTTTTGAGAAAACCACAAGAGAGAGATTTCGATTTCTTTTTGATCTGCCAAGGAGAAGTTGAGCGATAAATGACGACGGAGAGACTGATGGAGGCTACTAGCTGGCGTCCATTCCCATTTGGGTGCGTCAATTCAATTCAAAACAAGAGACAAGAAAAGAAAAAAATAAAAAAAGAGCTACAGACAACACTTTCAACATTTCATCCAAGTGGGTAATGGCCAGCGTCCACTCTTGGGGCTCGTTTGGTACGGCGGACTGTCATGGACTGGACTAAATACTGGGACTGTCTTGGATTGGCTTGGCCTGGCATAAGCTGGATAAGACTTGTCCTGCGTTTGGTGTAATGTCGGACTAAGAAGCTGGATAACGAAAATAGTACTATCCTGTGTTTGGTGTATACTTGGACTGGGACTAAATATATATATATTTTTTTTTAGGTGATATAATATTTTAATTAGAAATTATTTTTACGATAATTCCATAGCAAAAAATTAGTATTAAATTTTCCAAAACTTTGGGAACATGCCTATATTTTGAGAATATTTCCCAGATGTGAAAGCTCAACTTCCCTAACACAAATTACCAAACCGTCGCTAGGTAATTGCAAACACAACATGCAATTGCCATCACAGTTTGCGAAAACCAACTATCTGTTTGTCAATTGCCGAACCACTAGCCACATGACCTCTACACTTGGTTTTATGCTTCCTTTCTTCCTCCAAACATGGTGAGACAAGCTCCAAACCATCCCGACATCATAGCAAGCCAATTTTCATAACATAAAGTTCTACTTAATTCATTGTAAATATCCAACACCAAGTTCACAAAATAAGATGATCAATGGTGCATATACAACACCAAGTTCACAAAACAAGAAAATCAATGGTGCATATCCAACAACATTCACAAAATAAGATTATCCATAGTGGATTTCCAGCACAAAAATTACAAAAGAAAGTACACATGTTAGTGTTCACAAACTAAGACAAGTTACCATGACCATATGTAGTTTGTGACATAATTGTCATCCATAACCAAGACACCATAGAAGCACCGTCATCCTCTAGCATGGTCATTAAGCAATTTTTGAACAAACACTTCTTTGACATCATCATCTAATGACTGAAACACTGCCACAGTTTGTGGTTTCTCCAAAATGAGAGTCAATGCATCAATTTGATCCATAGGAGAAAGACCCATGTCCTTGAGCATTTTGGCAATGTCACTACGATCTTCATTACCTTTCACTATTGCCTCAGTTACTATTGCCTCACTACGATCTTCATTACCTTTCTTCGATCCATATCTAATAATTGTTATACAAACAAAACAATCTTGGTTTAGCTAGTTGTGATATTAAAATAAAATGTACGTATAAAACATAAAAATAAAATCCAAGACAGAACCCATAACATTCATACAATCCAATTAATATGCTCATACAAATTTCATAAAAAAAAAACCTACACTAAACAATAACCCATAGCAAAGAACATATAGAAAAATCGAAAGAATTGCAGAAAAATGAGTAGAAAAACTTTAAAAAGACAAACCACCCATTGCTAACAATAAAGGCTGTAAAGCCTAGAGGCATGAGGCAAAAAAGAAATATGTCAAAGCTCTGTTTTGGTTCTGAGTTATCAGCTATTTGGGTCAAAAAAGACACACCAAAGCTTTGACATATTTATTTTCTTCATGCATTCCTAATACCTCTTCCCCAATGCTTCCCCTTTCACAACAAAAGCAAAACAATGACCCATTTCTACTCCATATTAAAACCCCCAAAAAAAATTTCTAAAAACCTTGCATCCGTTTGTTATTCCAAGTTTTCTTCTTCTTCTTTAAAAAAAAAAAATCTTCTATGTAAGAAGCATTCTTACTCTGTTCTTTAACCTATTTATTATAAAAATTTCACCTAATGGAAAATTTTCAATTATTCACATAACCCAATCCTTGAACTAGCAGATCTAGCCATTATAATACGAATTACACAACCACTTTTAATTATCTCACTCAAAAGAACAAAGAAAATATCTCAAGAAGGACCCAAAGAACGAAATATTCCAAAACAAAAAAAACTGGCAGAAAACCTAAAAATAAAACAGAGAAAAATCTCAAAACATCTGCAGATTCATACCATAAACTAGAGAGAAGAGAAAGATTGAGTACAATATTCAATCAAGTTGAGAGAATAGGAAGATTCAGAGATAGAGAGAGTGGTGACCTGTTGAGAAGCAGTGAAAATTGACTTCAGTTCGCTTGGGAAGCACAAGACGATAACAAGCGATGAAAACACGCGAACGCTCTAATTAGTGAGCGTACTAATTGTCCCCCCCTTCCGCACGGGCTTAGCTAAGAACCCCTAAGGAGGTGTTTTTGGTGGGCCCAGCATTAGTAGTCCCCATTTAAAACTAGAACTAGGTCAACCAAACATGGGCCTAATTTTAATCTAGTCCAGTCCATGCATGGGAGGTGTACCAAACGAGCCCTTGCTGTTCAATTTTAGTGACTCCTCAACAATTTGCCAGGTGTGCTCTTCTCCTTCTTTTCTTGTTTTAACTTTTTCTTCGGTTCTTTCTTTTATTGGTGCTCGCATTTTCTTTCTCTGTTCTATTTTTGGCTTTGCTATTTTTCTTAACTTCCTTATTTTATTTTCCACACCTTGAGGACAATGTGTGACTTAAGTTTGGGGGTGGGAAAGTAAATTTTAGATTTTTAAAATTTTTTGAGTCTTGTTTAAAATTTTCGTTTTAAGTTAATATCCATAGATTATTTTAAAGGTTAGAACAAATGGACATGGTGAAGATCAATCCCTCATTAGAGTCTTTTCTATTTATTGTTGCTTGGATACTAATTCATGAATTACACTTTGAAATTTGCACATCACACCAACATGGTTTGTGGGGAGTGAGATCAAAATACTTACTTTTTGTCCAAGTGTGTTTTAATTTTTGTTCTATATAAAATAAAGTTAGTATGTGTTATAAAGTAATAATTGCCTCACCCGACGCTTTGCTAGTAACCGGGCCAGTCCTGCCTAATCAGCAGTGATTCTCGAGTCAAACGGTAGAGTTTTGGCATGGGGCAGGGTGGTTAGTTGGTTTCGTAGCCTTTCCAGCTCGGGTTAATAAGTCCTTAGGGGTGTTCTACACCTAGTGCCCTAAAGCCTTAGTTGGTTTGGGAGTCATTGACCTAAAGCTCGCTACATGGGTTGGATCGAAAGCTTAAGTGATCCGACATTGCATGACCACCATTATTAAAAAAAAAAAAAAAAAAAAGAGAAAAAAAAAAAAGAAAGAAAAAAAAAACAAAAAAACAAAAAAAAAACAAAAGTGAAATAAGTGTGTGAAGTTTGAATAAAAGGGATGAGAGGTAAGGGTTTTAGTCGAGTCTCCTTAACTATGATGGTTCACTTTACACCAAAGGAAATTTGTGAATTCTTTTCTAATTGACTCTAAATGGCTTAGACTCTGTAGTGGGATTGGTTGAAACTGTTGAAAAGATGTTCTGATTTTTAACATTTTCTATAGATTGAAACTTGAATGGAAATTTTGTTTAGTTAGGTTTTATTTAAAGTTTTTCGTTTATTAGTTTTTATTTATTTATTTTTGTTGTTTAGATTTGTTTTGCTTGAGGACAAGCAAAAAGCTAAGTTTGGGGGTATTTTGATGGGTATATTTTATATTATATATTTAACCCCATTCTTGGTACATTTTTGTTCATATTTTGGAAGAATTTTGATACTTTGAATTGTTTTCTCAATATAGGACTTTCGACTTTCTCTGGAGCAAAACATAATCAAATGGACGAATTTTGGAGTAATTCCAGTTGGAGGATGTTCGTGAGTCACTTGGCTTGATCGTATCAAAATTTCAGACTTTTCTACCAAGCGGTTATTTTCTGGCGATAAAATAAAGGAGCAGTGTGCAGTGCTGGAAAGTGACGTGTTGGGCTTTTATGGCGTTTTTGGAGCCCGAGATGACCTCTGATGGATTCGTGGCCTTCTGGAGAAGTGTTCAGAACGTTTTTATCTTTAAAATGAGCTGTATTGGGCCGGATTTGGATCAGATTTGAGGCCAAAACGTGGCTGGGCAGATTGGGGGCAGATTCTCCTAGTCCAATTTGGATTTTATGTCATGTCATTATTTTATTTTATTTAGTTTCCTTGTGGGGATAGAAAAGCAGGTTCTGGGCAGCTAGGTTTTAGGGAGTATTTAAGTTCTATTTCACCGAATTTTGGGACTTCTCTTTTGGCTTTTGAACACGACTTTGCTAGGATTTGTGAAGAATTTCTACTTCAAGGTGTTTTCGATCTTTATTATTTGAATGAAGAACTTGATTATTTTTATTATGAACATGCATAACTAATTCTCTTTTGCTAGGGTGAGGCCACGAGCCTTAGCAAGAATATGTAATTTCTATCCAATTTTCTTATGATTATATGCATGCAGGTTTTCGAATTATTCATCACTGGGTTAAACTATCTAAGTGTCTTGATGCTTGATCACCATTAGGATGTTTAGAAAAGTAATTTGATGCAGTTTTGGTCGAAGGTCGGTCCCTGAAATTGACGAAGGCTTCTTGTGATTAATATGTGCAAGTTCACTTAGGATGAATACCACGTCTTAAGGGTTGCATGGTTTTTCAAAAGGTTTCACAGAACTTAATGAGTCATGTATGTTTAGATTTGATCTGAATACCACAGACGGATTGCATGTGTGATATACGCTCTATGTTGGGGGTCCAAGTAGGCATATATTAGGAATACCTAACCTTCGAAATATGCATGTATAGATCATAAGTAATTGGGAGAACTATATAGAATTGTTAAGGTGACGGCGGATCCCTAGTGCTTTCTTAATTTGATTTCTAAAAACACAACTGTTTCTCTTGCCCTTAGCTTTAAGTTTGCATATTGCCTTATTTTTTATTAGTTAAATTCGTTTTAAGTTAAGGTCTTAAAATCAAACATCTCAACTTTCTCTTTTACAATAATTAATTAGAATTTGGTTGCTACGAGTTATTTAATAATCCCTGCGGAGAACGACCTTGCGAGAATCATTTATACTACAATAACCTTGTCATTCTTGCAAGTTTTGTAGGAGTTTTAACCCTGTTTGCGCAGGTACTGAAAAGCCTATCAATACTCTTTGTAGAATAACATGCAATTGTTTTTGCAAGCGTGGATTGTTTCATAACCCAATCCAAGACCACTCAACATCTTCTGTGCCTGTCTGTGGTCTTTCGGCAAACAATTGTCCGTCGGAAGCATTCTCTTGAAAACCCCCAAAAAGTAATCGAAACTCAGGTTCGACATACGGTACTTTACTTTTCCATGCATTAGCTCCACAATGGCCGTCAGAACGGAAAAGCTCTCGCACCCCGGATATAACTCTTGGTTGGCATTTCTTAACAGTTTTTCATACTGTTCAAACTCTGCACTATCCGTTGGTGTAGGCACATCATCTTTCCCTTGCTGATTGCTGCTCGTCGATGCAAATGGAAAAGCATCATTTATAATATCCATGACTTGTTCATTAGGTTCCACAATAGGTTCAACATTGTCCACTCTTGTGGCCCTTGAAGACGAAGCAATGTCTAATTGTTCCCCGTGATGGTTCCAAGTGCTGTATGTCTCAATCATTCCATTCCTTACTAAATGAAATCGAACAGTTTCAATTGTCTCCCACAACATGTTGTTACACTTCCTACAAGGACACCGGATTCTAGTTGCACCCGGGTTGTGTGACCGTGCAAAGTGAATAAAGTCCTCGATTCCATCCAAGTATTCGTCTGCGCACCTGTTAGGGTTCTATATCCACCTTCTGCTCATAATTCCTGGAACCACAATCACAATACAACAATCATGTTGTATTCTTACAAAATCATAACGTCACCTTATGCCTCCGGTAAGGGCCCTATCCCATTCGGAAATGCATAGTCATGTCACGTAATTTACAACTACATGAGATTAGATTTCGACGTGGATGAATTTCGGCAGCATCTCGGTACAGTTCTTGAGGCGTACCGTAGATATAAAATACCTACGTAGCACCCGAAGAACGTACAGAGATGACACCGAAATCTCCACAATCGAAACCTAATCCTGTAGCTGTAAACTACGTGACACGACTATGCATTTCCAAACTATCCAAAGTATGGGACAATTCAAGAATTAATTGGACCGTAGTCGTGGTTTACCCACCCATGCGCAGTCCAACTAACCTCGAACGGGAACTAAGCTTTACAAAAAAAAATGTATGAAATTAATTTCAATTAACTTCGTACATCAACGTGCATAACTGAACAACATAATATAAATATAATTTCACAACACAATTTAAACATAATGTAATTAATTTTATATAATACCTTCGCAATTGTTCTCCACCAATCGCTAATCACATATAATATCCCTATATACAACGAAATTAATGACGTTAGTATGAATTTACAGTAATATTTTTACACTAACGACAAAAAATACATAATCAATGAACTTACCGGAGGCAGAAATAGTTTAACTCATAAACGAAATGAGATTGATGCGTTTGCTTGGCATATGACGTTTGAGATAGAGGGAGAGAGTGGCTGAGGCAAGCTGCAATTGTTTTGCAGTTTGCCTCTGCCATGGCTGAAACTGAATAAGTAATAAACGACGATTTTGCGCGACGGACAGCTTATTTCGTCGCGCAAAACTGTAAGACATTGCGCGACAAATAAACATATTCGTCGCATATTGTTCGACGCGCAAACGTATTTGCCGTCCCGCAAAATTTTTTCCCCAGCGCGCATGGTGGTGCCGACATCCATTTTTGCGCGACGTATTAAACTTTAACCGTCGCGCATATATCCGTCGCTCGAATACCAATCGTCGTCGCGCAAGAATACAATGAATTTGCGCGACGAATATATCGTCGCCCAAAGTTCGTTGCGCAATCATTTGGCTCCAAAGCGATAAACCCGCGATTTTTTTTCCGCTGTTTGTTTGCGCGACGACGAAAATTTTTTTTGTCGCACATTATACCTTATCGCGACTAAACTTTTCGTAGCGCAAATATGGAACACTGTTTGTTTCCCGCTATTTATTATGCGCGACGTATTATTTTTTTGTCGCGCTAAACATCATAGGGCGACGAATACATCGTCATCGCGCAAATAGTTGTCACGCAAACGTGTTCATTTATAACATTTGAATATTTTGTCCCATTTCTAGATCTCTGAATATTTGTTATTTGCGATTTTTGGGGTATACAATCTCACAGTATATACAAACACGTTTAACGGTTGGATCGTTGAAATTAGTTTTGTAGAGTTGAATGAACACTTTTTAGTTTCAAAACATATGGAGGTTGATAACCCTACAAAAAGATTCGTACGTAAATTGGTAACCCTGAAATTTATTCGTATGGAGGTTGATAACCATACAAAAAGATTCTCCTCTACTATTCCCATAATTAAAAGGGTATGAATGATGATCTTCACTAAAATCAATGAAAAACATATGATTTAGATGGCAAAATTAAAATTAAGGCTTAGGATTAATGGTTTTGTATATCGTACCTTGCGCGACGGACAGTTCTTTGTCGCGCAAAGATGTCATTTGCGACGAGTTTAGTCGTCGTGCAAGAATTAGGCGCCAGAATATTTGTTCGCGGTTTTTTCCCCTTGTTTTACGCGACGGTCGTTTTTCTGTCGCGCGATGATCTTTTATGCGACGAAATTTCTTCGTCGCTCTAGTTTGCGCTACGCATATGATTTTCCGTCGCTCGATGATCTTTTATGCGACGAAATTTCTTCGTCGCTCTAGTTTGCGCTATGGATATGATTGTTTGTCGCGCGATGATCTTTTATGCGACGAAAGTTCTTCGTTGCTCTAGTTTGCGCTACGCAAATGATTGTCCGTCGCGCGATGATCTTTTATGCGACGATTTGTCCTTCGTCGCGCAAATAGAAAAACGTAGTAGTGAATATTTCTTTGACTTTATTTTTTTGGTTTTCTAAGTGTTTCCTTTTTCTTTTCTCTTGATATGAAGTAGGGAGGATTCAATTTCAAAGTTTCTTCCAGCAGGATACGGAGAAATATTCCTTAGATAATAAACTTCTCATTCATCTTCATATTTTTTTTCTCGGAGGATTCTTATAAGTCTTTCCTAAATAACAAATATTATTTGGAGTAGTCTTTTGTAATTTGACCACCTCCACCAATATCACATGTATAAATACATAAATAAAAAGGTTACTTACAAAGTTTAATATTTTTATTTTTGAGTAAGCGACAGTCTAAATTACTGGGGAGGGGGTTTCTCACACACACACAATAAGATGTCATGAGGGTTCGAACCTGAGACCTCTAGTATGCAAGTCAATGCCATTTTTCATTGAGCTAGACCTCGTTAACTCAAAATTCAACATTAAAAGATGACCTACAAGGTGACTTCAACAGTTCGACTTAAACAAAGACTTGCAAGGTAACAATCAAATTCTAAAAAGAAATTAAGAGGCGACTCCATTATAAGTGAGCAAATATGACAGCATAAAGCCTTCCACCTAAGTGACGTAGACTATGCTAATGTCAGCACTCAGCAATATCCAAACGGTGATGGTGGTGCACTGGTGCTCGTGACTTCTGCATATATGAATTCCATGATTCTCGGATCTGCGGAGAAACAAAATCCAGAAAGTTATCTTTTATATTGATTTAAATATCAATATGTTATCTTTTATTTTACTTCTAGTGCAGTAAAATACCATTTTGGTTATTAAAACAATTTTTTTTTTTTTTAAAGAAGAGTTTAATATTAGAGATTAAAAACATGAACAAAAAACTCATTTGCATCTAAGACCGTTGTCTTCGACGCCAGTCATCTTTCTCCTTCACGCATAGTGAATAAGAAGACATGAACCTTTCAAGAAAATACAATATAGTTGCAGAAACCCAAGTTTGGGTTCATGAAAAATATTCCCAAAATTTGTTTATAAAAAATTGAAGTTTTCCCAAAACTGGGATCATTAGTCATTCAAATCTAACATTTATAAAGAGAAAATTGATCATAAAGGCAGAGAACAACATGAAAGTGACTTGGTTGTGGGTCCTTGAAATTCAGTCACGTTAAAGTGTAAAGGGATGGCTCGATGGCTCCGGATTTGGGTCAATAAATTTTCTTTTGTTTCTAAAAAAATTGAATATTTGAGTCTAAATCAAGAGATGAAATAGATAACTAATAAGAATTAGAGTGAATCTTAAATGGTAGGTGTTCTTGATTTTCGTCTGCAACGCCAAATTTGAAGGTAATTGTGAACAACAATGGAGAAAGAACATGTTCTTGGTTTTCTGAGAGAGCACATGTTTTGGTTGGAGTGATTTTTTTCTTTTTTTTAAGTTTTTATTTTTGTTTCAGTTAGAATAATATTTTGTACAGTAAAAGGAATAAAATAATGACATATTGATATTTAAATAATTTTTTTCTCAACTCTTAGATTAGATCTAACGGCTAGTGATCAAAACTTCCCTGGATCCTAGGGTCAAGAGAACAGGACTGTTCAAGAATTGTTAAGAAAGAAGGAAAGTCACGGTTCTTTCAATACATCGAACAAATAAAATACATAACTTATTGAATAAATAAAAAAACCACTTATTCATAAAAAAATTAAGTTCATGATTAAAATTTGCATGATAAACCAAAATTAAAGTTTATTGCTGAAACTTTAAAACAAACAAAACAGAAATTGAAAATACTTAAAATTAAAAATATTAATAGCAACTTTAGCCAACTGGTCGTTTCCCTTTCGCTTTTGCATTAGTCCTTGTGCTTAATCTCCCTCCAAGAGAAAAGTGACTAGGCATAGAGGACGATGAGGATGATGCTTGGGCATGAACTCTTGCATAATCCCCCTCCAACCCTTTCCATCTCATTTCCTCCAATTTCTTAGCAAAAGCTAATTTTTTGTGATGTAATATTAATTCATATCACTTGTTTATTATGATATATCATGTGTCCACCAGTATCTTAATTAATTGGACACACCTCTATGTCTTTCTAGCGTATACACCTGGGCTTGTTTGGGAGTGCTTCTCTAGGAAGCACTTCTACTCATAAGCGCTTAGCAAAAGTGCTTTTATCATAAAGATGTTGAAATTTCCATAAGAAATTGAAGTGCTTCATGGAAACCCACTTGGAGTACCTTTTGAAGAAGCACAAGTCAGGTGCTTCTCAACAAAGAGCTTATAAACTTTTCTGTCAAATGTTGTCAAGATCGCTTTTGGTTATCAAAAAGCGCTTTTTGCCATTCCAAAACAACTATTAAACAAGCCCGTAGTCTTTTATAATTTGACCACCTCCACCAATATCACTTGTATAAATAAATAAATAAAAAGGTTACTTTCAAAGTTCCACATTTTTATTTTTGAGTACAAGCGATAGTCTAAATTATAAGGAAGGGGGTTTCTCACACACGCCCACACAATTAAGATATTATGAGGGTTCGAACCTGAGACTTTTAGTATGCAAATCAATGCCATTTTCCACTGAGCTAGACATCGTTCACTCAAAATTCAACATTAAAAGACGACCAACAAGGTGACTTCAACAGTTCGACTTAAACAAAGACTTGCAAGGTAACAATCAAATTCTAAAAAGAAATTAAGAGGTGACTCCATTATATATGACTAGCGATGCCTATGACCAATATTTCTTCGACTTTATTTTTTTGGTTTTTCAAGTGTTTCCTTTTTCTTTTCTCTTGATATGAAGTAGGGAGGATTCAAGTTCAGAGTTTCTTCCAGCAAGATACGGAGGAATACTTCTTAGATAATAAACTTCTCATTCATCTTCATATTTTTTTCTCAAAGGATTCTTGTAAGTCTTTCCTAAATAGCAAATATTATTTGGAGTAGTTTTTCTTAATTTCACCACCTCCACCAATATCACTTGTATAAATAAATAAATAAAAAGGTTACATTTTTATTTTTGAGTACAAGCGATAGTCTAATTTACAGGGGAGAGAGTTTCTCACGCACACACAACAAGATGTTATGGGGGTTCGAACATGAGACCTCTGGTATGCAAGTCAATGCACTGAGCTATACCTCGTTGGCTCAAAATTCAACATTAAAAGATGACCTACAAGGTGACTTCAACAGTTTCGACTTAAACAAAGACTTGCAAGGTAACAAATCAAATTCTAAAAAGAAATTAAGAGGCGACTCCATTATAAGTGAGCAAATATGACAGCATAGAACCTTCCACTTAAGTGACGTAGACTATGCTGATGTCAGCGCTCAGCAATATCCAAACGGTGATGGTGGTGCACTGGTGCTCGTGACTTCTGCATATATGAATTCCATGATTCTCGGATCTGCAGAGAAACAAAATTAATAGTTTCCAGAAAGTTAATACAGAGTACTTCATATATATATATATAATATATTGACTCGAGGGGAGAGATATTATACTAAAGAGCGTTCAGACTGATCTTTGTTACAAACTTAATTAGAAGCTTTAAACCTTTGGTGCAAGATGGATAGGAAATTCAGATTTCGATACGAAAATTTCAACCTTTGAATAGCAAACCGAACATCCTAAATTCCTAAATTTGAAAATTCCAAAAAAAAGTAATAAAGAAGAAGAATTGAAATGGAATTGGAGTGTATCATAGAATTGCAAAAATTTCAAATTTCAAAATATATCAGGATCTCAAGCTTGAACTACCAACAGTTACTCACATCATGTTGAAATAAATACAACACGCTCACCAAAGGATCATAGACAAGTTGTCCTAGTAAGAACAACATTTTAGTACACGATAGTTTATTCGGACTTGGTAATGAGTTTTTCATTCGAAGCCCAATTTAACCTTTCAAATTTTGGGTATGTTCAAAATGTTGAACCAGTTTGGTATTCAACTTGAATCCAACTTTTTAAACTCAAAAACAGAATTTGAGTCCAAAACAAAGAAAACCTGTTTGATAGCCCTATGTTTAAAAACTCAAACTCAAGAACAACTAAAAAACACCCCAATTATTAAAAACAAAAAAAAAAACAAAAAATCTATTTTTTTCAGGGGGGTTTTGGGATTTGATAGAAATGAGATCTGCCAAGAAACTTCCACTTATTAATTTGACTTAAAATAAAAAGTTACTGATATTCGTATTAAGATAATATAAAACGGAGACTCTCCAAGGCCTATCCTCAACGAACAGTCTGTAAATCCAAATGGTGTACCCTGCATGGCAAGTTGGCAATATTGAAACAAGAAGGAAGGGGCTATAAATAGGGGCAGCGGGCATTGTATTGAACTCACCCCAAGACTTACAGGCCATTAGCCCTAAGTCTGATATTTCTCTCTTCTTTCTTCTGCCATACTGAACGCCACAGTTAAGTCCTCTACCTATAAGGGAGGAGTATCTATTAGTACCACCATGACTCATGAGGAGCACATCTGGGTTGACAACGTTTCTGAAGACCAAATCTGGACTGTTGTTCATGAAAACCATTTTCCTGACCAGAACAAGCTCAGCTTTAGCATTCAAGATCTTTTATCGGTCACTGGGAACATCATTGATGATGCAGCCAATAACTCCGTCGTTGATAATATTCTACAGGTAAGTCTCTAAAAAGTTTTAGTATGTATTAGCTAGAACACTAGTATTTTTAGTACACTGATTACTTAATTCTCATCACTTTTATTTTCTGCAGCAAAATGCACCTGACATGACAAATATCTACAACGGGAAGGACACCTTCATCTCTCCATTATGCCTTCTGAAGTCCATTAGCTGCCAGGTCATATTACATTCATAGTAATAATTAATTGTTGTTTTTAAGTCGAATTTTTATTTTTATGCTTATATATATATATTATTATTATTTTTTCTGGAGAACACATATAGACCTTAATATATACATAAATTATTGGATCTATATGTGCACATTAACATAATTGATATTGCGATGAAATTCCAGATGTCATCATGTAAGGATGGTGAACAAGTTTCCTTCGCTTTAAGGACTGAAGCAATATTTAAAAAGCTAAAAACGTTTTCATGGGAAGCGAAGGCAGTGCTAACCCTAGCAGCCTTTGCTTTGGAATATGGAGATTTCTGGCACCTTGCCCAGCACTATGGTAAACTTGACAAACTTACCAAGTCAGTGGCAATCCTTAAGCGAGTGTCGATCCTTATCAAACATGAAATCCTAGAGAAACGCAAGGCTGCGGTTACTGAGCTTAACAATTTGATCATGGAAACATATCATGTGATTGGTTACATCTTTGAGCTGGAGCATCTTCTACAGCAGAACAATCCAAATGATGTTCCTACATTGACCACTGCAATCAAAAAAATCCCAACGGCAGTGTATTGGACAATCTACTCTATTGTAGCATGTACGGCTGAGATCAACCGTCTTACCAGTGATAAGTAAGTTTCTTCCATTTAATCAGCACAATATATATATACATATATATGCAAGAAAATTTCTTCAGTAATACCTTTTTTTTTTGTTCTTGATATACCTAAACAATACATAATTAAAATGTATCTGTGTAATTGTGTATCATGACCAAATATGATTTCCTCCGGTACAGGGAAGAGCCGGACAATCTACCCAAGCAGCTTTCCCTGAAAATCAATGAAATCCACAAGAAGCTTAAGGAAGATTATAAGAGATGCATGAAAGAAAAAGGTGGATTACCTGTGCGTGTGTGTGTACAGATCTATGGATTTTTCTTTCTAGCTCTCTGTGTTTACCTCAACCTATTCAAGGACTCTTTTTCAAATGCCCCATGACAACCATGGTTAAGGGAATATATCGTCAAATGAGCTTGAGCAATTTCAGTATATGTCTTAATGACTTTCAATTTGTCTATTTTGTTGGTCACAACTAGATGTCTTAATGTCAGACCAAAAAAAAAAAAAACTAGATGCCTTAATGTTTAAAATTTGTCTAAGCTTTCGCAATCATATATATATAATGTCTCTTTATATATATGACGGATTTGCAATTTGTCAATAACATATATATAGTTTAATAGTAACGGAAAGTAAAGTATGACAATATATACTAATTAGTTATGATGAGTTGAATTCGTTGTGTTTCCAAGAATTCAATGCTAAAGGCTTCTTTTGTTTTACTTATTCAATACAGCGGAGACAATCAAGTACCTATGGATTTCTAAGGAACTTGTAATCTGTGAAAACATCACGAAGGTTATCAGCACCTTGATTCTTTACAACGATACTGAGCAGCCCGTCGTTAGTCGTGATTCTAATAACAACAAGGTTTGATCTCCTAGTACATATTGCTTCATCAACTTATATATTGACCGACAAAAATGATAGTCATACTATATTTGTATACTATCTTGTGTACCGCTTCCCTAATAAAAGTGGGCCCCATTGTATTGGTGGGCCCCACCTCCTGTTAGAGAGGTGGTATACAAATATGGTATGCCAAGCTAGCATTGTTGTTATTGTTGACTGATTTAAATTAAGGGTAATGCTAGCTAGGCTTACCACATTTATATACCATATTGTGTATCACCTCTCTAAAAGAGGTGGAGCCCACTGATACAATTGAGGCCACCTCTACTAGAGAGATGGTAGACAATGTGGTATATAAATATGATATGCCTAACATTTTCCTTTAAATTATGGGTTCAATATTTAAACTTCCTTTATTGTTAACAATAATAACTGAAGTTTATAAAGTTATAAATTTGGTAAATAAAGTGGCCCTGGTGTTTTGGCGGGCTCTAATAAATAAAATTAAAAATCAAAATTTTGCTTGATGGATGATGAACAGATCGATGGAGATACATTTATCAATGAGGTGAAGGGGAAATATCTGTTGTTATATATCTCGAGCCTGAAAAATATATCGAAAGAAGAACTTTTGCGGCTCACAAATCTGTATAAAAGAATTGATCAAGAGTATAATTGCAAGATTGTGTGGATCCCCATTGAGGGTGACTGGACAACTGAAGCCAAAACAAAAGAGTCGCAGTTTATGGAATGGAGGAAGATGATGCCGTGGTACGCAGTGCAATATTTTTCCTCCCCATCATACATGTACCTCAAGAAAGAGTGGAAAGTCAGGGGAAATTCCACGGTGGTGTTGATCAACCCCCAAGGAAAGGTTAAAAACACCAATGCGCTTCCCTCGATTAAGGATGCCAGTATCAATTTCTTTGATTTCCTGGATATTAAGGTCCACACAATGCTTAAGCCAGTAGTGGCTCATATTACAAAGGAGGACACCCAACTTCAACAATCGGTACGTATTTATTAATCAATGATACTATTTGCATTTCTTGATTACTTTGTTGACCAACTCTCTAATAAAAATGGAACTCACTAATGTATGTAGGACCTACCTGTATTAGAGAGGTGGTCAGCAATGTGGTCAATAAATGCGTTATAAATAACAGCGCATTTTGTATAAATTGTGCAATATTAATGAGTAATTATTCCGTTAAATGAGCTTCAACAGATGGAAAACAAAGGATACACTTTCTTCATTGGAGGCAAAAACCAGAAAACGACCAGTGAGTTGTGCAACAAGATAATAAAAGCAAAGCCTGCCATTGAGAAAGAACTGAAAATACAGATTGGGTTAGCTACTGTTACGGCAGCATCAGAGACTGAGAAGACTTTCTGGGCCGGCATGGAAAACCTCTTCTTTAGCTTGGCTCACTACAGCAAGGAGTACGAGTACGAGCAGGTGACAAAAGAAGTCCACAAGCTACTTTCTTACAAATTACACAAAGACGATATCGACGGATGGATTATGCTTACCAAAGGATGGACTGTGGTGACCTGTGGTCAGTCTAACACTATTTTCACAACCCTAGAGGAATTTTCTTTCTGGAAGCAACACATAATTGGGAAGGAATGGGGACATGCTTTCACCAAGCACCATGCCCGTCTTATAACTGGGAAAAAAGGACTCTCCTGCATCACCTTTCAGATTGCTGGAAATGCCCCAATGCACTTGGACTGCCCAGTCTGTGACGACCCCATGGAGACCAAGTTGGTCAAATATAACTGCTGCCACCCTAGTCTGCAGAATGCTGCAAATTAAACAATGTCGTCGTCATCAAATATCCATGGCTTTGTGTCCTTACTAAAAATGGGAGCTTTTACGTGCTGTTTTTTGTGTGTGTGTTTCTGCGGTGTCTGTAATTGGTTAAATAACGGGCAATGTCGTCGTCGTTACATTGGTAATGTCAGTCTGATGCCCGGCTGTGTGTTTAATTTCCAGTGTTCCTGTACGAAATAATTTGTTCATCTTTTGAATAATATGCAATGTGCTTTTAATTTCATGCTTGCTCGAATATATTTATTTTCTTGGATATCTATATTGCTTGAAACACTACAAGGAAAACAACTATTAGTTGCCATCCCAAATGCTGTTCATTGAAAAAAAAATTAGTGAATTCCTTTATCAGTCATTGATGAAAATGCTATATATTCGTGATCTCGAGTTTGATCATTAAAAGGCTTATAATTTGGTCACTGAAACACGAGTCACTTTGCCTATATATTACTGACCCATCTATTTGGTCATTGAAACACATGTCACATAAATATAAGAGGGTTCAAACTCAGAAATCCATAGTCACCTCTAGATAAAATTTTAATACTCAAAAATAGTATAAATAACACAATGCAGTCCAAAAACTATGCATGTATCAACATTCCTCCAGCAAATTCACAAGACCTAACCTTTCTCAGAAACAAAATCCTAGTACTAGGATATATACTAACCATGAACAATCAGAGGGTATTTTGCTGAGCCTGTAAACTTGCTGAAAAAATTATTTTGTTGAACACTTGGGATTAGTGTCTTATTTTGATAAATACCTTAGGCAGTAGGAACCTTCAATAGTGTTCAAATACTTGGGATTAGTGTCTTATTTTGGTAAACACCCTTAGCCATTAGGCAGCCACAAATAGTGTTCAAATTATTCATTTTTTATTACTACTTGTAAAAAGCTTTGGACACTTGAGGCATGCAATTGCATATTTTGTATATTTTGATGTGATGTAAAAGGGTTCAAGACTTTATGAATGTAAAGATTGACTTTGGTGTTAAGTGCTCCAAAATCCTTGTGCCACTTCTCATCCCAAGTTCGGTTATTAGAGAGAACTCTCCAAAAGCATCTCCAACCTGTAATCCCAAGTTCAAATACTGATTTCAGTCTTTTATAATTCTACTAGAAACTATAAATATCATCAGTACATAGTGAGATTGTTTATCCTTCTCGAGAAGGTTTCAGATTGGAAAGAGTATTTGAACAGATTGATAGAGCAATCGGTACAACTACTTCAAAAATCAATTTGTCGATTTTCATTTTTCTTCTTTACAAATGTTTTACGTGGATGTGCTATGAATCTATGATGTTTAAATAAATAAAAAAGTAGTAGAATATTTTTATTGAGAAAACTCCAAAATCTGACGATGAACGATTAAGGATGGTGATGGGTTGATTTAATGGAGGAAGGGAGTGCAACGAGGGCCCGTTTGGAAGTGCTTCTGGAACAGTTAAAAGTGTTTCTGACAACCAAAAGCGCTTCTGACAGCATTTGGCATAAAAGTTTAGAAACACTTTTAGGTCTTAGAAGCGCTTTCTGGAGAAGCACCTGTCATGTGCTTCTTCAGAAAGCACTCCCAAGTGCTTTTCCAAAAAGCACTTCGATTTCTTATGAAAATTTCAATGTCTTTATAATAAAGACCAAGTTAATAAAGAAGCACTTGATTTTCACTTTATCAGAGAACGAGTTCAGCGTCATGATTTTTGATATGTCAATACTGAAATCCAAGTTGCCGACATTTTCACAAAGGGCCTGCATAGTCCATTGTTTTCGAAACACCGTCACAATCTTAGTGTTGGTCCAGCCACCACTGCGATTGAGGGGGGATGATTGGCAAAAGACATGTATATAATGCTGACATGGCATGCTGAATTGTGTAGTTTGTTAGAAGTTCACGTGGATTCACGTATTTGTTAAGTCGTAGCTGAGAAGCTAAGTGCTTCTATCCTATAAATATTAGATATTGTTCATTGTAAAGCAGATGGTAAAAGAGAGAAAATTAATACAAGAAATTGCAAGCTTCTTCTCAAAGTTTCTTCCTATGTCTTCATTGAACTTTGTTATCATGGTATCAGAGCTTTGGCTCTTGATCCAATAGCTTCCGCGTGATCTCTGTTCATCAGAATTTTTCTTATCTCTACACTTCTTAATGGCGCTTGTTCTGTACTCACTGTGGATGAAAATTGCGATGATTCTTCTCAACTTTTTCAGTGCGATTATGGAGGTATTCTGCTCTCTCATCGTCTCGAGTGGAATTTATCTTTTCTCGCACTAATTCAGCGATCTGGTATGATTCTATCGTTGTTCGGAATTGTGCCATTTGCGATTTAGGCACGAAGCCTCTGAGTTCTTAGTTTACAATTGAAGCACGAAGCATCTCTGTTCTTGCAAGTGATTTAGGCACGAAGCCTCTGAGATCTTGTTTTACAATTGAAGCACGAAGCATCTCTGTTCTTGCATCTGATTTCAATTTTTTTTCTTTTTTGGCACGAAGCCTCCAAGGTTTTGTTTGAGATATCAACAATTATTGATTGGTGATTGTATTCTTTGTTGTTCCGTGCTCAGTTTAGACAAGTTGTTTCTTGTTTTTCTCTGGATATTGTTTAGGCACGAAGCCTGCATCAATTCTGTTATTTTGCAACAATGACATTTGTGATGCCTAAAATCGAAGGACTTCTAGGAATTCTTACCATTCGTTTGTCTGAGGATAACTTTGTTAAGTGGCACTTTCAGTTCCAATCAGTGCTACAAGGTTACGATCTCTATGGTCACTTTGATGGCTCTAGTAGTTGTCCACCTAAGTATGTTGTCACAGAAAGTGAGGGCGTTACTGGTGAACTTACTGAAGCATACAAGCAGTGGATACAAATTGACAAAGCTCTATTGAGTTTGTTGATTGCAACTCTTTCAGATGATGCGATTGAATATGTTGTTGGTTGTAAGACAGCTAGAGACGCATGGCTTAATCTCACAGACCGTTATGCATCTGTATCAAGGTCTCGTGTCACACAATTAAAAACTGAGCTTCACACAATTAGTAAGGGTGCAGATTCTATTGAACGTTTTTTACTCAGACTTAAACATCTTCGAGATCAACTGACGGCTGCTGGTGTCAAGCTGACTGACGATGATATTATTATTGCGGCTCTTAATGGTCTTCCTGCTGAGTTTGATATAATCAGGACTGTTATCTTTGCTCATGAGACTCCCATTGTCACATCCCAGGATCGGCTCCGCCGTAGCACGATATTGTCCGCTTTGGGCCCCCTCTCTGCCCTCACAGTTTTGTTTTTGGGAGCTCACGACAACTTCCCAGTGGGTCACCCATTCTGGGATTGCTCTAGCCCCCAACTTGCTTAACTTCGGAGTTCCCATGACTCCGAAGCCAGTGAGCTCCCAAAAGGCCTCGTGCTAGATGGAGGCGGGCATGTACATATAAGGCACATCACCCCCTCTCCGTTGGTCGATGTGGGATCTTACAATCTACCCCACTTAGGGGCCCGACGTCCTCATCGGCACACTCGCACCACACGGCAGAGTGGCTCTGATACCAAATTATCACATCCCGGGATCGACTCCGCCGTAGAACAATATTGTCCGCTTTGGGCCCCCCTCTCTGCTCTCATGGTTTTGTTTTTGGGAGCTCACGACAACTTCCCAATGGGTCACCCATCCTGGGATTGCTCTAGCCCCCAACTCGCTTAACTTCGGAGTTCCCATGACTCCGAAGCCGGTGAGCTCCCAAAAGGCCTCATGCTAGATGGAGGCGGGCATGTACATATAAGGCACATCACCCCCTCTCCGTTGGTCGATGTGGGATCTTACACCCATCACTATGAAGGAATTCTGAGCACAATTGCTTTCTGCTGAGCGTACAATAGAGTCACAGGTGATGGCCTTGTCTCATCAAATGTCTGGTCTCATGAGTTCTGTTTCTTCCACTCATGGCTCTAGCTCACAGTCTTCTTCTCTCTCAGCATCGACTGTTGGTATTATTCATGGACAGCCTACATCTTCTCATGGTTTTACTGGTGTGAAACAGTCGGGGCATCCAGGTTTTCGATCGAATTGTTATTCCCGGTATCTACAACCCTCTCAAGGATTTTCTTCAGGGTCTGGCAGAGGCAGAGGCAATTACAATTCATCACCACAGTATTCAAATCCAAGGGGGAATTTTCAGTCACGTCCTTCTTTTGGTTCCTCTGTTCAAAAGTCTCAAGTAATTCCTGAGTGCCAAATTTGCAACAAACGAGGACATACGGCTCCAAACTGCTTCTATCGAGTTCCTGACAATTCTTCTGTGACTAATCCTGTTGTGGAATGCCAGATTTGTGGAAAGAAAGGTCACACAGCCTTGGACTGCTACCATAGAGCTAACTTTGCCTATCAAGGCACTGCACCTCCTGCTCAGCTCCATGCAATGAAAGCTCAAAACTCCCCTTCATTTTCTACTGATGAGTTTTGGATCGCCGACAGTGGTGCGTCTCATCATATGACCAATAATGTGACTCAGTTGGCTCAAGTTGCTCCTTATACCGCTGATGAGAAAATAACAGTTGGAAATGGCGAAGGTTTGTGCATTGCTCATGTTGACAATGCTTCCATTCCTAGTATTTCTGGTTCTCTTCGCCTCAATCGAGTTTATCACGTGCCTCAGTTGGCTGCCAGCTTGTTATCCATTTACCAATTGTGTAAAGATAATAAATGCTGGGTGATTTTTGATGACTCATATATCTATGTGCAGGACAAAGCAACGAAGGCTCTGCTGTACAAGGGTCGCAGTAACAAGGGTCTGTATCCAATTCCTCAAGCTCTTGGTGATTTGTCAATAAAGTCCAGTACCAAGTCTTCACCAATTGTGGCTGGTGGGATTGCCTCTACTCCAACAGCTTTACTTGGGAAACCAGTATCTTCAGTTCTTTGGCATCAGAGATTTGGTCATGTGTCCAATGAAGTTCTTAATTAGAAGTTGAAACAGTCTCAAATTTCTAGTGTTTTAGATTCCTCTCAGAGTTTATGTAGTTTTTGTTTGAGTGGTAAAATGCACCGCCTTCCGTTTGCTACTTCACAGTCTCGTTCTTTATTACCTTTTCAGCGATTACACTCTGATGTATGGGGTCCTTCCTCCTCTGTAGCCTTTGGTGGATATAGATATTATGTGTCAATCATAGATGACTGTACTCGATTCCAATGGATTTTTCCATTAATCAATAAATATGAGGTTTTTCCCACATTTGTGAAGTTTCAAGGGTATATTACTAAGCACTTTCAAGCTTCTGTGCAATATTTTCAATCTGATGGCGGTGGGGAGTATCGTAAAGCATTTAAAGATTTCTTGGCTTCTAAAGGCATTCTCCATCAGATTTCATGTCCTTATACCCCTCAGCAAAATGGGGTTGCTGAGAGGAAGAATAGGCATATTATTGAAACCATGATTACATTACTTGCTATTGCTGCCTTGAATGACAAGTTCTAGTACTATGCTGCAGCTCATGCTGCCTTTCTCATAAATCGTATGCCTTGTCAGCTTCTTCAAATGACATCTCCATACTTCAAATTGTTTGGTCATAATCCTGAGCTTCATTCATTAAAGGTTCTTGGATCTGCAGTATATCCACTTCTTCGACCCTATAATTCTCACAAGTTGGAGCCACGATCAGCAGAGCATGTATTCCTTGGATATTCTCTTGGTTATAAGGGTGTTATTTGTTTTCATCCTGACACTCATAAAGTGGTTATTTCAAGACATGTAATTCATGATGAAACTCAGTTTCCAATGAAGCATTGTTCAGTATCCTCAACCCAATCTGCTTCTGTCATGACACAATTATCTCCTTCAGCTATATCAGTTTCATTGCCTCATCGATATGTTCCTACCACGGAGTCTGATCACTCTCCTCTCCCATGTTCAAATGAGAATTCATCTTCTTCAGTATCTACATCTGTGGCTCAAGAGGTCTTAGGTTCTGCTCAGACTATGCAACCTATTTTGGATCCTGCGCAATTACAGGTTTTGCTTCCTCTCTCTGTCACAGATGCCTCTAGTTCTTCTTCTCATGTTTCCATTCCACAGCATGGTCATTCTATGCAAACTCGTCTTAGAAGTGATATTAGCAAGAAGAAAGATTTTGGTGATTTTCAATGTTTTTCCACTTGTTTATCTACAATTACTGCTCATGATGAGCCTCATACTTTTCGAGAAGCTAGTACAAAGTCTGAGTGGCAACAGGCTATGACAGAGGAAATTCAAGCATTACAAACTCAAGGTACATGGGATTTAGTTCCTCCACCCTCTGATAAGAATATTGTTGGTTGTCGTTGGATTTACAAAATTAAAAGACATGCTGATGGACGTATTGCTCGATATAAAGCTCGTTTAGTTGCACAAGGTTTTAGTTAAGAACAAGGTATAGATTTTGACCGAACTTTTAGTCCTGTAGTTCATCATACCACAGTTCGATTGATTTTAAGTTTAGCAGCAACTCATAGATGGTGTTTGCGTCAATTGGCCGTTAAAAATGCCTTTCTTCATGGTGATCTACAGGAGGAAGTGTACATGAAACAGCCTTTGGGATTCATTGATGATCATTATCCAGATTATGTATGTCGGCTTCGAAAGTCTCTTTACGGTCTTAAACAGGCACCACGTGCCTGGAATGCTAAATTCACTGGATATCTTCCAGCTTTGGGCTTTGTATCTTCACACTCCGATCCTAGTCTCTTTGTGAAGCATGATGGTAGTAATTTGGTTATTCTTTTGCTGTATGTGGATGACATTATCATCACTGGTTCAAGTTCTAACCTTGTGCAATCTGTGATTGATGATTTGGGACAAGTGTTTGATATGAAAGATATTGGCCAGCTTACTTATTTCTTGGGCTTGGAGGTTTCTTATCAGTCCAATGGTGATTTGTTTGTCAACCAAGCTAAATATGCTCATGATTTACTTAAGAGAGCTGGCATGGAAACTTGTAAACCATCAATTACACCTTGTAAGCCTCATTGTCATGTTCTGAAAACTGTTGGTACATTACTTACTGATCCTACAATGTTTCGCAGCTTGGTTGGAGCTCTTCAATACCTCACATTCACACGACCAGATCTGGCATATGCTGTGAACACTGTATGCCAGTTTATGACTACTCCTACTGATATTCATATGACTTTAGTTAAGCGTATATTGAGATATGAGCAAGGCACTTTATCTTATGGTTTGACATTTACATCTGGTTCTTCTGGTTCTTCTCTTTGGTTGGTTATAGTGATGCGGATTGGCCTGGGGATCCGTCGCTCTACTACAAGGTACATTGTATTTCTTGGGCAGAATCATATCTCTTGGTCCTCTCATAAGCAATCTTCTGTCTCTCGTAGTTCTACAGAGGCAGAGTATCGAGCTCTTGCCAATTGTGCTGCTGATATCTCTTGGATCAGATATGTTCTTCAAGACTTACATATTGTTGTTCCTAAAGCTCCAATCTTATATAGTGACAATTTATCAACATTGGCCTTAAGTTGTAATCCAGTTTTGCACTCTCGCATAAAGCATTTAGAACTTCATTTTCACTTGATCAGAGAACGAGTTCAGCGTCATGATTTTCGATATGTCAATACTGAAGACCAAGTTGCTGACATTTTCACAAAGGGCCTGCATAGTCCATTGTTTTTGAAACACTGTCACAATCTTAGTGTTGGTCCAGCCACCACTGCGATTGAGTGGGGATGATTGGCAAAAGACATGTATATAATGCTGACATGGCATGCTGAATTGTGTAGTTTGTTAGAAGTTCACGTGGATTCACGTGTTTGTTAAGTCGTAGCTGAGAAGCTAAGTGCTTCTGTCCTATAAATATTAGATACTGTTCATTGTAAAGCAGATGGTAAAAAGAGAGAAAATTAATACAAGAAATTGCAAGCTTCTTCTCAAAGTTTCTTCCTATGTCTTCATTGAACTTTGTTATCACGGACCACTTTGATCATGTACACGTATTTATTGAATTAATGGAATTTTCGGTTATGCGTTACACATGTATTGGATCCCGTACAAGTATTAATTGAATTAGTTGAATTTTCAGTTCATGTATTGAATCCCGTACAAGTATTAATCAAAATTAGTAGAATTTTCAGTTCATGCATTACACATGTAGTGGAATTTTTAGCTGATGGCAACACTCGGTGACACTGACTTCTGCATAATGGACAGCTGGCAGCAAAGTATCAAATGGACTGTACAATAATGAAGAAAGAAGAAAAGTAACCAACATATTATTATTTATTTTTTTGGTCTAAACCACGAGGTGGTCCTGGATGAGCCCCAATTATGGGTGGCACCTTTAAGCCTTAACCACAACCTAGACTAATCCCCGCTCACACCGGGTCGGCCCGTAAGGGATAAAGTGCTGGCCAAAGTAGTGACTCCATACGAGAGTAAGGATCGAACTCCTGACCTCTCTTAAGGAATGAGAGTGCCGAACCACTCACACCAACCACCTTGGTTAGTAACCAACTTATTGACTTGGTCGTCTACAAGACTTTATCTTCTCTTTTTTTTATATAGAATTTTTATCACAAATGGTCTCTAAGGTTTGCGAAATTATCTCATTTCGTCACTAACTTTTTTTGTGACACTAATGGTCCTTAAGATACCTTCCTCCACACATCAAAATGGTCACTGATGTTAGCTTCCGTCAAATTTTTTGTTAAATTATTGATGTGGCACATGTGTGGAGCGCATACATCCAAAGGTATAGAGCCACGTGACTTTAAATAAAATATAAAATATTTTAAAACTTAAATTCAAAAAATAAAAGAATAAAAAAAATTAAGTTTTTTTAGGAAAAATTAAAAACCATGCAGCAGTCCCTCCACCTAAAAAAAAACCCTCCTGCATATCCACCAAAGGACATGCGCATCTTCTTCTTCAACCTCCATTTATTTTGATGATCTCCCCTTAACCAATCCAAGGCAAGGGAATGCTCTCTCTTCAACTCCTCCCCACCATCATCAATGCCAAGCCCTCATCGTCCTCCTCCTTCCTCACCCACCAAATCCAAAACCCTAAAACCATCCCTTCTTCCGTCCTCCAATACAATAGGAAGATCCAATTTTCCGGAAACATCCCCCGCGTAGTTATCATCACCTCTGGCAAAGGCGGCGTTGGCAAGACCACAATCACCACCCATGTTGGCCTCTCCCTCGCCCGCCTCGGCTTCTCCGTCGTCTCCATCAACGCCAACGTCTACCTCCGAAACCTTGACCTCCTCCTCAGCCTCATAAGAACCACGTCAACTACACCGTTGCCGGTGTCCTCAACAGCGATTGCAGGCTTGACCAGGCCACGTGACTCTATACCATTTAAAGCCACGTGACTCTACTCCACACATGTGCCACGTCAACAATTTAACAAAAAATTTGACGGAAACTAACGGCATGGACCATTTTGATGTGTGGAGGGTAACCTTAAAGACAATTAGTGTCATAAAAAAATATTATGGACGAAAGGTGATAATTTCGCAATCCTCAGGGACCATTTGTGATAAAAAGCCCTTTTTTTTACAAAATAAAATAAAATTTATACAAACGATATTAGGATTGGAAGAATAGAACATAGAACCTCGAGTGCATAGGTAAACATTTCAACCACATGAGCTAAAAGTCCCTGACTTATAAGACTCAATCCTTAACAAGAAATCTATAAATCCAAATGGTGTGCAAACCCTACACCCATGAGGTCTTAAATTGTTTTCACAAAACTCCTTTCTTAAAATTCCTTCAAAGAATTGTTAATTTCATATATATAAATATTATAAATAACAAATCTGCCCCTTATAATTAATGATAGTAAAAACACAATAAAATAATAATAAATCTACACATTTTCAAAACTCAAAAAAGAAAAAAGTAAACCTAAGCACACATACTCTTGAGAATTTATCAAAAATAGTCAAAACTTAACCCTTAATTTCAAAAATGTCAGTTTTTGTAAAATATTTCAAATATAGCAACAACAAAAAAACTCACCTAAATAGACACAAATGCCCTCAAATTTAAATCCAAAATGTTGCTCCTAGAAAATTACATACTGAAATGCAAATTAAATATAAAAGAGAAGTAAAAACCATAGAAGTTAGGCAAGGAAGTTTAAAGTGCAATATCTGCAGACAGAGGAAACTTTTATCTTGATGTGAATGGAAAAAGTCTGGCTTATGTTCTTATTCACAATTCAGATTCACAATATACAATTTTCTGTTTAATTCACCAACAAAAAAAATGTTGTTTTTCAATGGTTTTTGGATGTCTGCCCTATATGTAATATAATATAGTATGAAGAATAAACGAAGAAGAAACTGAACGAAGAATCAAGGAAGAGCTACACTCACCATTTGACTAGGGCAACAATACGTCTGCAAACGTACGTAGAAAGATTCCTAACATAATAGAGTTTTATTTTTTAGGTGTATGTGGGATTTAAATTTGTGGGCATTTGTGTCTATTTAGGTGAGTTTTTTTTTTTTTGCTATATTTGAAATATTTTACAAAAATTGACATTTTTGAAATTAGGGGTCAAGTTTTGGCTATTTTTTTTATAAGTAGAGCATACTCTTACACCCCCACGGTCTAGACAAAAACCCCAACCTCTTGCCCTGCTGGCCATGGTTGCCAGCGATGCCCTTCTCTCTTTCTTCCCCCTGTCATCTCCTCTCTCTATATCTCTCCTTTCTGTCCTCCGCCTCCCACCAACCATGGTTGACGACGATGACCCTTCTCTCTTTCTTTTCATCCTCATCATCAAAGCCCACATAATATGCACAAAGTTACAATACATGTTTAGCTTGATGGCATATTTAAGACATGTGAAATGAAATTATATGATTAATCCTTTCATATTAGTAAGATATTTTCTAGAGAGTGTAAAACGACATTGTTTGACTGACACATTACATAATCTACTCATCGAGTGGTGGTTTGCTCACCCATCACCCTTTTATTTTTTAGATGAATTAGTGGGTAAGACAATGACTAAACCAGCTGAACTTGAATTCGATAGAGTGAATAAGTTTTATAACAGGACCCGACCCAAATTCCACTTTGGAATCTGAGCCGAACCATGTGCGTGTCTGACACTTGGCAGGTGCTGGGCACACTTGACCAAACTGCCCTTCTAACTAAGTATCAAGATTCTTTTCAAGTTTGACTCCTATCGGAATTTCGGCAGAGTCTCCTCTGTAAATTGCTCGTTTCCCAATAACTTTCCACCTGTAAATATATCATTAACATAAAAAAAAAAAACAATTCCCACATGCATCAGAGGAGAATAGCTTTGAATGGCCTCAGGCCTCCATAAATCAAATAAAACATTCCACCCTCTAAAACTGAACTCAACTCTTAGAATACTGAGAATTCTTAATCAACTTCCAATAAAATCCAACTGAACAAATTTTCGGCACTTGATTTTATGGCTGCACCTAGTAACTTTAGGTTGCCTACGTACCCTTACAAAGGGATCAAGCCATACGTAGTTCTTCCAGCCAAACTTATAAGTAATTCAAATCCATCCGTTGAAACTCAAACCAGGGTTATGGGTGTTAGAACAATCTCCCAATTATCCCATGTGCGTAATAAATATACATATATACTTAACAGTAGGAAAACGATAAGATTAATAAAATAGCATTTATTTATAGAAAATCCTTAAATTCTTGTCTCATAAAATCCAAATTTTTAAGTATTAAAATTTCTACTCAAATTACCAAGATGAAACCATCAGTTTTAGTTTAAACCTCCTAAAACTAAAGTATTCTCCCCCCAGGCATACCTCCATTTCTTTATCCGTCAACTTCACCAATTTTTTCCGTCAATTCTAATAATATACCATTAATTCCACGATTTCCTATTTATTTCTCACATTATACCGTATATTCCTTGTGTCATATAATGTGATACATCCTCGCAGCCCTCGGTAACATAAAGTCCACCCGAGCCGCATTCCTCCCAAGCCTCGGAGACACAAAGTCAACCTGAGTCGCATTCCTCGCAGAACTCTGGAGACATGTAGTCAGCCCGAGAACACACATCCTCGCACCACACGGTTCAGGCGTCCCAGAAACTCGTGAGGCATTGTGGTAAATGATAAAACTATTTCAAAGGCAACTGGGGGGAGGTACTCCCGTGATGGGTTTGAAAACCATATTCCAAGATCATAAAAAACTATCCCTTATTCCACAATCCATTTTCAAGCCACTGAGTATATATAAATTAAATTTAAACATATAATAAGATATCTAATTAATTTTCTCGTCCACTCCAAACCAAATAATAAGCCGTTTCCAGCTTTACACAATTACGCATAATATAATATCCTTAGAAAGTAAAACCGATTACATTTAAATTCATAAGCAATAAATCATCCACTAACACACCATCCGATACCTTAATAATAATCCCAATAATAATAATAAATAGATAAATAGATAAACAAATAAATAACTAGATAAGTAAGTAAGTAAATAAATAAATAATAATTTCAAGAGATTCCATCACTTCTAATAATACCAATCTCAAAATCCAACCCTAATCAAAATAATTCACAAATAGTCAAGCCTCATTTATACAGTCGTTTTAGCACTTCTCGAAGAGTAAAACTACCTCGGAAGACTCACGGTCAACCAAGGGATCAAACTACTCGAACTTGGTCAATCGGGCCCATGGGGCCCACGACCTCCGATTTCTGATCCGAAAGTTCCTATGTGTTCCACAAGGTTTAGGATACACGTCCTGCAAGTTTGGTCCGGATCGGACGGTCGGATCGCACACGATCAGATAATTATTGTTTAACGCAAACTTTAAGTTATTGAATCGGAACATCCGGGGCTCCGATTCACGATCCGCGAATTCCTACATGATCTTAGGAATGCCTAGATCAACATATATTAAAATGAAATCGATCCAACAGTCCGAACATGTCGAACCCTGATAACGCCTAATATGCGATATCCGATCGATGATCAAACGATAACCAAATTTCTATCCGAGTATACTGTCGTGGTCGGGACGACATGAGGATGATTTTCGGACTCAAGGACCGGCCAAACGAAGAGCACATAGAGTGGATCAACTTTTGTTCTTGGACCTACCCCAAAAAGTCGACGGAAGTGGCCGAAATCGAAGGCCGAAACCAGCCAAAACTTCTATCGCTTATTTGGCTACAAAAACTCAGAAATTTCTCCTAAATACCACAACCAGCAGCTAGAACACATTGAAAGGATAAGAAAGCATACCAAGTTCGCAAAATTTGGTGGCCGGAGGCGTCCGAACGAGCTCTCGAAAAAACACGAAAAATTCCAGCCTGTTTTTGACAGTTTCCTGCGATGGTAGTGGCGAATCGAGGTTTAGGAGGGGTGGGGCTGGAAGAGATAAAGGAGGGGGTCACTTTGGGTCCGATCCCGTGGCCTGTGTCGGCGGCGGCGGCGGCTCTTGGAAGCCACCGGCTGAAATGAAAATCGGGAGGGGGGTTGCTATCGTGCGAAACCAGAGGGAGCGAGAGAGAGAGAGAGAGAGAGAGAGAGAGAGAGAGAGAGAGAGAGAAAAGAAAAATCAGTTTTATGAAAACCAATTTCGAGTTATTTACGGTTATATGACTGAGTGAAATTTGATCGTATCTTTTTTAACCTTTACTTATTTCATACTTTTTATTTTTCCACAATGGTTCAAGGTAGAGCCCACGTCCATGGTAGATCAGGGACCATGGCAAAATATATTGATATTGAGTATAAGTACATTGAATAATTTACCTATAGAAAGAAAGAACCCTAAAGAAAAAATAAAAAAAGACTCATAAAAAATAGGAATTAAAAAACGACTTTGTCTTAATGACCGACTTAGAGACCTCATTAACAAACAAAGACTGGGCTGAAGTCCACCTTTTCACATTTGAAAGACGACTAAAACAAAACATTATGTTAATTGTTTATTTTTGCTACATTATTAAAAATTCACGCTTACTTGCCTAGGACGATCGAATACTAGAATAAATAGCGACACTAAAAAAATATAAAACACGACTCTCCTATAATAAAACAATAAAAGACGACTTGCTTTTAAACATTAGACACTCACATCAGACAGCTGCCAAGTAGGTATTGCCTAGTTGATCGATGCAGAAATAAATAAATAGGATGCGATTATCTATATGATGCGATACAATGCGAAATGATCCTATAATAATGTTAGAGTGAAAGAAGTCTAAAATTAACCTACTACCCAATTATTTATTGAATTACTAATTTACTCTAATGTAAAATGACAAAAAGGAATTAGAATGTACTCAATTAATTTTAGGGTTCGTTTAGATTTTCTTTTCCTTGATGTCTCCTGCCTAATGGTTTCCTGCAAGTTAAAGATATAATTAGAAAGAAAAAATGCATGTTGTTCAAAATTTATAGTATCCATCATCAACCAAACCTCAAATAATTAATTGTGGAAATTTGAAAATGGTTGGTTTTTGACAAGTCAAAAGTAGATTTTTTGTTGTCTCCTCTGCTTGATCTACATAGTACTCTCAATTCATACATCAATTTGCTAGGTGAGTCCATCAATGGTGAGGCCCTATTGTTAAAAATGAGAAACTCTCATGCAACGGGAATAACACTTTCTGCTATTTATGGCAAATAATGCAATAACACGTAGGATAACTTTTTCACATGTCATTATATTTTGCTATCCCCATTATAGGTAAGTTTTTTTGGTCAACAACTGAATAAGAAACCCATTTTGGTGTACAAGTTTCCATCTTGGAAAAAAATCAACCCAATATTTTACATTGTTACTGCCTTAGCTAAAAGAAAATATGAGATTTTTCACTCAAAATCTTGGCCGATATGAATTCGTTTCCTTACATTTCAAAAAAGAACTATCAAAAGAAAAAATTTGGGTTCTGGTAACTTACTGTTGGCAGTTGCAAATTGTCAAATACAGAGAAAGTGGTGGCCTTGTTTCAATGATACTAATTTATCCTGATACAAAATGGCCAAAAAGTATTAGGGTGTAGTAAGGGTATTTTTGATAGTTAATTAGGGTGTACGTAGTTAATTTTTTATTTAGTGAATGTAGTATATATTAACCACGACGGTTTCTACGTTATAAACGACGGTAGTTTTTCAAATAAAGATGTGGATAACTTTTTTTTTACGTCGGCATGGATGTAGCTCTTGACATGTAACAGTTTTTAGATGTCTCTATTTTCCTAAAACAGTCGTATAAGGTTGTTGAAGTTTTCCTTTTTTGCTATTTATATAGTAATTAGACGTCAGTTTGTATTTTGGTATGACGTTGTATGTCTTAAAGACGTCGGTTATTTGCCTTCATTACTTTATATATAAAAAGATGGCGGTCGATTTCACAACGGTTTGAAAACCTTCTAGACGACTAAAAATTGAAATAGATGACGAGAATCCACTGTCTATTTCAATTTTTGTAGTAGTGAAGGTAGAGCCCACGTGCATGGTCAGTGGCGGTTCCAGGATTCGAAAGCCGACCGGGCAAAACTTATATAAGAAACTCGACGGTACAAGTGAATTTCATTAATAAACATGAAAAGATACACATAGTAAGGGGGGACGTAATGAGCCTTACCCTAAAATGTAGATTACAAATACAAAAACTAAAATAAAAACAAAAAGTAAATGCGATGCAATGCAATACAAAACAACACTATTTAAATCTAAAATTTAACCCTACGAGGCTTAGAACTCTTAAATTCCTCAATTATGGATGCATTGTCAATAGTATTGGCAACTCTCTTTCAATGTGGAGGATCATACAATCAGCAAGAAATTCATCACTTATGGTGCTTCGAAGTCGATTCTTAATAATTCTCATACATGAGAAAGCTCGTTCTATTGTTGCTGTAGAAACAGGAAGAGTCAACACCAACCGAATCAACTTGTGTCAATCAAATAATAGTTTTCCCCCAAAGTTGTTTCCACCAATTGTTGACATAACTGAGGAAGAGTAGTGATTTCCTTAAAGCATGGAAGGCGTTTTATATCATTTTGAAAATACTTGAGCTCTACTTCTAAAGCTTTCAACTCCTGAGGAAGGAAATCAGCAGGATAAAATTTCTCGGCAAGTTTACTTATATGCTCAATATTAAATGACATAAAAGAATTACGCTGATCCATAGCTGGAACCGCCACTGTCCATGGTAGATCAGGGACCATGGCAAAATATATTGGTATTGAGTATAAGTACATTGCATTGAATAATTTACCTATGGAAAGAAAGAACCCTAAAGAAAAAAATAAAAAACGACTCTCATGAAAAATAGGAATTAAAAAACGACTTTGTCTTTATGAACGACCTAGAGACCTCATTAACAAACAAAGACCGAGCAGTCCACCTTTTCACATTTGAAAGACGACTAAAACAAAACACTATGTTAATTGTTTATTTTTGCTACATTATTAAAAATTCATGCTTACTTGCTTAGGACGATCGAATACTAGAATAAATAACGACACAAAAAAATATAAAAAACGACTCTCCTATAAAAAAAAAAAAAAAAAAAAGACGACTTGCTTTTTAAACATTAGACACTCACATCAGACAGCTGCCAAGTAGGTATTGCCCAGTTGATCGATGCAGAAATAAATAAATAGGATGCGATTATCTTTATGATGCGATACAATGCGAAATGAACCTATAATAATGTTAGAGTGAAAGAAGTCTAAAATTAACTGAGTATACCCTAGTACCAAATTATTTATTGAATTACTAATTTACTCTAATATAAAATGACAAAAAAGAATTAGGATGTACTCAATTAATTTTAGGGTTCGTTTAGATTGTTTTTTCCCTTGATGTCTCCCGGTAATGGTTTCCTGCAAGTTAAAGATATAATTAGAAAGAAAAAATGCTTGTTGTTCAAAATTTATAGTATCCATCCACAACCAAACCTCAAATAATTAATTGTGGAAATTTGAAAATGGTTCGTTTTTGACAAGTCAAAGTAGATTTTTTGTTGTCTCCTCTACTTGATCTACATAGTACTCTCAATTCATTCATCAATTTGCTAGGTGAGTCCATCAATGGTGAAACTTTATTGTTAACAACGAGAAACTCTCATGCAATGAGAATAACACTTTTTGCTAGTCATGGTCAATAATGCAATGACATGTAGGATAACTTTTCAATATGTCATGGTGTTATTAGCCGGGGATAGCAAACCAGTGCTATCCCCATTATAGGTAAGTTTTATTGGTCAACAACTAAATAAAAAAAAGCATTTTGGAGTACAAGTTTCCATCTTGGACGAAAATCAACCCAATATTTTACATTGTTATTGCCTTAGCTAAAAGAAATATGAGATTTTTCGCTCAAAATCTTGGCTGAGTTGAATTCATTTCCTTAAATTTCAAAAGAGAACTATCAAAAGAAAAAATTTAGGTTCTGGTTACTTACTGTTGGCAATTGCAAATTGTCAAAGACAAAGAAAGTGGTGGCCTTGTTTCAATGATACTAATTTATCCTGATACAAAATGACCAAAAAGTATTAGGTTGTAGCACGAGTATTTTTTATAGTACTAATTTATCCTTAAATTTCAATAATAATGTTAGAGTGAAAGAAGTCTAAAATTAACCTACTACCCAATTATTTATTGAAGAAGTGTTAGCGTAAATAATTATATATATATATAGAGCTTCTATTGAGGGATCCCTAAAATAGAATGTAGACTTAAAAAATAGATAGTTTGGATTATTGGAAAAAAATTCGTAGGGTACCCTAAAGAGTGTCCCTCAAATAAAATTATTTAAGAGATCCCTCAATAGAAGGAGACTATATATATATGATTTTGATGCAAACCTTTGCATGTGCACTGCATATGAAAAGACAATCGGCAGCTGGCAGCATGAGTTTTGATTTCTCAAGAATAAAGAAAGAACCAACAAGTTGACTCAGAAGTCTATAAACAAGATAAGTTGAGAAACCTTGTTTACGCTCTCAGTGATCTTATTTCTGTTTTGGGTTCAACATTACTGCAAGAAAGCCTTTCTCTTATTCCCGTAAATATATAGGTCGTAGCTGTCTTGTGGTCTACTTGTACTACGAGTTCCAGCTTCTCCGATGTAACTCTCTCTCTCTCTCTCTCTCTCTCTCTCTCTCTTCGTTAATTAAGCAGGTCTTTGTTTCTTGTTTTTTCTTTTGACGTAATATATGTGATTGAAAATCATTGATCAGTTGTGTTTTCGAATTAGATTTATTTTAAATTTAAAAGATTGCATTAGGAGTGTTAATTAGTTTTTTTTGGTCGAAAGGAGTGTTAATTAGTTTGAATTCAATTTTTTATGAGTGGTGATTTCCCTACTCCAATTTTATCAACTTACACTCCATTTTATAACTAAAAAAGGAGTGTAAGTGAATAAAATTGGAGTGGGGAAATCATTACCCTTTTTTATTAATCTAATGAACTTTTGTTCGGGTTAGATTTTTTTTTTTCGCATATAAAATTGAAGACCATCAACTAACAACAAATTATCGTATGTGTTGATTATCTTTAACGTCTCCCTCCCTCACAAACATGCATACATCTATTCTATATCAGATGTATTAATAAAAACTTAATTAGACCCAAAAGCGCAAGTATTAATTGGAAAAAGTCCATGAGTTTTATTTAGCATCAATTTAGGCCTATTTTTTGAGCTAGATAGGTCGGTTTTTCTCAATGTCTATTTTAACCCCCAATAATATATATATATATATATATATATATATATTATTTTTTCCCCAAAGTCTCTTTTTTGTATATATATATATATATATATTATTCTTGTGAAAGTAATTGCACAATAACTATTTATAATACAAACCCAACACCATTTTTTCCCCAAAGTCTCTTTTTTGTATTTTGTGTATGAGTTATGATGATTTTTCATTCTAGCCATAAATGTTCAAAAGAAAATTCAAAATTTAAGAGTAACAATTTCTTGAATCAAAGACTTTTAATTTGTTTTCATTATTTATCTTCAAAGGCAAAATACTCATAGAAAATAAATAATAAAGGCAAATTGGGCATTGATTCAATAAGTGTAATTAATACAAGGGTTTTCCTCAGCATTTTTAGCATGAAATGGGTCTATCATATCCTGACTATTTATATGATCCATGGGATTAAAATGGAACTTAAGGCTCTTTTTGTTGTCTAGGATTGGATTGGATGAGTCACTAAATCTAAAGTATGTTGAAGGAGGAAATAAAGGTGTAGGTGAATGATGTTTCATCCTGGGAAATTAGGAGGGATAAGTTAAATCAGGTGTATCCTACCATTTGTGGGGATTAGATGAGATAAGTTTTCTTGTTGAGTAATCCATCTTCTACTTTCAACTTAGTCAAAAAAAAATTCATTTCTTCCTTTAACATGTTTTAAATATAAGGAGTTATCCTATCCAATCAAATCATAGCCACCAATGTACGATACGCTGACAAACTCATGTTAGAATGCATGGTAGCAAAATACATTGAGTGTAAAATTTAATTACTTATTTGTTTGTTATAATTAATTTGATTCCGTGCCATTGGAACTTGTTTCAGCCTTTAAATTGGAATCACATCATAGTCATGGATAATGGTAGCAGCGCAGATCATATATTGATTGCTATAGAAGAAGGCGGAGATATTAGAGTTGAAGCATTGATGAACACCATGAAATCAAAGATTGGCTATATTTCACCCTTCTCTGCCACATCCTGCATCTTCAGAGTTCCCCATTTTCTGCGGAGAAATAACCCAGGGCCATATGGACCTGACATTGTCTCAATTGGACCCCTTCATGATCGAACCGGTAAACAGTTTGAACTTATCGAAAATATGAAGAAATCGTATTTACATGATTTTCTCTCACGCACAAATATAAGTTTGGAAAGGTTGATATATCGCACTCTTGAGTTGGAGAAACGTACCCGTGATTTTTATGCAGAACCACTTGATGTTACCGAGCATGACTTGATAGAAATGATGATATTTGATGGTTGCTTCCTGGTGGAACTATTTCTAAAGTTTGAGGGACGTTGGAAACATGAGGAACGTAGGGGCATTAGTGACCCAATATTCAACATGAAATTCATGAGGGATTATCTTTTCCATGACCTTTTGGTACTAGAAAACCAGCTACCTTGGTTTATTCTCGACTATTTATATAGCCTTAAGCGGGAGAATGAGCCTGTTCAGTCCTTGAAACAACTCGTGCTCACTGTCTTCACTGACCATCCACCGGTCGCGAAAAATTGCAAGTCCTATCTAAACTATCTAGATAGTGGTAGTTACTACCACGATGATGATGATGATATTGGTATTTTGCACAGACTTGATCTGATAAGAACCTCAATAGTTTTCGCCGGCAGATTTGGATTTGAACCATCTTTCTACGACACATCAGAGACACCATTCATGCATCCTGTGACCACTCTCTTAAAGTCAGGCGTTAAAGTCCAAATAGGCTCTGGTCATGAAAGTATGATGAAAATAGAATTCCAAAATGGGGTTTTGTCAATTCCACAAGTAGGGATCGGAGAGTTGTCTGAATCACTATTCCGGAATCTCATTGCTTTTGAGCAGTGCTGTCATAGTCGCTCCCATGAAATTACATCTTATGTCATTTTCATGGATACCCTCATCCGCTCCAGTGAGGATATGGACTTCCTTTGTGAGAAAAAAATAATTGGTAATTGGGGAAGCATTGCAAATAGTTATCAGTTCTTCAACAAGCTCCGCAAAAACATTCGGGTCACCAAGTTCCACTATCATATACTCTGTGCTGAACTGGATAGATATTGCACAGCTGAATGGGAAAAGCCTCTAATAAGTGACCTAAGGCGCGAGGCGTTGTTAGCAAAAGAAGAATTTAGGCGTCATTTTTTATCTAACTTGTTGAAGATTATGTACTTGGTTGTATGCTTTATCTTTGTGCAGGTAATTCCCGTCATACTGCAAACCACATATACCATTAAGCAATACTATCAAGGCAAAACTTGAGATCAATCTGAAAACCTAAGTAAGATTTGGGTCCTTCGGGCTTTGGTGCCACATCGGATTACTTTCCTTTTTAGATTTTCCGATAGTAGCGTATTTTATTTTGTTGCTTTAAGTTGGTAATTAGTTCGCTTTTGTGTGTGGGATAAATGTTTATTTTGCTTCGAGTACAATGGATTTGGTGCTCCTTGAGTCCTAGTAATAACAGTCTGTTTTTTTTTTTTTTTTTGATCAAATAGAAAGATTCATTCAACCGTAGCACCAACCAATGATAACGTTTACAAATGAACGGAGAGCGTTAGTGTGGCCTCATTAAAACCTTGCCATCCAAAACCCCCAATGGGGGAAAATCCGGTCAAGGAAAAAGAGTACCACCGCATCTCAAAAACAAACAATGAATTACACCATACTATATCCTTATCTAAAAGAATGCTTAACCATGGAGGAGCACGGTCTTTCCAAAAAAGGCGAGATCTCACTCTCAACCCATGCTGAGCTAGACTATGTGCCACCCCATTACCCTGCCGGTGTTGGTAGAACACTCCAGCCACCTCTCGATCAACCATTAACCGACGAACATCTTCCACCACATTACCAATATTACTCCACCAATCCAAACCATCTTTAAGCATAGAAACAACTTCTTGAGAATCAAGACCAATGGTAAACCGAGTAAAACCCATGTATCCCATCATCAATAACCCTTCCCGGACAGCCACCAACTCCGTGCCCAAAACATCCAAACCAGGTGGACCAAACGATGCGAAACCACAGATAAAGTTTCCGGCGTGGTCACGACAAACTCCCCCCAGACCCCGATCACCTTGCTCACGTCCCACAGCCCCATCACAGTTAAGGAGAAGAGTATTGACCCGTGGTTTCAACCAATGGGCCTGCGGAGAGACGAGGGGGAGCTTGGACCGCTCCTCACAAGATTTAAACACTTCCAGCATTTCCATCGTGTTTTCCACCATATTATCCACCCGTGTAATCTGTTTCCCAAGCAAAGAATCATTACGTAGTTTCCACGCACTCCACGCACAACAAGCAAAGCGCTCTAAGTCAGCTTTCGACAGCATTGAAGCCACAGCCTCAAAAGCATCAGCGAAGGTGCCCCCCGCCATATTAATTCGCCGGATGAAATGGGTACACTTCCATAGCTTTTGACTCATTTTACACGACCACAAAGCGTGGAAAGCATCTTCAGGATAGTTCCCACACCTTGAGCACACATGAGACGGAATTTCAGTACATGCCCGCCACAGCAGCATCTTAATTTTGTTGGGGACAGCTAGCTTCCAAATTCGCTTCCAGAAGCCTTCTTGAGCACTCTGATCCGATCCTCCCACTCCAAAATCATCATCGCACTGCCTTACCGCCACACAATACCCAGTTTTAACGAAATATTTCCCGTTCTTTGAGAAAAACCAATATTTGCTGTCACCCAGCTGTGAAACTGATCCCAAAGCGATGCCAGAAATGATATCCCGATCTTCCAAGCTAAAATGTTGCTCTAACAGTGGCAAATTCCAAGAGCCAGAAGCCGTTAGAAGGTCAGAGACCATAGACGTCTGCTCCAGCCCTCTAGTCATCAATGGTTTAAACGTAAAAGGTTTTGGAATCCACTTATCTTGGAGAACACGGATAGAAGCTCCATTGCCCACCCTCCAAAGCAAGCCATCCTCAATAACCTCACGTCCCCACAGAATAGATCTCCATATCAGTGACGGCGAACTCCCCAAACTAGCCTGCATAAAATCATCCTCTGGAAAATATCGGGCTTTAAGCATCTTAGCCACCAGAGAGGTGGGGTTCTCTAAAATTCGCCAAGCCTGTTTTGCGACCATGGCTTTATTAAAAGCTTCAAAGTGTCTGAAACCAAGGCCTCCCAGCCATTTTGGTTTACACAATTTTCTCCAACCCAACCAATGAATTCCTTTCCTACCACTCTTCCCCCACCAGTACCTTGCAATCATAGCAGATAATTCCTGACACAAAGATTTTGGCAGCTGAAATACTCCCATTGTATAAGTAGGTAGTGCCTGACCAACCGCCTTAATTAAGACCTCCTTGCCCGCCGTTGACAACAACTTCGTATCCCAAGTATTAAGCTTGCGCCACACTTGTTCTCGCACATGATTAAACATCCGGGATTTGCTACGTTGAGCTAAGGTGGGCAGCCCAAGGTAGCGTTCATGACATGTAACAATCGGCACTCCAAGCATTTCAGCAATCAGTTGCTTCATCACCGGATCAGTGTTGGGGCTAAAACAAACTGCAGACTTATCAAAATTTATTTTATGACCAGATGCTCTCTCATACATGCTGAGAATTTGAAGCAAATAAGCACAATCAGCAAGATGGGCATTACAAAAAAATAGGCTATCATCTGCAAAAAATAAATGAGAAATAGTAGGTGCTCCCTGAGCCACGGAAATGCCGCTAATACGCTTGATTCTGAGTGCGTTAGAAAGCAAAGCAGACAGTCCCTCCGCACAAATTAAAAACAGATAAGGAGAGAGAGGATCTCCCTGACGCAGCCCCCTTGATGGCACAATCAGTCCCGACGCCACCCCCCGAACTTGAACAGAGTATGTAACAGTGGATATACAATCCGTGATTAGCTCCACCCACCTATCGGTAAAGCCCAAACGCTTAAGCATAGCCTCAATAAATGTCCATTCCACCCTGTCATAAGCTTTAGGGAGCACCTACTATTTCTCCTTTGCTTGCTCGACGGAGTAGTTTAATAAAAGTTCGCTTGCATATATTAAATGTATAGTAGCTATTTTCTCTAGTTCTCTAGCTATTTAATTTGCATATTAAACGTATTGTAGCTAAATTCCTCAATCGAAAAATTCCAAAAAAAGAAAAAGAAAACGAGGATTGTTAATTTAAGTCGCTCAAAAGCGACTGTATATCCAAGGACTTGCTATACACGTTGTATTATTTATCTTTAAAAATGCTTAACAAATTAATTAAAAATCAAAAAAATACATCGAAAAAAGGTAGGCGCTCCTTACGACAAGGCCTTTGGTTTTTGAGGTCTAAAATCATGATTCCACTATTTGAGTTCATGGTAATAATTAAATCAAAGAAACAATAGTGTTAGGTTATAGAACATTAACTTGTGTTTTGGTTTGTTTAGAAACAAACTTGATTTTTTTTTGTCAGTTTGAGTTTTTATAAGTAAAAAATAAGACTTTCGGAGCTTTAGAGTAAGAGAATATCGCAAGGATTTCATAGAATTTTCGGTGTATTTTTCATATTTTTAATGTACTTATTATGAATTTTGAAAGTTAAATCATAGAAAATTAATTTAAATGGAAGCGGCATGTTGGTCTACCCTTACAAGTGCACAAGAATGATCTAGTATACCGTTTGACAAGTCCAAGTATCGTTCCCATGAAGATTCCAAATTAATCTAATATTCAAATATCTAAATTAAATCTAACTGACACGTAACTGAATTTGTAGAGATTGTTGAAGTTTATGAAACAAACAAGAAATTAATCAAAGCAATTAAGAATTAAAACGTTGACTTTTAAACACTACTACAAAATCGCAATAGTCGACGGGAATCCACCGTCTTCTAGACGGTTTTTGAACCGTCATGAAATCGATCGCCATCTTTTGATGCATAAAACCACGATGGTAAATCACCGACATTGTTAAAACATACTATGTCAGCTCTAAACAAAAACCGACATCTAATTACTATAAAAATAGCAAAAAAGGAAAAATTCGACAATCTTAGACGACGCTCTTAGAATCCTTGAGACGTCTAAAGTAGATTACATGTCAAAAATTCCACATGTACCGCCATAACACAAATTAACCATGACCCCAAATGTTAACTTCCCATCGTTTATAACGTCTTCCCCTACGGTACGCTAAAATAAACCGCCTCGTTAATACATATTCCACGACGCCTATGATCCCTATCGACGAGCAAAACCGGTATTAACGTCTATAAATGTGAAAAGAAAGTAGTTATTACTGTATACGACAACGCTAATGTTTCACAACCGACGTCTAAATAATATTAAAAACAGCAAAAATGGCAACTTGGATTAGCTTAGACGACGCTTTTTGAAACTTCGTGACGTCTGAATAGGATAACATGTCACAATTGTTTCCTTTAGCGCTGTAACATTGAGTAACCACGACCCTAAATATTACGTAACGGTCGTTCAAAACCATTTTCACGGTGGTTATCTAAAATAAACCTCCGTGGTTAATAAAGTGAACAATGTTTATTGATAATAAACCGCCGTGGGTAATGTATCTACTACGACCCTAGTATTTACCTAGACATCGTTGTTAATAAGCTTACCACGACATAGACAATATAAATATAGACGTGGTTCCTTTGGTACATGGTGTTTGTAACCAATACCGCCGTGTGTATTCTTTGAGATGACGGTATGTGTCATTTTACCGATATTTAGAAGAGCTCTCATGACAGATACTTAAACTAAGAAGCCTTTTGTGGTTTTTTTAGATGACGGTAAATATTTATGGGAGGTTGTAGTGATCTCGTAAAATTCGTCAGTTTGTGCCCTTTACCGTCGTGTTATTACTTTTGAAATGTCACTTCTATGAACAATGCCTACGTGAATTTTGAGTATAGTAATGGCTTAACATGACTGTCGTTGTTGGGTACGGTCGCCTAATTGTTATGTAATATCAATTTTAATTAACTGAAATGTTTTTTTTTTCAAATGGCGGTTGTTATTTATGTACGATTGTTTACATCGTCCATTCCTCGTCGTTTGTTAAAATACGACGTTGGGTATGATTTAGACGTCTGTTTTTGTAATTTGTTAACTAGACCGTCGTATTTTACATCTTGAACCTAGTATTTTTAATAAGGAATTGTCATGCCCAAACCTGCATAATGAAAAAGTGATAAAAATAAGGGTTAATTACAATTTAGTACCCTGTACTTACACCCTTAAGACATGTTAGTCCCTGTCTTTTCAATTTTAACAATCGCATACCCCGATCTTTTAAATTTGTTACAATGTAGCTCCGCCGTTAGTGTTTCTGTCAAATCTCTCCGTTAATTGCCTACATGGCACTGTGGGTCCCACATTATTTATTTTTTAAAATTTAAATTGATTAAAATATGAATAAAATATTATTTTTTTAGGAAAAGTTAAAAAGAGAAGAAAAAAAAATATTGGGACCCATTGACTCAAAACCAGCGGCCCCTTCGATCCTTTCTTCCCCCCCCCCCCCCCCCAACCCTCCCCAGTTTCTTTCTCCCCCATTACTACCACCTGCACCACTTCTCCCTCGCAGCCTCCACCGTCCACCCTCCCCACAGCCCCAACTTCCACCAAGCCACCTCTCCCATCACCGCAGCTCTCCCTCGCTTCCCCCACCCTCCCTACAGCAAGCCACCACTCCCCTCACCACAACTCTCTCCCTCTCTCTCTCTCTCTCTCTCTCTCTCTCTCTCTCTCTCTCTCTCTCTCTCTCTCTCCAGCACCCACAATTTCAAGCCCACCATTATTCCCTCACCCAAAAAAACAAAGGCACACGTTTAATTCCAATTCCAATTCCAACCCAATCAAACCCCAAAACCTACAACAACAACAAAAATGTATTTTCAGGAGCTGAGACTTCAGAAAAAATGTCGGAGATGGCAAAAATGTCTTAGCCGTTCCCCCTCTCTCTGTTTCTTTGTTGCCTCCACCATCCAAAGTCGCATACCTAGCACAGATTCGAGCGACTGCCATCTGCATCCACATGGATATGCAACCACACCCAACCCACCCAACCCACATTTCAAATTGACAACTGCGAGAGATCGTGAGTGCAGGGTTCAAATTTGAGGTGGGTTTAGAGGTTATAATTTGAAGTGATGGGTGTCTAGAGAAGATTTGGAGGGAGACGGAGGGAGAGAAGGCACTGGGCGGAGATTGATGGTGGTAAGGCTCGAATCTCGGGCAGGTTTTGAGGCTGCGATCTAAAAACCCCGATCAGGAGGAGAAAGAGAGAAAGGAGGTGGAGATGGGGGAGAGAGAGAGGAAGTGGATGGTGGGGGGATATGAGGTGGAGGTGGAGAGAGAATGGTCGGCGAGTCTGGTTCTGGGTTCCTTGCATGCTGGGGTTTGTTGGAAGCTAGGGTATTCTCTCAACAACAAAGGGAAATCGGAGAGAGAGGGGGTGGTTGCTGGGTTGGGGTTCTGGGTTCGTTGGGGGTTGGAAGGCGGTGGTCATGGGGGAAGGGGGCGCTGGGTGGTTGCGCTGCTGTGGAGGGTGGCTGTGGTATGGGTTTGAAGGTTGGGTGTTGGAGCTTCATCGGGAGAGGGAGAGGGAGGGAGTCTGGGTGGTTGCCGGCTGGGGTCTTGGTTCGTTTGGAGGTGGGGGTTTTGGAGGATGGCTGCGAGTGGGCATGGTGGAATGAAGGGGAGAAGAAAATCGCAGCGGTTTGGGAGAATTTTTACACAGAGAGAGAGAGAGAGAGAGAAATTTTTTGATTTTTAATATTTTATTCATATTTTAATCAATTTAAAATTAAAAAATTAAAAAATATGGGACCCACAATGCCACGTAGGCAGTTAACAGAGAGATCTAACAGAAACCCTAACGGCGGAACCACATTGCAAAAAATTTACAAACTAAGGGTATGCGATTGTTAAAATTGAAAAGACAGGGACTAACATGCCTTAAGGGTGTAAGTACAGGGTACTAAATTGTAATTAACCCTAAAAATAATGTCAAACATTACAATTTATTACAAAATTAATGTCATACAGAGCCATTAATTAATGTCATACAATTAACTGCATAACTAATTTCATACATTACAGCAATCAATCAATCCATATATCTTCACACCCATCTCTGATATTTTCACTCCCAAACTCACCCACTAGGTCATCAAATGTCTCAACATTGGGTATCCCTCTAGTAAATGGCTCACACTCAATTTAATATCACCTAGCACATCATCACTACCGACAACCTATGATGCATTGGGTCGTCAACAAAAAATACTTGTTTGACTTGAGAAGCCATAACAAATTGGTCATTCCTATGTACAATTTTACTCAGATCTATAAGGGTAAATCCAAGTTTTTAGACACGAGGCTCGAAGTGCTATCTATCCAATCACACTTGAAGATTGGGATTCTAAACTTTTGGTAGTCAAGGTCCCAAATTTCTTGAATGACACCATAAAAACCCATATTGAAGACAATCGGGTTTTTATCCTTGGCACTAGCAATTTGCATAGTATGTGCAAGGATATTCGTTGGACATTGTTATAAATGACAAAACTGATCCAAAGACAACTGGGGGGCTACTCCTGTGGTGGGTTTGAAAACCATATTCTGAAACTTATCATAAAATTTCCCTTATTCCACAAATCCATTTTCCAAATCTTTTCTCAACTTTCCAAAAATCAGTTCTTAAATGGGTAGCCAAAATCTCTTCTCAAGCCTAAAGTTCATAAAGACCCAAAAATATTCACAAACCTCAATATCAAATTAAAGTTCGTTAATCCCATAACATAATCCCGTCAAGACCCCAAAATAATTCAAATAATAATCAAAACTTGTTTACATATAATTTTCATAAAATATTATATTCCACAATTAAAACAATAAACTTTCATGAACAACCCAATATCACCAAGTCATATACTTTAATAATAATAATAATAAATAACGTAAAATATTAACCCTTAGAGATCCCATATCCATATTAACCCAAATTAAATCAATTTTTAATCAAAACTCAATTATGCAAGAAATTCCATAAAATACTATAAAACAACACTATTACAATTATGGGAAACCACAACCCGTATTAGATGACCGTAAAACTAAAAAGCGTCTTGTTTTTAAAAACCATGAAAAACCACGATAGTTCTAAAAGGAACCGTCGTGCTTTAAAAGGCGGAGATAAAAATTACGACCATTCATTTATATAACCGTCGTGCTTTAAAACGCGCTGGACCAAAATTTCATTTATGGTGTGTTTGGATGCGGTAAAATAACTCGGGATTTTAATAAAAGTCGGGATTTGGAGCGTGGAAAAGGGAAAGTTCAGCGTTTGGCAAAATCAACTCAGGATTTGCCAAATTACACGCGGAAAATATCGTGGGAATTGCACATCTAAAATCCCGAGTTGAAATTCCATGGTAATAGGCAGAATTGTACAATTCCCAACAGAGAGGGAATTTCCATCTTCTGCTCGTGATAACCTATCTTCTGCCCGCCAAAATTTTCATCTTCTTCCCGCCATAACCTATCTTCTGCCCGCCAAAATTTTCATCTTCTGCCTACCAAAATTTCAGGAATAACCTATCTTCTTCAAAGAGAACAAGCCTGCGCGCCATGGGTATTCTCTTGATGGTGTTCTGCTAAGTTTTCTGGTGAGTTTCAATTTTCAATTTCTTTCCTTGTGCCTCTTTTTTGTCTACTATATTGATTCTTTCAGCGGTGGAACCAGGGTTTTGCTTTTATTTTATTTCTCCTCTCTGTCTTTCAATCTGACAAGAATATTTGCTCTTCCAATCAAGGTAAGAAAGACAGAGTCTAGAGACATATTCATACGCAAGGTCAAACTTTCTCACCTCCATTCACCAAACGCCTTTCTTCCTCAAGCGCCTCCGACTTTTCGGTAAGTCCTCTCTCTCTCTCTCTCTCTCTCTCTCTCTCTCTCTCTCTCTCTCTCTCTCTCTCAAGTGTTTCCTTCTGGCTTCTCTTCTCTTTTTCTCTGAATCGATGTCCATATTCAAAATTTGTTTTGTTTGAATTCCTCTTTGCTTTTTCTCTGATTCTTCCTTGAATTGAATCTGTTTCTTGATCATTCTCGAAAACAAGACATGGGTTTTGCATATTTGATCTATTTTTCCTTTTTCAGTTAATTGAATTTTATTCACAAGATAATAATTTTCTGTTCTTATATCTGCTGTTTAGTTTTTGTTGGAAGTTAAACCAAGTCCACCGAATTCAAAGCCACATTTAATATTTTATTCACTTTGTAAAAGCATGCCCATGCTTTATGTAGGATATGTTTTGTTTATTGGCTCAAGGAGTGGTGCTACTGTGGCTAATTTTGCATTAGGCATACTGTCGGCAGTGTGCTCTCTTATGCTTTTTTAAATTTGACAAGCTACAGTTGCAATTCTTTACATTAGTAACAATTGAGGTATGTGCTGTTAGACATTTTCGTACATCTCAAGTCTTTCAAATTATATATATAATAATAATGTGTTGAACCATGCTAATTATTCCTATCATATTTTATATACAAGACTGTTGTAAATAAAAAAAATAAAAAAAAAGTTCTTACGTAAATTCTAATTATGTGATGACTATCCAAACAGGTGAAATTGTAATTTCTGTCATTTCTTAAATTCCGCATATATGAATCCAAACGCTGAAATTTGCAATTGACGGAATTTTTAAATGATGTAATTGGAAATTCCGTCATTTACAATTTCCATGAAAATTAGAATTACTTCATCCAAACACACCATTAAGTTTTAAATTTTCACGGACAGCTCTCTCTCTCAAACACTCACTCTCGCGACGTTTTCAGAAATCGCTCCCTCTCTCTCACTCTCAATTCCCTTTCTCATCTTTGAAAAGCCATCTTGGTTACGAGCTCGCCGTCCAGGTCACAAATCTCGCCATCTAGGTCACAGATCTCACCGTCTAGGTCACTGAGGTCGCCATTTTGGTTTCAATATCGCGATAACTCTCTAGCTATCTTCACTCTGGCTCTCTCAACGACTCTCTGTCTCGATGGCTCTCTGTCTCTCCATCTTCCTCTCTCCGTCTCTCTCTTGATGGCTCCCTCTCCATCGGCTCTCTCTCGTCGTCTATCTCTCGATGGCTCTCTCTTGCTGGCGCTATCTTTCTTGTTGTCTCTCTCTAGCTCACTGTATCTCTTCGCTGGCTCGCTCCATCTCTCTCGCTGGCTGGCTCCATGAGAGCCTCCCTTCCTCCATTCCACAGGTAACAACTCTCCTTCTCTTAGGAATATTTTCTATAATTTTTGAAGAATCAATTTCTATATCTCTAATATGATTTAGGGTTAAAATATTTGGGTGTTTAATTGTAAATTATCTGGGCAATTTGTTATATTTTTTTGTAAATATTTTCGATTTGTATAGAAATTAAGGCAACTTTTTTTTTTTTTTTTCTTCTGTTTTAGGGATTTATATATGTGTGAATATGTGTTTGTTCCTCCATTGTTTATGAGATTCTGAATCAGAGAAATCCATTTGATTGAAGCTTGGAAACAAAGCGTCTATGGAGAACTGATTTTGCTTGTGATTGTGTCGATTTGAGTTTCTGTTTGGATGCTGTGAAAACTGAGACAAAGGGATTTAAAAAAGGGGAGCATAACTTATCTCGATTGGCAGTTTCAATGTGGTAAGTTAACTTTTGTTGGTGCTGTTTATATGGTCTAAGTCATGCTTAGCTTGAGTTGTATGCAGAAGTGTGGGTGGTGCTTGCATCTTATGTTATTCATGTCGAGATTTGAGTCATAATAGTAAAATATGCATAGAGAAATGGAAGTAGCACTACTCCAACTAATTTTATTTTAGTTTTTTTATTCCCAAATGAAGCTAGACAGGGCTACATATCCCCTTATTTCATCACCAACCAGAAAAATCAGAAATGTGTAAGTTTTTAGTTTGACTCAGCGATAACTATATCTTGAAACTGTTAGAGGGCTGCTTGTTAAAGTTAGCAGCACCTCAAGTCCCTTTTTGCTTGATGCTCATTATCTTCAAACAACTGTATGTGCTGATAGGTATTGGAAAATCCTCTAATCATAATCCATGAAAAGAAAATCTCAAGTATTAATGTTGTGGTTAAAGTATTGGAGTTGGCTTTGCAGGTTAGCATTTCTCTGGTTAGGTTCACTAGTTTTTTTTTTCTTTTTTCAATTGGTTGACAAACTTTTGCTCCTCCTTTTCAGAAGCAAAGGCCTTTGCTGATTGTCGCCGAATATGTGGAGAGTGACCTTATTCTAAATAAGCTTCGTGCTAGAATCAAGGTTTGCTTTCAGTTGTTTTTATGCTCCTGTTTGAGGTTTTTTTTTTCTTTCCTATGTAATCGTTTGGTTCTTTGTGTAGGGAAGTCAGCTTTTGCTAATCTAATGTGATTTGCTACAGGTCTGTGCAATCAAAGCCCCTGGTTTTGGTGAAAATAGGAAATCCAGTCTCCAGGATCTTGTCGTTCTCACTGGGGGTTCTGTAAGTTTATTTTTCTTATTATTAGCTTTGTATTATTATTACCTGACCTAATCAAATGCATCTCTTTTGAATTTTCTCGACCTGGAAATGACATCTCTTTTGTATTTTAGATTATTACTGAGGAGAGGAGCTTGGTTGAATCTTGACAAAGTGGAATTGAATATGCTCGGCACTTGCAAAAAGGTGAGCTTTGATATACTTGAGGTTTTGTTTTCGTTGTTGTCAGTCTAACCATGACATCTAGTTCTTTGATGAGGAGAATTTTTAATGGAGTTTCCCATTCGATTTAATTATATTTTTCCATATCTGGTTTTTCTTCCACTCTCCTAACGAATGGGGTAATACTACAGGTCACAAATTCAAAAGATGACACTGTAATTCTTGATGGTGCTGGTGACAAGAAGGTTATTGATGAAATATCTGAACAGGTTACTGTTGCTTCATTGTGAAATAGTGTTAGTCCAATTTGTAACTGGTGTCATCAATGGTTTGCATTTTGTTATATATTTCAAAACAAAAGTTATAAAAGAAAATGGTTTTCCTCTTTGTTAATTGAGAATCATCCGCAACTATGATTTCAGATCTGCACATAACCTGTTGCTGATATTGCTGGGAGGGGAATAAAGCAGCTTGGAAAATGTGCAAGAAGGCAAAGCCAACTCATAACAAATTGATGAAGTTAAAATCAAATTAGCAGAATTTGTGAGCTCCATTATTTCTAATTATAGGTAGGAAGTATGTATGTAATAGAACAAAAATTGGTTGACTGTGTAATAACTATTGAATCATCAAGTTTTATGAAAGAAATAATTTTTGAGTGTATGTATTCATTAATACAGCATTATAATTGGTTTTCTAGTTAAAATTGTTGTATAGAATCATAGGAAACAAAAAACTAAAAATGTAACAGCTTGGGAACTTATTAGACGACATATTTAAAGATAATAAAACGATGGTTTTATTGGAAAAACCGTCGTCTGTACACATTATCAATGACCTCTTTTAACATCATACTGTCTTCTTTATATACAATCAACGATGCTTTTTAACAAAACCGATGTCTTTGGATATAATAAAACACAATTCTTTTAAAAAAACCGTCGTCTTTACACCTAATAGACGACGGTTTTTCTCAAAACCGTCGTCTACATATAATAGACGACGGTTTTTTTAAAGAACCGTCATCTATTATATGTAATAGACGACATTTTTTTTGAAAAACCGTCGTCTTTACAAATAATAGACGACGGGAATTTACCGTCGTGGTTTTATGCATCAAAAGATGTCGGTGGATTTCACGACGGTTGAAAAACCGAATACATGACGGTGGATTACCATCGTCTATTGCAATTTTTGTAGTAGTGCAATCTCATAATTCCAACATAATCAAAAGGGTATACTGGTGATTTACCCCCTGAACTTGTACCTAACTTTTGATTTGCCCCCTATCCTTTTTTTTTTAGAAAATTAAGGATATGAACTCTCTTTTTTCGCCAATTTCCCCCATACTGTCTAAATTCTCAACATTTCATCCAATTTTCGGTTAAATTATTTTATTGGAAAAAATTGAAGAAAAAGAGTAAATCTAGAGCCAAACCCCCCTCCCTCAACCTGAAGAACCCAGTCCTCCTTCCTCTTCCTCCTCCTCTTCCCCTTCCCCTCCTTCCCCTTCCATCTCCCTCACCCTCCCCCTCTGATCTATCTCATCCTTCCCCTTCCGTCTCCTCCCTCCCCTCCCCTTCCTCCTCTTTTTTTTGCCATATAAACGTTCGTGATGGTGATCATTCCAATGTGCCAAATCATTATCCCCGACCAAAATATCATCTGCAAGCGTCTTGTCCGGTAGCAAATCCATTGGCTTCAAACTCTCCTTTCCTATTTGTCTAACTTTATTCACAAGATCAAACAAATCTCAAGACACTAAACCCAAAAGCTCTTGCGGCAATTTCACAATTTTCTCTTCCAACTACCCAACTTCAGCTCTCAATTCCTGCACCTGCTGCAAAACCAAAAACTGCATGTCCCCTTCATCCTTCCCCAATAGCTCAAACCCATCATTGTCCAATTCCTCACTCACACCATACACAGTATCCTGAAAAGCCCACCTTTGTGCCCCACAACTTGATGCATAATCCTTGCATTCGCATCCAACGGACTTGGCTCATGCCCCTTCCGTTTCCAACCCAAGGTGAAAGCTTTCTAGCTAAATTTCCACTAATACATGAACTAGTCCTCCAAACCCCAAACCCCAAACCCATTAAACAGAAATTGAAGTTTCAAAGTCTTACAGCAAGAAAACCTCCTTTTCCATCAATGCCCTTGATTCTCACACAGAGAGAGAGAGAGAGAGAGAGAGAGAGAGAGAGAGAGATGGGCTTCAAATTTTAATTTCCTAAACTGGAAGCTGCAAAGGGGTCCTGCTCAAGCTTTTTATTAATCTTGGATAATATGAGGTTAATCATTTTCTTGGGTTTTACTTATTTTATTTTATTTTTTATTCATTTTTAAAGTACGAAATGACCACTTTGCCCTCATATTTAACGGCAGATTGGATGAAATGTTGTGGATTTAGACGGTAGGGGGGAAACTGCCCAAACTTGGTCAACGGGGCCCGCGGGGCCCACGACCTCCGATTTCTGATTCGAGAGTTCCTACGGGTTCAACAAGGTTTACTATACATGTCCTTCAAGTTTGGTCCGGAACGAACTGTCGGATCGCTCGCTATCGTACGATTGGACAGTTATCGTTTAACGCAAACGTTAAGTCATTGAATCGGAGCATCCGGGACTCCGATTCACAATCCGCGAATTCCTACAATCCGCGAATTCCTACATGATCCTAGAGATGCCTAGATCAACATATATGAAAATGGAGTCGATCCAATGGTCTGAACATATCAAACCTGAATAATGCCTAATATGCGATATCCGATCGACAGTCAAACGATAACCAAATTCAAATATGAGCATACCATCGTGCTCGGGACGACATGGGGATCATTTTAGAACCCAATGGCCTGCCACAAAGTGGCCCACGAGCCGCCACATGCGCCAGCAGCGCGTGGGTGCACAGAGTAAATTCCAGCAATCGGAAAATCTCCAAACCGCCGGTCAAGACTAGAGGTGTCAAACGGGATGGGCCGGCCCAGCACAGCACAAATCTAGCCCATTTAAATGAGGCACGACACAAGCATGAACATGAATATTAATGGGCCGTGCTCGGCACGACATGAAAACTTGGGCCAGGCTGGGATTAAAAAATGAGGTCCAATGGACCAGGCCGGCCCATAGCCCGACATGGGCCGGGCTTGGCCCGAGCCCTCTTCAAGCAAGGCCCAAGCCCAAGCCCGTTTCAAGCACGGCCCAAGCCCGGGCCACTTAACATTTTTTGTTTTCTCAAAAGTCAAAATGTAATAATTTGACATCTAATGTCATTGTTTATATGTTTTTTTTTATAATCATAAACATATATTTGATGTCTTTCATTTCAGGGAAATTACTTGGGTCCTTAGTTAATTAAACATATAAACTACAAATTAATTAAACAACATTGGACTTGATATCTGATCATTACATATGACATATACGCTTCTCTTATAATCAAAGACAGACATTTCTTCACATATAAAATAATAAGTTGTTTAAAGATGAAAAGTTGAAGTCGATTTTGTGGAGTTGGACTCTTTTTGCCCTCCTCCCTTTCATATTGTTTGATGTTTGATTGATTAATGTTTTCAAATAGTTCATCATTTCTGGCCTCTAATTATATTTTTAATGTTTATAATTTGAATTATCTAGTGGAAAAAAAAAAATCAAGTGAAAACAATTCAAATTAAATGGGTTGGTTCTTGGGCCCGAGCATGGCACGAAAACGAGGCCTGGACATGGGCTTTGGGCCTGGCTGGGATCAATGATTTTAATAAATGGGCCAGCACGGCACGACCCGATAAATTAAATGGACCGGCCCGGCCCGGCACAAAAACGTTAAAAGCACAAGTTTAAATGGGACGGGCAGGCTCGACATGACCCGTTTGACACCTCTAGTCAAGACCTTTGCCAAAAGATCAAGCACATCAATAGGAGTATGTTTCGTACCTGAGTCGAAGACTAATTTGGCCGTTAAAACCCTCGAACGAAGGGTTTTCTCTTCGAAAAACCTAGAAATTTCTAAGTTTTGATTCAATGATTTCGGGATGGAATCACGTCGAGTCTTCGAGGGAAATTACAGAGGGGAGGTAGGTGAGTGGTTTGGGTGTGATAGCACGGTCGATGGTGGTCGGAGTTGGCCGGAAAAACCCACGAAAGTTCAGGTTTCGAACAGCCTGTTTTGGGCTTCACTTTGGCTCGAATTTCTGGTTTAATCGCTTGGAATCAAGGCTAGATATGGGTATGTATGGAAAGAGGAGAGAGAGATGAAGGGTTTACAAATTGTGGCACCAGTTTTGGTGGCCGGACGGTGGAGATATCTCCGTATGAAGTTGGCTGCTTGGGAAGGAGGAGAGAGAGGCAGATTCGTGAGAGAGAGAGAGAGAGAGAGAGAGAGAGAGAGAGAGAGATAGAGAAGAAAAATCTGGGTTTTTAAAAACTGAACTTTGAAATATTTATGATTATGTCATTAGGCTTCCTTAGCTCGTAACTTTTTCGTTACAACTCTGATGTGAGCCCACTACGTGTCTATGGACTCACCTCAACGCAATCTACGCAACGGTACCACTCAAATCCCCAAATCCTTTCCCGAACAAAAAGTCAACTTTAAACCCATTAAAATATTCCCTTGGTAAAATTGTCTTTTACTTGAATAATTGAATAGTTAAATATTAAGTTAGGATCGGGTAAAGTCCCTTCCTCCAAGGTTAGGGTTTTAGCGCCGCCAGTCTCCAGTACAGGTTGGTTAGGGTTTCTAGGTGATTGCTTGTGGTTTACGGCTGCTTTCAACGGTGTCTGTTTCATGACACGTACAGTGTGGAATACGGCGGCACTATTGTTCAAGCGGGTTTTGGTTGTTGCCTTCGGCTTACAGAGGGAAGCATCGAGTGGATGATGGCGGCTGTTGATGAACTGGTATCAGGTCTCACCTCTTCCTTGGCAATTTCAGAATCTGAATCAGTGGAGGTTGTCGGGTTAGAGGATCTGGGAAACTTGAAGGCTGAACGGTTCTTGCTTGTTGGGAAATTGCTCACTTCAAAGGCGTTTCATAAGGAGGCTTTATTTGGCACGTTGAAGAGGATTTGGCATACCAGGGAGGAGTTCACTACGGTGTCTCTGGACGACCCCAAGAGGTTCCTGTTCTCTTTCAAAACAGATTTTGATAGGAAGAAGGTGTGAGGGGCTCCCCTTGGACTTTTGATAGGGCGTTGTTGCTTCTGGCGAGCACTGATGGTGAAGTGGATCCTATGTTCGTTTCGGTGGATTCGCAAAGTTTTTGGGTGTGTGTGCGCCGTATTCCGCCGATTTTTCTGACCCCGGCCATGGGAGAAAAGCTAGGTAATTTTTTGGGTACGTTCTGCATGGTGGATCGTGGCTTAAATGGAGACTGCTTGGGGAGCTTTCTACGTATTATGGTGGGTTTGAAAATCAATGAGCCGCTGAAACGATGTGTCACACTGCATTTGTCGGCAGATGAACCAGCTAAACAGTATGAAATCGAATATGAGCAGCTCCCGTATTTCTGTTTATATTGTGGGCGACTGGACCACGTGGGTGATGCATGCAGTGTCAAGGCCTCAGGGGCTATCGAAGTTGAACAATACAGACGGTGGAAAACGATAATGAAGGATGTGTATAGTATCCGGGCAAAGAATCATTTAACAGGCCAGCGGCTAGGTTTGTTTGATGACGAACCTCAAAAGGATGACACGGCTTCTATGCCGTCCAAGCGTACGGGGGTGGTTCGATCCTTCGACGAGGCCTTTGAAGGGCAAGGAATGATGGAGATGGATAGTGGGATGGATTGCCCCCTGGCGCAAGTCTTTAAAAGGCGTCGAGTGCACAAGGAAAAGGAGGTCACGGTCTCCTCACAAGGGGCCGATGGTGATGTGGTTGGCCACAGGGAAGGTAGGGTGCATCTGAACCAAGGGGTCGCTGAGGCTGCGAGGTCGGATATGGGTCCCCTGCGGCTGGATGGGGATATCTCACAAATCCTTCCTACTGCTCCAAGGCGTTCGGACAAGGGCAAAACAGTTTTGGGGGAAGATAACACTGCGGCTTCTGCTATCTTGGGGCCGCCAACCTCATTCTGCAAAGGTAGTATACGACGTGGCTTTCAGCTGGGCCGTGCTAGGCCCCGGGGGAGTCCTATGATGATTGATAATACATCTGGTGCTAAGTGCACACCCGTGATGGGTCCCGGGTGTTTGTGCCTAATAAATCACGGCCATGAACTGGCCGAAGGAGCCCTTTTTCTCAGCCCAAGCACTTCCTCGAGAAGCTAAAGCGCATCGTTTCGCCAAGGTATTTTGCCTTCCTGAAAACAAAAGAAAAGTTGCCAAGGCATGATCATCTCGGCCTCGTTTGTAAGCCGAGGCCGAGGCCGAGCAAAATCACGGCCAGAGATATCAGAATCAAATCATCACGTCATAGCAGGGTCCCATGCTTCATTTAATGAAGTAATGCCTCTGTTTATTGCAGCAAACCCACTGGCCACGAATAAGCATTTAATGCATGAGGGAAGGTGGGAAGTGACTGAAGTCAGGGTTTGAGGACAGGAAACAGAGTGATTAGACGTGGACATTCTCACAAGAATTCTTGCAGCTTGAGAGATTAGGTAACTAGCTATCAGAACAATAAATGCGTCTCCACGGCCAGAAGCGTAGAACCCACGATCAGGGCGACGGCCGAGATTCACCAGGATTTATGGGGTCGCAACACCATACTTCACGATCCCAAATGTTGATTGGACTACCCACTTGCTCTAATCAAGTTCCACTATGCAGGATTTCAGCCTCGATTACTCCTCCAAGAAACTCCTATAAATACAGGGCTCAAAATACATTCAAAGGGTTCAAACACCAAACCAAAGCCTCCCACGGAGCAACTTATATTTTCCTGTAATGCACTTTCAATATCTTTACTTGTTTTCCTAGGAGTAGTGTTAGACTGTAAGGAAAATTCGTTCATCAATATATCATACGACCCTTGATTTTCAAGGCGCCGGAGCATCATCCTTGTTATTCGCTCATTCACCCCATATATCATACGACCGTCGCTCCCTGAGCAGCGCGCCGGAGCACCGCCCAAAACCCACCAACACCATCACTAAACGACCTTGTAGCTCAGGCCGTGAACCTAACAGCCGAGATTAGTTCCTCTCTCGGCTACAATCGTTTGATTAGAAGACGAGTCCAAACAGGCGCACCACTTAACCATTCTATCCACATTAACCATCTCGACGCACGGTAGACCGTGCTGGCACGCCCGTGCACAAACGCACCGCACCCAAAAGCAGGAAGCTGCGTGTCAACGCATATCCCCTCGGCCCGGAAACCCATGCCGTGAGATCTGCGCGGTAGACACCGGGGGTCGGGCCCATCACGAGCAATGACAATATTATGCTCTTATGTTCGGGGTCTGGGCAACCCACGAACATTCCGAGCTCTGAGATTCCTTCTCAGAGATAAAAAGCCTCGTATCATCTTTTTGTCGGAGACCAAAAAGACAGTGCGCCAGATGGAGTGTATGCAACGGCAGTTGGGTATGATGGGGTGCTTCAGTGTGGGAATTGAAGGAAGGGCGGGGGGTTTAGCTTTGTTATGGCAATACGGAGTGGAAGTATCTATTCTTTCTTCATCTCCAGGGCATATTGACGCTATTTTAAAGGGTGTGGATATGGAGACTTTCCGCTTTACTGGGTTTTATGGTAATCCTGAAACGAGGTTACGTCGGCACTCTTGGGATTTGCTACGACGAATTGCAGGGACTGTTCAAGGGCCATGGCTTGTAGGTGGGGATTTCAATGAAATACTTGAGACTCATGAGTACTTTGGTCGCTGATCGGTTCATAATTGTATATCATTTTGTACCCTTCTAGCTTATGATTTGGTTATGTTTTTGAGTTAAACTTGTGCTTTTAATCCTTTTTGTGTTTATCTTTCAGTTCATTGAGCTTTAGGTAATAATGATGGCTTTGGATAGTAAATGATGCAATCCGTGCATGTTAGGGCCTAATTTGGATGAATGGATGAAGAGCTTAAAGACAAACTCAATTTTGGCTACAGTCCCCTGCCAGCCCAGTTTCGTAGGTCATATTGCAAGCTTTGTTTCAGCAACCTACATAGCTCGGATGAGGCCACATTCTTCATGAAAGTTGTTCCAATGGGTGTATACTATAACATATCCGAAATTCAGCCCCATTGGATAATTGTGGAGTCTGTTACCTAGCAAACACAGAGCCATGCTCAGGATGGATTTTATCAGCGCGCAAAATGAGTTAGCATTTTGTTTTGGCCTTAACTTCCTCCTCCGATCTTGTATTGGCCCAAATGATATATGGCTGGAAAGAAGACATTCTGAACTTCAAGTTTGAGTGCTTAAAGTCTTAATTTGCTTAAGGGAAGCCCAATTCGTAAGCCCTTGAAGTTGCTGGTCATGCTGACCTCAGGATGAGCTATTATTTCTGGTTGGAAGCTTGGTCATGGTGACATGAAGATGAGCTAGGGCTGCTGGTGGGATTTATTAGTGAAGTGCATCAACCATTTCAGATTTTATAATGCAAGTGTTGTATGCATTAGTGAAGTGCATCAACCATTTCAGATTTTATAAAACAAGTGTTGTATGCATTAGCCATACTTAATTCAGATTTTCAGCTTCCTTAGGCCTATATATAGTGAGGTTTCCCAAGCTTGTAAACACACCCCAAGGGGGGGAGCTCTCAAACACTTCTCTAGAGCTCCCTTCCCTTCTCTCCCTCAAATTCTCTTAGTTTCTCTTTCTAGTTTTCAATTGTTATAATGAGATCTTTGTGCTGAAATTCTCCTTAAGTTTTTCCAAGTTCTACTTAATTTTCATTGTTATGTAAATTCTTTTCTTTAGTTTCAAGTTTGATTAGTTTCCAAGTTTCAATTATGGTTTTTGTTCTTATTCATTATGCTTATAAGTTAATATGCTAGTTTGAATGATTGATCACCATTTAGGCTTGCATGTTAGCTATCTTGGTTTGAATTAAGAGTAGACACCATGCTTTAATTCGAATTGAACTATGAATAGGAAGAGTATGTATGGACATTCGACAACAGGGATTAGATACATATTTGGTTGTTTAAAATGTTCTTCTATGCTTAATGGGTTCCTAATGCTTAATTTTAGGTTAGACAACAAATGATCAAATTAGGGAATTAGGAACACAAGGTTATGACCACACACCATGGCTTAATCATACTTTAGCTAGAATCAATCCATTAATCTAATTGAACTTGGGAACTTATCTGCTTGAGTTAGTTATTTCTTTCTTCCTTGTTTTATTTATTTCCTTTCTTTTTCATTTCTGTTTTGTGTAGGAGAAATGAATGGGATCATTCAATCACCAATCCTCGTGGGATCGACCTCGCACTTACATACGCTATACTACCGAACGGCTCGTGCACTTGCGAGTATCACAAGTTGAGGATGCAGCTTAATCCATTTTGATGCAGCTGAAATCCACACAACAAGTTTTTGGCGCCGTTGCCGGGGATTGGCAACATAGTTTGGTTCTATTTCTTTTCCCTACTTGTTTTATTTTTATTTTTCATTTTCATGTTTTTCTAGACAATTTCAAGTTTTAAAGATAATGACGTTAATGGACAAGTTGTGTTTGTAGTCCAACAGAAAAGGACAATTGCCCAACAAGCAAGAGAACTGGGTTTAAGTCCCAGCTTACACAACCCATTGGTGCTTGTTGCTTTGAAGCATGGAATTGGATGTGTGTTGATTTTCCTTTTCATTTTAGTTTTTATTTCCTAATCCTTTTAATTCCATTTCAAGTTTGTGTGTTTGTTTTAGCAATTTATGATAGCTTAATAAAAATGGAGAGATATGGCAACCTCAATCATAAGAATGGGAAGTGTGGAGCAATGGGAGAAGTCGCGACCTCCAAGTGCATCACATTCGACCTAATTGCTTCAAGGGGGAGCATTTCAATCCTTTCTCTTATTTGAATTATGTTTATTTCCGTCATTGTTTTTACCTTTTGGTCCGCGTTGAGTTCTTTTTTTTTCTGTGCTGAATCCAACCATATAAAGAACGTGAAATTTGGACTTACGGTTGGAAAGTTATAGCCTAAAAACTGAACACAGGTCGAAGCTGAAAAACAGAGAAACGAATCTGTCCAAATGGTGATAAACGGGTGATAGAAAGTGCTGTTTGTGTTTTTCTTTGATTTATTGGTTTGTTTCTTTTAGTACAACAATTTATGTTGTTTGTTTGAATTTGTTTTGAGTACTTAGTTCATTTTCGTTTATGGTTTGTTGTTCCATTTTATCTTAATTTGTTTTTGTTTCTTATCTTAAAAATTTTAAAAAGATTTTTCATATGAGCTGACTTATGGTAACTCCAGTGAGCACTTCCGTCAATACAGTGTCTAGGAGTTCTATAGGCGACACCTTCGGTGTCTAAGAAGTTTGGGTTTTAAGCGGGACCATTGTGACCCCTCCAACCTTCCCGGATCCCCTGGCTGTGTTTTCTGAGGCCCTTAACTGGTCATCCGTGAGTTGCTTGTATATTCTTGTGTTTTTAAATTAAGTTTATTTTTATTTTCTTTGTTTTCTTTTCTGTTGAGTCTTTGTTTTTTATTTGTTTTTGTTTTTGTTTCGTTAAGTTAGTTTATGTTTTTATTTACGTGGTTTGGTTGGTTAGTTTATTTCTGAGTGTTAAAACACATTTTTATTTCAAACATTGCATAAAAAAAAAAAATAAAAAAAAAAACCACAAAACAACAAAAACAATAAAAAAAAAACAAAACAAAACAAAAAAAAGAAATATTCTTCATCTTCTTCATCATCATGGCTTGCCTCTATTTTCTCGCACTTGTAGAATCTGCAGCAGCTCCACATGGTCCTCATTTTTTCTTTGCAGTGCTTCCACGTGCTGATTGGCACAGTAGAGCCGCTTCTGCAAGTCCGCCACCATAGCCTTCAAGGAAGCTATTTCCTCGCTCATCGCGGCACACTCCCTTGTCCTCGCTAGTAGGCGCATGCCCAAATTGGTAGCGGAGACCGTGTGGAGCACAGTTAAATTGTGGGACTCCTCTACCGCTGCCTTGTCAGACCTCTGTGCCACATGCAGATGATCTGTCGGAGTGAGCTTGCTGCTAATCATGCCTCCTAGCAGCACTGCTCTGTTCGGCAGTGCCTCAGAAAAGTTCGGTATTGCCTCAGCAAAGTTTGAGGCCGTACCGTGATGATATGTGGAGTTTGGGAAGACACGGTTTGGAGGAGCCCTTATCTGGGCATTCGGAGGTGCAAGGGACAGCTCAAGGTCGAGATCATCAAGGTGAGTGCATGAGGATGCCATTTTTTTGTTTCTGGATTTTTTGATGTTTTTCCTTGAGTTTGCAGGAAGAAATGCTGGGTATCATCCGCTTGTAGAGGCGTGCTTTAAATAGACATATGCTGATGAAGGTGCCAACACCATTTCGGATTTCCCGGGCATGCTCGACCTAATCGCTTCAAGGGGGAGCACCTTTACTTTCACTTTACTTTTCTTTTTTCCGTGTTTTCTGGTGTTTTATTGTTTTGCCCGTTACTTTCATTTTCTAGAGCTTTGTGTTTTTTCCTTTCCCTTTCGGCTATCATCTTTATTTTATTTTAGTTAGGGAACTGTGCTTCCATTTCCGTTTGTCGTCTTCGTTTGATTTAAGTTTGGAAAGTGTGCTTTCTTTTCCGTTTTCTTTTTCCTTCTGCAAATTTACTCTTTTATTTCCAAAACAAAATAAAGACAAAAACAACCAAAAAAATAAAATAAATTAAAATAAAAACATCAATAATGCAGTAGGAAATCATTTCTTCTCGGTGCTTGGTGTCTCGACCATTGGAGCTTTGAGTTTGGCCCTCTGGCTGTCCTCTTCCGGGGCTTCACGCACAGCTTCTTGGGGCTCATCACTTGAGCTCCCAAAGATCGCAATCTTAGCTTGAGCGTAACTACTCTCGCGATCTGCTTGTTTGCGTTTACCCGGTCGGTCTAGGTCCTCCAGCTGCTTTCGCATGTCGCGAGAATACAACTCTACCATCTTTGATAGGTTTCTATTCTCGTCCCGCAATACTTCTAGCTGGTGTCGATTCACCTCCACTATCCTTGACCTTTCCCTTTTCAAGCTTTTTATAGCAGTCTGACACTCCTCAACCATACTTCGCTCTGCCGCCAACTGACCTTTCAGCACCTCTACCTCATGGGACTTCGCAAGTAGGCGATGACCCAAACTTGCGACTGTTGCCGTACTCTGCACGCTCAGTGCCAGGGCATCGCTCACGACCCGGTTGTCATCCCTTGTCCCCAGAACACGTATATCTTTAGGAGTCACCAGATTTCTGCCCACTCCAATGGCAACATCGTTGTCCAGGAGTATTGAGTCAGTTACTGTCACAGGCCCCCGTGCGGAAGCAAAGTAGGGCATCCATACTGGTGCCGCTGCTTGGCCTCGTGTCTGAGTCGGTGGAGCTAGGTTGAGATCCAACGAAAATGGGTAGTTAGAGGCCATTTGATTTCTCACTCTCTTTTCTTCTTTCTTTCTTTTCTCTTTTGTGTGTTCCTGAGTTTGTTTTTTTTTTACCCTTTCTTTTTACCTTTTATAGACTTAGTCTGCTAAACCCTAGCCGCTGCGGTTCTGAGTTCTGTGCGGCCCTTACCACTTATCTCTATATGTCGCCGCACCCGTTTCCCAACCCCCTTAATTGCATTTTCACCTTTCACCACCTTCAAGTGAAAAAGTCGTCGCGCCTTCCTACGAGTCTAATAATTCTAGCTTGGGGGATGTGAAAGCGGCCTCTGCACGCCGACACGTCCCTCACCTATTTTCCCCGTGACTTCCCAGGAACCAAGGCATCAAGGACCACACTTTTTCTGTTTCGTAAATACCCGCCTTCGCACTCCCAATTCACGTTTCATTAAATTAAAATAAATAAATAAATAAAAATAAATTAATAATAACATGTGGGCTTCGGACTTCATTGTGGGCTTTGGGTTTTCACCGTTGTTAGGTTTCAAAGTGTGTTAACTTCTTTTGGGTTGGGCTTTCAATCGTTTGGGTTTTGGTTTGTGTAAGACTGTTTGTTTTCTGTTTCGAGTGTTTTACTGTTTCGTTTTTTTATTTTTATTTTTTTTGTTTGTTTGTAATTTTTATTTTGTAATTATTTTATTTCAATTCTTGTGTGTTTTGTGATTTTATATTTACTTTAGTACCTTTCATTTCTTGTTATGACATTGCTTGTTCCTAATTTTTAAACATTGAGGACAATGTTCATATCTAGGTTTGGGGGTATTGGAGTTTACCAAGTAAATTTAGTTTCTCTTATTAAAAAAAATATATATATATTTCTTGCTTGTTTTTTTTCTTTTTCTATATTTTGAGTCTTGTTTTGTTTTGAGTCACTTTCCGAACACATTTGATGAGATTGTGATAAATGTTTGCATGACTTAAATGAAAATTGAATTTTATTTATTTATTTATTTATTTATTTGTGTTCCTTGTAAATTCTTCTTGTAAAATAAAAAAAATAAAATAATTCATTAATTAATTAATTTGGCATCGTTCTAGCATGATATGTTCGAAACCTTCTTTGCACTTGCCATTTGTTTCATAATTTTCCAATTAAAGGATTTGCATGACCCAAAGAATTGTATCAAGCATAAATTAGACTTATATAACCATATAATGTGAGCTTTTGAGCCTTGTGCTTCATTTCATGAGTGTTATACACATACTCTTATTTTCTTGTCATCAAAGTTGTTGTTTGATCTCATTATTCATTGATTTGGTTGAACACTTAAAAGTCATTCATTCTTATGCAATTTGATTTCATGACATTTAAAGAAATGATATTAAGGCCTTCTTTGGATCGTTTGTGCCTTTCAAGCTAACCTTATGCATGCTTAAGCATGATTTTCCATTGTTAACCATTTTGAGCCTACATGTAAACCTTTTCTTTCATTTTACCAATTATATTTCCTCGCCTTAGCCCGAAAAACAAATATTTACCTTTCTAAGGAACTCATGAGCTCTAATTTGGATGTGTTTTTCATGCTAAGTTTGGGAAGGGATATTACATAGAAGAAAAAAAAGAAAAAAAAAGAAAATCACACAATTGGTGAAAGAAAAGAAAAGAAAAAAGTTATGATTAAATGGTAGTTGAATGAAATTTTGTTTTTGGGTTTCATTGGTGTTTGGAAAGGAGTTTAAATCATTGTAAATGAAGGTATAAGGAGTTTTGATCGTGTAAAAGAAAAAATCTAATCGTGATGATTCGAAGTCTTGTAAACAATTGTTTTATGCTCTTATATTTTGAGTTTCTTGGACTTTGTTTTATCCATACCCTTCATTTCTTACTCACCTTACACCCTTGGCCCCATTACAACCTATGCTAAAGACCTAAATTGATCTTAAATCTCATGTGGTTGAATTGCATTCATTTTTCTACTTTTAAGTGTTTGGCCTCCTTCTTGAGATCATATTAATGCAAGTTCTTCATCTTCCTATTTTTGAGTTAAGTACCTTATGATTTAACTCTAATCCCATGTCTATAACTGAGTGTTGCATTGTAGCCCTCTTCTGAGTGATTCATTTGTGAGAGGACAACTTTGGTGAGATTTGAAGTTGCATTTGTGCTTGGTATGATTTTTGAAATTGTGTGGAAACTAAGATTGGGGAATTTGTTGCATTTGGCTATCACACTACTACACTTTGAGCATATTATGTTTTGAACTTTGCCGCTTTGTGAATAATGTCTAAAATTGAGCTTTTATTGTCAAAACGTTTAAGTCATGTGCATGAGTCATTTCTCTTCACAAAATGTTCGGAAAGATTGTTTTGAGTTTTTATTTTGATTTTGTTTTTTTTGTTTTTTGTGTTTTGTGTTTTGTTTTTATTTTTATGTTTGTTTTTGGTTTTGGTTTTGCTTAAGAACTAACAAATCTAATAAGTTTTCTAACCATTTTGTTTTGTAGAGTTAGAAAAACGTTTGTGGGTATCGTAACTGTTAAACCCTCAGGAGACACAACTCCTCCTACTAGGGATGTCTAGAGGTTTAAAGGCTTGTTGCATTCGCTCAATGCAATCGAGTTACCTACGAAAGTGGTCTAGTTAACTTCTTGTTTTGTTTTTAACTTTGTTTTGTGTTGTTTTGCTCGAGGACTAGCAAAATCTAGGTTTGGGGGTATTTGATTGGTTCATAATTGTATATCATTTTGTACCCTTCTAGCTTATGATTTGGTTATGTTTTTGAGTTAAACTTGTGCTTTTAATCCTTTTTGTGTTTATCTTTCAGTTCATTGAGCTTTAGGTAATAATGATGGCTTTGGATAGTAAATGATGCAATCCGTGCATGTTAGGGCCTAATTTGGATGAATGGATGAAGAGCTTAAAGACAAACTCAATTTTGGCTACAGTCCCCTGCCAGCCCAGTTTCGTAGGTCATATTGCAAGCTTTGTTTCAGCAACCTACATAGCTCGGATGAGGCCACATTCTTCATGAAAGTTGTTCCAATGGGTGTATACTATAACATATCCGAAATTCAGCCCCATTGGATAATTGTGGAGTCTGTTACCTAGCAAACACAGAGCCATGCTCAGGATGGATTTTATCAGCGCGCAAAATGAGTTAGCATTTTGTTTTGGCCTTAACTTCCTCCTCCGATCTTGGATTGGCCCAAATGATATATGGCTGGAAAGAAGACATTCTGAACTTCAAGTTTGAGTGCTTAAAGTCTTAATTTCCTTAAGGGAAGCCCAATTCGTAAGCCCTTGAAGTTGCTGGTCATGCTGACCTCAGGATGAGCTATTATTTCTGGTTGGAAGCTTGGTCATGGTGACATGAAGATGAGCTAGGGCTGCTGGTGGGATTTATTAGTGAAGTGCATCAACCATTTCAGATTTTATAATGCAAGTGTTGTATGCATTAGTGAAGTGCATCAACCATTTCAGATTTTATAAAACAAGTGTTGTATGCATTAGCCATACTTAATTCAGATTTTCAGCTTCCTTAGGCCTATATATAGTGAGGTTTCCCAAGCTTGTAAACACACCCCAAGGGGGGGAGCTCTCAAACACTTCTCTAGAGCTCCCTTCCCTTCTCTCCCTCAAATTCTCTTAGTTTCTCTTTCTAGTTTTCAATTGTTATAATGAGATCTTTGTGCTGAAATTCTCCTTAAGTTTTTCCAAGTTCTACTTAATTTTCATTGTTATGTAAATTCTTTTCTTTAGTTTCAAGTTTGATTAGTTTCCAAGTTTCAATTATGGTTTTTGTTCTTATTCATTATGCTTATAAGTTAATATGCTAGTTTGAATGATTGATCACCATTTAGGCTTGCATGTTAGCTATCTTGGTTTGAATTAAGAGTAGACACCATGCTTTAATTCGAATTGAACTATGAATAGGAAGAGTATGTATGGACATTCGACAACAGGGATTAGATACATATTTGGTTGTTTAAAATGTTCTTCTATGCTTAATGGGTTCCTAATGCTTAATTTTAGGTTAGACAACAAATGATCAAATTAGGGAATTAGGAACACAAGGTTATGACCACACACCATGGCTTAATCATACTTTAGCTAGAATCAATCCATTAATCTAATTGAACTTGGGAACTTATCTGCTTGAGTTAGTTATTTCTTTCTTCCTTGTTTTATTTATTTCCTTTCTTTTTCATTTCTGTTTTTTGTAGGAGAAATGAATGGGATCATTCAATCACCAATCCTCGTGGGATCGACCTCGCACTTACATACGCTATACTACCGAACGGCTCGTGCACTTGCGAGTATCACAAGTTGAGGATGCAGCTTAATCCATTTTGATGCAGCTGAAATCCACACAACAGTCGCCGTTTCCGACCCATGTCACAAATGAGGGCCTTTCGGGAAGCTTTGGAGGAGTGTGGTTTGACAACTATTCAGTTTCAGGGGTATAAGTTTACATGGTCTAACCGGTGGCAAGGGGCTGGGAATGTAAAGCTTCGGCTGGATAGAATGGTGGCTAATGGTGACTTTGTTAGGACCTTTCCTGAGGTCACAACGCATCATCTGAATTCTATGGTGTCTGACCATCTCCCTTTGTTGTCATATTTGAGACCAAGTACTTGGGCGCGGAAGCATAAGCGGTTTTTGTTCGAGGAAATGTGGACTACTGTTGAGGGTTGCCAAGACGTCATTACGCATGCGTGGAAGTCTGAGACTGGAACTGTCATAGAGAAATTGAAGGCATGTCAAGGGCCTCTGCGGACGTGGAATAATGACCATGTAGGCTGAATACCCACAAAGCTCCGAAGTCTGCAGCGGAAGTTAGATGACACCCAAAGCAGAAGGTCTTCTCCAGTAGTTGAGGTTCAACAGAGAGATATTTGTAGGGAAATGGATGTGTTACTGGAAAGAGAAGAAATGTTGTGGAGGCAGAGATCGCGGGTCTCATGGATGAAATATGGGGACAAAAATACTAGATTTTTCCATGAACATGCAAAAATGCGGGGACGACGGAATCTAATTACGACTATTGTAGATTATCAGAGGATATGGCGTACATCTACTGAAAGTATTGACATTGTTTTTTGTGATTATTTTCAAGACTTGTTTGCTTCCAATGGACTTCATGAGGCAGGGGCAGTCACTGAGGTGGTCAAACCAATACTCACTCCATCTCAAAATTTGCGCCTCAATCAAGTTTTCTTAAGGGAGGAGATCGAAACTTCTTTGGGTCAAATGTTTCCTACTAAGTCTCCAGGAGTGGATGGTATGTCGACACTGTTTTATCAGAAGTATTGGGGGGTGGTAGGCAATGATGTGGTAGGGTACTGCCTTAATGTATTGAATGGGGATGCCAGTGTGAAAGCAATTAATCACACACTTTTGACGCTCATTCCTAAGGTTGACAATCCGGTAAAAGTTACGGAGTTTCGGCCGATTAGTTTGTGTACGGTTATCTATAAGATGATTTCCAAGACTATAGTTAACAGGTTGAAGCTTATTATGCCGCTTATCATCTCTGAGTTTCAGAGCGCGTTTGTCCCTACACGGCTGATTACAGACAACATTCTTGCTGCTTTTGAAAGCATCTATGCTATTAAACGGCATGGTGGGAGTAAGCTGAAGAAAATGGTACTAAAGCTGGATATGTCTAAAGCTTATGACAGGGTGGAATGGACCTTTATTGAGGCTATGCTTAAGCGTTTGGGCTTTACCGATAGGTGGGTGGAGCTAATCATGGATTGTATATCCACTGTTACATACTCTGTTCAAGTTCGGGGGGTGGCTTTGGGAATGATTGTGCCATCAAGGGGGCTGCGTCAGGGAGATCCTCTCTCTCCTTATCTGTTTTTAATTTGTGCGGAGGGACTGTCTGCTTTGCTTTTTAACGCACTCAGAATCAAGCGTATTAGCGGCATTTCCGTGGCTGAGGGAGCACCTACTATTTCTCATTTATTTTTTGCAGATGATAGCCTATTTTTTTTGTAATGCCCATCTTGCTGATTGTGCTTATTTGCTTCAGATTCTCAGCATGTATGAGAGAGCATCTGGTCAGAAAATTAATTTTGATAAGTCTGCAGTATGTTTTAGCCCCAACACTAATCCGGTGATGAAGCAACTGATTGCTGAAATGCTTGGAGTGCCGATTGTTACATGTCATGAATGCTACCTTGGGCTGCCCACCTTAGCTCAACGCAGCAAATCCCGGATGTTTAATCATGTGCGAGAACAAGTGTGGTGCAAGCTTAATACTTGGGATACGAAGTTGCTATCAGCGGCGGGCAAGGAAGTCTTAATTAAGGCGGTTGGTCAAGCACTACCTACTTATACAATGGGAGTATTTCAGCTGCCAAAATCTTTGTGTCAAGAATTATCTGCTATGATTGCAAGGTACTGGTGGGGGAAGAGTGGTAGGAAAGGAATTCATTGGTTGGGTTGGAGAAAATTGTGTAAACCAGAATGTCTGGGAGGCCTTGGTTTCAGACACTTTGAAGCTTTTAATAAAGCCATGGTCGCAAAACAGGCTTGGCGTATTTTAGAGAACCCCACCTCTCTGGTGGCTAAGATGCTTAAAGCCCGATATTTTCCAAAGGATGATTTTATGCAGGCTAGTTTGGGGAGCTCGCCGTCAATGATATGGAGATCTATTCTGTGGGGATATGAGGTTATTGAGGATGGCTTGCTTTGGAGGGTGGGCAATGGAGCTTCTATCCGTGTTATCCAAGATAGGTGGATTCCAAAACCATTTACGTTTAAACCGTTGATGACTAGAGGGGTGGAGCTGACTTCTATGGTCTCTGACCTTCTAACGGCTTCTGGCTCTTGGAATTTACCACTGTTAGAGCAACATTTTAGCTTGGAAGATTGGGATATCATTTCTGGCATCGCTTTGGGATCAGTTTCACAGCTGGGTGATAGCAAATATTGGTTTTTCTCAAAGACTCTTGGAATTTACCACTGTTAGAGCAACATTTTAGCTTGGAAGATCGGGATATCATTTCTGGCATCGCTTTGGGATCAGTTTCACAGCTGGGTGATAGCAAATATTGGTTTTTCTCAAAGAACGGGAAATATTCCGGTTAAAATCGGGTATCGTGTGGCGGTAAGGCAGTGCGATGAGGATTTTGGAGTGGGGGGATCGGATCAGAGTGCTCAAGAAGGCTTCTGGATGCGAATTTGGAAGCTTGCTGTCCCCAATAAAATTAAGATGCTGCTTTGACGGGCGTGTACTGAAATTCTGCCAACTGCAGTCAATTTATTTAAGAAAAGGGTGATTCCGTCTCATGTGTGCTCAAGGTGTGGGAACTATCTTGAAGATGCTTTCCACGCTTTGTGGTCGTGTAAAATGAGTCAAAAGCTATGGAAGTGTACCCATTTCATCCGGCGAATTAATATGGCGGGGGGCACCTTCGCTGATGCTTTTGAGGCTGTGGCTTCAATGCTGTTGAAAGCTGACTTAGAGCGCTTTGCTTGTTGTGCGTGGAGTGCGTGGAAACTACGTAATGATTCTTTGCATGGGAAACAGATTACACGAGTGGATAATATGGTGGAAAACACGATGGAAATGCTGGAAGTGTTTAAATCTTGTGAGGAGCGGTCCAAGCTCCCCCTTGTCTCTCCACAGGTCCGTTGGTTGAAACCACGGGTCAATACTCTTCTCCTTAACTGTGATGGGGCTGTGGGACGTGAGCAAGGTGGTCGGGGTCTGGGGGGATGTTGTCGTGACCACGACGGAAACTTTATCTGTGGTTTCGCATCGTTTGGTCCACCTGGTTTGGATGTTTTGGGCACGGAGTTGGTGGCTGTCCGGAAAGGGTTATTGATGATGGGATACATGGGTTTTACTCGGTTTACCATTGGTCTTGATTCTCAAGAAGCTGTTTCTATTCTTAAAGATGGGTTGGATTGGTGGAGTAATATTGGTAATGTGGTGGAGGATGTTCGTCGGTTAATGGTTGATCGAGAGGTGGCTGGAGTGTTCTACCAACACCGGCAGGGTAATGGGGTGGCACATAGGCTAGCTCAGCATGGGTTGAGAGTGAGATCTTGACTTTTTTGGAAAGATCGTGCTCCTCCATGGTTAAGCATTCTTTTAGATAAGGATATAGCTCTGGTGTAATTCATTGTTTGTTTTTGAAATGCGGTGGTATTCTTTTTCCTTGACCGGATTTTCCCCCATTGGGGGTTTTGGATGGCAAGGTTTTAATGAGGCCACAATAACGCTCTCCGTTCGTTTGTAAACTTTATCATTAGTTGGTGCTATGGTTGAATGAATCTTTCTATTTGATTTTAAAAAAAAAAAAAAGTTAGGATCGGGTTATTACACTTGATATTTGATCTTACCCAAACTATAGCAAGCAAAGAATACGCTGTCGTAAGATTAGTCTATTTTGTGCTTCAAATGTTAAGAGAAGACATGACAATAGAGTTTTTATACACTTTGTATTAAAGAAAATTAGGAACTGAAGAGAAAACCCTTGAAACAGAAAAAAGATGAATTAATTGGCATATTCAATGCAAGTCCTTACATCATGGTTCCCTTTGTGGCTCCACTGTTTAGAAAAAAATGGCACAACTAAGAAAAGGTAAATTAAAGAAGGGAGGTATCTGTTCTCTTACTCTTCCTCAATTTCCTCAATTTCAAGGCCTGGTACGTATTCTAAACTCACGTCGAAAATGACCGGACTACTTGGAGCCACCCTTGGCCTTCCTGGAGCTGAATTGAGACCCTTGGGAAACGCCAACTAATCAAAACCAGAGTAAAAGCACAAAGGTTAGAACTATCCTGCTGTGAATTCATAGATGCACTTGCAATTGGTGGTTGGAAGATATCAAAGCCAATTCAATCATGACTATTAAAGTTTCAACTCAACCCCACAGAAGAAGCATAACACATAATGCCTCGAACAGGTTCTAGGTTTTTGAATACCATTCTTTTTCCCTTTTTCTTTTTTGACTGATAAAGAAATGATAAAAGTCAGATTTTACAGCAGGCCAAAGTTTCAGAAGCCTCTAGCCTAGTAGAGGCCAAAGAAAACCTTGTCAAATAGAGAAAGCAAAATGTATCTCATCCTTCTCTTCGATAAACCTTCCATGAGGAGCTGTTATTAATAATATCTTAGTTTTCCAGGTAATGATACATTTGTGAGCACCCCAGCCTAAAAAAATTTGGATAAGCTGCATGGCTGAGTAATCTCATAAACACTGTGATCAACGAAATTTTGCACTGCTATTGACATGATGGGAAAGTATTCTACTAGAAAAGAATTCCAAGGAATAAATGCTCAGATAATTGAAAATAATTCTTCTTTCTTTTTTTTTAGAAATATAAAGTTCCCAGTTTTTCTGTTACAAATAACACAGTAAAAAACTTACCGATCCTGGGATGTAGAGTCGGCGCTTCCCTCCTATTTTCATGGATAAGATCCCTTCATCAAGTCCCTTGATCACCTGTTCTACTCATTCAGATTAACAATTATTAACAAACATCCTTTCTCCCAGCACGATAAGTTACTTTTAAATTCCTATAACAAATTGAGAATGAGATAATGTGATTCAAACAGTACCAATCCTTCTGCCTCCCCTTTAGTCATGTACTTCATGTAATCTTTTCTCTCCAAAAAATTTTTTTTTGGGTGATTGTACAATAACATGCTATCACCAAAACAATGACAGGACCTATAATTACATTTTACTCAAAAAATTTGAGTTGTATTAATTGTTTCAAGAAGCAAACTCATGATTAAATAGGATAAGTTTGGAACTGAAAGCACAAATAGACCACAATATCATTAATGTGATTACTCTTCTCTAATGAGGATGAGGATGACTGAAAAATCATAAATATAAATCAAATGATTGGAGACATTTATAGAGCATACCTGACCAGAGCCAACACGAAATATATAAACTTGACCCTTCTCCAAGGAACTGTATAATTGAAGAAAGAATACAAGAGTGAGAACCTGGATCTTATCTAAGCCCCAATCAAAATTTGTCAACCACAAAACTTGTTCCGAACCAAAAAAAAAAAGTTATAAAAATAAAATTAAAAATTAAAAAAAGATGTAGGACGCCACCATATATTAGGTCCCAAGCGGAAAACCTTTAGAAAATATCAACAAGATCATACTTACAAATTAACCAACGTGAAGTTTACATCTTTGAGATGCTTTATTATTGAATACTAACAACTCTTAATAAATGAACAAGTGATGCATATCATGAGTAAGTACCATGCCAGGGTATATGTTGCTTGGATAGTTTATCATGTTAAGGCTATTGTGGTTTGATGCAAAGGAGAATACCCAAAGCTTCCCAATGGTGCATAATGCATAGAGACGGAAAAAATGACGATCGGTTTTTTCTTCACTTCCCAACACTTCCCAATAAAATTATACTCGTGGTTGAGTCTGTTTAGGGAAGTTTATCTGAGCTGGGTAAATCCAGCTACATGCTTATTCTTTTTGTGTGAGAAGCACATTTCTTTCGGTGGTGGTAAGAAGGAAAAAGTTTTATGGTTTAGTAGTGCGGTAGTGGTCTTTTGGTAATGTCATTGAAGAGGAATAAAACATTTTCTGAAATCATGGTAGGGAGGAGGTGAAGGTTTTATGGGACAAATTCAGACTTTTGTCTTCATTTTTGGCTTCACTGTCTTCTGAGTTACATCACATATTGTTTCTCCCATTTTGGTAGATAGTAAACAGCTGCTAACCCTGTTATTTAGGCCTCTCAATTGTGTTTGGATCTTTCTCGTTGTTAGAAAGTCTATTGTTTCCAATGTTTTTCTGTCTTCGGTGATGTACGTGTGATGGACAACTTGTCCAAGTAAAAGTTCTGCTCCTGATCAGGAAAAGGAAAGAAAAAGTTCTAATAAAGTGTGTGCCTTGTACCCAACGATATATTGTATCCAGCGTATTGTTTTCTCCTGTTGTTGTGGGGATTGGGCGGAAGTTTTATGGGACAAAGTCAGATTTTGTTCTTGACATTGGGTTTCCGTTTCTTTTAAGCTTTCAGAACATAATGTTTTCTTCTAATTTGGTAGATTGGAAAGTATCTGTTCTTTATTCCTAACTGTGTTTTGATTGTTTGCAATATTGTTGTTGTCTACATTGATGCATATATGATGTGGATAACTTGTCCTCAGAGTTGTACTTTAACTTATTTTATAAAACTATTTCTAAAGAAAGAAAATCATGAAAGCTATTGCACTTTTTTTGCTGCTATCAAGGTATAACAATGTGATACCTGTCAAATATTTGTCCAGATGGAACCATGGCAACATAATTCGCCGCCACCTACACAAAAATTATACAAACTTTGTCACCGTATGAGAGTCAAAAACACAATAAACAATGTACATCTAATTACAAGTAGATAAATGTCTGTATAGAATT